>NC_047102.1:22921350-23622888 GCF_902459505.1 Geotrypetes seraphini | reverse complement strand
CCGCTAAGCTGCGCTGGGGTGCGTTGGCGCACAAAATATTACCTCGCAGCGCACAAGTTTCTCGTCACAGCGCACACAGTGTAGAGCACAGTTCTTCAACCGCCGGTCCGCAAACAAAATCTTGCCGGTCCGTGAAGGATTCGGTCCCCGCCGCAACGAAAGGCCGGCGTCAGCTGACTTGCAACTTCCTGTTGCAGTCGCTGTGCCGGGACTCCTGCCTTCCACCGCGTTTGCCTCCTGCCTTGTCTCCGCACCTCCAGACCAGCAGCGGCAGCTGTGTATGCTTTTAACTTCGGCACAGAGCTGCCCCTAATCAATAGTTTAGCACGGTTTCATAAGGCAGCCTCGGGGCCTTTGCTAGGCCGGCCCACATCGCATCATCGAAGCGGGCCAGCTATCAAAGGCCCCGAGGCTGCCTCATGAAACCGCGCTAAACTATTGATTAGGGGCAGCTCTGTGCCGAAGTTAAAAGCATACAGAGCTGCCGCTGCTGGTCTGAACTCTTGGGCCGCTGAAGGAGGGCAAAAAGCAGCTGTCCTGGAGGTTTCCCTTCCTCTCGCCTTTACAGGTTCCTTTTTTCCACCTTTTTTTTTTTCCTTCAAACGGCAACGGGCCCCAGCATCGACATCAATCAAGTAAGTTCCACTGTCAATCAAGCGGTTCTGCTCGGCCAAAGCTTCCCCTGTGACATGAGCCACCCTCAGGGGAAAGAAAGTGACCCACAAAGGTGAGGGGAAGGGGGGCAGATGATGGAAGTTGGGGGGGGAGAGAGAGAGAGAGAGAGAAGGGGCAGATGATGGAATGGAGGAGATGAGAGAGAGAGAGAAGGGGACAGATGATGGAAGTGAGAAGAAGGGAGAGAGAGCAGAAGGCAGATGGATGTCAGTTGAGAAGGGAGAGCAGATGCTGAATGGAAGTGGGGAAAGAACACATACTGGATGGAAGGAGGAGATAAATAAAGGGGGAAGAAAATAGTAAGATAATGGAGGGGTGAGAGAAAGGGGTGACAAGCTGTGTGTAGACACAGTGAAAAGAGGGAAACGGGACTAAATAGTAAGAAAGAATTTAATTTAGATGGAGGCAGAAAATAGAGAAGGAAGACCAGAGAAGAAAAGGGAAGAGAGAGCAGAGAATGATCAGATCTGAGTGGAGGAAATGAGAAGAGAGACAGTGAATGGAAGGGGCAGATGCTGGACTGAAGAGACAGAGAAGGTTATCATGCTGCTGTACCGGGCCATGGTACGCCCTCACCTGGAGTACTGCGTCCAGCACTGGTACTTTAAGAAGGACACGGTACTACTCGAAAGGATCCAGAGAAGAGCAACTAAAATGGTTAAGGGGCTGGAGGAGTTGCCGTACAGCGAAAGATTAGAGAAACTGGGCCTCTTCTCCCTTGAGCAGAGGAGATTGAGAGGGGACATGATAGAAACATTCAAGGTACTGAAGGGAATAGACTTAGTAGCTAAGGCAGGGAGAACGAGAGGGCACTCTCTAAAGTTGAAGGGGATAGATTCCATACAAACGTAAGGAAGTTCTGTGGTAGAAAGCAACATATTTATTTGGCTCATAACTTGCTGGCGCCCGATATTTTTAGCTCACAGTGAAAAAAGTTTGCTCACAACACCCGCCCGCTTAGAGGGAACACTGGTGCTGACCCAAATATAAAAGCAAGACCCCACATTTTTGGGCCTTTTTTTGGCCCAAAACTCTCGACTTATATTCAAATATATATGGTAACCATATAATATCTAGATAATAGCAATAAAGAAAATGGTTAACCAACACTAACAAGATCCACAAAAAGTTAACCAGTCCGGAGAAAGAATTGATTTAATTACAAGAAGGAAAGAGTCTCAGAATTGCCACTCCATGGATCATATTATCCAAGTTAGGAATTGTGGCTGGAGTATCTTTCATAGACCCAAAACCTTCATATTATCAAAATGTGTAATTACAGCACTTAATCAAAATATTTATAAATTATACTATGTAAAAAGTTTTAATTTGTTATATTTTTCAATAAATATGAGAACTTAGTTGTGCAAATAACTATGAACAAATCTCTATTTTTAGTCTTAGTCAGTGCAAAAAACTTTGTGCAAAAAGCATTCTTAGAACTTTATAGGAACAAAAGCACTACTTTTTAGGCTTATGTCCATGTCTGGCGACATAAATCAAACAGTCGTTAAAGCCCCTTCTGTTCCAACGGGGACCCATTTCGCTGTTAACAAACGGCTTCTTCAGGGTGGTCACCGGCCATGGTGGGGCAGTCAGAAGACTTGAAATCCAGCTTTACAGCTTCCTGAGGCTTTGGATCTCCCTGCATGCCCAAATCGCCATTTTCTGGGGATTCCTGGGCAATTTTATTGTAAAATCGGCACCCTATGGCCATGTTGGATTTCCCTGATTTGAATAAATCTATATTTTTTATAGTTAAGAGCTTTGTTTTTGCTCCAAACTTCACAGATGGCCTTCCAGATTGGGATGAATCGAATTCATGCCTTGTTTGTGGGCCGCAAAGGGGGTTCCTCCAGATGCCATTTGCAGGGTTGATGTGGCTGCCAAGCAGGATGCCGCTTTTGGTGCTTTGGTGTTGTCAGCATGTGCTGGCGTTCTGCTAATATATAAGCGCCATTTTGTAGTATGGCTCTGTGATAGAACATCTTCAATGACAGAGCTATACGTAAGTTACTCTTTTTAAATTTAATTCTTATTTTCTTCATTTGTATTCTTAGTAGGTAACATCTTTTTTATGTTTCTAGTTTGAGCCCAACTAAAAAACCCTAAGAAGCCGTTTGTTAACGACAAAATGGGTCCCCGTTGGACACAACAGAAGGGGCTTTAACGACTGTTTGATTTATGTCGCCAAACATGGACATAAGCCTAAAAAGATAAGTGCTTTTGTTCCTATAAAGTTCTAAGAATGCTTTTTGCACAAAGTTTTTTGCACTAAGACTAAAAATAGAGATTTGTTCATAGTTATTTGCACAAGTTCTCATATTTATTGAAAAATATAACAAAAATTAAAACTTTTTATGTAGTATAATTTATTAATATTTTGATTAAGTGCTGTAATTACACATTTTGGTAATATGAAGGTTTTGGGTCTATGAAAGATACTCCAGCCACAATTCCTAAATTGGATAATATCATTATGATCCATGGAGTGGCAATTCTGAGACTTTCCTTCTTGTAATTAAATCAATTCTTTCTCCTGACTGGTTAACTTTTTGGGAACCATATCATATCTCCCTTCTCCCACCTTTCTTCCACAATGACTGTTCATTCAAATGGAAACAGATTTATTACCTGTGCATTTTATTTTGAAGTGTGCCATGGATACAGAGTTCCCAAGGACATTTTTGTATGAACAGAATTTTGCTGGAAAAGTATGTATGCAAACATTTATGTGCCTGACTTCCACCCCCCAACCATTCAATCTAAACATCCCCTTGTCTCATCTTAATGTAGCTAGAAGTATGTGTGTTTAAGAACACACAGAGCTTTAGCTGCATTTCAGAGTGGGCATTTCTCAGTTGATTTATGAGATAAGTTACTTTGAAAAAAGTGCCCTCTATGTATTCTTTTGTTATATACAAATTGCACTTTGTTTAAAAAGTGAATTTAGCTAATATAAAAGAAATAAGGATATTGTCTATGTCTGACATATTCTTTCTGTACACCACCTTGGGTGAATTTCTTCAAAAAGACAATTAAAAAATGAATAAATTGTGCTGTCTGTACTTTACATGGTGGCACACTTTGAATAGAAAAGATAATGCTAAAGTTCTTCTACAACATTTCCTTGAATGCCATTTGACCCAGGGAAAATCATGACAGTTTAGAGGAAAAGCAGAGACACGCATCCACAGAGCAGTCAAACAAGTATGAAAGATCCAGGCTACAAGGTCAAAAAAAGAGAAGGGGGATGAGGAGACCCCATGGAACATTCAGACCCAGGAAATAAAATCTCAAAACAGTGGCACAGTGAGGGTAGGAGGCGCCTTCCCACGACGCCAACCATCCCCCCCCCAGGCTTCTTCCACGCCCCCATGCCACACTCACATCCTCCCTTCCCAACCCATACCTTTCTAAATCTTCACCAACGCGAACAGCTTCTCTGGCCTGCTGCTCGCATTGGCTTTCCCTCCGATGTCACTTCCTGGCTCTGCAACCAGAAGTAATTTCAAAGGGAGCCAGACAGGTGCCAAGCAGCAGGCTAGAGTAGGTGCTCAAGCTGGCAAAGATTTTAAAGAGGTACGGAGGGGGAAGGGAGGGCGCAAGTGTGGTGTGGGTCACTGGATGACTTCCTGGAAGCGAAGGGGATAACAGGGTACAGATAGAGGTTTACCTTACAGGACTTTGAGCGAATAGGGTATGGACATTTTAGGTTAGGTAGGGAAAACTTTCAGGTCATAGACCTGGAGGGCCGCCGCGGGAGCGGACTGCAGGGCACGATGGACCTCTGGTCTGACCCGGCAGAGGCAATGCTTATGTTCTTATGCTACCAAGAAGGTTCCTGGGTAGGTCCAACCCCCTTAATACGCTACTGTCTCAAAAGCTAATAAAACCAAATTTTATGCCAGATTTTTTATTTAAAAAAAGAAGTTTAACATACTGTCACAAGTGATAGATATATTTAGGACATTGGAGCAGACCCTGAATTCTAATACAGTAAATTCTTGATTTGTGAGCATAATTCGTTCCAGAAGCATGCTTGTAATCCAAAGCACTTGTATCAAAGCAAATTTCCCCATAGGAAATAATGGAAACTCAGACAATTCGTTCCACAACCCAAAAGTTTTAATATAAAATACTGTATGTACTTGTATTGCAAGACCATGCTCGTTTAGAGCAGTCCCTACACTCTGCAGCATCAGAGAGAGAAGAACCACTGGCTGAGTTGTGAAGTGTGAGTCTAACTTTGGTACCGGAAAATATGGTAGAGGCGCTGATAAAGGGCATCATCATCACCTTGACTGACACAAAATGAGGACCAGTCAGCACGGCTTCAGCAAAGGAAGATCTTGCTTGACAAACTTACTGCACTTCTTTGAAGGAGTAAATTGGCAGATAGACAAGGGTGACCCGGTCAACATCGTATATCTAGATTTTCAGAAGGCGTTTGACAAGGTTCTTCACGAGTGGAGTGCCGCAGGGTTCGGTGCTTGGGCCTGTGCTCTTCAACAACTGGCTGGCCCACATCATCTCTCGCACTTCATCCTACTTGGACTTCAGGAAACTACTAAAAACTAATCTATTCACCCGATTCACACCCTAATACCCCTATATGCAGATTGTCTTGACCTCTTCCCTGTACCATTTTGCCCTAATTGTACCTTTTGTAGCTGACTGTACCATTTTTTATTTTTTTTTTAATCGCCGATTGTACCACTGTTCGCTGATTGTTCCTATTTTCTCTGTTTATACCATTTTCTTCCCTGGTACACATTTTCTCTGATTGTACCTTTGTACCATTTTCGCTGATTGTCCAGCCCTTCTTTGTTGTAAACCGCCTCGAACTACTATGGCTTTGACGGTATATAAGAAATAAAATTATTATTATTATTATTTATAAATGACCTAGAAATTGGCACGAGTGAGGTGATTAAATTTGCGGACGATACGAAGTTATTCATAGTAGTGAGGACACAAAAGGATTGCGAAGACCTACAAAGAGACAAATACTCTTGAAGAATGGGCCACGAAATGGCACTGAGGTTCAATGTGTATAAGTGCAAGGTGATGCATGTCGGTAACAAAAATCATATGCACAAATACAGGATGCTATACTCGGAGAGAGCCTCCAGGAAAGAGACTTGGGAGTACTTGTAGACAAGTCAATGAAACAGTTCGCACAAACAGAATGTTAGGAATGATTAAGAAGGGGATCACGAACAGTTCTAAAAAGGTTATCATGCCGTTATGCCGGGCCATGATACGCCCCCCACCTGGAATACTGCGTCCAACACTGGTCGCCATACATGAAAAAGGACATAGTACTACTCGAAAGGGTCCAGAGAAGAGCGACAAAAATGGTTAAGGGACTGGGAGAGTTGCCGTACGAGAGGCTAGAGAAACTGGGCCCCTTCTTCCTTGAAAAGAGAAGACGGAGGGGGACATGATCGAAACATTCAAGATATTGAAGGGAATTGACTTAGTAGAGAAAGAGAGATTGTTCACCCTCTCCAAGATGAAGAGAACGAGAGGGCACTCGCTAAAGTTAGAAGGGAAAAGATTCATTACAAACGTAAGGAAGTTCTTCACCCAGAGAGTGGTAGAAATCTGGAAAGCTCTTCCGGAGGCTGTTATAGGGGACAGCACCCTTCAGGGATTCAAGACAAGGTTGAATAAGTTCTTACTGGAACAGAACATACACAAGTAAGGCTAGACTCAAATAGGGCACTGGTCTTTGACCTAAGGGCCGCATGAGCGGACTGCTGGGCACCATGAACCACTGGTCTGACTCAGCAGCAGGAAATCTTATGTTCTTGTCTTGTAAAACACCTGCAAACCAAGTTACATGCAATCCAAGGTTTTACTGTATATGAATGAAATTGCAAACAATTATTTATAAAGTGATTTCCTCCTTTATGCTTCTGGCCCAATTGGAACCACCTTCTAACCGGTTCAAAGCCACTAACTTTTCACTGCGATAATCCATGATCATAGGCCACAGACTGCAATTTACCTTGGAACCAGATGTACATGAACCTGAAAGTTTGGCCATATGTTACTGTTGAACAATGATGAGACCAAGCTTCCCTCTAGACACTGCAAACTCAAAGATGGATCTATGTTGACAGATCCATATGCAAACAGAAGAATTTTGTTTGTATAGCCTGGATTGCTTCTATCACTGCTAAGCCTCATTTCTCAATATTCTATACACAAAGGCAGTTAATCGGTCCTATAGTGGAGAAATTACTGCTCCTAAGGTTAAAATAATGACCTAAACACAGAGAGCAGGTTGCCTGTTTTAATACTGCAAGATCATTTTCTCAGCTTCACAATGCTAGCTTTGTTTCCGAGATCATACAGTTCCAACAAACCTCACTAAATGGAGCAAGGCTACAGGGCTAAAAATAAAATAAAAAAACTAGAACCTGTATTGCAACATTCATAGTGAAACATCCTCAACATGAAATTAAAAAAAAAAAAAAAATTACCATCCAGAATTTGTTATTTCAAATTCATGTTCACCACTTTTCATTAACAGGTTAGGTTGTACTGTTTAAACATGAATTAACTATCAACTGTCCATACTTCACTGATCTGTCACAGTTATAGTGAAGCCTCAATTTTAAGTATTAAGGGCCCGATTCTATATATGGCACATCAACTAGTGCACAAAGTAAGAAGTGGAATTGTCCTAAAGAGACTGGTGAACATAAGCTGTTATGAGAAAGTCTTTTTATTCATCCTTTTATTCATCCAATACCTCAATGTTTCGACATGTACATGTTTCTGCCAAACCGGCCTGCTTAAGGAGTCTAGAGAGTTCTCAACAATGCCAGAAGATATGCTACAATGTTTAACAAATCTTTCAAACCTTCTCTATGGGTACAAGCCTCTCTTCCTACTCCCCAAGCAATTTTAAGGGCAAGGTGGGAAACTTTTGAAAACAAGAAAACTGTGAGCCAGGGGTCACTGAAAACCATGGAAGAAACATACAAAAATCGGATGAATGACAAAAAATTAGGACACCAACAGAAGAGACACACACAAACACATGATTTTAGAAGGATCTGTGTGCCTACAGGCAAATGTTAATGTCTGTTTGGTTTTTGTTGTTTTTTTTTTAATCTTACCTTGATTTGTCATAGCCAAATATTTCTCTTATGTGTTTAGATATTTCATCCTGATTTTCCCCACCATCGTCAATGAAATCATCCATCTCAGAATCCCATTCATCCTCATCATCCTCAATCTTTCGTTTGTAAGCACTGGTTATAGGAGGCAAAGGACGTCCTGGACATAAGTAATTAAAAAGAATCATGATTAGAAAAGATTAAATCAAGGATCAAGAAACAGCTTAAATTTTATTTTTCATACAGTCAAAAATCCAGCATTAGATGGTATATTGAAAATGCGATACAATACAATCTTTATATACCACCAATACCTCAAGGATGTTCACAGCGGCTTACATAACAAATGAGTTAATACAAAACTTATGAATTTCTCAAAAAGACATGTCTTCAGACCTTTGTTAAAATTCTTAAAGTTAACTTGCTGAATAATGTGAATGGGCAGCGTTTCTATAGTTTAGCTGCTTGATAAGCCCAGGATGAATTATAAATTCTGGTATATTTTATATTTTTAACTAGCTGATCAACCGGCATTGCCCAAATAAATTCCCTTGAGGAACATTCACTTGAGGATTAACATCACAAATTTTCAGTTTTCATTTTCTGTTTAGGCTTCACCACACCACAGCTGCATTTCCTTATATACTGTTAAATAACTGTGACTTCATTCCCAAAGCTGGTACCTCTCCTCTCTGCCACCCCCCCCAGCCTCTTCCCATTCCTCCTCTCCACTTTCCCTTCTCCCATACCTCTAATTGAAGTTGTTTGCGGCATTGCCGCGATATAAATTCCCTTGTGTTTTGGTTTACATTCACTGGAGAACATTCACTTGAGGATTAACATCACACAAATTTTAAGTTTTCAGTTTCTGTTTACGCTTCACAACAAAGAAAAATGGGGAGACCCAATGATCCACCGATGAAAACTAAAACCAAAAACACTGGATACAGATGCTCTGGAGATATATAAAAATATAAAAATTGAACGAAAAAAGTACAATGATAAAAAACAGTGGTAAAATCCAACCGGACCCTACACGATCCGTGTTTCAGCAAACACACCTTCCTCAGGGGTCCTAAAAGGAAGAGGTAATAATGAATAATGATAAAGAGAAAGATGACAAGATAAAAAGTGACTGTGATGCCAATCTGGAGCATGCATATTAGTGTCTATACTAGACTATAGGGTAAAACGAGTGAGCCAAGTATAATCATGCTTGAAACATCGATAAGAAACATAAGAGGAAAAAAAATGTGCCAAAAAAGGCCGAAAAAGTGCCATGGTATGTATTAGAGCACTGTTCTTCAATCGCCGGTCCGCAGGAAATTTCTGCCGGTTTGCACAGGGCCAGCGAGATCATCAAGATGCAATTTCCAGCTGGTCTGCGCAGGGCCGGCAAGATCATGGGGAGCCTCCAACAGTGTTTTTTTCCCCTCCAGCAGCTCTCCTTACTTACCAGCATAGAGAATCGCTGCACTAGCAAGTAAGGAGAGCTGCTGAGAGGGGAGAAAGCCACAGTTGGAGGCTGTGAAGCTGCTGGGCAAGGGAAAAAAAGGGACAGCTGCTACTGGACCTGGAGAGAGGGAGAAGGAGGGAAGTTGCTGGACAAGGGAAAAAAGGGACAGCTGCTACTGGACCTGGAGGGAAAGAGAAAAAAAGATGCTGCGGGGAGGAGAGGAGGGAAAGGAGTCTGGGAAGCTTCTGGACAAGGGAAAAAAAGGGACAGCTGCTACTGGACCTGGAGGGAAGAAGAGATGCTGCTGGACAGGAGGAGGAGGGAAGGGAGAAGGAAAAAAGGAAGGAAAACAGCTGGCAGGGAGATTAGAGGAGGGGGGAAGGGGAGAGACAGGCATGAGAAAGTGAGATTGATGATGGGAAGGGGTCAGCAGAGAAATAAGCAGGGAGGGACAAAGATCCTAGATCTGGTGTAGGAGAGAGAAAAATGAAAAGAGCAGTGAAGCTGGAATGAATCGTGTAAAAAGGAGAGAGGGGGCACAGGCTGGATGAAAAGGGGAGAGGAACATGGAAAGAAGACAGATACCATATGGAAGTGGGAGAGGGCAGACGCTGGATGGAAGAGAGTGAAAAGAAGATGAAAGCAGAAACCAGAGATGACAAAAGATAGAAAAAAAATAATTTTATAACTATTTTGTGATTTGAATATCAGATTTGCTAGAGCTGGTGTTAGGCATAACTGGGGACTGCAAAGCCCAGGCAGTGCTTCTTTAATTTCCAACTGGTTTAGGGCTCTCTCTGACCAGGGGGCAGTTGCCCTAGTTGTACTTCCCTAACACTATTCCTGTCATATGTGACTGCGGTATTCTGTTAGCATGATAATTCTGTGTAGCATTCTGTAATTTGGCTTATTCAGTTTTCTTGATAGTAGAGGGGATATATGTGAAGGGGAGGGAGAGACAGGGGTTTTGTTGATCCTTGCTCTGTATTATTTGTATTTATAAGATGACAATTGTACAGAATATTGTTTCTTTTTATACTTTAACTAGTGTTTAACGGGTGCTAGAGTAGATGTCTGTCTGGTTTGTTTTTTTTTGTCTCTCTCCCCTTGGACACTGCCTGTCTGTCTGTCATTTTTTCTGTCTGTGTCTCTCCCTATGTCCTTAGTGCCCTCAGTGCCTCCTTCCTATGTCCTTAGTGTCCCCCAGTGCCTCCTTCCCATGTCCTTAGTGCCCCCCCCAGTGCCTCTGTCCTGCTTAGTGCCCTCAGTGCATCCTATGTCCTTATAGCCCCCTATGTCCTTAGTGCCCCCAGTGCCTCCTTCCCGTGTTCTTAGTGCCCCCAGTGCCTCTTGTCCTGCTTTGTGCCCCCAGTGCCTCCTTCCTAAGTCCTCATCACTATCTTCCAGACTTTGTCCCACCCCCACCCCCGATGCCAGCCTGCCTGTCTCCCTCCCATCCCCCTGAGCAGCATGTTTCCATTTATCCCTCCCATGCCACTACCACCGCCATACAGCCGACCCCACTGACCCTCCCACCGCTAGACGGCCGACAAACCTCCAGGCTCCAGCAGCCTTCTACTGCCCTAATTTGCTCTGCCGCATCTCTGATGATCTCCAGAAAAATGGCTATGTTATTATGCTGTGTTACCGGTATCAGATCTCAAGAATTCATATAGCAATGAACAGAAACCGGTATATGGTATGTTTCAATAACTTCAGTAGAATATGAGTGCGCCTCAGCCCCACCACTCCACCGCTGTGCTATCTCTTGACTGCGGAGAGAATTATGTGGCACTTCATCATTGGCCGCTCATAACCATTTTAAATCTGCTATTAAATATTTTTTCCTTTTTTTTCTATTTTTCTTATATATGTATTTTTAGAAAAAACTTTTAAAGCTTTAATAAATAAATGTACTTAGCTTATATGCATAGCTGTATTCAGCCAACGCCAGGGAGTTTAACCCAACATGTTTCGCACCAAACAGGCGCTGTGTCAAGGGTCTCCCTATAAAACAATCAGTGCAAAAGAAGAGCGGTTAGTGTAAATTTATCCTAACCGTCCCCCCTCATAAAGTATTCAATCTTCTTAAATTTAAAGTTACAAACAACCCTTACCGAGGTCGCGCGTGTCATCCGACTCGATTAGTGTCCAGAGTAAGATGGCAGAGGCGTTCACCTCAGCATTTAAATACCCCTGTTGCCTCATACAAAGATCCAGCCCCCGGAGGATCATTGGTCAGACCTTTAGCCAATCACAGACATCCACTCTATCTCCCCATTCAATCCATACGGTTCCGCACGTCAAGAATGATCCATGTGAGACTCACTGAACACAAATCATAGATTCTTCATGATGTCACTCAGGCCCCCCTTGTGTCCCACTGGAAGGCGCTGGATCATAAGGTTGAGGATATGAGGTGGCGGGTCATATGTAAAGTGACAGGGAGGGATGGTGGGAAAGACCATAAGAAATTAAATTTGAATGAATAGAGACAGATTTTTTCATTGAACACGGTGGAACCGTATGGATTGAATGGGGAGATAGAGTGGATGTCTGTGATTGGCTAAAGGTCTGACCAATGATCCTCCGGGGGCTGGATCTTTGTATGAGGCAACAGGGGTATTTAAATGCTGAGGTGAACGCCGCTGCCATCTTACTCTGGACACTAATCGAGTCGGATGACACGCGCGACTTCAGTAAGGGTTGTTTGTAACTTTAAATTTAAGAAGATTGAATACTTTATGAGGGGAGACGGTTAGGATAAATTTACACTAACCGCTCTTCTTTTGCACTGATTGTTTTATAGGGAGACCCTTGACACAGCGCCTGTTTGGTGCGAAACATGTTGGGTTAAACTCCCTGGCGTTGGCTGAATACAGCTATGCATATAAGCTAAGTACATTTATTTATTAAAGCTTTAAAAGTTTTTTCTAAAAATACATACAAGAAAAATAGAAAAAAAAGAAAAAATATTTAATAGCAGATTTAAAATGGTTATGAGCGGCCAATGATGAAGTGCACATAATTCTCTCCGCAGTCACGAGATAGCACAGCGGTGGAGTGGTGGGGCTGAGGCGCACTCATATTCTACTGAAGTTATTGAAGCATCTCTGATGATGTCATCAGGGACGCGGCAGAGGAAATCAGGGTAGTAGGAGGCGAAGCAGCATGTTTACTGTGCCTCACAAACTGCTGGAGCCGGGAGGTTTGTGTTTGTCTCACGGTGGGAGGTTCGGCTGGGAGGGTCAACAGGGGTTTCGGGTGTGCCGGGTAGGGTCGGCGCAGCGTGTTACCTGCCGGCGGTCGTATTTCCTAGAATAGAATCCTAAGCGCGCATGCGAACTCTTACCTGCCACTGACATACAGATCAGAGAACACGCAGGTAAGAGTGTGCATGCGCGCTTAGCGTTTTATTGTAGTAGATAAAATACATTTGATATAAAATCATAACTGAGGCTTGTGCGGATAGGATCAGATGATTTGCAGGGACCGAGCTCATAGAGACGGGGCAGAAATGGGATTTTAAAATTTCAGTCCTAGTAGTTTACCAATCCACAAAATAATTTTATTTCATCCGGTCCATAGGTGTAAAAAGGTTGAAGAATACTGTATTAAGAGTTTAAGATTAAGCACTAAAATCTATAAAGTGCCTGAGAGAAGCCATAAGAATGAAAAGTTAATAGGATAAAGCAACCATAGTGCATGTTTGATTTTGAAAACATGAAGAGGTATGTGGCACAATGTAATAGTGAGAAGACATTATACATACCAATTGTTTGCAAACTCACATATAAAGAATTGGACTGAAAAGACAGTTACTTACTGTAACAGGTGTTATCCAGGGACAGCAGGCAGATATTCTCAACATATGGGTGATGTCACCGATGGGGCCCCCTAGCGGATGTTTTCACAAGCAGACTTGCTTGAAGAACTTCAAACTTGTGATTGGACCGCGCATGCGCGAGTGCCCCTCCCGCTTGGACTAGGGCATGCGTCTCCTCAGCGTGTCCTCAGTTTAGATAGCTAGCAAAGAAGCCAACCCTGGGGAGGTGGGTGGGTTGTGAGAATATCTGCCTGCTGTCCCTGGATAACACCTGTTACGGTAAGTAACTGTGCTTTATCCCAGGACAAGCAGGCAGCATATTCTCAACATGTGGGTGACCTCCAAGCTAACTAGGATGGGATGATGGGAGAGTTGGCAACCTAGGAGAACAGATTCTGCAAAACTGACTGGCCAAAATGGCCGTCACACCTGGAGAAAGCATCCAGACAGTAATGCGAGGTGAACCGAGGACCAAGTGGCAGCCTTACAGATTTCCTCGATGGGAGTCGAGCGGAGGAAAGCAACTGACGCCGCCATCACTCAGACCCTGTGGCCTGTGACTCGACCCGGCAGGGAGAGACCAGCCTGAGCTTAACAAAGATACAAGCAACCAACCAGTTAGAAATGGTCCTCTTAGAAACAGAGCGACCCAAGTGATTAGGATCGAAAGAGATGAACAGCTGGGGAGCAATACGATGAGGAGTGGTGCGCTTCAAGTAGGCCAGTGCCTGTTTACAATCAAGAGAGCCACTTCTCCAGGGTGAGAATGGGGCTTCGGAAAAAACACAGGAAGAACAATGGATTGGTTGATGTGAAACTCAGAAACCACCTTAGGCAAGAACTTAGGATGGGTACGGAGGACCACCTTATCATGATGGAAGACAGTGACAGGCGGGTCCGCCACCAAGGCCTGAAGCTCACTGACTCGACGGGCGAAGTGAGAGCAATAAGAAACACAACCTTCCAAGTGAGAATCTTCAAGTGAGTCTGCGCCAGCAGCTCATATGGGGCCTTCATCAAATGAGGAAGAACCACGTTAAGATCCGAAACCACGATCCAAGATGGACGAAGACCCTTCTGGCTGAGTAACACGCCGAAGAGTCCCACTTCTAACAACTTTTACCTCGCTGCTCGAGACTTCTGCTTTTTTCTTCATGCCGAAACGAAGAGGACGCAGTGCCGCTGGAGCCTTGCGGCAGTCCGGTGCAGCGGTGTTCGGCAATATTGAGGAGATTCTCCGACGTATGCAGGAGACACCCCAGGCGTCAGGGGTCCCGCTGGAGTCGCACCGGAGGAGCGGAACGGATGTTAACTCCCTGGGCTTGGAAACAACATTAATCCCCGACGCCAGAGCACCTCCCCCTCAGATTACCAGCTCCCCACGAGAGGAAGTGCTGTTGGAGCATGAGCAGTGCTCTCCCTCGGAGGCCACAGAGATCAGAGAGGGGAGAGTGGAGACCAACTCTCCTTTTCAGGAGAGTTTGGAAGAGACTGAGAGTCTAACAACTGAAGGGGTAATTTGGAACCAGAGGAATGCTGCTCAAGAGGGAACATCAACTGGTGAGACTTCTCATTTTATTAATGCTTTTCATATTGAAAAACCCAGAGAGGTAACCCTGGACTCCCTTTGGGATCTGGTGGCAGATTTGGCAAAATCTGTGAAACCCCAACTGAGCCAGTTGGAAGAAAGACTTAAAGTTCAAGAGGTTACGATGGGGAATTTAAAGGCTGAATTTGATGAATCTATAAGTTCCCTAGAAAATATCCACCAGGAGTTAAAAGTTTCTAAACAGATTAGAGAAACACTAATTAAAGATAACACTAATTTGAGAAGGAAGCTGGAATCCTTAGAAAATTCTAGAAACAATAATCTCAGATTAATTAACTTTCCAAGGATTGCAACAATATCACCAAGAGACATAGTGAAACGTTATATGATGGAAATATTGGAAATTTCTGAAGATATGTTGCCACCTCTTACGCAGGCTTATTACCTACCTATCAAGAGAGGAACAGCAGCGCTTACAAGAAAAGGACCAGCAACCGTTAGATGTTACAGCAATATTGGAGCGTTCTGATATAGAAACGGCTATGCCAGCGACACTTGATTACAGTAGCCTTAGCACCAGATAAAAACTGGTTGCTTAGGCTTTTCTTCAAAAATAGACTTAAGAAATTTATGGGACTTAAAATATTGATTTTTCCAGATCTGGCTCAAGATACACAAAAAAGGAGACGTGAATTTCTTCTTTTAAAACCAGGGGTTATAGCTTTGGGGGCGACCTTTTATCTTCGACACCCTTGTAAATGTGTGATACAATATCGTATGAAAAAATATGTTTTCTTTGATCCAAGCCAGTTGACAACATTCTTGTCTACAGCACCTCAGGTTTAAAGGGGGAATAAGAGGATAATTGATTATTGTTAAACCTGTCTCTGCCTAAAGGGCCTATTTTCTTTTATATAACAATTTAGTTTGTTAATATTACCTTAATTTTCCGCTATGTATGCCTTGGATCCTTATTGTTGACTAGAGTTGAAGTTAAGCTATAATGATTTTCCTTGTAATAAGTTTGGGATGTAGAATGTTTATATTAGTGCTTTATTGGCTTATCTTTATTTTTCTGTACAAGTGATACTTGAATTGTAAATTGAAAATTATAAATAAATAAATAAATAAAAAAAAGATCCGAAACCACAGGTGGGGGCTTGAGGGAAGGATGTACGTGCAACAGACCCTTCATGAAGTGGGAAACCACAGGATGAACAGACATAGGCTTCCCGTCAAGCGGCTGATGAAAAGCAGCAATGGCACTGAGGTGGATGCGAATTGACGAGGACTGGAGTCCTGCACCCGACAAGTGCAATAGGTAATCCAGGACAGACGACGGGGAGGCAGATTGCGGCTCCTGTCACTGTGTAGCACACCAGGAAGAAAAACGTGCCCACTTCTGAACGTAACACTGACGAGTGGACTCCTTCCTGGACGCCTCCAGGACATCCAGCACAGGCTGAGAGAACTGGAAGGAAGGCATCAAGTCTCTAGGAACCAAGCTGTTAAGTGCAGAGACTGTAGGTTGGGATGAAGCAGAGATCCCCAACTCTGCGTAAGCAGAGAAGGAAAAACAGGCAGAAGCAGAGGCGCCCTGGAACTGAGTTGCAACAGAAGGGAGAACCACGGCTGCCGGGGCCACCGAGAAGCTATCAGGATCATGGTGGCGTGTGTGGACCTGAGCCTGACGAGAGTCCGCAGAATGAGAGGGAATGGAGGAAACGTATACAGAAAAAGGTTTGTCCAATCCAGAAGAAAGGCATCCGCCTCGATCCTGAGGAGGGTGTAAACCCTGGAGCAGAAGCGGGGCAGTTTGTGATTGAGATGGGGGGACGCAAACAGATCAACGTCTGGGGTCCCCCAATGAGCAAACACTTGACACAGGATCAAGGAATGGAGAGTCCATTCGTGAGGCTGAAGCAGACGACTCAACTTTTCCGCCAGGCAATTGTTCAGACCCTGAATGTAGACCACTCGAACGAATATGTTGCAGCGAATGGCCCAATCCCAGAGCCGCATCGCTTCCTGGCACAGGGATAGGGACCCCATGCCGCCCTGTTTGTTGACATAATACATAGCGACCTGGTTGTCCGTGAGAGCCAGCACAACCTGGTCACAAAGCAGGTGAGAAAAAGCTTTCAGAGCGAGGAAAATTGCTCGAAGTTCCAGCAGATGATGTGACAGTCGGTCGGCACTGGACCAAATGCCCTGAGTGCGAAGACCGTCCAGATGAGCTCCCCAAACATAAGTCCTCACGACGGACTCCTCGACCTTCTGCGGAGGAGCATGAAACAGAAAACCTCTGGAAAGATTGGAAGAGAGCATCTACCAGCGGAGAGACTTCTTCAATAAGAGTCACGACCACGAGGCGAGAAACAGGGTCTTGATCCTGGTTCCATTGAGACGCCAGAGCCCACTGAGGTATGCGCAGGTGAAGTCTGGCAAAAAGGAGTCATGTGAACCGTGGAGGCCATGTGGCCGAGCAGGACCATCAGGAGCTGAACAGGGGTCGAGGGCAGACTGGCCACTCGTTGGCACAAGCAAATAAGGGCCTCCTGACGAGGCCGAGGCAAGAAGGAGCGGAGGCGAACCGTGTCTAGAATCACCCCGATGAACTCGAGGGACTGAGACGGACACAGCTGAGACTTGGGAAAGTTCACCTCGAAACCCAGATTCTGAAGGAGCTAAATAGTCTGACTCATAGCTCTCAGAACCTCCTGTCGAGACGACGCCTTGACCAGCCAGTCGTTGAGGTAGGGAAAAACCTGAAGGCCCCAGAGACACAAGGCCACAGCCACCACTACCAGACATTTCGTGAAGACCCTCGGAGAGGCTGCTAGGCCGAAGGGCAGAACGATATTGGAGGTGGAGATCCCCCACCCGGAATCTCAGAAGACGGCGGGAGGCCGGATGAACCGGTATGTGCGTGTAAGCCTCCTTGAGGTCCAGGGAGCACATCCAGTCCTCCTCGTCCAACAGGGGATACAAGAGAGGAAGAGTGAGCATTCTGAACTTCTCCTTGACCAGAAACTTTTTCAGCACCCTGAGGTCCAAGATCGGACGCAGATTTCCCGTCTTCTTGGGGACCAGAAAATATCAGGAATAGAACCCTGTGTTCCACTGGTCCGGAGGCACCTCCTCGACCGCCCGGAGGCGAAGGAGGGCCCGAGCTTCCTGCAGAAGAGGTAACCGAGACCTGGCAGAAGGAAACTCTCTTGGTGGAAGGTCCGGGGGTACGCGACGGAAGTGAAGAGAGTACCCCTCCCGGACAATGGAAAGTACCCAACTGTCTGTTGTAAGACTTTCCCACTGAGGATAGAAATGATGGAGGCAACACCTGATGGGAAAAGGGAGGGCTCCAGACTGAAGGGAGCCGGCAGGCTCCGACCGAAATAGTCAGACGGTCCAGGCTTCGCTGGATCCGGCGGCTGGGTCTTAGCAGGGCGCTGCTGCTGCTGTGGCCGCTTCGGAGGAGGTCGAGAAAACGCAGGAGTAGATTTCTGTGGGTAACGCCGAGGAGGGGACTTGTACGGCCGAGCAGGAGGAGTCTTTGACTTAAGTCTCAGAGAGGCGAAAGACCGTTCATGTTCCAAGAGGAGCTTAGTGGCCGCCTCGATGGAATCAAAGAGTTCATTCCCCACGTAAGGGAGATTGGCCAGACGATCCTGGAGGTTGGGGATCCATATCGACAATCTTGAGCCAGGCAAGGCGCCGCATGGCGACAGCGAAGGCAGTGACCCTAGAGGACAACTCAAAGGCGTCATAAGCCACCTGAAACATATAGAGGCATAGCTGCGAGAGGGTATCCGCGAGAAAAAACGCAACTCCCGACGCCTGAGGTAGGACCTGAAGGTAAAATTATAGTTGAGGACCCGGTTCGCCATCATAGAATTTTGATAGAGATGGCACCCAAACTTATCCATGGTACGCCCTTCTCAGCCCGGAGGGACTGCAGCATACACCTTGGATGGATGCAACTTCTTCAAGGAAGACTCCACCACCAAGGACTGGTGGGAGAGCTAAGTATGTTCAAAACCCTTGACTGGAACTATCCGGTAACAGGACTCCATTTTGGAGGGAATGGCGGTAACGGCATAAGGTGTCTCCAGATTCCAGAGAAAAGTCTGCCGAAGAACCTGCTGAAGAGGCAAGCAGATGGCCTCGCGAGGGGGATGAGTAACTCCCATCTCCGCCAAGTATTCCTGGGTATAACGGGACTCAGCTTGGAGATCCAGCTGCAAGGCCTTACCCATATCAGCCATATCAGAGACAAACCGAGTGAAGGAGGATTGTCGAGAGCAAGACTCGTCCTCCATAGGCGACCCAGAGCCAGATCTGAGGGCAGCTGAGAAAGAGGGGGGAACCTCCCTCGAATAATAAGCAGGAGCCTTGGAGTCTCGAAAGTGAGAGACCGAGGAGGCTCTGCTAAAGTGCCTCACAGGCGAAGAACAGCCCCGAGGGAGATGACTCGGGGAAGACCCAGGAGTCCGGGGCACGAGTGTTTGCAGCCTCAGAGAGGATGGAGGAAACAACAACTCCCCTTCACGACTCGAGGCCATTACCCAAGAGACATCCTTCGCCGCCCGCAAAACAGCACAGAGGAGCTGGCTTTCCCCATATGTACAGGTGATCGTGAGCTGCTGAGGAGTTTCGCGGAAAGGAAGTATCGAAATCTGCAGGTTCTCGCTCTGCTGTATTCAGGGTTCTCTCACAAGTTCAGATTCCAAAGCAGCGTTCGGATTCCAAGACAAAATTTACCAAAAAAGCTCAGATTCCAAGTTGTTAAGAGTTCTGGGGTGTTCGGATTCTGAGGTACCACTGTACAAATAATACAGAGCAAGGATCAACAAAACCTGTCTCCCCTTCCCTTCACATATATCCCTCTACTATCAAGAAAACTGAATAAGCCAAATTATTATAGAATGCTACACAGAAATATCATGCTAACAGAAAGCAATGTTACTTACCGTAACAGTTGTTATCCAGGGACAGCAGGCAGCTATTCTCACTAGTGGGTGATGTCATCAGACAGAGCCCCGGTACGGACGTCTCACAAGCACGTGTTGCTTGTAGAAACTTAAAGTTTCTAGATGCCCGCACCGCGCATGCGCCGGTGCCTTCCTACCCGGAGATCCGGGCGTGTCTCCTCAGTTCAGGTAGCTAGCCTGAGAAGCCAACCCAGGGGAGGTGGGTGGGACGTGAGAATAGCTGCCTGCTGTCCCTGGATAACAACTGTTACGGTAAGTAACATTGCTTTATCCCAGGACAAGCAGGCAGGTATTCTCACTAGTGGGTGACCTCCAAGCTAACCTCAGTGGGATGGAGGGGGAGTTGGCGACTTAAGAGAATAAATTTTTCAATACTGTTTGGCCAAACTGTCCATCCCGTCTGGAGAGTGTATCCAGACAATAATGTGAGGTGAATGTGTGAACCGAGGACCAGGTGGCAGCCTTACAAATTTCCTCGATTGGTGTTGATCTGAGGAATGCTACTGAGGCTGCCATTGCTCTGACCTTATGGGCTGTGACCTTGCAAGGAAGTGATAATCCAGCCTGGGCATAGCAGAAAGAGATACAAGCCGCCATCCAATTAGAGATGGTGCGCTTTGATACGGGTCTTCCCAACTTGTTAGGATCGAAGGAGACAAAAAGTTGAGGAGTGGTTCTGTGTGGCTTGGTGCGATCCAGGTAGAAAGCCAAGGCACGTTTACAGTCTAGAGTGTGAAGGGCCGATTCTCCGTGGTGAGAATGGGGCTTAGGGAAGAATACTGGAAGTACAATGGATTGGTTGAGATGAAATTCGGAGACCACCTTAGGCAGGAATTTCGGGTGAGTGCGGAGGACCACCTTGTCATGATGGAATACTGTGAATGGTGGATCCGCCATCAATGCCTGGAGTTCGCTGACTCTGCGAGCGGACGTAAGGGCTACAAGGAAAAGCACTTTCCAGGTGAGGTACTTAAGAGGGGCCCTGTTGAGTGGTTCAAACGGGGGCTTCATGAGATGGGAAAGGACTACATTGAGGTCCCAAACTACTGGGGGTGGTTTGAGAGGAGGGTTAACATGGAAGAGTCCTTTCATAAATCTGGCGACCACCGGATGGGCCGAGAGGGGTTTCCCTTGTAGGGGCTGGTGGAACGCCGCAATAGCGCTCAGGTGGACTCGTATGGATGTAGACTTGAGCCCAGATTGAGATAGGTGTAGGAGATAGTCCAGCACGGAGGATAAGGAAGCTCGCTGAGGTTCCTTTGACTTAGAAACGCACCATGAGGAGAATCTGGTCCATTTCTGGGAGTAGCATTGTCGAGTGGCGGGCTTCCTGGAAGCTTCCAAGACCTCCCTCACTTCTTGTGAGAATTGGTGAGGGGTTACGTTGAGAGGAACCAAGCTGTCAGGTGGAGAGACTGCAGGTTGGGATGAAGTAGTGATCCTTGATGTTGAGTAAGTAGTGAAGGAAACACTGGAAGTGGTACTGGTTCCCTGCTGCTGAGTTGAAGTAGGAGGGAGAACCAAGGTTGTCTGGGCCACCGAGGAGCTATTAGAATCATGGTGGCCCGTTCCAGTTTCAGCTTGACCAGGGTCTTCTGGATCAGCGGGAATGGTGGGAACGCATATAGAAATCGTTTCCCCCAGTTCAGTAGGAAAACATCTGCCTCGAGGCGATGAGGAGTGTAGATCCTGGAGCAAAACTGAGGCAGTTTGGAGTTGTGGGGAGCCGCAAAGAGGTCTATCTGAGGCGTCCCCCATTGCGTGAAGATTTGGTGAAGGGGTCTGGAATGGAGAGTCCATTCGTGCGGTTGTAGCAGACGGCTTAGTTTGTCTGCTAAGACGTTGTTCTCCCCCTGGATGTATACTGCTCTGAGTAGGGCGTTGTGGCGCACCGCCCAGTCCCAGACTCGTAGAGCTTCCTGGCAAAGGAGGGCCGAGCCCGTGCCTCCTTGCTTGTTGATATAATACATGGCGGCCTGATTGTCTGTGCGAATGAGGATTACCATGTCGTGAAGTAGGTGTTGGAAAGCTTGGAGCGCATTGAAGATGGCTCTGAGTTCCAGTAGATTGATTTGGTGTAGTCTTTCCGCACTGGTCCAGAATCCTTGGGTGCGGAGACCCTCCAGGTGGGCCCCCCATGCATAATTCGACGAATCGGTTGTGAGAACTTTCTGATGGGGGGGAGAGTGCATCAGCAAACCTCTGGATAGATTCGAAGAGGTCATCCACCAAAGTAGAGACTGCCGAAGAGCAGGTGTGACTAAGATGCGTTTGGATAGTGGATCGGACGTCTGATTCCACTGTGATGCCAGGGTCCACTGGGGGATCCTGAGGTGGAGTCTGGCAAAGGGTGTCACGTGTACTGTGGAGGCCATATGGCCCAGGAGCACCATCAGTTGTCTCGCCGGTAGGGTTTGGCGAGTAGACACCGACTGGCAGAGATGAAGAAGAGACTCCATGCGTTGCAGAGGCAGGAATGCTCGGAGTCGGGTGGTGTCCAGGACCGCTTCGATGAAGGGGAGGGACTGGGTGGGTTGTAGATGAGACTTGGAGAAGTTGATCTCGAAGCCCAAATTCTGGAGGAAGTAGGTTGTAGCCAAGGCCGCCGAAGTGACCTCTGGGGCTGACGGGGCCTTGATGAGCCAGTCGTCGAGGTATGGGAACACCTGTAGACCCCTGTCCCGGAGTGCTGCGGCCACTACCACCAGGCACTTTGTGAAGACTCTGGGGGACGAAGATAGGCCGAATGGTAGCACTCGATACTGTAGGTGCAGATTTCCCACCCGAAATCTGAGGAACTTTCGGGAGGCCGGGTGAATGGGGATGTGAGTGTAGGCCTCCTTGAGATCCAGGGAGCATAACCAGTCGTTCTGCTCGAGGAGGGGGTATAGAGAAGCCAAAGTCAACATGCGAAACTTCTCTTTGACCAGGAACTTGTTGAGGGCCCGAAGGTCTAAAATGGGTCGCAGGTCGCCCGTTTTCTTCGGGACGAGGAAGTACCGGGAGTAAAACCCTCGGTTCAATTGGTCTGACGGGACCGGCTCGACAGCCCGAAGCTGAAGTAAGGTTTGGACTTCCTGAAGAAGAAGGGCGGTCTGCGTCGAGCTTGAAGGATACTCTCTTGGAGGATGGTCCGGGGGGACCCGGTGGAATTGAAGAGAGTATCCTTCTCTTATGATGGTTAGGACCCATAGGTCCGTGGTTATGGCCTCCCATCGATGGTAAAAAAGATGGAGGCGGCCCCCTATGGGAGAGGCCGAGGTTATGCTCCCGGGAGGGGCGTCAAAAGGGCTGGGGAGCCTTAGGTACAGCCGGTGGCTGAGGTTTTTGCTGAGACTTCTGGGGAGGTTGTCTCTTCGCAGGCTGTCTCGCAGCAGGCGTTTGTCTGGGCATGTAACGCCGCTGGTAAATCAGGGGTGGCCTGGAAGGTCGAGACTGTTGAGGTTTGGGTTTGGGCCGCAGGATGGATTGAAAAGATTTTTCATGATCCGACAGCTTCTTGGTAACAGTTTCGATAGACTCATCGAACAGGTCAGCTCCAGCACATGGTACGTTGGCGAGTCTGTCCTGTAGGTTGGGATCCATATCGATTGTACGGAGCCATGCCAGGCGACGCATAGCTACCGCGCTTGCGGCGGCGCGTGCCGAGAGTTCGAATGCATCGAAGGAGGATTGCATCGAAGGAGGATTGCATCAGCTGGAGGCGTAATTGGGAGAGGGAGGCTACCACTTCCTCGAACTCGAATCGAGCTTGGTTGTCTATGAACGGAGTGAATTTGCGGAGTACCGGCAAGAAGAACTCCAGATAGGAAGAGAAAAAGAAATTGTAGTTTAGCACCCGTGACGCCATCATGGAGTTTTGGTAGAACTTTCTACCAAATTTGTCCATCGTTCTCCCCTCTCGGCCCGGCGGTACAGAGGCGTAGACCTGGGAGGGATGAGAGCGTTTAAGGGAGGACTCGACCAGTAGGGATTGGTGGGAGAGTTGAGGGCCCTCGAACCCTTTATGGTGCACGATGCGGTATCGAGCATCGAGTTTGCTGGGGATCGCCGGTATGGAATACGGTGTTTCGAAGCACTGCATGAAGGTCTGGTCCAGTAATTTATGCAAGGGGAGCCGAAGCGACTCCGTTGGAGGGTTAGGTAAATGCATGGTGTCCAGATACTCTTTGGAGTATCGGGAGACCGTGTCAAGGGTCACATCCAGATCATCCGCCATTTGTCGGAGGAATGATGAGAAGGACAATTGTTCCGCCAGCGTCGGTCTGTGGGATGGGCTGGAGGAGGAGGAAGCCTCCAGGTCCGTGGACATGGGGGAGTGGCAAGGAGAATCGGGCACCGATGTCTCCTCGTACTCCGGGCCCCCCGGGGGGGACACCTCTGATGAGGAGTATCCCCTTCGTTGCAGTTTTTTCTGCGGTGACACCTCCGAATGGCGTGAGGAGTGCCAGGATGAGTGTCTCGATCGGTGCCCGTCTCGGTGGCGGGACGGGGATCGGGATCGTCTGTGCATCGTATGGTCTCCCGAGGCCCCCAAGTGGATAGGGCTGGAAGCGGTGGATCGCAACTGGGTTTGCGATGCGGGTTCTTGCGATGCTACCCAAGTCTGGTAAGGAGTACGGAAGAACTCTTCCTGACTATGCCCAGGGCTTCGAGTATCGATCGGAGGTCTGGTCCCATGTTGGCGCGGAGGCATAATGGGTTCTAATGGCGGCATATCGGTAAGCGAGGCTTGCCGCGTGGGCATCGCGCCCTCCCCCGTTCGTCCTCGTCGGTTGTCGAGGTCGAACGGTGTGGGGGAGGGGGCGGGGGCGGACCGCCCCTTTGGACCGGTACCGGGAGGTCACCCTGTATGGCAGCGATGAGCCCAGGGTCCGATGGTCTGCATGAGCTCAACGAATTGAGCTTCCAGCACGGACCGTAGCGAAGCCGATAAGGAGGGATCCGCACCGAAAGGGGGTCCTCCTGCACGGACATCGCGCTCCTTCGGGGCCGAGTGCTTCTGCTTAGTAGCTTTCGGCACTTTGATGACCATTGGTGGCACTGTGGAAGGAAGAGGTACCTGAACCGAGGAGACCGGGGCAGGTACCGACGTCGAGCTCGTGGATGGTGTCGGGGTGAGCGATGCCGGTTTCACCACACTCGATGCAGGAGGGGTCGATGCCGGTTTCGCTCGAACCGGGGAGGTATCAGATGAAGTGGAGGCTGAGGGATCCTTAGCTGCGTCCATCTTGAACATCGATTCCCACAATAGGCAACGCCGCTTGAATGAGCGTGCCGTAAGGGTAGAGCAAGGCCTGCACGATTTCGGGATGTGGTCAGGGCCCAAACACTGCAAACAGCGCCAGTGAGGGTCCGTGAGTGAAATCGCGCGTTGGCAATTGCTGCACTTTAAACCCGGTGATTGGCCGGGACATAGGCCAGAAAATCTCCGCCGCGAGGTCGAAGCCAGTGGGCCTGAGCCACGTGGCCGGCCCGTTCGACCCGCCGGAGGAAATAATCTTCTTTTTTTTTTTTTTTTTTACTGAAAAAGAAAAGTACTGTTAACTGTAATTAAAAGAAAGCGAAAACGCGGGCAAAGGCAAATTTAACTGAATTCAGCTAGCGCATGATGAAGTTGAACTTCTCAGCTCCGCGGAAAAGAAAGAACTGAGGAGACACGCCCGGATCTCCGGGTAGGAAGGCACCGGCGCATGCGTGGTGCGGGCATCTAGAAACTTTAAGTTTCTACAAGCAACACGTGCTTGTGAGACGTCCGTACCGGGGCTCTGTCTGATGACATCACCCACTAGTGAGAATACCTGCCTGCTTGTCCTGGGATAATACCGCAATCACACATAGCAGGAATAGGGTTAGGGGAGTGCAACTAGGGCAACTGCCCCCCTGGTCAGAGAGAGCCCTAAGCCACTGCCTGGACTTTGCAGTCCCCAGTTATGTCTAACACCAGCTCTAGCAGGATATATATTTCAAATCAGATATATTCTAATCACAAAATAGAAATAAAATTATTTTTCTACCTTTGTTGTCTCTGATTTCTGCATTCATCTTCTTTTCACTCTCTTCAATCCAGCATCTGCCTCTTCCATCCACTGTCTGCCCTCTCCCCCTTCCATATGGTATCTGTCTTCTTTCTATGCTCCTCTCTCCTTTTTACATGATTCATTCCAGCTTCACTGCTCTCTTCATTTTTATCTCTCCTACACCAGATCTAGCATCTTTGTCCCTCTCTATTTCTCTGCTTACCCCCTTCCCATCTCTACTTTCTCATTCCTGTCTCTACCCTTCCCTTCCTGTAATCTCCCTGCCAGCTGTTTCCTTCCTCCCTTCACTCCTCCCACCATCCAGCAGTAACTCTTCCCTTTCCCTCCTCATCTCTAAGCAGCATCTCTCCTTCTCCTTCCCTCCAGGTTCAGTAGCAGCTGTCTCTTCCCCCCCCCCTTGCCCAGCAGCTTCCCAGCCTCCAACAGTCGCTTTCTCCCCTCCCAGCAGCTGTCGGTACTTACCAGCACAGCCATTTAGGAAGGCAGCCTTGGTCCTTTGATGGGTCGCGCCGCCTCTGAGGAAAGAGGAAGCTGCATCATCAGAGACGGCCACGACTCAGCAAAAGCCCCAAGGCTGCCTTCCTGAATCGCTGTGCTGGTAAGTACTGACAGCTGCTGGGAAGGGAGAAAGCATCTGTTAGAGGCTCTCCATGAACTCCCAGACCCTGTGCGGACTTCACTCAATCTTGCCGGCCCTGTGCGGACCGGCAGGAAATTGCAGCTGTCGATCGCACCAGCCCTGTGCAGACCTGCATGAATTTTCTGCGGACTGGCGGTTGAAGAACAATGTACTAGAGACATACCGCAAAAGTATTGAACTATGATAGAAGGACTTGGTATGCTCTGATGTTTGTAGTCTTATGCATGAACTATGGGAATGATAGAATCAATTGTAGGTTCTAATAGAATTAAAGATTGGCCTGAAACTAATATTGGAAAGGAAATGTTAAGAAAAGGGAAAATAAGGCTAATGACTATATAATATGCAATGAGGCCAACAAACAAAAAATAGTTACCCACAACAAAGACATATGTGATTGCAAAGACCCATAGAACATGACATAAGTATGAATACACAATAAATGAAAAACACATGATGAATATGAATGACAAAGCATATGAGAAAGAATACACAATATGATATGATATAGATATAAGAAATGTATAAATTCTAACTCTTTATTTAAACCTGCTGGTGAAATTGTGTTTATCAAAAATAGTTTTGTTCAGCTTGTAATAAGCGATCAATGTTGCCACTTCTCCAGCTTTGTTGAAAAGTCCTGTAGATGAAAAATTTCAAATCCTTGGTGGTGTGGCCTAATTCATGCCAGTGTGTCACTAATAGAAGTTACATTTTAAGGAATGTCACATCAGCACTATGTTCAATAATGCGGGTTTTCACTTTCCTTTTGGTTTGCCCATGTACAAAAGATTACATAGGCATTTTATAATGTAAATGACTTGTTCTGTATTAGTCACTGTCAAAATTTAAGAATCTTTGTTTGTATGTCCTGTGATGTATGAAGACCTGTATGTGCATGGAATGTTGACATACAGAGCACTTTCCACATGGGCAAAGTCCGTGATATGCTGTTAGCATAGTTTTAATCTGTAGGAGTGTGGAAGGTACTAGTTTATCCCGCAGATATTTATTCCTAGTGAATGCAACAATTGGCTTGATGGTCTTGAAGCATTTATGTAGAGACAGAATGTGCCAGTGTTTGAATATAATGCTGCGAATTTCTCTAGAATGATGGGAAAACTGCATAGTACATACCAGATCTGGAGATTTCTTGATTTTATTCCCGATATCTAGTTAAGTCTTCACGATGAGATAATTTAGACTTCCGATATCCCTGATGAATTGTCCTGGATGGGTATCCCCTTTGTGTGAAACGATTTGCTAGTGTAATTGACTTTTTCAAAATCTGAAGGTTCAGAACAAACGTTTCAATCTTAGAAATTGACTATATGGAAGATCATTTTTTAATTGAGTTTGATGAAAGCTGGAAAATGGAGGTAAGTATTTGTCTGTAGGTTTCCTGTAGATAGTTGTTTTAAAGCTGTAGTGGTCCCTGTAGATCTTAATGTCCAGAAAGGGAATGGTTTGAGTATCATATTCCATGTTTGCCAAAACACAGACCGTGTAGGGTCCAGTTGGATTTTTACCACTGTATTTATCGTTGTACTTTTTTCATTGAATTTTCATGTTTTTATATGTCAGTGTATAATAAATTATCTCCAGAACATCTGTATCCAGTTTAGGCTTCACCACACCACAACTGTACTTCCTTATATATACTGTTGACTGTGACATCATTCTGACCGTGTGACATTCCCCAAGCTTCACATCATTGGTCAAAACAATATCTGTCTTTTTCAATGTCACCCCCTTCCCACCCACCCGTGTTTTATCCCCAGATAGTAATTGATATTTATACCAAGTTTGGTTGAAATCTGTCCATGCGTTTTTGAAGTTATGCTAGAACATACATGCATCTGATTTTATATATATAGATTTCAGGAAAACAAAAAGGATGGTTTTACCTTAAATTAAAAAACTGTTTCAGTGGAGAAGTTAAAAAGTTGTGGTATATAATCTGGAGTGTCCCCATAGCTGAGTTTTAAACAATATACAATAAAATTTATAATAGATCCCAGCTCCAACTACTAACCAGTACATGGTATTGCACTCTGGTAAGGCTGAAATGTATGTATGGGCACAAGAATAATAATAATAATAATAATAATAATTTTATTTCTTATATACCGCTGTACCGTGAGGTTCTAAGCGGTTTACAGTAGAAACAGAAGAAATGCATTAAGTAAGATTAATTAAGATGAAGAGAAAGTACTTAGAGTTCCCTGACTGTCCCAAAGGCTCACATTCTTGCTAAAGTACTTGAGAAAAATAAATTAGTTAGGTTATAAACAGAGTAGAAGAAGGTAGGAAAACAGTTCATAGGAAAATTAATTTCGAATACATTATATATTGTTCAAGGCGGAATACAAATTATAGGAATTACCAAAAGAATTGCATAATAAAGATTATCTAGATAAATTACATAACAGTGATTAGTGTACATTACATGGTGTGGTAGATGATTCAATTTTGAGAATTACATATCAAGGGAATCAAGTGATAACAGAATATAGTGGAGATTATCAGTATATATGGTTTACAGATTGGAAGAATGAACTGTGTTGATAGGGTTGTGGAGAACCAAGTAGATCTGCTCCAAGGCACAAATGTTTTGGGACGAAGTATAGACCCTTGTTCAGGATATTACGAGAATAGTGCTGGAAAAATGAATGGAATACTGTTTGCTGAATACTGGACCACCAGGGTTGCATAAATAAATTGGCTAGCGGAGGTGTGAAGGAAGTCCCCATGGCCACCCCAGCTATTTGCTGGTAAAAACAGCTAAACAAAATAAATTTTGGTCATAGCTATTCCACATAGAGACACCAGACATCGAGATAGAACAAATACAGGACGAGGACAATGTTACAACATGTCCAATATCTGCAAGCCTCTGTCTGGGGGATAGAAGTATATAAAGAACAAACATCAAAGGTTACCAAAAACATGGTGAAGATATTGATCTTGTATCCGAGCTAATAATGTAAAAAATAAATAAATTAATAAAAAAAATGAATCTTGTCCTTTACATACAACCATACTATACTCAAGTATGATTGTAGAAGATCCACAAAGCACAGTTACTTACCGTAATAGGTGTTATCCAGGGACAGCAGGCAGCTATTCTCACATATGGGCGACGTCATCGACGGAGCTCCGATGCTGAAGCCTCACAAGCAGACTTGCTTGTAGAAACTAGAAGTTGGATCAGCCGCACCGTGCATGCACGAGTGCCTTCCTGCCCAGCACAGGGCGAGTCTCCTCAGTTTAGATAGCTAGAGAAGCCAACCAGGGGAGGTGGGTGGGTTGTGAGAGTAGCTGCCTGATGTCCCTGGATAACACCTGAAACATAGAAACATAGAAGATGACGGCAGAAAAGGGCTATAGCCCATCAAGTCTGCCCACTCTGCTTACCCACCCCCTGTCTATGCCCTAATGACTCAAGTTCCTTATCTTGACCCTCGTAGGGATCCCACATGGGTATCCCATTTATTCTTAAAGTCTGGCACGCTGTCTGCCTCGATCACCTGCACTGGAAGCTTGTTCCAATGATCAACCACTCTCTCTGTGAAGAAATACTTTCTAGTGTCGCCATGAAATTTCCGCCCCTGAGTTTGAGCGGGTGCCCTCTTGTGGCCAAGGGTCCCTTGAGAAAGAAAATATCTTCCACTTCGACACGTCCCGTGAGGTACTTAAATGTTTCGATCATGTCTCCCCTCTCCCTAAGTTCCTCGAGAGTGCAGAGCTGCAATTTGTTCAGTCTCTCTTCGTACGAGAGACCCTTGAGCCCCGAGATCATCCTGGTGGCCGTCTGCTGAACCGATTCAATTCTGCGCACATCTTTACTGTAATGTGGCCTCCAGAATTGCACACAGTACTCCAGATGAGGTCTCACCATGGCCCTGTACAATGGCATTATGACTTCAGGCTTTCGGCTGACGAAACTTCTATTGATACAACCCAATATCTGCCTTGACTTAGATGAAGCCTTCTCTACTTGATTGGCAGTTTTCATGTCTGCACTGATGATTACTCCTAAATCTCGTTCTGCTGAAGTCCTAGTTAAAGTTTCTCCGTTCAAGAAGTACTTCCTGCATGGATTTCCACTTCTGAGGTGCATGACCTTACATTTCTTAGCATTGAAGCCTAGCTGCCAGGTTGAGGACCAACTTTCCAATGTAAGCAGGTCCTGCGCCATATAATTCTGTAAACTGCATTCACTTACTATATTACATAGTTTGGCGTCATCGGCGAATAGTGTTATTTTACCTTGAAGCCCTTGAGTCAGATCCCCTATGAATATGTTGAAAAGGAGTGGACCCAGGACCGAGCCCTGCGGCACTCCAATGGTTACCTCCGATGTTTTAGAGAGGGTACCATTAACCACCACCCTCTGAAGTTTGCCACTCAGCCAATCACTGACCCATGCAGTTAGTGTCTCTCCTAACCCCATCGATTCCATCTTGCTTAGCAGCCTGCGGTGTGGGACGCTGTCAAAAGCTTTACTGAAGTCCAGGTACATGACGTCCAAAGACTCTCCCAAGTGCAACTTTCTTGTTACCCAGTCAAAGAAGCTGATGAGATTGGATTGGCAGGACCTACCCTTGGTGAATCCATGCCGACTGGGATCCCGAAGATTCCCTTCATTCAAGATCGTGTCCAATTTGCTTTTAATTAGTGTTTCCATGAGTTTGCACACTATTGATGTGAGACTCACCGGTCTATAATTCGCAGCCTCTGCCCTGCAACCCTTTTTATGCAGAGGAACGACATTAGCTAATTTCCAGTCCAGGGGAACTTTACCCTTACTTAGGGAGAGATTGAATAGCTCAGCCAACAGTTTCGCCAGGACATCGCTCAATTCTCTGAGCACTCTTGGGTGCAAATTGTCTGGTCCCATGGCTTTGTTCACCTTGAGTCTTGCCAGTTCACTGTAAACTTCACCTGGTGTGAAGTCAAAATTCTGAAACGGTTTTCTGTGCTTTGTGTTGCCTTCAACTGCGGACCGTGTCCCGGTGCCTCACAGGTGAAGACTGAGCAGAAGTATTCATTCAGTAGTTCGGCTTTATCGGAATCTGCTTCCACGTAACTTCTGTCCGGTCTTCTAAGGCGTACTATCCCGCCTGTATTCCTTTTTCTGTCACTAATATACTTGAAGAAGGATTTGTCCCCCTTTTTAATGTTTTTTGCCAGAATTTCTTCCACTCTAAGTTTTGCTTCCCTAACTGCCATTTTGACCGCTGTAGACTTGGTCCTATATTCTACCTTTGCCTCTCTTTTCTCCGAAACGCTTTTTTCTTCTCCTTAATGAGGTGCGAGATCTCCACAGTGAACCATTGGAGTTTATTGTTTCTTTGTTGTTTATTTACTGATTTTATGAAGCGGCTAGTTGCTTCATATATGGTTGATTTCAGTGTTAACCACTTAGCTTCTACATCATCGGTCTCCGCTTGGTCCTGCAGTGTCCGATGGACGAAATCTCCCATGCGTGCGAAGTCTGTGCCCTGGAAATTGAGTACCTTTGTTTTCGTGTTTGATCTAGGGAAGCCTTTCCTAAGGTTGAACCATACTATGTTGTGGTCGCTGGAGGCTAGCGTATCTCCTACTGAGACCTCTGAGACGCTTTCCCCGTTGGTGAGTACCAGGTCGAGGATCTTGTGCTTTATCCCAGGACAAGCAGGCAGCCTATTCTCACATATGGGTGACCTCCAAGCTAACCAGAATGGGATGGTGGGAGTGTTGGCAATTTAGGAGAATTTTGTAATACTGTCTGGCCAAAATGGCCATACCGTCTGGAGAAAACATCCAGACAATAGTGAGAAGTGAAAGTATGAACTGAGGACCAAGTAGCAGCCTTGCAAATTTCCTCAAATAGGTGTAGATCTGAGGAAAGCTACTGAAGCTGCCATTGCTCTGACCTTTTTTATTTATTTATAATTTTAACAATTGACAATAATTACAAGTCAATAAAAGCAAACATACAATGTAAACTGAAATTAAATCAAAATTCCTAATTGCTTAAAGGATATCAGTCCACGTATTATTAGTCCACAACTTTAGAGACGAAGCTGGAGAAAAAAACTGAAATAAAGCAACCAAGAAACTAAGTATCAGGCAAACTAAAGAGGCATCTGACTGCTCTTGAACAACTTTTTTTAGAGCTAGCTTGAGAGCAGAGAAGCTCATGAAGACTCTTTATCAGAGATAAACTTAGATAGCTGCTGTGGATCATAGAATACATATCTATTCCCCCCAAATGTCATAACACTTACAGGGATATCTTAGGACAAAGGTTGCCCCTAACTGTACAGCCCGAGGTCTCAATATTAGAAATTGCTTTCTTCTTCTCTGGGTTGAACGAGATACATCAGGGTACATCCTTATTATATTTGTCATAAATGGAACATTTTTATGCTTAAGCATCTAATCAAGTTTCAAGTTTATTTAAAATTTAATATACCGCCATACTCAAGACTTCTAGGCGGTGTACAAACATGTCATAATAAAATATTACATTACATTAGGGATTTCTATTCCGCCATTACCTTGCAGTTCAAGGCGGATTACAAAAGAATTATCCTAGAACTTACAAAAAAAAAAAAAAAAATTGGTCATTTTCAAAAAGAGTAAGAAATGGGTAAGGTTATTTGTTTGGGGTAATTGGCTTTAGTGAGAGGTGGAGTTTGAGACTTGCGGTATTTCTTTTTTCAGAGTTTTCTTGAAGAGTATGGTCTTTATTTCTTTTCTAAAAGTCTTGTAGTCGAGGGATGCCATCAGTAGATTGGCGATTTGGTTGTCTAGTTTGGCTGTTTGAGTGGCCAGGAGGTCATCATATAGTTTTTTTCCGTTTGACCTCCTTAATTGGGGGGTATGAGAATGGGGTATGAGTTTTCCTATGTCTGGTTGCGGTGTTGTGGATGAGGCGGTTATTCAGGTAGTTTGGACTGTCTCCGTATAAAGTCTTAAATAGTAGGCAGTAGAATTTAAATTGTATTCTTGCTGGGATCGGAAGCCAGTGCGATTGGAGATATGCTTCTGTAATGTGATCATGTTTCTTTAATGAGTAGATGAGTCTTAGTGCTGTGTTTTGGATAGTTTGTAGTTGTTTTGTTATGGTTGTAGGGCATGGGAGGTAGAGGATATTACAGTAGTCAAGTAGGCCTAGTATTAAGGACTGAACTATGAGCTGGAATTGAGTTTTCTTGAAGAATTTCTGAACTTGTCTTAAGTTTCTCATGACTAAGAATGACTTTTGTATTGTTTTATTGATTTGGGGTTGCATGGTGCAGCATCTGTCGATAGTTATTCCTAGCATTTTTAGGGTGGTTTGTATGGGGTAGTTGATTACGTTGATTTCAATGTTGGTTATGGTTGGTATTTAAGTATAATGGTATTTAAGTGTAATTTAATCTTAAAACAGACCAAGGGAGAAGAACAATTCAAGGATAAAGACAAACAGGAACAAGAGGAAAGAAGGGATAGGAACTCCAATTGTTAGAGAGAAAAGAAAACACTTTAAAGGACAATTTAGGTTGCAAAGGCATCGTGGAATAAGAATGTCTTTAGCATTTCCTTAAATTTTATCAATGATGTATTATCCCACAAGTAGTTAGGAATACTGTTCCAAAGAAAAGGAGCACTTATAGAAAAGATCATGTTCCTCATTGTACTAATGTGTTTCAATGAGGGAACAGTTAGAAGATTGTGTGCGGTAGAACGTAGGGTCCTAGATTGGTTATTAGGTATAAGTAAGTTGTTAATAAATTCTGGTTGGCTATTTGCTTCCATTTTAAAGATTAGTAGTAGAATTTTATAACTAATCCTATGCTCTATAGCAGGGATCTCAAAGTCCCTCCTTGAGGGCCGCAATCGAGTCAGGTTTTCAGGATTTCCCCAATGAATGTGCATTGAAAGCAGTGCATGCACATAGATCTCATGCATATTCATTGGGGAAATCCTGAAAACCTGACTGGATTGCAGCCCTCAAGGAGGGACTTTGAGACCCCTGCTCTATAGGTAACCAATGAGTTTTGGACAAAAGAGGTGCAACGTGATCATACTTCTTTGTGTTAAATAGAACTTTTACTGCAGTATTTTGAACCATTTGAAGTCTGTTTATTTCTTTTTTTTGTGATGCCCTTAAGAAGGGCAAGAAATGATCAGTGAATGGATAAGAATATTCAAAGACGCAGGCTCTAATAGTTTTGCTAGAGTTTTAATCATAAGCAGCCGATAAAAGCAACATTGGACCACTGTGCTGATATGCTGGTGATAAATAAATTTGCAATCAAAAAGGTACAGCTTTAATAGGGAGATTTTTGAGAGTAAGAGTAGTTATCTGAATCAATTGTGAACTGTACTATTAATGTAGCGGGGACCTGAATCTCTGTATCAGAACTCTCTAGAAACTGTGTCAAATCCAAAATTTTCCCTTTTGAATTAGGTACCCAACTGACAAGTCTGTCACACACAGCATTAGCGGGTTCTCTGAGGAAGCCAGGACGGCGAAACGCGTCAGAACCCCGCTGGGTCACCGCTGCAGAGACATTGAAACTAAGTCTGTTTACTTATATTAGCTTTTCACAAAACTTTGGACTTTATTTTCACATTATGGAGATTTTTTTTTTATATATATAATATTTCTTTATTGGGCAAAGGCAACAGAACATAATACAACACAAAACAGATACAAATCCATAAAGCCAAAAGATAAACACATCTAAAGTACCCACAAATGCAGGTGAACAGAAGTCCACAAAGCCCAATACATTGTTTTACAATAACCCCCATCTGCCCCCCCATCCAGACCCCCCACCCTACCCCCCATCCTCCTCTTCCTAACCCAGACCCGTATGGTGTATAAACCATCTCAAGGAGAGAAAAGAAAAAGATAAAGAAAGAAACAAAGACAAAAGAAAAGGAGTAAAATATATTAGGAAGGATGCCGCTACAAGAAACCGATCATACCCAGCGCTAGGGGAAATAGCATACGAACCCCCCCACATTATCAACGCAAGCCAGAAGATTAACTATTTAGCAGCGTACTCCTCTCCCTATGTGAAAGGGACAACCAGTATCCCTCCCATACATCCTGAAATTTAGTCCATCTGCTCTCATCACGGGTCCCCACCATCCTACGCTCTACAAGCGCTAACTCGTAAAGAGACAATCGCCACTGAGAAAAAGAGGGTGCATGTGGAACCCGCCAGAATATCAAAATGGCCTTCTTAGCCAAGAGCATAGCTTTAAACGCCAGTAACTTCTGCCCTCCAGAACATCTAGAGAGAGCCGCTCCAGCATAGAAAAGAGCAATATCCGGGGTACACACGGGCAGGAGGAGAGATAGTGAGGACAAAAAATTCCACACTCGCTTCCAAAAAGCCTGTATTAGGGGGCAATGCCAAAACATATGTCCCAAGGTAGCTGGACACGCAAGGCATTTAGGACAGCGTGCATGCTCCGCAAAGCCAGCACGATAAGCCCTTTGAGGAGAGATAAACATTCTCTGAAGGAATTTATAATCCTGTTCCCTGTATAGCATATTACAGGAAAGAGTACGCAAAAAAACAAAACAATGAGTAAGTAATGGGGACGTGATAGTGCATCCTAAGTCAGCGCTCCATGCCCCAGCCAGCAAATCAGCCCGCTCAGTCGACAACGGCATCTGCAGCTCAGTGACATAATAACGCAGGCGCGGAGCTGAATCTTCCCACAAGGCCAGACTTTGTCCCAGACTCTTCGCCACCGAGGCACACCGTGCGGTTCCCCCAAGACTAAGCACATAATGGCTAAGTTGCATATAGCTAAAGACATCCACTTGGTCTAACCCATATAAGGACGCCAATCCAGTAGAAGAGAGAAGGGCCCCATGATCATCAAGAACATCCCCCACCCTACGGATCCCCCGTGCATGCCAAAGCCGAAAAACTTGATTATCACTACCTGGGCTAAATTGGAGATTTCCCACAAAAGGCAACATAGGAGAAGCCCCATAATTAATCCCTAGATGCTTACAGAGCAATTTCCAGATGAGTCTCATATAAGCCCAAACTACATGCCCTCGCTGAGAAAGTTCCAACTGGGCCGAGGGTGCGTGTAACAGAAACAATCCCGAAACCGGATATAGAAAATCCCTTTCCACCGAATAAGTCAAAAAAGAGGAGCTCTCCAGACACCAATCTCGAACTAATCTCAGACCACACGCCAGATTATATGCTCGTAGGTCTAACAGACCAAAACCCCCCTGCGCCTCCGGTAGCATCAAGACACGCAAGGGTAGTCGAGGTCGCCATCCCCGCCACAAAAACAGCCTCAGGGCACTATATAATTCCTCCATGTCCGCCCGGCGTAGCCAGATCGGTAAAGTCTGCAACAGATATAACCACCGAGGTACCACCATCATATTATATAAAAAGATACGACCAGCCAGTGAGACCGGTAGATCACCCCACAGGCGGAGACTCTCAATGGATCGGCGAAGCATGGGCCTGACATTTATCTCATAAAGGCGCGCTAAAGAGGAAGGTATAAAAACACCCAAATATTTCACCTGTAAAGAGGCCTCTTTCAAGGGGAAGTCAGACCAGAGATGAGAAACATGTAGGTGAATAGGTAGTGCCTCAGATTTAGACACATTAAGTTTGAGGCCCGAGAGCTCCCCAAAGTTACTAAACAATTCCAACAAAAGAGAGAGATGCGAAACCGGATCCGTAATCAGAACTATGATATCATCCGCAAAAGCCATGCATCGCAGGGAGGAACCCCCGACCTCCACACCCACAAGCAGGGGATGAGTACGGATACACAATAATAGGGGTTCCAAAAATAAAATATAAAGCAGGGGGGACAAGGGGCAGCCCTGCCTAGTACCCCGCTGTAAAGAAAAAATTGGAGATGTCCGCCCATTAACCAGCACAGCCGCCTCAGGACTAGAATACAAGGTCCGGATAGCCCCCATAAAAAACCCATCCACCCCATATCGGTGTAACAACGGGAAAAGAAAGGCCCACTCAACCCAATCAAAGGCCTTTTCGGAGTCAAAACTAATAGCCAGGGCAGGCTGCTTCCTAGAATCACAATGGGCCAAAGCAATCAAGAGCTTACGAACATTATGGCCCGCCTGTCGCCCCTTCACAAAGCCCGCTTGGTCCACCCCTACCAACGAAGGAACCAACGGGGCCAATCGATTTGCCAGAATCCGGGCCAATATTTTCAAGTCAACATTGAGGAGCGAAATAGGACGATACGACTCCACCAAAAGAGGGTCCTTACCCGGTTTAGGCAGGACCATAATCAACGCCCGATTGGATCCCGCAGGAAAATGTCCCCCTTCCACAGACTGCTGAAAGTATCTTCTCAGCGGATCAGCCACATACCCCTGCAAAAGACGATAGAACTCCCCACTATAACCGTCCGGACCCGGGGATTTACAAAGAGGGAGAGACTTTATTACCCCTAAAACCTCCTCCCGAGTGATAGGGGAGGCCAGGGTCTCGCTGTCCGTCTCTGAGAGTCGAGGTAAGGGGAGAGAATCTAGATAGTTCTGAATCGAGACATCCTTATCCACCACCTCCGCTGAATAAAGAGATCTATAAAAGGAGACAAAAAGCCGTTCCAAGTTAGATTGAGCCGTAACCAGTCGCCCCCCCGGATCTCTAAGAGAGGTAATAGAGGAGGATCCCCTCCGCGCCCTAGTCAACTGAGCCAACATTCTGCCCGGCTTGTTGCCAAAACAGTGCAATCTATACTTGTAATAAAAAAGAGATTTTTGGGCTCGTTCATGTAAAAGAGCATGGAGCGCTGAATGTACCATCTGAAATTCCCGCTTATGGGACCCCGTGGGGGAATGAAGGGCCAAATGCCTACTCTCCCGAACCCTACGCTCGAGGGCCAAGATCTTGGCTGCCATTAGTTTCTTCCGGCGAGCACAATAGGCCAACACAGCACCACGGAGCACCGCCTTTGCGGCCTCCCAAAAAAGACACCCCTCCTCCATATGTCCACCATTAAACTCTAGGTACTCCTGCCACTGGTTCTCGAGATACACTTTAAAATCAGGGTCCAAATACAAGGACACCGGAAACCGCCATCGTCCCCCTCCACCCTGGGTGCCTCCTGCCAGATTCACATCCATCCACACCGGGGTGTGGTCAGAAATGACCAGTGCACCTATCTCGGAGTTATGGACCTCAGAAAAGAAAAAACGGGAAAGAAAAATAAAATCAATCCTAGATGAGGAATCATGCGCTCTAGAAGTATGCGTGTAATCTTTTTCACTAGGATGCAAGGTTCTCCAGACATCCACCAAATCTAAAGCATTCATCCATGCATGCAGCCCATTATCTGACCTACCTGACGAACGTAGGTCCCCCCTAGTGGAATCCAATACAGGATCCAAAATAGAATTAAAATCTCCCAGAAATAACATAGGGACCCCACATTATGGAGATTTAAGAATTACTTATGAATCTATGAAGTTATTTAAAAATCATTTATTCTAACAAGATGGTGCAATGATTGATTCTATGAAAGTTTATAAAAGGGTTTTTCCCTATGCTGAGTTATTTTACTCTACTTTTGGATTCTAAACGCCATTTTTGAAACTGTATTAATAACTATTATTGTTCCTTTTTTGCTGTTTGTGTAGAAATCCAAACTATCAACAGATAAATTCTGCTGATTTGGATTTTGAGATTTAACTCTCGTTGGAAGGTAATATATTTTTGAGAGAGGTGGGTAAGAGGTTTCAGGTACCTTCAAAATTTCAGATAAATATCTTTTAAACATAGCTAGGGCAGTTATAGGTTGTACTTTCAGAAAATTAATAATCCAGAGATTACTTCTCCTAACAGAGTTTTCCAGCATTTCTTGTTTAAAGTGCAAACTAGCATTGTCCTTGACCCAAGTCAGAGCTTGTACTTCCAAAGTTTTTACTTTAGTCTCAATGTCACATGTTTTATTCTCCAAACTTGATACTTTATTTTTGAGTTCCAAATTTTCTGAAAGAACAGTAGTACAGCGTGACGATAATTGTTGAATTTGACTCCCCAGTGAAGTTTGCATATTTGATATGGCCTCCCATATGGATTCCATGGTAATTTACCTTAGGCCTTTGTAAGGGAACAATCTCAATTCCAGGATTCCCTGCTGTGCCCACAGTATCAATGACCACCTCAGGTATCAAAGAAACTTCTTGGGCTCCCAAAATACCTGTAGCCTCCTGAGTGCTTGAAGACTCTCCTTGAGCTTACTGTGATCTTGAAAGCTCCTCCTTCCCCCTTCCAGGGTCGGTCCTCCCGCTCAGAGAGGACAGCAAAAGAGCATCCCGAGCCGACACGTCAAAAAATGACTCCTCCATCGCAATGGGACAGCTAGGCAGACTTCGTTCATCCAGAGATAGGATGGCAGCCTCAAAGGAGATACCGCGCCTCAGCTTGCGCACTCTCTCCAGCCGTAGAAACCTCCGGTTTGTGGGGTTCGTGAGCCACGATTGACGAAGAGATCCATCGGGCTCAATGGTGCTGCTGTCTCAACGGGAAATACCAATATTTTCGATTTCCTTTTCAACATAGCACTTTAGGAAACCTTCACCACAAGCGCAATGGCATCTCCGCAGATACCTCAGACCGCCATCTTGGGTAAGCTCTGCCTCCAATATCCATTGCTCTGACCTTATGGGCTGTGACTCTACTCTGTAGGGGTAATCCAGTCAGGACATAGCAGAAGGAGATACAAGCAGCCATCCAGTTGGAGATGGTACACTTAGAGATAGGAGGTCCCAACTTATTTGGATCGAAGGAGACAAAATGTTGAGGAGCAGTTCTGTGTGGTTTGATGCATTCCAAATAGAAGGCCAAAGCACGTTTACAGTCCAGAGTATGAAGAGCTGATTCTCCAGGATGAGAATGAGGCTTTGGAAAGAACACTGGAAGAATAATAGATTGGTTGAGATGAAATTCCGAAACCACTTTAGGTAGGAATTTAGGATGAGTACAGAGAATCACCTTTTCATGCTGGAACACAGTGAAAGGTGGATCAGCAACTAAAGCTTGCAGCTCACTATCTCTTCGAGCAGAAGTGAGGGCAATGAGAAACACCACTTCCCAAGCGAGATACTTCAGATGAGCCATTGGTTCAAATGGAGGCTTCATCAATTGAGTAAGAACAACATTGAGGTTCCAAACAACTGGAGGCGATTTGAGAGGAGGTTTAACATTAAAAAGTCCTTTCATGAATCTGGAAACCACTGGATGAGCAGAAAGGGGTTTTCCTTCAATAGGCTGATGGAAAGCAGCAATTGCACTGAGATGGACTCGGATCGATGTAGACTTGAGGCCACAGGTGGATAAATGCAAAAGGTAGTCTAAAACAGAAGATAAAGAGGAATGTTGAGGTACCTTATTGTGAGAAAAACACCACGTAGTCCATTTTAGGTGATAGCACTGTCTAGTGGTAGGCTTCCTAGAAGCCTCTAAAATGTCTCTTACAGGTTGAGAAAACTGAAGAGGAGTTATGTTGAGAGATACCAAGCCGTCAGAGATCCCTGACTTTGTGTAAGCAGAGATGGAAAAGCTGGTAGAAGGTATGGCTCCCTGCTGCTGAGTTGAAGTAGAAGGGAGTACCAAGGTTGTCTCATCCACTGAGGAGCAATCAGAATCATGGTGGCATGAGAAATGGAGGGAATGCATACCGGAAGAGATTCGTCCATTCCAGAAGAAAAACATCTGCCTCGAGGCGATAAGGAGAATATATCCTGGAGCAGAACTGAGGCAGTTTGTGGTTGTGGGGAGCTGTAAAGAGATCCGAGGCATTCCCCACTGTGAAAAAAATGTGATGAAGAGGTGAGGAATGGAGTGTCCATTCGTGAGGTTGCAGAAGACAACTCAAGTTGTCCACCAAGCAATTTTTCGCCCCTTGGATGTAGACAGCTTTGAGGAAGGTGTTGTGGCAGATTGCCCAGTTCCAAACCTTCAGAGCTTCTTGACAAAGGGAGGAAGATCCCGTCCCTCCCTGTTTGTTGACATAGTACATGGCGACTTGGTTGTCCATCCGAATGAGGACTACCTGGTTGTGAAGATGATGTTGAAAAGCATCGAGAGCCTTGAAGATCGCTCTGAGTTCCAACAGATTGATGTGACACAGATGATCCATACTGGTCCAGTGGCCTTGAGTACGGAGACCATCGAGATTAGTGCCCCAAGCGTAGGTCAAGGAATCTGTTGCAAGGACCTTCTGATGAGGGGCCGTTTGAAATAGCAAGCCTCTGGAAAGATTGGAAGAGAGCATCCACCAGCGGAGAGACTGGCTCAATGAAGGAGTGACTGCAATGTTTCGAGAAAGAGGGTCGCAAACCTGCGTCCACTGAGATGCCAGGGTCCACTGAGGAATTCTGAGGTGAAGTCTGGCAAAAGGAGTCACGTGTACTGTGGAGGCCATGTGACCCAGTAGTACCATCATGTATTTTGCTGAGATGGAGGAGCGGGAAGACACTGTATGACAGAGCTGAAGGAGAGCTTCCAGACATTGTTGCAGAAGGAATGCTCTGAATTGGATAGTGTCCAGAACAGCTCAGATGAATTGTAGATTCTGAGAGGGTAGAGGTTGTGATTTGGGAAAAGTGATTTCGAATCCCAAACTCTGTAGGAACCACGTAGTCCGTTGGGTCGCTACAATAATCCCCTGAGATGTTGAATCTTTGATGAGCCAGTCATCTAGGTAGAGAAAAACCTGAAGACCATGGTTCCTTAGAGCTGCTGCTACTACTACCAGGCACTTGATGAATACTCTGGACGAGGAAGCCAGGCCAAAGGGCAACACTCTGTATTGATAACCTGAAATTTGAAATATTGACGGAAGGATGAATGGGAATGAGTGTATGTCTCCTTGAGATCCAGAGAGCATAACCAGTCGTTCTGATCTAGAAGGGGATAAAGGGAAGCCAGGGATAACATTCAAAATTTTTCTTCGACTAAAAATTTGTTGAGAGCCCTGAGATCCAGAATGGGTCACAGATCGCCCGTCCTTTTTGGAACAAGAAAAAAATGGGAGCAAAACCCCCTGTTCTGCTGTTCCAAAGAAACTGGTTCGATGGCATGGAGACGAAGCAGAGCCTGAGTGTCCTGAAGAAGAAGGGCAGTCTTGGATGGACTGGAAGGATACTCTCTTGGAGGAAGCTCTGGTGGAACCTGAGTGAAATGAAGAGAATATCCTTCGCTGATGATTGACAGCACCCAGAGGTCGGATGTAATTGTCTCCCATCGGTGATAAAAATGATGGAGGTGACCTCCTATGGGGGGAAGACAGGATAGAAACAGAACAGTAGAGGTTATGCTCTGTTTTAAACAGTCAAAAAGGCTGTGTAGCCTTAGGTGCAGCAGAAGGTTGAGGTTTCTGTTGCTTCTGCTGTTTCTTAAGAGGAGGGGTCTCTCTATTCTTTTGATGCCTTTTTTCCGGCCGAAGCTTCAACTTCGACCCAGGCTGCCTCGACAGCCTCAAGTCCTTCTCGAGGCAAGGCACTACTGGATCAGCTATCTTTCTTCTCTTTTCTTCGTCAGATGGCTTTAGACTTGGACCTTCAATTGGATGCTGGTTCCAAATACTCTAAGGAGTATCTCAAAGTCATTCATCTTCCTCAACCTCCGGCAGAGCCACTTAAGCTTCTTCTTCACAAGCTTTTGTCTCAGACTTCTTTACCAGATGCCTGAAGACTCCTTGTGCAATTCCAGGTGTTCTAGGCAAATTGGACTCTAGATATAAAACTCTCCATTGCAAAGGATTTGAGAATTCACAATTATCTCACCAATCCCTACTTGTGGAGTCATCCTTGAAGAGGTCCCATCCTTCCAAGGTATATGCTACTGTTCCTCCTGGAAGGGAAGGGAAAACTATGCACAAATTTGGACATCACATCTATTAAAATGCCATGATGTCCTCTAAAGTCCTTAATTACAATTTTCATTTTATCACTTATTTTGAGTTCCTCATTGTTCTTTTGCCTAAATTTATCAGTTATTTAGATACTCAAAAGCACTTTGAATTTCAAGAAGTCATAGCTTCTCTATCACAACTCAGATTACATCTACTTCAGTCTTCTTACGATGCCTTTGAGTTGTCTGCCAGGGCGGCTGCTTGCTCTGTAGCAATGCACCGCCTTGCTTGGCTTCATACCATTGACATGGATCCTAATCATCAGGACCGCTTGGTTAATATTCCTTGTTCAGGCAATGACCTCTTCAATGAATCTATTGAGGCAGCCACCAAGAAATTGTCTGAGCATGAAAAATCCTTTGCTTCTATTGTCAGACCTAAGCCAGCTCCTGCCAAGCCTGCACACCCTCCTCCTATTTACCGGAGGCGTTTTGCTCAGAGCGGCTCCTTACGAAGCAATGGAAATCGCTGAGTCCTCGAGGTTTGGAAGTGGAGACCTCGATTGAGGAGTCGGTGGTCTAGTAGAATTGAAAGGTATAGATCGAGGCTCAGTTGAAGGACGCTCTTTGGTTGTTTTTTTTTTAATTCTTTATTCATTTTCAATATTTTCAATAAGTGCAATACAAATTAAATACATTTTATATTTAAGACATCACTTAATACTCTTTCAAAAAACAAATCAATCTATATCCCTCCCCCCACACTATTCCATAACTATTATAAATTTTTAATTTAATAATCAAATCTTCAAAAAGCTCATTATGATATACATTTCATATCCATAAGAGATAGTAAGCACTAAGAAACCTATACATTAATTTTACAAGAATTCAGAGAATCATTTAAAAATAAATCCACCCTCCCTCCACCTGGATGTGCACATAATATATCAATAAAAATCAAATCTACAAAAGAAGAGCTATGCCTGGGAAGTATGCCTTGATGAAGGCCTCGAACGTCAGTGATACCGGTGCTTGGAAGCAGATCTCGAAGTTCGATGGCACCAAGGAATGGATGGGGCTGGAAGCTGTGGATCTAATCTCCAGAGGCTTGATGGAGGAACCTCGATGCACTCCCAAAGACTCTGCTCCTTGTATGGAGTGTGAGGATTCCTGTCGAGGCACTTGCAAAGAATGTGCTCCTTGCTTTACGTGCATAGATGTCAGACCAGACACTCGCAGAGTGTGTAGTCTCAGTCTGAGGCATAGGAAGATGCTCAACCTCGCGGGAGTATGCAGAATGCCCAGGCTGGATTAGAGTAACAAGCTTCGGTCCCATATTAGTAAGAAACTGAATGAATTGCTGCTCTAACATGGTCTGGAAAGAAGCTGGCAAGGATGGATCCGCATCTGAAACCGGACCACCTGCTTTGGCTGGAGGTTCCACAGAGGCAGAGGAAATGTGCTTCGACTTGAAGTCTTAGGCACCTTAAGCACCACCGCTGGAACTTTCTGCTGAGCTATCTGACCTGAGAATACAGGGGAAGATACAGCAAACGTCGTCGAGGAAAGAGTCACTGCAAACAAAGAAGGTCTGATGAGGCTCAAGGTCGAAGCAGAGGAGGCAGGAGGAACCGAGGTCGAAGGTGAGACCGAGGTCAGCTTCGGAGTCGAGGAAGTGGTCGAGTCCATCCTGAAGAGCTTCTCCACTGAAAGCAGCTGACATTTAAGGGCTCGAGGTTGAAGAATAGCACAGCGCTCGCACGACTTCGGGTGATGGTCTGGCCCAAGGCACTTGAGGCACCTACTGTGTGGGTCCGTGAGAGAAATCGCATGCTGACACTGGCTATACTTCTTGAAGCCTGTTGTTGGCCAGGACATAGGAGGAAAAACAGCCACTAAATTAAATACAGCGATTCGTGAAGAAAAATAACACAAACCACAGTGAGAGAAGGCACGAAGTAAGTAAAAGAGTGAGTCAACCCCAACGTAGAGAGTCAAAGAGGGACTTCTCGGCTCTGCGGAAAACTGAGAACTGATGAGACGCGCCCTGTACTGGGCAGGAAGGCACTCGCGCATGTGCGTTGCAGCTGACTCGAAACTTCTAGTTTCTACAAGCAAGTCTGCTTGCGAGGCTTCCGCATCGGGGCTCCGTTGATGACGCCACCCATATGTGAGAATAGCTGCCTGCTTGTCCTGGGATAAAACAAGTTCTGGCATGAAGTCGCTGGCCAAAATATTTGGTCTACTTGGAGGTTTTACAATACTCATGAATTTTTGGAAGAAGGTACACAGTACACAGAAACTGCTCATCAGAAGAAAACATCTCGAGGCTTAAGATGTTTTTCATCACAGAATAGAAGTGCATACAGAATGCAATCATCTAATACACAACTGTTATAATTAAAACTCTAACACATATCATACCTGGTGGTGCTGGCCTTCTTTCATTCATCTGTCCAATGCTAGGCCTTGTGATTAGATTTTTGGATGATATAGTTTCTGACACAACAGTGCATTTTGGCTTTGGTGCTACCGGTAGTCCAGGCTTTATTCCTGTGTTGATATTTGACCATCCAGAAACCGTGACTGGCCTCCCGGAGACAGAACCCAAGCTGCCCCCTGGCCGGTCCTTTCCAGACATAGAACCCAAGCAGCCCCCTGGCCGGTCCTTTCCAGACACAGAACCCAAGCTGCCCCCTGGCCGGTCCTTTCCAAACACAGAACCCAAGCTTCCCCCTGGCCGGTCCTTTCCAGACACAGAACCCAAGCTGCCCCCTGGCCGGTCCTTTCCAGAGACAAAACCCAAGCTGCCCCCTGGCCGGTCCTTTCCAGAGACAGAACCCAAGCTGCCCCCTGGCCGGTCCTTTCCAGAGACAGAACCCAAGCTGCCCCCTGGCCGGTCCTTTCCAGAGACAGAATACAAGCTGCCCCTTGGTCGGTCCTTTCCAGAGACACAGTGTGAGTTTTGATCTCTGCCAGGGGCAGAGCTTGAGCCATTCCCTGACCTCTTGAGGACATTGCCTTGGCTATTCTTTTCAGGGACAGAAAGTATATTTGGCCGGTCCCTTCCAGGGGCAGAGCTCTGGCTGCCCCCTGATTGTTCTTTCCCAGAGACAGAAAGGGAACCTGTGCGCTCTCTTACAGAATTATTACTTGGTTTTCCTGATCCTGTACTTGAATACTTGCCAGGTTGAACAGAACTTGGACTGGCCATTATTTCAGGAGGAATACGTACAACTTCTGATTTTGTAGACAGAGCAGCAGATTTTTTTTTACTGTGATCTCCCTTATGTAACAATTTCACAGATCCATTTTCAGATGCCCTTGAAGTTGAAGGCTTCAGGCTTGTCCCAGATTTTTCAACCCTGCTGAAATCAGATTTCTCAACCCTGCTGAAATCAGATTTCTTATTGCTACTCCCTGAGGAATTTAAATGTGAATATTTTTCATTAGACCCAGGTCCTTTTAATGTTTTCTCTGTGCCAGTCAAACCACCTTTTGTTAAGGAATGCTTGTACACTGAGCTTTTGGAGTTTGTTATATTTTGTGTATCTTTCTGTGAAGACATTTGTTTTGAAGACATCACCAGAGGTACAGCCTTGACGTTTTCCATTTTCCCTCTCTCTCGCTCATAGAGTGATCTTTTGTTTTTCCGTTCCAAAAACTCTTTTTCCTTCAATTCCTCTGCAGTCATAGGCCTTTCTTCTGTTTTCTTCACTACTTTGATTTCCACAGGTTCAAACTGCTTTACTTCTGCTAGCTTCAGTAAATCTTCAAAATTCATTTGCGAAGGAGCCTTTTTCTCTGCCCTTTGTTTTGGAACTTCTTTGGGGGGTTCCTCTTCCTCCTCATATCCATCAAGTTCTTGAAAGTCAGAATCAGTCTGAGAGTACTCATATAGTTCTTCCGCTGTCAGGTACTCCTCTTCTGTGCCCTGACTTAATTCTTGTTCTATTTCTTTACGAGAACGGCGCTTCCTGGGCTTCTCTTCTATGGGGATACCGTTGTAGCCCTGGAAGTTGTCCTTTGTCCTAGAAGCCATGGCTCTTGCCTTCCGATCATGATTTAATTCTTTACGTTTTGCTAAGAGCTGCTCTTTCTTTCTTTTTTCTTCCAGGCCTGCAAAATATAAAACGGGACCAAAATCAGAGAAAAAGTATGGAACATTACTATTTATTTATGTTATACTGTCATTTACCAAACAGCATTATGGTGATTTATAATAACTAAAAAGGCTAAAAATAAAAATGATGAAATAAACAAAACAGTGGGAAGGATGGAAAAATTATGTTCTTACCTGTTAATTTTCTTTCCTTTAGACGCAGAAGATGAATCCAGAGACCAATGGGGATAGCTCACATCTACCAGCAGGCGGAGATAGAGAAACTGATTAAACAGGTGGTCCTATTGGCTGGCACTCCTCCTGTATTTCCAGTATAGCTCCTTGCCCAAGCATCCGTAACCATCAATAGGCATAGCATGTAAAAAACTTATTTCCCATAACAAATCTCAAAAGGCAATAATACAGAATACAACCATCAATAATAACAAACTTAGAAAGGTGGAAAAGAAAAAACTGACACACAATATCCAGAAAGGGTGGGGCTCTGGATTATCTGCTGCGTCCAAAGGAAAGAAAGAGGTAAGAACATAATTTTTCCTTCCTTAGCAACAGCAGCAGATGAATCCAAAGACCAATGGGATGTAGCAAAGCAATCCTCAATCTGCCGCCTCTGCAACAACCAAAGCACTAAACGCATCCACCGCATGCACCCCCACATCCAACCGGTAATGCTGAGATAAAGCACTCTCGGAAGACCAAGTAGCCGCAAGACAAAACTCCTCCAAGGAAAAAACCTCTGGACCGAGTCCAAGAAATAGCCATCGCTCTGGCGGAATGGTCATGAAGTTCTTTCACCAATCGCTTCCCTGCCATCAAGCAAGTGTAAAGAATGTCCTCCTGGACCCATTGAGTGATGGAGGCTTTGGATGCCGCCATACGTTTGAGGCGTCCTATGAAGAATACAAAAAGGTGATCTAAACAACTAAAAATCATTAGAAACCTAGCTCGGAGAATGCTAAGCACTTTCAAAAAATGCAGTGAATAAAAGCACGTCTCACCATTTCTCCTCCCAGGAAGAAGGAAGGAAAAGCAAGCATGACATAAAAGAAAGGATGACACCCCCCCTAGAAAGAAATAGTGGTACCATCCAAACTGATACCCCATATTTCGGAAATCAGAAATAGGAATCCCCGTTAAACAAGGCCTGCAACATAGAAAACTGCAGAGCTGAAGCCATGGCCACAAGAAACCCCATGTTCAACGGCACAGCCCTTTAGAGTCCCAAAAGACAAGGATGAAATGAAGCCTTCGGTAAACTGAGAAGTACGTGAAGATTGTACTTTCTAAGAGGCGCATGAATATACCGCACTCTGTTTAGGAACTGAACTACATGAAGCTAAGTAAGCAAAGAGCAATATACCTAGCCTTTGTAACAAGCCAAGAATGGCACTAGAAGCTGAAGGGAATTGAACGCTAAGCCCTCGGCAATACACTTGTGCCAAAAAGGAACTCTGGAGTGGTTCAAATGTTAAGAAGCACACAAGAAAGGAAAAACCTCCAAAAGGAAGCAGAAGCCACATGAGAAGACGTCTGTAGCACCTGGATAAGAGAAGAAACAACCTGCTTCACATAACCCTTACATGTCAGCCAAGATTTTTCAAAAAACTAGGTCGTAATACTAAAGTACCGTATTTTCGCGGATATAACGCGCACCTGTGTAAAACGCGCACAGGGGTATAGCGCGCAGAAATCACGATGATATGTACCAAAACTTTTCTATACCGCGCTCAGGCATATAACGCGCATGATGCCCGACGCTCCTTTCGCCCGCCCTGACTTTCCGTGCGCTGTCCCGACTCTCCGTTCACCCCCCTGACTTCCGTGCACTGCCCTGACTTTCCGTGCGCTGTCCCGACTCTCCGTTCACCCCCCCTGACTTTCCGTGCACTGTCCCCCCTTGAAGGTCTGTCTCCATCCTGAAAGCCTGATGCCCCCCCCCCGACGTCCGATACATCCCCCCCCCCCGGCAGGACCACTCGCACCCTCACCCCGAAGGACCGCCGACTCCCCAACAATATCGGGCCAGGAGGGAGCCCAAACCCTCCTGGCCACGGCGACCCCCTAACCCCACCCCGCACTACATTACGGGCAGGAGGGATCCCAGGCCCTCCTGCCCTCGACGCAAACCCCCTCCCCCCAACGACCGCCCCCCCCCCCAAGAACCTCCGCCCGTCCCCCAGCCGACCCGCGACCCCCCTGGCCGACCCCCACGACACCCCCACCCGCCTTCCCCGTACCTTTGTGTAGTTGGGCCAGAAGGGAGCCCAAACCCTCCTGGCCACGGCGACCCCCTAACCCCCCCCCGCACTACATTACGGGCAGGAGGGATCCCAGGCCCTCCTGCCCTCGACGCAAACCCCCCTCCCTCCAACGACCGTCCCCCCCCCCCCAAGAACCTCCGACCGACCCGCGACCCCCCTGGCCGACCCCCCCACCCCCCTTCCCCGTACCTTTGGAAGTTGGCCGGACAGACGGGAGCCAAACCCGCCTGTCCGGCAGGCAGCCAACGAAGGAATGAGGCCGGATTGGCCCATCCGTCCTAAAGCTCCGCCTACTGGTGGGGCCTAAGGCGCGTGGGCCAATCAGAATAGGCCCTGGAGCCTTAGGTCCCACCTGGGGGCGCGGCCTGAGGCACATGGGCCAAACCCGACCATGTGTCTCAGGCCGCGCCCCCAGGTGGGACCTAAGGCTCCAGGGCCTATTCTGATTGGCCCACGCGCCTTAGGCCCCACCAGTAGGCGGAGCTTTAGGACGGATGGGCCAATCCGGCCTCATTTCTTCGTTGGCTGCCTGCCGGACAGGCGGGTTTGGCTCCCGTCTGTCCGGCCAACTTCCAAAGGTACGGGGAAGGGGGGTGGGGGGGTCGTGGGGGTCGGCCAGGGGGGTCGCGGGTCGGCTGGGGGGGCGGTCGGAGGTTCTTGGGGGGGGGCGGTCGTTGGAGGGAGGGGGGTTTGCGTCGAGGGCAGGAGGGCCTGGGATCCCTCCTGCCCGTAATGTAGTGCGGGGTGGGGTTAGGGGGTCGCCGTGGCCAGGAGGGTTTGGGCTCCCTTCTGGCCCAACTACACAAAGGTACGGGGAAGGCGGGTGGGGGTGTCGTGGGGGTCGGCCAGGGGGGTCGCGGGTCGGCTGGGGGACGGGCGGAGGTTCTTGGGGGGGGCGGTCGTTGGAGGGAGGGGGGTTTGCGTCGAGGGCAGAAGGGCCTGGGATCCCTCCTGCCCGTAATGTAGTGCGGGGTGGGGGTAGGGGGTCGCCGTGGCCAGGAGGGTTTGGGCTCCCTCCTGGCCCGATATTGTCGGGAAGTCGGCGGTCCTTCGGGGTGGGGGTGCGAGTGGTCCTGCCGGGGGGGGATGTATCGGACGTCGGGGAGTCGGCCGGGCAAGAGGGCTTGGGCTCCCTCTTGCTCCGATCGTGGATGCGGGTGCGGGTGGGAGCGCGTGCGATTGGTCGTTCGGGGTGGGGGTGCGAGCGGTCCTGCTGGGGGGGTGAATCGGGCGTCGGGCGGGGGACTATGTTTTAAAAACTTTTCTATACCGCGCTCAGGCATATAACGCGCGAGGGGTATGCGCGGTACGTAAAATCACGTATAACGCGCGCGTTATATCCGCGAAAATACGGTAGTACAAATATCCATGTTGATCGGACCCTAGGAAACTTCTTAGTCCGGCTGTCGAAAGACTCATCAAAATCCACATAGTAAGGATGGCGCCGCCAATCCAGAGATTCTACAAATAGTGTGCCCGGAAAGCGAGCTCGAGATGGCAAATCCAAGCCATCATCAGCCAGCGGAAAACACTGAAAAAGAAAAGGCAGAGGCGAGAAAGGAGCCATGCAGTTACCCCCTCTAACTCCCACTCCCTGGGCCCGCCGAAGAAGCTAGGAAGCTTAGAATTGAGAGACGAGGCCATGAGTCTAGGTCAAGGAGATCTCACGTCCATAAAAAGAGCTAGAACGCCTGAGCCACAAATCTCAATATCCAGGATGCAGAAGATTACACTATTACTAACATGCACACTTTCCAGAGTGTACACAGCGCTGTACACTGTAACATACAAGAAATGGGCCATGCTCAGATTCCGCGGAGAGAAAGTCTATCCAAACTCTTATCCTGATCCATAAAAGGATCTGCCAACAAAAGACGAAGATGAGAGTCCACCCATTGAAGCAGACCAACTTCACCTGCCAACTGAGTACAACACCTATTGCCCAAGCTGTAGAGAAATACCCCCATCCTAATACTGACCAAAAGGACCCTCAGCGGCAATCCGGAAGAATGATCTGAAGCTCCAGAAAGGTAGCCTGACCCTGCTCAAGAGTAGAAGAATGAACAAGTACTGAGTCGCCTCTGAAGACCAGACTCCTGGAGCTGAGGATGGAAGCCAGCGAGCCCCCCAACCCGACAGCCCGGGATGGTCGGTGGTCATGAGCTAGTCCAGCAAAGACCGAGGCATGCCTTGAAAAGAGAAATCGCGCTGAGCCACCAAATCATACAGAGCGATGCAGGAGGAGCATACCAAATAATTGGAGCCCTGAGATACCGGGAACCACCGGAACAAAAGCGACTGCTGTAGCGTAAGAAGGGGAAAGCAAGCCGAAGTTCCCAGTGGAGTCAGCAATATGGATCCCAGAAACTGTACAGAATCCCTTACTCTTGGTCATGGTAAGCGAAGAAGAATACCAATCTGAGACCGAGACCCCACGCCCAAGTCTCCGGAAAGAAACACATGTCTCTCCCATATGAATAAAAACATTACCCCGATATACCTATAAATAGTACAGGAGAAAAGAGCACTGTGCAAATTTGAAGATGCACATGTAAAGAACTGAGGAAAAGATACCACCCTTTTCGTGTCAGTCAAATGGCCCGACTGGAAGTCGTCTGAATCAAGCAGGCAGTCAAGAAGAAATTAGATGAATCGCCTAGTAGCACCAAAACGGTACCACCGCCCACATCACCTAAAACGTTCGTGAAGCCTTGGGTAGGCGAAATGGCATGTGCCAAAACCGAAAGCGCTGCTCCAAGAGAGGCAGGCAAACCAAGTGCCGATTCGGAGTCCATAGAGAAAATGTAAATATACTCCCAGGTTGTCTGCAGAAATGTGTAACCCCGAGAAACTAATTCAAGAGAATGTGATCCAGCCTGCCCAATGCCCCCGTCTCGGGCACCATGCAGTAAGTGGAACAACGTCCCTTAGTTCCCAAAAAACTACAAGAACTGTCTTGAGGACCAGTAACACTGAAAAGGTAAACACAAAACATAGAGACTCCAAGAACGAACTGGAAACCTGAGGAGGATGCAAAGATGCAAGCATCCTGAAAAATCTTCACAGCCCCCTGACCTGACATTATAGCGTCTTCTCCCTCATGAGAAAGCCTGAAGAGTCATTGGAAGAAGTCAAGATCCCCTCAGAATGAAGTGCAGAAGGTCAGGGAATGGCAGGATGAGATCTGCAAGAAGATTCTCCTAGGAAAAGATCAAGTTTCACAATGTAAAGAGGAATATACTGGAACTATGAAAACAGTACTAACCCCATGCAACATGAGCGAAATACGTATGTCCTTTAAAGTGCACGCGCTTGGTTTCCTTGTTCGTTACAGCACGGCAGTAGCGATGCGATTTCATGCTCGTACTTGTTCTCATTGTTGGGTTTCAGTGCAGCAATAATAGTCCTGTTTATTCTGAGGCTCTCTTTCATCGGTGTTTGTCACGGCCATGTGCAGGTGCCGGTTTATAGCAGCGCGCATGAGATGGGACATGTTTTTGATTGCATGCACTAGACTCAATCAAGATGCTGCATCTACCGCCCCGTGGAAAAAACAGCATCCTTACATGTATCAGACAAAGCTCACATTGCTAATGAGAGCTTCAGGGATGAGGCTAACAGCCACATAGTGCGTGATTCTCCGTGGGTTTGATAGAATAGGTAACTGGCTCCTGGTTAAAAGGAGCTGTACAGCCCTTCCTGTCTGGTCAGGGGGCCCATCTAGCATGTGCCATGAGAAAATGGTGACAGGAGAAACCAGCGTGATAAGCATGGAAATCTGAAGTCCAGGCCCCCTCAGAAATGGAGAAAGAGAGTCCTGGCCACAGGAAGATGCGCAGTGTCATTATGCCCATAGAGACAGCCCGAACTTGGAAACTGTTTGTACTACCTTTAGGCATATATATCCTGTGCGACTACTAGACACATGCAGCTCAGCACAGAGGCCCAAATAAGGACAGTTACCAACAGACAAAGGCTCAATCTGCAGGGACCCCAGGAAAGACAATGAGATACCTGTGTGAAATACAGGGCACTATCTTACTGCTGATCTCACCGTGCCGTGAGTTGCCGTATGTCGCCCCAGTCCGGAGACAAACCGAGACTGGGTGACCTAGCCCAGGTCAGAGTCTCTCTGGTAAACCATGAGTGCTAACCCCAGAGTCCGATTAAACAAGCAGCTTCCTTCAAGGGAGTACAGCAGGAACACAGACATAGACATATAAAAATCTGCCCAAGCTTGTCCCAAAGCTGGTGAAACACATACAATTTGTCTGAACTGGAAAGGAGAGAAGCCACGGCATACACTGACCAAAGTCAGCTGGAAACATACTACCGGAACGCTGCAGCTCTCCTGCCATTGTCGGAGACCCAAGCGCACGCCCGATTCTCGCTGACACGTGGTCGTTGCATCAATGCTCCTAGAAACATAGTCGGATTCAAGCCCCACAAAATTTACCCTGCCGCGGCTTGCATAGAAAGAAAATCAGACTTGGGGAATAACCAGAAGAACGGCCCACAGCGCCGGAAAAAACATGTCCCACCTCATGCGCGCTGCTATAAACCGGCACCTGCACATGGCCGTGACAAACACCGATGAAAGAGAGCCTCAGAATAAACAGGACTATTATTGCTGCACTGAAACCCAACAATGAGAACAAGTACGAGCATGAAATCGCATCGCTACTGCCGCGCTGTAACGAACAAGGAAACCAAGCGCGTGCATGCAAAGGAAGTCCCGGCTCCCTCCACGGATTTCTAGTCATAAAACTTAGCCTCAATAAAGTATCCATACCTTAAATGTACGATGACCGAACCCACAGTACTAAGACTCCCAAACAGAACCTGAAGTTCAAACAAAAGCCAGACATACTCACAAGTTTGTTGTTGGGGCCGGTTGAAGCCAGTTTGCAGCAAAAGCATGGCAGAATGTAGCAACTGTGGTCTTTTTTTTTTTTTTTTTTACAGAGAAGGGAAAGAAGAAAAAAACTGATACCCAGTCAGACCCTCTAGCAATGGAGGGAGGGTGAGGCAGGGACCTGGGGGGCCCCAGGTGTAACCCCTAAAGCCGGCACCGTTCAGCCGGACACCACTGTCTCACTGAAGAGAAAATCTCAACAGGAGAAATAGCATTGCCAGCTCACTGAAGAGAAACCTCAACAGGAGAAACAGAATGGCAGTCTCACTGAAGAGAAACCTCAACAGGAGAAAATAAAGTTCCAGTCACAGCCAGAATTCAGGAGCTAGTTGAATAGCGACCTTTTCCTGCTGGGAGATAGAGAATACTGGGTAAACAGGAGAAGTGCCAGCCAATAGGACCACCTGTTAATCAGTTTCTCTATCTCCGCCTGCTGGTAGATGTGAGCTATCCCATTGGTCTCTGGATTCATCTGCTGCTATTGCTAGGGAATATATGTTTATAATTTTTATTAACGTTGTAACTCGCTTAGTAAATCTAAATAAGCGAGTCATCAAAATTAAAATAAAACTTAAAACTTGAAGATAGCAGTATCGGTGGTCCTCGGGGAAGTGGGGGTTGTTATGGAGGACAGCAGTGCTGGTGGTCCTATACCATTCTCCCAGGGGAGCTCAGAACGATTTACATGAATTTATTTAGGTACTCAAGCATTTTCCCCATCTGTCTTGGCAGGCTCACATTCTATCTAATGTACCTGGGCCAATGGGGGGATTAAGTGACTTGCCCAGGGTCATAAGGAACAACCTCAGGGTGCTGAAGCTGCAGCTTTAACCACTGCACCACTCTTTTCCCTTTCATCCACTTTCATAAAACGTAATGTGGACATTATGTAGTGCATAGCCAATGGCATAGCGAGGGTAGGAGGAGCCAGGGGTGGTGGCACCCCCCACACTCCTTCTGGACCACACTTGTGCCGTCCCTTCCCAAATCCATACCTCTTAAAAAACTTTGCCAGTGTGAGCAGCTTCTCTAGCCTACTGTATTTCTCACCCACCCTTATCCAGGGCAAGTTACATATTAACATACAAAATAAAAAAATTTACATTTATCATACAAAACACTGCTCATGCTGGCTTTCCCTCCCATGTCACTTCCTGGCCCCGTGACCTGGAAGTTATTTCAAAGGGAGCCAGGCCAGCACGAGCAGCAGGCTAAAAGTAATTGCTCATGCTGGTGAAGATTTTAAATAAGTATGGGAGGGCAGGGAAGGGAGGTCACGAACATGGTACTAAAATACTCCCTCTTTTAACACACAAAAAAATTAAAATAGACGTTATTGAATAAACACCAGAAAACATCACTTCCCCTAGTCCTCTTACCCCTCTCCGTCTTGTCTAGTATCCCCATTTAGTTTTTGGGCCTTTCTGCACTGACGCTCCTAAGTGACACAAATGTACTGTATTGTTGACCATCTTATTTGAAAAGCTCCAAAAAAACATTAGTGCATTACTAACCTGTAAAAAAAACCAAAATAAAAAAACAACAACTCACTTTTGGTATCAAAAGCGAAACCTAGCCCCAAAGTAACCTTAAAAAAATATTTTATGCTGATATTACTTCAATTTTCATCTTACCTCACACTGGTATACCTCTGAAGACCGACTGGGCTCCTCCATAACAGGAGTCGAGCCAGCGGCAGAGAGCAGTAGAAGCGGAGGAGAAGCAAGGAGGAGCGAAGGAGAACCAAGAGAGAGAGAAGGAGAGGCAGGGGAGAGCCAGGGAGAGCAGAAAGAAGCAAGAACAGGCAAAAATACTATCGGGGCAGCGGCGAGAGTAGCTCCGCCCACCCCCACCGTGTCATCGAAGACCGACTGGGCTCCTCCATAACAGGAGTCGAGCCAGCGGCAGAGAGCAGCAGAAGCGGAGGAGAAGCAAGGAGGAGCGAAGGAGAACCAAGAGAGAGAGAAGGAGAGGCAGGGGAGAGCCAGGGAGAGCAGAAAGAAGCAAGAACAGGCAAAAATACTATCGGGGCAGCGGCGAGAGTAGCTCCGCCCACCCCCACCGCGTCATCGAAGACCGACTGGGCTCCTCCATAACAGGAGCCGAGCCAACGGTGCACGGCCGTTCGGCGCGCGGCGAAGGCGAACGGCAAAGGGACTAGTCTTTCAAGTCTTTCACACAAGGTTACTGAGGAGGCGTCAAGCAGGCAGAGAAAGTAAGAGAGGACACCAGAAGCAAGCAGAGAGAGCGAGAGAAGACACAAACAGCAGGCTGATAGAGAGAGACAGAGGACACCAGCAGAAGGCAGAGAGAGCAAAGAAAAGACACCTGCAGCAAGCAGAGAGTGAGAGAGGGCACCAATGGAAGCAGAGGGGAACCAGAAGATGAGCTTTCCAGTATTCTGCACGGACTGTCATATGTATGACTACCTCCCCTCGGGGAGACAGTCATATGTATGCGGCCGGTGTCAGGAGCTGAAAAGCTTGAAGACTGAAGTCAAGCGACTAGAGGGCAAGATACAGGAACTAGAAGGACTTTACACCATGGAGGACCCAATCAAGGCAGCTGAAGTCTTCACGAGAGAGAGACACATTGAGAAGGAAGTCAGGGAACTTGAGAAATTCATTGAGGAAGCATACAGGATGAAGGTGGAAGAGAACGAACTTCGTATGAAAGAAGAAGTTACCCCGACACCAACATGGAAGGGAGAACAAGAAACAGATGACCTCGAAGAAAGACATACACAGAGGGATACTGCAGGAAGAGGAGAATTTGGCTAGTCGAGGCCAGAAGAAGAAAGAGCGAACCACACCAAGGACATTGACCTGAGACCGGAGCGAAAATTGAAGAAGGAAAATCGGCGATCCTAGTGGGAGACTCGATCCTGAGGCATGTGGACAGCCACATAGCAGGAGGGAGAGAGGATCGATTGGTTACCTGCCTCCCAGGAGCAAGAACCAAGGACATCGTGGACAACATTGGAAAGATCCTAGGCAGTGCGGAGACAGTAATGATCCACATCGCAGTAATGATCCACATCCGCCAGTAATGATCCACATCGGGACGAACGATGTCAGCAGGAGAGACTATAGAAGAAGCAAGTTGATAGAACAGTTCAAGATTCTGGGAAGGAAGCTGAAGATGAGGACCCAAAAGATAGCATTTTCAGAGATCCTACCAGTACCTAGGGCAGATGTGAAAAGGCAAGAAGAACTACAATCAATAAATGCGTGGATGAGGAAATGGTGTGAGGAAGAGGGATTCCACTTCGTGAGGAACTGGACAACGTTCTGGGGCAAGAGCAAGCTTTACAGGAAAGATGGACTACACCTGAGCACGGCAGGAACTAGACTTCTAGCAAACAACGTCAGGAGAGGAATTAGAACAGGCTTTTAAACTAACAAGAAGGGGGAAAGCCGACAGTCGACCAAGCGTCGACGATTCGGAAGAAGGTATCCTGTGAAGATACTGAGGGGAAAAAAGGCCGGGAAGAAGCAAGGGACAAATTGAAAGAGTCGACTAACCCAGAAGAGGAGGTTAGAAAGATTGTAGCAAAAGAGAAGAAAATAAAGACTGAAGCGCAGGGAATGGAAATGAAGACAACAAAACACCAGGATCTAAATTGCATATATACCAATGCAAGGAGCCAGAGAAACAAAATGGGGGAACTAGAGGCTTTGGCCAATGCAGAAGACATAGACATCATTGGAATTTCTGAAACATGGTGGAATGAGGAAAACAAATGGGATACAGCACTGTCGGGGTACAAACTCTATCGCCAGGACAGATCAGGACAGAAAGGAGGTGGAGTAGCCCTATACATAAAAGAAAGCATACGATCGACAAAAATGGACACAGCAGAGACGGCGAACAAGCTAGAATCGCTATGGGTTAAAATACCAGGAAAGACAGGGCCTGAAATAAAGATAGGCCTGTACTATCGTCCACCTGGACAAACCGGAGATATCGATGAAGAAATGGAAGCCGAGATGAAGCGAGAAAGCAAAAGCGGGAATACAGTTATTATGGGAGACTTCAACTACCCTGGGATAGACTGGAGTCTTGGAAGCTCAAAATGCGCTAGAGAGACAGAATTCCTGGAAGCTACACATGATTGCTTCATGGAGCAGCTTGTTAGAGAACCAACGAGAGGAAATGCCACTCTGGATCTAATCCTAAATGGGTTAAGGGAACCTGCAAAGGAAGTAGAAATAGTGGGACCGTTGGGAAGCAGTGATCATAATATGATCAAGTTCAAGGTTGAAGTAGGAATACCGAAAGGGAAGAGAACCATAGCGACAACTTTAAACTTCAGGAAAGGAAACTACGAGGCAATGAGGGAAATGGTAAGAAAGAAACTTAGGAACACTTCCAAAAAATGGCAAACGGTACAACAAGCCTGGTCTTTTTTCAAGGGCATGGTGAGCGAGGCGCAAAATACATATATCCCCAGGTTCAGAAAGGGGTGCACAAAGAGTCGAACAAAAGACCCGGCATGGATAACCAAAATAGTGAAGGAAGCAATAGGCAATAAGAAAAATTCATTCAGGAAGTGGAAAAAAGGACAAAACTGAGGAGAATTGGAAAGAGCACAGGAAAAATCAAAAAGAATGTCACCGTGTGGTTCGAAAAGCCAAAAGAGAGTACGAAGAGAGGCTAGCTAAGGAAGCACGAAACTTCAAACCATTCTTTAAATATGTTAAAGGGAAGGAGCCGGCTAGGGAGGAGGTAGGACCACTGGATGACGAAGACAGGAAGGGAGTTGTGAAAGAGGAGAAAGAAGTGGCAGAAAGGCTAAACATGTTTTTTTCGTCTGTATTTACAAATGAGGACACTTCAAACATACCGGAACCTGAGCAATTCTTTCATGGAAGTCAAACAGAAAAATTAACATACATAGAAGTGAGCCTTGAAGACGTACGCAGGCAGATAGGAAAACTAAAACCTGACAAATCCCCGGGTCCGGACAGAATACATCCAAGGGTTCTGAAAGAATTAAAGGAGGAGATAGCGGAACTACTACAGCAAATTTGCAACCTGTCCCTAAAAACAGGCGTGATCCCGGAGGATTGGAAGATAGCCAACGTTACGCCCATCTTTAAAAAGGGATCAAGAGGAGACCCTGGAAATTACAGACCAGTGAGTCTGACCTCGGTTCCGGGAAAAATGGCAGAAGCTCTGATAAAAGAAAACATCGATGAACATTTCGAAAGGAACGAACTACTGATAACAGTCAACATGGTTTCTGCAAGGGTAGATCGTGCCTAACGAACTTATTGCACTTCTTCGAGGGAGTTAACAAACAAATGGACAGAGGAGACCCCATAGACATCATATATCTAGATTTCCAAAAAGCCTTTGACAAGGTGCCCCATAAACGTCTACTCCAGAAGCTGAAGAACCATGGGGTGGAAGGAGATGTACATAGATGGATCAGAAACTGGTTGGAAGGTAGAAAGCAAAGGGTAGGAGTGAAAGGCCACTACTCTGACCTGGAGGAGGGTCACGAGTGGTGTACCGCAGGGCTCGGTGCTCGGCGGCCACTGCTATTTAATATATTCATAAATGATCTAGAAACAGGGACAAAGTGTGAGATAATAAAATTTGCAGACGACACCAAACTTTTTAGTGGTGCTCGGACTATAGAAGACTGCGAAGAATTGCAAAGGGACTTTGAACAAGCTAGGGGAATGGGCGACGAGGTGGCAGATGAAGTTCAACGTTGAGAAATGTAAAGTATTACATATGGGAAGCAGAAACTTGAGGTACAACTATACGATGGGAGGGATATTATTGAAGGAGAGTACACAGGAAAGGGACTTGGGGGCAATGGTGGACACAACAATGAAGCCGATGGCACAGTGTGCAGCGGCCGCCAAGAAAGCGAATAGAATGCTTGGTATAATCAAGAAAGGTATTGCGACCAGAACAAAAGAAGTTATTCTGCCGTTGTATCGGGCGATGGTGCGCCCGCATCTGGAGTACTGCGTCCAATTTTGGTCACCATATCTTAAGAAGGATATGGCGTTACTCGAGAGGGTCCAGAGGAGAGCGACACGTCTGATAAAAGGTATGGAAAACCTTTCATACGCTGAGAGATTGGAGAAATTGGGTCTCTTTTCTCTGGAGAAGAGGAGACTTAGAGGGGATTTGATAGAAACTTACAAGATCATAAAGGGCATAGAGAAAGTAGAAAGAGACAGATTCTTCAAACTTTCAAAAAATAAAAGAACAAGAGGGCACTCGGAAAAGATAGAAGGGGACAGATTCAAAACGAATGCTAGGAAGTTCTTCTTTACCCAACGTGTGGTGGACACCTGGAATGCGCTTCCAGAGGACGTGATAGGGCAGAGTACAGTAATGGGGTTTAAGAAAGGATTAGACAATTACCTACTGGAAAAGGGGATAGAGGGGTATAGATAGAGGATTACTGCACAGGTACTGGACCTGTTGGGCCGCCGCGAGAGCGGACTGCTGGGCACGATGGACCTCTGGTCTGACCCAGCAGAGGCACTGCTTATGTTCTTATGAAGTACTGCTGGTGGCAGCAGCGATTCATATTCATTGCCTTCTGTAGCCTCACAAGTTTCTCTCTGCCACATCCAGCCAGGCAGGAAACAGGAAGTGATGTGAGCAATGGTAGGTCACAGCAGAGAAGCTTGCAGAGTCACAGCAGGCAACAAATATGAATATGGTGACACCTCATTCCAAGCTCCAAAGTCTCTGGTCCTGAGCATGTCGGATAAAGGGTCGTGAGCCTGTATATAATTCTACTGAAAAAGGTCACAGAATAGTACCTGTGGTATGAAAACACCAACATGTGCTGATATTTTTGTGCCTTCAAAGTACAGGTAGTCCTCTGAGTTACAGATGTCCAACTTAAAGTATGACTCGTACTTAAGAATGCGGTTATGGATTCATAAGATTTCACTGAGCAGTATTTCCAGTGGCATAGACTCCTACACTTCTCCTGCAGCAGATTCAGGAAGATGCATAGCCAGATTAAGAACAGTGTGTAGTTGTGTTGCTGTACTTTAAAGGGAACTCTGGAAGGGACAGTTGGCCCTTTTGTCAGCTGGGAGCAGAGGTAAGTAGCAAGAATCTTAATCTACAAGTTCTGAGTTACATACAAATCCAACTTAAGAACAGCTTTAACAATGTAACTCATTCTTAACCTGGGTACTGCCTGTATAGAAATAATGAAGCCATTGTGACATCACTGATGAGTTTGGCTCTTAGGCATTGGTGGAATGAGGAATTATGACATCACATGAGCTCTAGAATGTTGCTACTCTTTGGGCTTCTGCCAGGCATTTGGAAACAGGATACTGGGCTTGAGGGACCTTTGGTCTGTCCCAGTATGGCAACTCTTATGTTCTTATGCGAGTCAAGTACAGCCAGTCCCAGAGTTGCAGACATCTCGTACTTAACGCAGTTGCAGTTTTCATTTGATTTCACTGAGCCTGTATTTTCCAGTTGGATAGACTCCTACAGCAGATTCAGGAATGATGCATAGCCACATTAAGAAGTGTGTGGTTGTGTATGTTGTACTTTAGCGGGAACTCTGGTTAGGGAAAGTTAGCCCTTTTGTCAGCTGGGAGCAGAGGGAGTGGAAAACATGAAGAAAGGATCTACAAAAGTTAGAGGAATGGTCTAATATCTGGCAACTAAAATTCAATGCAGGTAGTAATGCATATGGGGATTAATAATTGGAAGGAACCCGTATATGCACAGATAGGGAGAGGAACCTTGGGGCGATAGTGTCCAAAGATCTAAAGGTGAAGAACAGTGCGACAAGGCGGTGGCTGCTGCCAGAAGGATGCTGGGTTCTATAAGAGAGGCATAACCAGTAGAAGAAAGAAAGTGTTGATGCTCAAGTACAGGTCATTGGAGAGGCCCCACTTGGAGTTATGTTTAGTTTTGGAGACCGTATCTGGCGAAGGACATAAGACTTGAAGTGGTCCAGAGAAGGGTGATGTAAATTGATAGGAGGTTTGTGCCATAAGACATATGAGGAGAGACTGGAAGCCCTGAATATTGTAAACCCTAGAGAAATAGGAGGAAAAGGGGAGATTACATTTCATTACATTAGTGTTTTCTAATCTTCCATTTGTGAGTCGCAACATACCTATACGGCTCAAGGAGGACAAATCAAAGAGTAAGGAGAAAGAAGGAGGGGAAGAGGATGTGGAGAGATAAGGAGGGACTTGGACGTAGGGGATGCTATACAGAAACTGGGATTAGTTAGTTGTCAAAAAGGTGAGTCTTCAGATTTTTTTTTGAATCTAGTGTAGTTTGTCTTTCCTGATAGCATCTGGTAGGTTATTCCAGATTTTTACACCCTAATAGGTTAGCATTAAAGTGGAAATTCATTTGTAATGGAGGTGTTTTGTGGATGGTAGGTTTAGTTGGACTCTTAAGGATTCTTTTTTGATGTCAACCAAACATTAGAGAATAATTGGATGAGAGGGGCTGCTGAGCTTCCGTATAGGATTCTGGTTGTAGGATACACGACGATCTGAAGATTATACGGGATGATATTGGGAGCCAATGTAATTGCCTGATGAAGGTTGTAATTGAGTCAAATTTCTTTAATTTGTAGATTAGTCTCACGGCTGTGTTCTGGATGAGTTGTAGTTTGTGGATAAGAGCGATGTTGATGCCAAGGTAGGCGGAGTAGTCACTAGTCCAGTTGGGATAGGGACTATCATCTGAACAATCAGAGCAAAGTGGTGTAGATGGAGTATGGTCTTGTGAATCGTAGTTGATTGTTACAGTGTATTTCAGTGGTCTCAAACTTAGTGGGGCCTTATTTTGGATTTGTAGGTACTTGGAGGGCGTAGAAAAAATAGTTAATGTCTTATTAAAGAAATGACAACTTTGCATGAGGTAAAACTCTTTATAGTTTATAAATCTTTCCTTTAACAGTTAAGGAAAGATTTATATAACTATAAAGAGTTTTACCTTAAGCAAATTTGTCATTTAATTATTTTTTCTGCAGCCCTCCAAATACCCTATTTTTTCTGCAGCCCTCACATTTAAAGTTTAATATCTTTCCTTTCTCAAAACAGACACATATCAATCACTATATTGAAAATAAAATCATTTTCCCTACCTTTGTTGGCTGGTGACTTTATTTTTCCGTGCTTTTAACTATGTTTCCAGGGCCTTCTTGTCCTTTGACTGTTTTTCTCTCCGTCTTCACTTTCTGCCTTGCATCCATCTTAGAGAGCTGCACGGGGACGACGGACATCCCGCGGGTTCCCCCTTCGGGTCACGGGGATCCCGTGGGGACGCCCCTAGGATCGCGGGGATTCCTGCGGGGCTGGATGTACTCAGTCGCGCTGCTCTTCTTCTCCCTACCTGCTCTGCTTGCAGCACAGAGCCGAACGGAAGTCTTCCAGACGTCAGCGCTGATGTCGGAAGACTTCCGTTCGGCTCTGTGCTGCAGGCAGGGCAGGTAAGGAGAAGGAGAGTAGCCTCGCAGCTCGAGTGGCGGTCCGCCCCGGGTGCAACACAGCCTGCCAGGTCCCCCTTACTTTTGTGGCGCTTCCCCAATCGACCGACCACAGCCCAGGTCCGACAAACCTCCCTGCCCTGTAGCCGCGAATCTAAATTACCTTCTTACAGCAGCTGTAAGAAGGTAATTTAGATTCGCGGTTTAAGGGCAGGGAGGTTTGTCGGACCGGGGCTATTGTCGGTCGGTCGGGGAAGCGCCACAAAAGTAAGGGGACCTGGCCGGCTGTGCTGCACCCGGGGCGGGAGAGAAGGAGGGAGAGAGAAGGATGCTGAAAGCACTGGGGAAGACAAAGGGGTGGAGAAGGACGCTGAAAGGCCATGGGGAAGACAGGGGGGGGGAGAAGGACACTGAAAGCACTTGTGGAAGACAGAGGGGGGAAGGATGCTGACAGGACATGGGGAAGGACGGGGTGGTGGTGGAGAAGGACGCTGACAGGAAATGGGGGAAAAGAGAGTGGGGAGAAGACGCTGGCCGGGAAGAAGACAGATGCCAGACTATGGGGGGAGCGGAGGGAATAAGATGGGTGCCAGACCAATTTTGGAAGGGGGGAGAAAGGGAGAGGCACAGTAACAGAGCAAATGGAAGATGCAGAAGGAAGAGAGACAGTGGATTGGAAGGAATTAAATGAGAACATGAGGAAAGCAGAAACCAGGCAACATAGGTAGGAAAGAATTCTATTTCTTTTTTTTGCTTCAGGATAAAGTAGTATATTAGTTGTGTTGATAAAAATTTTATAAACATTAGAGGCTCTGGTAGAACCCCGTTTATAAAGTATGTATTCTTCCCAATTAATATTTCCAAATTAATAAAGTCTTTTTGCTTATTTGTAAATGGATTTCTAACAGAGCCTTTAATTCAATAGCATAATTAAATGAAATAACTATTTCTGAAGTTTATAGGGACGGGCGGGGACGGAGGGAATTCCTCGCAGGGATTGGAGGGGATTTCCTCGCGGGGAAGGGTGGGGACAGAGGGATTCCTCGCGGGGACGGGTGGGCTTTCTGTCCCCACGCAACTCTCTAATCCATCTTTGGCATTAACTTAATATTCAATTTTTTCTGTTTTCTTTTCAAAATCTACGTTTCCATGTCTTACCTTCCCTTCTATCTCTCTCTTCTTCCGTCCCTATTTCCATGGTCTGACATCTTTCTTTCCTTTCTCTCCTTCCCTCCTTTCCCCTGGTCTGGCATCTGTCTCCTTCCCTCCCCCAACTTTATTTCTTTCACCCTGCCCCCTTCTTTCTCTCTCTCTCTCTCCATGCCCCCTTTCTTTCTCCATGCCCCTTTCTGACTGTGTCTTGTCTCCCTTCTTTCTTTATTTCTCCCTGCCCTCCCCCCAAGACACCATCGGAGAACAGGCCGGCACCGAGTTCTTAGTTCTCCCTACTTATCTTCTCCAGCACAGGGCTGACCAATTCTCGCCACCCAACGTCAATTCTAACGTCGGAGAAGAAGTTCCGGGCCAGCTAGGCAGCGATTGGCTGGCCCAGAACTTCCTCTCAGACGTTAGAATTGACATCGTGTGGTGAGAATTGGTCGGCTCCGCGCTGGGGAAGATAAGCAGGGAGAGCTAAGAACTCGGTGCCAGCCTGTTCCCCAATTGCGGCGGTGCTAGCCTATTCCCCGATGGTGGCGGTGGTAGCCTATTCACCGGCTGTGGTGGCGGCCTGTTCCCCAATGGCGGTGACTTGAGGGAGGGCAGTGAGAAGGGAAGCATGTTGGGGACCCCTGCTTTAGGCGAGCCGCACTCAAGTGGCTAAAGAGCCACAGTTTGCTGACTACTGACATAGGCCAATATGAAGAAACACCACCACAGGAGAAATCATAGGGGGAGGGGGGGGGGGAGATCAAAAAAAATTTCTGTGTGACAGACAATTGTAATGTGAAGAAATACCACCACAGGAGAAATCATAGGGGGGGTTAAAAAAAAAAAAAAATTTTATGTGGGACAGATAATTGCAATTTCCAAAGAAACACATTTTTCACATACTTGCCAAATGCTTACAGCCCTACACTGCAACCACCACACAGCCTGGGATGCCTCATTGCTTGGTTCCGTTGCTTGTGGGTGAGCTGCAGGGCAGAGTGAGCTGTGCTGTGGATCCGGGCCGAGAAGGAGCGGAGGGAGGCTGAGATCACGAGATGCATAGCACAACTCAGCAGCCGCTAATGCCGGCTAGAGATGCAAGCCAAAGCGGGCGGAGGGAGGCTGAGACTGGGAAAAGCACAGCGCCACCAGGAGGCCATTTGCAGACATTCCCTCTGACGCAAGTCAATTACAGCACTTGCGGTCTGTACGCGATTGTCCTCTCCACAATTGGAAAACTTGTGAAGTGGAGAGAACAGATCGCGGGCCGCAAAATAGTCCCTGGGGGGCCGCATGCGGCCCGCGTGTTTGAGACCGCTGGTGTAGATGGTCTTTTTCCGAAAGTTACCGTATTTCCACGCATATAACACGCGCGTTATACACGATTTTACAAACCGAGTATAACCATGCGCGTTATATTCGTGAGCGTGTTGTACAAATTTTTTTTTACATATTTCCCCCCCCCCCCCCCCGACGTCCGATTCACCCCGCAGGACCGCTCGCACCCCCACAGCCTCCCCCCCCCCCCCGTCATGGAGAAGCTGCCTACCGTTGTCCTGCTGCTTCCTCTGCCGGCGGTCCCGCCCCTTCTGAGCCCTGCCTCTGCGCTGCTTCCTCTTCCGGCGGTCCCGCCCTTTCTCCGACGTCAGAGAAAGGGCGGGACCCGCCGGCAGAGGAAGCAGCGAAGACGCAGGGCTCAGAGAAGGGGCGTGACCGCCAGCAGAGGAAGCAGCAGGACAATGGTAGGCAGCTTCTCCATGATGGGGGGGGGGAGGAGGCTGTGGGGGTGCGTGCGGTCCTTCGGGGTGGGGGTGCGAGCGGTCCTGCGGGGGGATGAATCTGACGTCGGGGGGGGGCATCAGGCTTTCAGGGTGGTGACAGGACTTCAAGGGGGAGAGGAGAGTCGGAGCGGGCGAAAGGAGAGTCGGGGCGGCATGCGTGGTATACGGGTGTGCACGCTATATAAAAAATTTACATAAATTAGTTTCCTGCGCGCTATACCCATGTGCGCGTTTTACACGGGTGCGCGGTATATGAGTGAAAATACGGTAGATATTTGTGTTTCCATTGTAAGAGTGTCGTCTAAGACAGTGGTTCCCAGGCTAGCCCTAATGAACATGCATGAAGCAGATTTGCATGCCTGTCACTGCCATCATGTGCAAATCTCTCATGCATATTAATTAGGGCTAGCCTGAAACCTGATTGGCCTGGTGGTCCTCCAGGACAGGGTTGGGAACCACTGGTCTAAGATGCAGCCTAGTATCTTGGTGGGTTTTTCCATTATGAGAGTGATACCTGATGAAAGAGTGAGATTAGGTATGACATTCTGTTGTGCGGTGCGGAAACCAATGGCTTTGGTCTTAGTGGCGTTCAGTTCCAACTTGTTGTTCGCTGCCCAGGTTTGAATTTTATCTATATTGTTTGAGATTTTTTTCAGCAATATTGGGATGGTTATTGGTTATGGGGATGAGGAGGAGGATGTCGTCGGCATACAATAGTATAGTTTTATCTTCCATTTTGATATGGCCCAGTGAGCTCATGAATAAATTGAATAAGATTGGGGATAATAGGGAGCCTTGTGGGACGCCACTGAATGCCTTCCAGGGTTGGAGTATGATTCTTGCCTTTTGACCATGTATTCGTGATTTTGTAGGAAGTCTGCAAACCATTTCAGTGCAGTTTCTGTTACTCTGATTTCCGAGAGTTTGGTTAGTAGTAATTGGTGGTCCAAGTGGGAATACCCCCACAGGGTACACACATTTCCAAGTTTGGGATAGGAACACACTGAAGTTCTGGGTCTGGGGAGTCCGGGATAGGTGCATGTTGTAGCTCTGGGTCTAGGGAAAGTACAAAATATGTGAATAATGCTAAAGGTGTCCAAGTAGCTCAAGCGGGAACATCCCCACTGAGATGTAACAAACATACAACATGGAGGGCTATGTACATAAACGCCCACAGTCTGGGAAACAAGATCCTGGAATTAGAAACAGAAATGAGAAATGCCGACCTGGATGTGGTGGCGATATCTGAGACCTGGCTCACAGACTCCCATGGGTGGGACATTGTCATACCGGGTTATAACTTGCTTTTCCGGGACAGGGAGGGCAAAATGGGAGGAGGTGTAGCATTATATACTAAAGATGACATTAAGGTCACCAGAATCACAGATGTCCACTACACTGGGGAATCCCTTTGGGTAAATTTGGCCAGAGGGAAGGACAAATGCCTGTATCTTGGCGTAGTTTACAGACCCCCAAGACAACAGGTTGACCTAGATATGGAATTAATCGGAGCTATAGAGAATATCACCTTGCATGGTGACACAGTATTGTTAGGTGACTTTAACATGCCTGATGTGGATTGGGATACGCTCTCCTCTGCTTTCGGCAGCAGCAGGAGGCTATTAAACTCTATGAAGGGAGCAGGACTCAAGCAACTGGTGTTGGAACCAACAAGGGATCAGGCAATACTGGACCTGATACTTACCAATGGAGAAAGTGTCACAGAAGTCTCGGTGGGCGACACATTGGCCTCCAGTGACCACAACATGGTATGGTTCAATCTCAGGAAAGGTTTCACTAAATCTATCACACTGACCAAGGTCCTCAAATTCAAGGACACAAACTTCCAAGAAATGGGAGACTTCGTTCACCAGGCGCTACAAAGCCAAGCAGAAACCGATAATGTGGAAGAAAGATGGTCGACTTTGAAAGCCACCATACAGGAAGCAACAAACCGCTATGTTAAATCAGTAAGTAAACGGCGGAGGAACAATAAGCCACAGTGGTTCTCTGCGGAAATTTCAGACCTCCTCAAGGAGAAGAAAAAAAGCATTCATCTCTTACAAACAATCAGGGAAACAGGACTCTAGGGAAGTCTATCTCGCCAAGTCAAAAGCCTTCAAAACAGCATTTAGGGAGGCCAAATTCCGCATGGAGGAGTCTCTAGCGAAGAACATCCAGAAAGGAGATAAATCCTTCTTCAGGTATATCAGTGACAGAAATAAGAACTCAGGCGGGATAGTATATCTTAGGAAACTAGATGGAGACTATGTAGAAACGGACTCGGAAAAAGCCCAACTGTTAATTGAATACTTCTGCTCAGTCTTCACCCGCGAGGCGCCAGGACTCGGCCCTCAGCTACAGACAAGGGTTGACGCAGTTGACCCGTTTAGTAATTTCAAGTTTACACCCAGCGGTGTCTACTGCGAGCTGTCAAAGCTTAAGGTTAACAAGGCAATGGGGCCTGACAACCTACACCCCAGGGTGCTCAGAGAGTTATGTGATGTCTTGGCGGAACCGCTATCCGCGCTTTTCAATCTCTCCCTTAGTACGGGTAACGTCCCGTTGGACTGGAAGATGGCTAACGTCATTCCACTCCACAAGAAAGACTCCAAGATGGTGACAGCAAACTACAGACCGGTGAGTCTCACATCAATAGTGTGCAAACTAATGGAAACTCTAATCAAATGCCAATTGGACACGATCCTGAATGAGGAGAATCTACAGGATCCCCGTCAACATGGATTTACTAAAGGGAGATCCTGCTAATCCAACCTGATCAGCTTCTTTGACTGGGTGACAAGGAAGCTGGATATTGGGGTGTCCATGGACATTGTATACCTGGACTTCAGTAAAGCATTCGATAGCGTACCACACATAGTAACATAGTAGATGACAGCAGATAAAGACCCGAATGGTTCATCCAGTCTGCCCAACCTGATTCAATTTAAATTTTTATTTTTTTTTTTATTTTTTTTCTTCTTAGCTATTGCAGGTTGCTGAGCAAGATGAGTTCTATAGGATTGGGCGACACATTCATGAAATGGGTTGGGAACTGGCTTGGAGGTAGGCTTGAGAGGGTAATGGTGAACGGCACCCCCTCCGAAATGATGGAGGTGATCAGTGGAGTGCCGCAGGGCTCGGTCCTGGGCCCGATCCTATTCAACATCTTTATAAGAGACTTGGCAGAAGGGCTGCGAGGCAAAATAACATTATTCGCCGATGACGCCAAACTAAGCAATGTAGTGGGCAAAAACACAACAGACATAAATTCAGTGCCCGACAACATGATGCATGACCTATTCCTACTGGAGCACTGGTCTAGGTCCTGGCAACTCAGCTTCAATGCTAAAAAATGCAAAGTCATGCACCTGGGCAGCAAAAATCCATGCAAGACTTACACCCTTAATGGTGAGATCCTAACAAGAACTGAAGCAGACCGAGACTTAAGGGTTATCGTCAGTGAGAACATGAAGACTGCCAATCAAGTGGAACAAGCTTCATCCAAGGCAAGGCAAATCATAGGTTGCATACGCAGGAGTTTCGTCAGCCGTAAGCCTGAAGTCATTATGCCATTGTATAGATCCATGGTGAGGCCCCACCTGGAATACTATGCGCAATTCTGGAGGCCGCATTACCGTAAGGATGTGCTGAGACTGGAGTCGGTCCAGAGAATGACCACCCGGATGGTCTCGGGACTCAAGGATCTCCCGTACGAGGAATGGCTGGATAAGTTGCAGCTGTACTCACTCGAGGAACGCAGAGAGAGGGGCGACATGATCGAGACATTCAAGTATCTCACGGGCCGCATCGAGGTGGAAGAAGATATCTTCTTTTTCAAGGGTCCCGTGGCAACAAGGAGGCATCTGTGGAAAATCAGGGGCGGGAAACTGCACGGGGACACCAGGAAATTCTTTTTCACCGAAAGGGTGGTTGATCGCTGGAAGTCTTCCACTTCAGGTTATAGAGGCCAGCAGGGTGCCTGATTTTAAGGCCAAATGGGATAGACACTTGGGATCTATTCACAGAAAAAGGTAGGGGAAGGTCATTGGGGTGGGCAGACTAGATGGGCTCTGGCCCTTATCTGCCATCTGTTTCTATGTTTCTATGTCCACCGAGTTGAAGGCTGCGGAAATATCAAATTGGAGTAAAATGGCCTAATGACCTGAGCTTAGCAATTGTTTGATTTTAGTGATTAAAGTGATGGAGGAGTTCGGTGCTCTGCTGTTTTCGGAAGCCATACTGGGATGTATGAAGGCAGGAGTGTTGCTCCATGTATGAGGCTAGCTTCTTGCCAATGTGGGACTCGAGGATCAGAATGCCAGCAATCTGTCTGTAGTTGGTTGCTATGGAGAGGTCTGCTTGGGCTGTTTTTGGTATAGGGGTTAAGGCTATTTTACCCATTTCTTTGGTTAGGTGTCCTTGGTTCAAGGAACAATTTAGCAGGTTAGTGAGCCAGTTAATGATATGATGCGGAGCTGCTGAAAGGTAAGGAGGACAGTTGTCAAGGGGACTGCTTTGTAAGGCTAGTTTTGATATTGGGTCTATTGGTATCGGGGAAGGAAAGGTTAGTGAATTAAGACCAGATCTGGTCTGCATTTATGGGTTCAGTGTATTCCATACAGTTATGTTGGGATAAGTTTGATGAGGCTGTCTTGGCAACTTCTGATTGGACCAATTTGACTTTGTTGAGGAAGAAATCTTCAAGTTCTTGGGCTGAGATTTTGTTGGAGAAGGTTGCAGAGTCTTGGTTTGGGGGGGCTGTCTGTTGCGTTACCTCCTATTTTTACTGGCGTAGTAATTTTTCTTTGTTTCAGATATGTTGTCCTTATTTTTTTATGGCTGTCATGTTTTTCCTCCATTTCCTCTCTAGACATCTGCATAATTGTTTGTCTATTCTTAAGGACTCCGTAAACCAGGGTGAAGTTCGGTTTGGTTTTATTTTGCACGGGTGGAGGGGGGGGATTCAGTATCTAGGGTTCTGGCTATGATTTTGTTCCAGTTGGTTATCATTGAGGAGGTATTTTCTATCCCAATACCTTTCAATTCAAGGCAGTTTACAAAAAAAGAGTTGATCTGGACATTCTCAGGGAGCTTACAGAGTTGATAGATAGAGCAAGCTTACACGAATTGAAGACTAGCATGAGCGATGGGTTTTGGAGGAGGGTTTATAAGGTTTTTGATTAGCTCATTTGACAAATTTTTTGAAAAGTATACTTTTCAGTTCTTTCCTGAATGTTTTGTAGTTGGTCATCTTGGTCAGTAGCTTGGAGAGGTGGCATTCGGTGCTCTGGTGGCTAGTAGTTCATCATATAGTTTTTTGCTTTGTATGCCTTTTGCTGGGGGATGGGCAAAGAAAGCCTATGTTCTCCTTGGTCTTGAAGTGTTATTTCTGATCAGGTATTTGTTTAGGTTGCTGGGACCAGATCTATTTAGGGCTCTGAAGAGGGTACAAAAGAATTTATATTGTATGTGTGCTTGTATTGGGAGCCAGTGTGAGTCTTGGTAAGCAGAGTGATCGTATTTTGTCAATGAATATATCAATCTAAGAGCTGTGTTTTGCAACATTTGTAATTGTTTTAAGGTATAGGTAGGACATGACAGGTATAGGCTGTTACAGTAGTCCAGGAGGCCCAGGATTAGCACTTGGACCATGAGACTGAATTGTTCTTTGTTGAAGTATTTTCTGATTTTTCTTAGGTTGTACATGGTTACAAATGCCTTCTGGACCATTTTGCTGATTTGAAGTTACATGGTGCAGCCCTTGTCTATTATTATTCCCAGCAGTTTTAGGTTGGGTTGTAGTGGGTATAGGATGGAGTTTAATTCTAGGTTTGTTATGGAAGGTGTTTTTTTTTTTTTCTAGAAGTAAGAATTTGTCTTTGTTCAACTTTAGTTTGTGGTCTCTCATCCATTATGATACTGTTTCTAGTGTTGTATGTATTTTGATTGTTTTGTCATTAGTGGATTGGTCGAAAGGCAAGATGATGGTGATATCATCTGCATAGCTGTATGAGGTTATGTCTAATTTGTCTAGGTATGTGCCGAGTGTGGCTATATAGAGGTTGAAGAGTATTGGGAATAGTGGTGAGCCTTGGGGGACTCCGCAGGAATTGTTCCAGGTTTCAGATTGTTTTTTTATTTGTTTTGACTCTGTATTTCCTTCAGCGAAGGAATCCTTCAAACCAGTTGTAGACTCTGCCTGTGATTCCTATTGCTTCCAGTGTTTGCAGTAAGATGTCGTGATCTACCAAGTCAAATGCTGGGTGAGGTATAGTTGAATGAGCAGCATTTTTTTTGCCTTTGCTTAGGTGTCTGGCTATGTCTAGGAGAGAGTAGTAATGTTTCTGTACTGTGTTGGCCTCTGAAGCCTGATTGTGAGGGGTGGAGTCCATTGTGGTTTTCTAGGTATTCTGAGAGGAGTTTTTCTACGAAGCCTTCCATTATCTTGGCATATACTGGTATTGAAGCTATGGGTCTGTAATTGGATGGTTGATCTGTGGCTCCCTTAGGGTTTTTCAGGATGGGGGTTATGATGATCTCAGAGATCTTGCGCGAATTGGCCTTCTGGGAGCATGTAGTCTATTGTAAGAGGTGGGTGCGGAATTTGGTGCTGGCAGCTTGTAACAGGTTTGGGGGACAGTGATTGAGGCAGCATGATTGTATTTTTTGTAAAGTCTGTCTAGGAACAGCCATTGTATGTTCAAATACTTGAAAGGTATTAATGTAGAACAAAATCTTTTCCAGAGAAAGGAAAATGGTAAAGCCAGAGGACATAATTGGAGGTTGAGGTAGACTCAAAGCAATATAAGGAAATTCTTCTTTATGGAGAGAGTGATTAAAGTGGATGCTTGGAATGTGCTCCCGAGAGAGGTGGTGGAGAGGAACACGGTGACCGAGTTCAAAAAAGCGTGGGATGAATACAGAGGATCTAGAATCAGAAAATAGTAAATAGTGAAGAACTAAGGCCAGTACTGGGCAGACTTGCACAGTCTGTATATATCTGGCTGTTTGGTTGAAGACGGGCTGGGGAGGGCGTCAATGGGCTGGAGTGAGCTTTGATGGAGACTTCAGTAGTTGGAACCTAAGCACAGTACCGGGCAGAGCTCTGGATTCTTTCCCAGAAATAACTAAGAAGAAAAAAAAAAAAAAAATTAGATTGAATCAGGTTGGGCAGACTGGATGGACCTTTTGGGTCTTATCTGCCATCATCTACTATGTTACTATGTAAGCAGCAAGAATCTTAAAATCTACAAGTTCTGAGTTATACAAATCTGATTTAACTGCTTTGAAAATGTAACTCATTCTTAATCCAGGGACTGCTAGCTGGAAAACAAATACAGTATCTAGATTTACAACTTTTATAAGCACCTAAGAACAGAAGCCCTAATGAAAAATATCTGGGTAGTTCTCATTTGAACTGTACCTTTATTTTTTATTTCTTCCTCTTTGCGTCTGAGAAAAGCTTGAACTGCTGCAGACTGAACTCCTTTTACCTTTGGATCCTTTTTAGGTGGACCTGCAACCAAACTGTATCTTTTCTGTAAGATAAGATAAAACACACCAAAGTCAAAGTTTGAATTAGTTATTTTGCTCTCTCATTAATTCTGCTACTTGTTCATTCGTCTCTACCTGTTCAAAGCATTACCAATCAACATTGAGTAATAATGGAAAGGAAAAGTGATTCTATATTTACAAGCTAGAGGGATCTGAATTTGAGTTGGACTATACTATTCCTGAACCTCCATTCCCTATAATTGTAGTTCCCAAACTTGTCCTGGGGGCAGTGCATATATATCTCTCTCATGAATGTTCATTGTAGATACTCTGGCAGATTGAGGAACTCACAGGCCATGTTTGGGAACCACTGTTCTATAGTCTTGATTCCCAACCCTTCTTCCTAGCAAAATGTCATCTGCATTGCACATCTGTTAGCCTCTTCCCATGGCTTTGCTTTGAGCTGGTACACTCTCATCCTGATCTGTTATCTCAAGCTATTTCCCTCCTGCTCCAAGAATGACTAGCTGTATGCATAAGGGGGATCATGACTATAAAAGAGAGTGTGTCAGCAGGGACCCTCCTGGCCTAAGATCCCAGAGGAACAAAGTTTGAGCTATATGATCCATCTGTGTGAGAATGAGGAGAAAACATGGTGAGTGCACGATGAAAGGACAAAGGGCAATGTGGATGGTAAAAGGGCATGGGGAAGGAAGTATGGTAGTAAGGAAGGGACAAAATGACTGGATCAAGAATATAGGCATGAGTGAGGAGAGTCAGGGGCAAGAGTGGGTGGGAGAAAGAGCATGTGGGGCAAGTGAGCAGAGGGTGAGTGCAGGGGAAGGATGAGCAAGTACCAAAGTAAAGCGAGTGATGGGAGTGGAGAAAAGGCAGCTTTAATTCCTTTGGAGGATATGGAGAAGAATAATGTATGGAGCTAGGGTTGAGATTATAGGGTCAGGTAGATTGAGTATGGTTCAAGAGTATGCCATATTCTATAATATCCTCCTCCAAGACCTCCTGTACACATACCTCTTTTCTCCCCCCCCAAAAAAAAACAACAAACTAAACTAAAATAAAAACATCCATAGGGACCTTCTTTACATACATACATACACCTACAAGCAGTTTCATAACAATGCAGGTCATAGAGTCAAACTATGAGTGGCCATCTTGATGAGGGGGGATCTAGTACAAACAGCAAGGCTTGAATTCACAGGCCTCGGAAAAACTGGCATGGCCACGTTTATTTCAGTCTTGGGTATCTACAGCATCCTTAGACTTATCTTTCCCCTTGCTATTTAGCCAATAGATTGAACAGGATACAAATATTTCACTAAAATTCAGAAACAAGAAACTTAAAAGCATCAATGTATTTAACATGCCTTATATTAAATCTGTTCTATACCCAAGTATGACCATAACAACTTTTTTTTTCAAGAATTGCACTGGTTGCCAGTGGAGGCACGGGTGAAATTTAAGTTTGGTTGTTTTTGTTACAGGGTTAAGAACATAAGAATATAATAGCTTTACTGGGTCAGATCAATGGTCCATCAAGCCCAGTAGCCCGTTTTCACAGTGGACAATCCAGGTCACTAGTACCTGGCCAAAACCCAAGGAGTAGCCATATTCCATGCTACCAATACAGGGCAAGCAGTGGCCTTTCTCAATAACAGACCAAAGACTTTCCCATCAGGAACTTGTCCAAACCTTTCTTAAAACCAACTATGCGGATTTAAGGTCATCTGGAAATATTGGATGAAGGCAGGTATACGTACTTTAGATGATGTTATCTCTAATGGTAAGCTGTTAGAATTTTCACAATTGCAACACAAATATGGTCTTAACAAATCACAAAATTATAAGTGGTTGCAACGTATAATCTTTGCTAGATTAGTAAGTGATATTAAAGTGTATTTGACTGTATATTTGTTACACTTGTTGACAGTTTAAAAATAAATAAAGAATTGAAAAAAAAAAGAAAAAGTATTTCCCTGTAACTTCATCGAAGGTCCCCTAGTCTTTGTAATTTTTGACAGTGAAAAATCGATCCACTTGTACCCGTTCTACTCCACTCATATCTCCCCTCAGCCATCTCTTTTCCAAGCTGTTTGGTCTTACCCCTAAATATTTAACTAATCTTTTTTTCTTTCCCATTAATAAATATAGGAGTGGTTTGCATCTGAATTTTGTCTTTCCGCCTGTAAAAGGTTGTAAACTTAAAAAAAATCATAAACATTTATTTATATTCCGCATATCCCACAATTCTATGTGGATTACAAATTATTCAGGTACTCAAGCATTTTTCCCAATCTGTCCCGGCGGTCTCACACTATCTAATGTACCTGGGGCACTGGGGGATTAAGTGACTTGCCCAGGGTCACAAGGTGCTGGGACTGTAGTTCTAACTACTGCACCACCCATTCCCCACTATTTTTTGTCTTACCAGGCGGCTCTATGGGGTAAGGATTTGGATCAATCGATTATGTCCTCCAGTTCTTACTTGGAATTTAGGAGGCATTTAAAAACACACTTATTTGCCAAATATTTGGGTAACTAATTTTGTCAATCAATTGCATATCCTGTTTTTTGTAAACTGTATATAACTTCACGGTCCTGCGGTATAGAAGCTGATTGTTAAGTTATCATATGGCATAGCTGCCATCACATCACCAAGCACTATAGCTCAATGGTGTAAAGGGCTCTATCTAAATCCAATAACTGCATGAAGAATGAATCCATGCTAGTAACTAATATTGTCATTTAAACTATGCCACAGTATGTACTGTTTGAATATGTTCAACAAATAAAAATGTACTTTGTTTAATCAGAGAACATCTGCATCCAGTCAATTGCCATCATTTTTTTTTTTTTTAGTTCAAAATTTTTATTGGATTTTAAAAATACAAATAATGGTCAGGAATAAGGTGCAAAATGTAACAAACAAAAGATGCATAGAAACTGAACAGGAGTACCGGTATATGCATCTGGGAGAGAATAAAAAACTCTGCTATAATAAAAGTATGCAAATAACCCAGTATCAATGTAGGGTGAAAGGAAAAGGAAAGAGGGGAAGTAAAGAGAAAGGAAGAGAAGTATAGGTTAGAAGTAAGTGAATCAGCAGAAGTCGGAACAGTCAAAGGAGAGATTGAGAATAAGATTGCATAAAGGTGTCCAAGTATTGCCAAGGAGAATGTAAAGTGGAGGACGAGGTAGCAAGTCTCGATAGTCTTGTTATATTTAATTTTTCAGATGTGAATTGTTCATATCGATGGTATAAAACAGAGTGAGTTCCACCAAAAAGTGTAATCCAGAAGGGAAGCTGATTTCCAGTTTTTGAGAATGTGCATAAGGGCTGTGGCGAATATTGTGTCAATCAGCTTAGGAGGACAGAGCAAATGAGCAAAATGTGGATGTTGCGAGCATAGAATAATCATATCGAAATGAAGATCATGTAAACACAAGGTAAAAGCTTTTATAGTTTTCCATACACGAGACCAGAATGATTGGAGTGCAGTGCAATGATATAACATATGATCCAAGGTTCCTTTGGCAGACATACAGTGCCAGCAATTAGGATCCGGTCTCAGTTTCGCTTTCCACATATGATGAGGTGTCCAGACAGCATGCCACATGAGGAAATATAAGGACCGAGATACTCTGGATGAGAGGAGTGGGCGATTGGTTTTGGTCCATATAGTCATCCAATCAACTGATGATATCGAAATAGTGAACATGGAGGCCCACTGTTGTTAAGTCTGAAGAGGAAAGCACATAACGGTGATCCCGAAGAAGTTTGTAAAATAGAGATATAGCCCCTCCACAGGAAAGGGCTTTGTCACTCCACTGGAATAGAGTATGAGGAGAAGGAGAGGAAGCAGAGTGCAGATTGAGAGAGATAATAGCTGAGGTAAGTAAGTTACATTGAGAGTGGCTAGGTTTGAACAGAGGATTAAGAGAGCAAAGAGTAGAAAAGGGGATGATCAAATTATTATGAAAAAGTTGACCCACCATCCAGAAGCCTGCATTTTGCCAATGTTTCCAGCAAAAAGGTTTGCCATTATGTGTAAGTTTTGGGTTATTCCAGAGAGACATGGTATGGCAATCAAGAAGAGAGTTCCGCTAAGTCATCCAAACATCGTATAGCATGCTGTGTCACACTCAATAAAGAATAGCATTTCAAGCGACGGGGGATATTCATAGTACAGAGGGCTAACAAAGGATATGGCTGACAAATATATGTTTCCATTTCTAGCCAGGGAGGGAGATCATTTGGAGGTTGAGGTCTAATCCAACAGGAACCATATTTTGCTGAAGAGGCCATGTAATAAAATTGAAAGTCAGGAAGGTTCATGCCGCCATTATCTTTGGAAGCATTTAATTTGGAGTAAGCTATACGTGTTTTTTTATTATTCCAAATAAAAGAGGAGATTTTTCGATTAATCCATTGAAAAAGGGCTTTGTTAATTCTAGAGGGGAGCATGGATAGAATATAATTGAGTTTAGGGGCTAGGGTCATTTTAACTGATGCTATTCTGCCCCACCATGAGAGAAATAATGGGGACCAGTTGGATATAATCTTATTAACAATGGATTTAACTTTGGAAAGATTGAGTTCCATTACAAGGGAGGGGTCTTTATGAACCAAAATACCCAAGTATTTGACAGCAGTATGTGACCAATTAAACGGAAAGGATTCTAAATCAAATTGTGAGATAAGGTCATTGAGAGAGAAAAGTTCAGATTTTTCCCAGTTAACAGAATATCCGGAAAGCAAGGAGTATTCATTGATGATGTTGATAAGTACGGGGAGGGAATGGATCGGATTACGAATGAATAGAAGTATGTCATCTGCATATGCAGCAACCTTGATTTGTCTACTTGAGGTGGAGATTCCGTCAATAAGAGAGTTTTGACGAATGACGATTAACAATGGTTCTAAAGCTAAGTTAAATAACAAGGGTGAGAGGGGGCAGCCCTGTCGAGTGCCTCTGTGTAAATGGAATTTCATAGAAAGATTATTATTTATCAAGATTCTGGAGGCAGGTTGAAAATATAGCGTTTTTATCCAGTCAGTAAAATATTTGCCAAAATTGAACCATTGAAGAACCTGGAGGAGAAAAGGCCACTCCATGTGGTCGAATGCTTTTTCCGTGTCAATGGCCAATCCAATCACCGGTTCAGGGAGATATTTGACATGAGCATTGATATGATGAAAAAGGCGCAGGTTATCACCAATGTAACGACCTTTTATGAATCCAACCTGGTCTTTGTGAATCAAAGTAGCTATAACTGTATTTAAACAAACAGCAAGAATTTTAGCCATGATTTTATAATCCAAATTTAAGAGGGATATGGGTCTGTAATTCTTAACCAATGTGGGATCTCTGTCAGGCTTTGGAAAGACTATTATTGTAGCCTCAGCAAAATTATATTGCTTCTCTAGAGAAAGTGGATGAAGTTGTAGTAATTTAGCATGTAAGGAGCTAGGGAGGAGCCAAATAATTTGAAAAATTCGTTAGTAAATCCATCAGGGCCTGGAGCTTTATTTTTGGCCAGTAGGGATATTGAAGTAAGTATTTCGGAAGACGTGATAGGAGAGTCTAAATTGAGTTTGGTTACTTCGTCCAATTTAGGGTGATCCATGGTGTCCAGAAAAGCATGGAAATTGGGTGTTTGTGAGGGAAGTTCAGATGAATAAAGGTTAGTATAAAACGATTCAAATTGTTTTAAGATTGCGTCTGTAGAGGTAACCGCTTGGCCTGGCACGGTGTGAATAGAGGAGATATTAGTTTTTGGTTTTTTAGTGTTAAGATATCTGGCGAGGGGCTTACCCATAGTGTTATCTCCTATATAATGTCCTGAAGCCAGCACAAACAGATCTTTCCTAGCTCTGGAGGAAGAGAGACAATTATATTCATACTTCAATTTCAATAATTGTTGATAGATAGAAGGGTCGTAGGAGAGCCCCGACATATGTTGTAATTCAAGTTGTTTAATGTGGGTTTCTAAATCTTTTTCTTTCTGCAATAAAATTTTATTTTTCCATGCGGAAAGTTTAATAAATTCACCTCTGAGGGAGGCCTTATATGCTTCCCAAATGATGGAGGGACAAATTTCAGGATCTTTGGAATTAATAGCAAAAAACTGAGGTGAAGGATTTTATTTTGTCAACAATATCGGAATCTAGTAGCAAATAGTTATTCAATCTCCATGTCGGGGATCTGGAATTGGAGGACAGTAAGGTGAGGTGTAGGGATATAGCTGCATGATCAGTTAGAGTTATCAGGTGCAAAAGCACTGAGGAGAGGACATGAATAAGTTGGGAGGAAATCAGAAAGTAATCGATTCTGGTGTAGGTCTGGTGGAGTGGAGAAAAGTGAGAAAATTCCTTGCCTTTCGGATGTAATAATCTCCAGGGATCTTGCAGGGAAAAATTTGATTTAAGGTTGATCAATTCTTGATAAGATTTAGATTGTGAGGGCTTACAAGAAGAAAAGCGATCTAGACAATAATCTTGTATTTGGTTAAAGTCTCCCCCTATAATCAAGGGATAAGAATTAAATTCAATGAGGGCGGTCTGCAGTTCTCGAAAGAAATCTGGGTGGTCCAAAACAGGGGCATAAATGTTTAAGAACACATATTCTAGTGAGTGTAACATAACATGTGCCAAACATCATCTTCCCTCTGTATCAGTCCTCTGTGCCAGGATAGTTATGGGAAGGTTTTTATGAAAAAGCATGGTTACACCATTTTTCTTTCTGTGGGAAGCAGGGGACGAGATAGAAGAGTAGCCAGTGATGGAGAATTTAAGTGAAGCTGCAGAGGGAAGATGGGTTTCCTGGAGGAAGACCACATCAGGGTGTTTGGAATTAATATAATTAGATATTTTTTTCCTTTTGATGGGGTGATTTAGCCCATTAACATTGAATGACATTATGTGTAAATCAGCCATAATCAGAATGAAAGAACATACAATCAAGTATATGCAAATAAAAGCAATACCAAACAATACTGTTCCGTATATATCTAATTTTCAGGGTAGAAAGAGAGGAAAGGAGAGATAGGGAAGATAAGGAAAGAGGAGAAGCACATATCATAGAAATGTAAAATAAACACATGTAATACACAGAACAATTTATGGGTGCACCTGCAAGAGAGAGTGAGAGACGGTAGGAGTGACATAGAAAACAGCTCCACACCATTTCAAGAAATTAAACACTGTGGTTCCAGCCAAAAAAGGGCAATAACATCAGATGATCAGGTCATAGCATTCTTTACAGAAAGAATGAATTCTTTGAGGTCCTCCGGGTCAGTGTATGAGGAGGTGCGATTGTTGTATGTGACTTTCATACGAGCTGGATACATAAGACCATATTTAGCTCCCATGTCTTTAAGATCTTGATGGTGAGAGAGGAACATTTTCCGTTTAGATGCAGTGGACTTTGCAAGGTCAGGAATAATGTAAAACCTTTTTCCTTGGTAAAGGAGCTGCTGATGCGATTTGGCAGCATTCATGATTTGCAGCACATGCGGGAACCGCAATACCTTCGCGATAATTGGCCTGGCAGTAGATTGATGAGACGGGACCCAATGGGCGCGCTCTATTTCAAGCGGGGTCATGAAGGTAAGGCCCAGTATTTTCGGGAGGAGAGAGGTGAGAAAGGCAATCATGTCTGATCCCTCAGACGATTCAGGAATCCCGATGATTCGTAGGTTATTTCGGCGGCTGCGATTGGCAATATCTTCAATATCCCTTTGGAGGGTAATGATTAGTTTTTCATGTTTATCCACGAGGAGAGATTTAGTTTTTAGTGCATCGGTCTGTTCCTCTAAGACATCAAGGCGATGTCTAGCATCGACGAATTGAGAATTAAGTGACTCAAGTTCCTCACGCACCATTTTTGTAGCCTCAACTTGTTCCTCCATTACTAATTTGAAGGAGCGCATTTCTCGGATCATAATGTCGAGTTGTGACTCCTCGTGGTTGTGCGCCATTTTTTCCGGCGATTCAGTTTTAGGCCGCTTACCGCTCAGAGGCTGAGTCGGGGTCGAGTCGCTCTTGGAGTTTTTCGGCGGCGACATGGGTGAATGGAGCCCTTTGCAGGGGAGGCAGAGAGGCGTTGCAAGATTTGGCTGGAACGCACAAATATCAGAAAATTGGTGCGGGTGTGGAGGAGCGATCACTCCATGCGTCTGCTCACGTCGCTGCGCAGGCTCCACCCCCCCCAATTGCCATCATTTATACTATATTTTGCCTGCAGAGTGATTACATTTTTAAATGGGTATCTGTAAAAAACTAGTTTCTCAAATCAAGCAACATACAAGTTTGCTATTTTGGGGGAGAACCCCATAGCCAGACTAGTTCAAGTCAATGGGATCAAGGTTCCCTTCAGCTGATGGAGACAGAGTAAAGCTGCTCATGTTCCCTATACTGTTGGTGCAGTGGGAAAACCAATCAGAATGCAACAACCAAAGTCATCCTATATATTTGTTGTTTGATGAGGTTAAGTGTATAATGGTTGCTGTTTTGTTTTGGGGTTTTTTTTGCTTATATTCTTTAGAACAAAAAAATGTGAATCTTTCTCCTCATTCTTTTACAGTTTCCTCCCTATTGACTTCCCTTGGAGGGTTTCTGCACCATATAAGAGTTGAGTATGTAGATGTGAAAGATGAATAAACAGCCTCTTTTTTGCTCTTTTGTGTGCTTCAGACTACTCCAACGTCCATGTTCACATTTAGTTGTTTAAGGAGACCTTCTGCTAAGACATTTGATATTTGGTGAATATAAATGCGACACATGGACATTCGATGTTTGATGAATATTAATATGATTGATTTATATGCTATATTTTTTCCAAAGATTATCTTTATTAAAAATTTACCACAAAGAACAGTCAAGTCAAAACATATAAATCTGTTATCATTATGATCCAATCTCATGGTCTAGAACACCCTCCCCAAGCCCCTTTCCCAATAGCAATGAAAAACTATTGCTCCTCTAAAAACATACAACACCCTCCATCTGTTATGCTTGGAAAATTATTTAAGTCTACTGTGCAGTTGAGATAATGAATCCAAATTATACATCTGATTTCTCCACAATATCAGTTGGGGGGGGGAGCTCTGGTTGTATCCACTGTAGTAATATACAGAGTTTAGCAATTAACCATGTCTGTTGTATACATGCTCTGCCTCCTCCAATTCAAAATCATCTTCTCAGTCCAGCAAGCTTTTTGCACTTTTAGGCATGGCATGGCATGGCCTGACAGGCAGTTCAACTGATTCCACAGTTCCACCCATAATTGAGTAATGCTCAGTAGTGCTGCCTGATTCAGGAAAAAAATTGATTCGATTCAGCCTACTGAATTGATTTTTTGATTTAATTTTCCTGCCTAATTGGGTGGTTTTTTTTTTTTTCAAATATCCTAGTGGGTTTATTTTATAGCCTCTTAACCCACCCCACTTCCTTTGCCCTCTCCTACCCACACTGGTGCTATGGTGTAAACCAGGGGTGCCCAACGCGTCGATCGCGATCGACCAGTAGCTCAGGAAGGCAACTCGAGTCGATCGCACTCGTGTTGCCGTCCTGATCTACGGGCCGATCAGCCTGCCGCTGCTGAACATTAAAAAAAAACCCAAAAAAACCGGCTTGGAGATTCAGCCCCTAGCAAACTTATGCTCCGGGCTCTAACGTGTGCGTGCAGGCTTCTCTTCTCTTCCCTCCGAAACCGGAAGTTATGCCCGGGGAGGGGGAGGGGGGGAGAAGGGAAGCCTGCACGCACAATGTAGAGAGCCCTGAAGCAAGCGTTCGCTACGGGCTAAGGCGGGAGACATGTTAGTGAATCATTTCCTCTTCTTGCTGCCGGGTCCTGCCTACTTTCTGTTTCCGCGAAGGCAGGACCCGGCAGCATTTCCCCCAACAGTTCCTCGCGATGCTGGTCGGCCGAAGCAGGGAGAGGTTGGGGCGGCGTAGGCTTTCGGGCCTGTTATTGGTGGCGGTTTGGGTCCTGGTCCCCGATGGCAGTTTGGGTCCCCGATGGCAGTGGCAGTGTCTTGGGGGAGGGCAGGGAGAAAGAAAGAAAAAGGGCAGGCAGGGAGACAGAAGGAAAGAAGAGAAACAGAAAAAAAGGAAAGGGAGGCAGAGAGAAAGAAAGGGCAGGGAGAGAGGAAGGAAAAGTTGGGGGAGGGAATGAGGTGTGGAGGAGAGGAAGCATACAGGCTGAAAGAAGGGAAGAAAGACTGGATGCACAGTCAGAAGAAGAAAGTGCAACCAGAGACTCATGAAATCACCAGACAAGGTAGGAAAAATGATTTTATTTTAAATTTAGTGATCGAAATGTGTCTCAATTTATATCTGCTGTCTATATTTTACACTAAGGTCCCCTTTTACTAAACCGCAATAGAGTTTTTTAGCGCAGGGAGCCTATGAGCGTCGAGAGCCAGCGCTGGGCATTCAGCGCAGCTCCCTGCGCTCTAAAAACTGCTATCGTGGTTTAGTAAAAGGGAGGGGGGTATATTTTTGTCTATTTTTGTATGGTTGTTACTGAGGTGATAGTGCATAGAGTCATCTGCTTTGACCTCTTTGAAAAACCCTGGAATAGGAATGATGATTAACATTTTCTATGCGTACAGTGTGCGTTGTGTTTTTTTTAAATTTTATTGTTGGTAGATCATTTTGACTTGGTCATTTTAAAAGTAGCTCGCAAGCCCAAAAAGTGTGGGCACCCCTGGTGTAAACAAAACAAAGACTTTTCCTCTTTGTTAAATCCTAGCTCATGTTCAGTCTAACACCAGCTCTGGCAGAATACACATTTCAAATCTGACATATTGTAATCACAAAACAGAAAATAAAATTATTTTCTCTACCTTTCGTTGTCTGGTCATTATTCACATCATGTTGTTTCCAGCCTCTGGGACAAACGTCTTCTGATAACTCGCTTGTCAGGGTCTCCTGCCCATTTGTCGCTTTCTTTTTTCTCTGTGCTAACTATCCATCTTCCATCTCTTTCCTCCCCTTCCATTTCCCTTCCCTCCCCCGGAGGTCTGGCATCTTTCCTTTTTTCGTCTCCAACCCCGCAGCTGCAGTGATGGGCCCCACCATCCCCAGATCCACCATCTCTCCTTTTCTCAACTATCTTTTTCATCCAGCATCTCTCCCTCCTTCCTAACCACCCAGGGATCACCATCTCTCCCTTTCTCTTCTCAACTACCCTTCTATCCAGTATCTCTATCCTCCCTAAACCATATCCCTTGAGTCCAACTTCTCTCCCTTTCTGTTCCTTCCCTTCCTAAATTCCATTGTCCACCATCTCTCGCCCTCTCTCTGTTTAGACCCATTTCTTTTCCCCCTCCCAGCTTATGCATGTCACTTTAGATCCCCATTCCCTCTGTCCATGTACTGACATCAGGGGTAGGATTGTGGCAGAGGGAACGTACTGTGGAGGACAACGGAAGCCTGTTAGGATTGCTACAGCACCGGCGATCCTTTTCAGGCTGCCCTAATTAGTTTAAGGTAAGACTGGGAGGCCAGCAGATGTGACAAATGTCTGACGCACCTCTCGACTGACCCTCCCCCCTCAAGCAGGAGCGGTAGTGGATGGCCAGCAAGAGGCAGTGCTGCTGCTCCTGTTTTAGGAGACCTGAAGGCACGGAGAGGAGAGTTGGTCAACGAATCAGCGAACCCAATTTTTTTTTAATTAATCGATTCACCCGAAGTGAATCGATGCTCGGGCATGTCCACTAACAATGAAAGTATATGCTATTCACATTCCCACATTTCAGGCTATCTGCAGATCAATTTCTCTAAATTTTATGTACCCATCTTATAAGGAGAAACTATGCCTTACCTCATAGGGTTTTTTTCCTTTAGTCCTCGAAACCATTCTGCACAAATGGGTTATCCCTTCCCACCAGCAGATGAAGGAAGAGAAAAAAAAACCGAGTTCTACCAGTGATATGATTTAATGAGACAGAGTCAGCATGGGTTCAGCCGAGGGAGATCTTGCCTCACAAATTTGCTTGACTTCTTTGAAGGTGTGAATGAATATGTAGATAAAAGTGAGCCGGTTGATATAGTGTGTCAGCCTAGAGGCCTCTGGGAGATTATATCAATCTGACCCTGGCATGGGAAGGCAGATAGACCCTTAGTGCAGGGAAACTGTTTTAAGTAGCCCTGATTGATATATTTTAAGTTTCAAGTAGCCCTGCTTGAATCATGGCTAGCTAAAAGGTGTTAATGTCTGATTAAGAGGGTGCTTAGGACAATGGTGCACAGATCAAGCCAGAGACTTAATCCCATCACCATGCTTACAGGTATCTCACCCTCCTTAGCAATTAAATTAACCATTGTTTCAAAGTTTACAAATTCTAAACAGAAAGATACTGGGGCATACAGGTTTCTATATTGAGTCAAGGTATAAAAGCCTGCTCTCTGCTCTATCAAGCTCTCTCTCTTTTTTCTATGGAGCTATCAGGTATCAGGAGAGGGGTCTTGGCCCTCTCTCTCTCTTTCTATCTAGCTATCTCTTGGCTTGACATTTTGGCTCCCCCTCTCTCTGTCTATCCTTCCCTTTATCTATAGAACACGAAGCTTCCTAGAACTGCAAGCTTCTATGTCCCTCTCTGTCTCTGACCTCTGTAAGGCAGTGAGACTGCTTGCTCTCTGCTTAAGTGTAATGCTCTCTGCTTAATTGTAATGCTTATAAATATTACTTTTCTGTAAGACTATTTCTATAATATATTCTTTATATAATCACCCCTGGCTGTGCTTCTTATTTGATTCTATCCCTAATGAAACTTCTGTGAAGGAACTGAACCTGGGACCTGGCGTCTGTCAGTGCGCATTTCACTTAACCCCTACCACCTAATATTGTGGGGGCCACTTTCAAACTGACAGTGACCTCAAGATACAGTATTCCCGTATGGTTGAAGCACGCTTAGAGGTCTTGGAGGGTGGTCTCGTCGAGGCCGGTGGGACTACACTCACCGCCTGGATGGCCAGAGACTACGAGGGAGGCTTCTTTGGCAGCTGGACTGAACCTGAAGGAAGAGGGGACTTACCCGGAGCCAAGGTCTTCGAGGTCGAGGCCGCCAAGACCTTCAAGGTCGAGGGAGACTTGCCCGGGGCCGAGGTCTTAGAGGCCGAGGTTGAGACGAGACCATGGGTCGAAGCAGGAGCAGCCTCCATGGCCAAGAGCTCCGCAATTCTGGTCCTACGCCGCCGAAGAGCCCGAGGCGAAGAGTGGCACAACGAGGACAGGCGTCCGTCGGGTGATCAGCACCCAGGCACAGAATACACCAGCGGTGCGGGTCTGTGATTGATATAACCCGACCATACTGGGAGCACTTCTTAAACCCGGTAAGAGGCCGGGACATAAGTTTCAGACGGCTGCAGCCACGGCGAACTGGGAGCCCCCGGTCACTGAGTCGAAAAGTCAAAAATACATGATCAAGTCAAAACGAAGTAACGAATCGTACAGCGACTCCCGAACAAAATAAAGAAAGGCACTTAGAAGAATGCAGAGAAGAGAGACAGGGCTTTCTGGCTCCACAGAAAACTAAGAACTGAAGACCACGAGGAGGGGATGCGCCCTCTAATGGAGCGGGAAGGCACACGCTTGCGTGGGCAGCACTAGCAAACTTTGAGATCTTTAATCAAGTTTGCTTGAAAAGCTGTCCGCGACGGGGCTCCATGGATGACGTCACCCACATGTAGAGAATATGCTGCCTGCAATGGAGGAGAGTAAACAGTGGAGTGCCGCAGGGTCTGTACTGGAACCAGTGCTATTTAACTTATTTATAAATGATCTGGAAATTGGAACGACTTGTGAAATAAAACTGACTGCAGAGTACAAGCTGAAACGGTTTTCAAAACTGCTTTTTTTGCAGAGCTGCTTTCCTAAAATTTAAAAATCCATTGTACCATATTTCTAAAGAAAATTACCAGTTCTGCCATACAAAATTAACGTCTCATCACAAATCACCACTTGCACTTCACTGTAGATAGAAAATGTCATTTGGATTCTAGGACTAGCTCACATTTCTTCAAAAATGATTCTCCAAATATTCAAGCATACAAATCTCAAGGCATAAAAATATCCATTACCAGCTGCCCTATCCAAATCTTCTATGAACCTTAAAATCAAAAGCTTAATCTGGGGGGGAGGAGGATCAGCTCGTGCATTCCTGAGCACTGCATGCACACACTTCATCAATCTTTACCTGAAGAGATTTAACGTTCAACTAAAACCTCCAAGACAGATATAAGGACTGTAATTGTGATTTTTCTTCAAAACTCATACATTTGAGATGGAATAATTTGGATTTGGACATGTCTTGTAATTAATAGTAGCTCAAGAAATGCTTCCAATCTAAGTTTGTACCTGAGACAATAGAGGGTTAGGTGATTTGCCCAACAAAGGGTGACAGGGGGATTTGAACCCTGGCTTTCCTAATTCTCAGTCCACTGCCTGAATCAGTCAGCTACACCTCCACTTACAGATTCAGACATCTAAAACTACTCAGCCTTTAAAAACATGCCCAAGTAGAAGAGAATAGGCAAGTGCTGGGTCTTATCATGCAGTTGTCAAATTAGAACTTGCAAATAAAAGAAAAACCCATCACAATCAGAAAACCAAAATGACTATTTTCAAATCAGAAGCCATGAACATACTTGATTTCATATGCTTCAGTAGAACTGAAGTTTGTACAATAGAATGAAGTTTATGATAAGCTGCTACCATGTTTAAATGGAATGAAAAAAGCATAGATCAGCTGTCCATGGCTACAGCTGCTAAAGAACCTTCTGCATTCCATGAAAGAGCACTTTGTAACAGCTTTAACAGGAATTAGACTTGATGGATTGACACACCTTATACACTGTTACTCTGTTTCTATGTGACCACTTCAGCTGGTCCACAATGTACATCAATACAAAACAAACCCTAAAAAGCGCAGCAGTTACATCACCCTAAAAACATTCAAGTAATTGCTAGTTTGTTTTCCCGTTGGGGAATGAAATCAAGGGGTCTAATCATTCTTGCAGCATGATGCAACACCTTCATTGTTTGAAGAATCATACGGGCATATAATGATGTATTCTGATCTAGATTTAAGTTCTTTTTAATGGCCTGTAAACATGTCTGCTTTAAAAGAAATGTATTCTGTATACACGGAATACCCTCTTCTAAAAATATGCTGAAGGCAAACAAAGTTAGTGGCTGAAAGTGGACACAGATTTATTTTAGCACCACCGCTGTATCCAGGTACAAGCAAGGCTGTAGAGTCAAAGTTGGAGTCGAAGCAATTTTTGGGCTATGGCGTCAAAGTCGGTGAAAATGTGCCAACTCCGATTCCTAATACCCTGTTCCCCCAAAATAAGACCTTATCCCCAAAAATAAGCCCTAGCATGATTTTTAAAGATGCTCCTAATAAGCCCTACCCAAAAAATAAGCCCAATGCAGAGGGAAGGCCCTGAAGCAGCCCAGTGCTGCCGTCACTGCTATTTTTGGGGACCTCGGAGTGGAGGTATGTCAGTCTCACGGTGGAAGGGTTGGTGGGATTCTGCTGCACAGGTGGATGGGAGGGAGGGGAGGAAAGATGCTGCACATGGGAGAGCAGGAGAAAAGAAAGGAGAAGAATTGGGGTGGAGAAGAGGAAAGGAGAGATGATTTTTCTACATGAAAAAATAAGCTATCACCTGAAAATAAGCCCTAATGCATTTTTTGGACCCCAAATAAGCTATCACCTGAAAATAAGCCCTAATGCATTTTTTGGACCCCAAAATTAATATAAAGACAGTCTTATTTTCGGGGAAACATGGTAGAATTAAATTATATATTATGCAAATATTATAATGCTTAAATTTATTTCAAAGATAATTTGATTATCCCATTTGTTTCAGCATGTTTTACTTTTAGAATATATTTTGATATCAAGTTTTGATGATTACAAAACGCAATATATTTTATGATATTTAAATTAGAGAACATGGCACCTAGAGAATGACACTGGGTCAAAGTATGCCCCCGTCACTGCAAGCTTTGGGCCCACCCCATTCCTGTACCTGCGAACTGCTCCTATATAGATATACGAGGAGTTAAGAGTTGAAGTGGAGATTCCATAAACAGAGTAGGAAGGTTTTTGTGTACCGACTCCAAAGCCCTGGGTACAAGGAGCAGAAACAGCAGATGACGACCATATGGCCCATTCATGCCACCTTCTGTCCCTTTCACTCCATTAAAGATCCAAAGCTTTTTTAGATTCAAATATATTTTATTGAGCTAAACAAGATAAGTAAAGAATACATAAGATGAAGCACAAACAAGCTCAAATTTTGTTGTTATACAAAACCCCACACAATTCCCCCCACAAAGCTTTTTCAAATTCAGATGCAGCTTTTGTCTTCAGTACCTCAACCAGGCAGCCGTTCAAGGAATTCACCACTTTTTCCATGAAGTAGTATTTCCTCAGGTTACTTCTGAGTCGATCTCTTTTTACTTTCATCCTTAAGGAAAACTGCCCAACATGCCAACCCCTCCCCCACTGATATTACTAAAATAAGCTTTCCTCTTGCCCAATAACTTTTTACTATATAATTTAACTCACTAGAATGATAGAATTTTATAAATCGTGAACAGCACAAAGCAATAGAAATACATGTCAACAAGAACATACAATTAATCTAATCTAACCCATTATTGAAGATAAAATGTTATTTTGTTGAAGAAAGAGGAGCAGTTCAGAAATTTGTCTTACTACACTATTTTTAAACATCGATGGTTCATTTAAAAAAGAGAAAATACACTTATTACCTTTCAGCTTCCTACTAGAGACAATATTCAGTTTTGCCATGTGCCGAATGTTGCTACAATTATTTAAAAATGTATATACTGTATATTATCTATACGGTCTATATATCATTTCTATGGTGCTACTAGATGTACACAGCTCTGTTACACACATACATATGAGATAGCCTCTGCTCAACACAATTTACAGTAAGCGCTACTTTTAATTTAAATTTTAATCCTAATTAAATTGCACGATTAAAGATATGTTATTTATTTCCCACTGTAGCTCCTTGTTACTCTGGGCAAGTCACTCTATATAATATGTAAACTGTTTGGATTGTAACCACAAAAAGGCAGTTTATCAAATCTCATCCCTCTTCCTTCCCTAAAGGGCTAATTAATCTTCCTCTCTCTATCCCCAGATTAAAGATGTCTCCCTTTCTCTCCCTCCTTCATGACCAGTGACACAAACTTGGAGGTGAGCAGCACCAAGTTCTCCTCATGGTTGCTGAAGCTCATCACCTTAGCCATAGCTTCCACCAATGACCCTTTGAGTTTTACTTGCAAGTCACTCCCCCCACCCGAGACAGGAGACATTACTATTGTTACTACTACAGTGTTCTCCCTAGGGCCTTTTAGCTGGGTGCTCCGCCCAGCTAATTTAGATGACCGCCCGGCTATCATCCGATCGTGAATTCTGCTGCTGTGCTGGGCTGGAACTTCCTCTCCAACGGCAGAATTGACGTCGGGGAGAGGAATGCTAGTCAGCCTGACGCAGGGAAGCAGGGAGAGCTTGGGGCGGCGGCAGCTTTGGGGCCTGTTATCCGATGGCAGCGGCTGTGGCTTGGGGGAGGGCAGGGAGACAGACAGACAGACAGAAAGCAGGGAGAGAGGAAGAAAAAGTTGTGGGAGGGAATGAAGTCTGGAGGAGAGGAAGCATATAGGCTTAAAGAAGGGAAGAAAGAAAGTGCAACCAGACTCATGAAATCACCAGACAACAAAGGTAGGAAAAATGATTTTATTTTAAATTTAGTGATCAAAATGTATTTGAATTTATATCTGCTGTCTATATTTTACACTATGATCCCTTTTTACTATACCGCAATAGCATTTTTTAGCACAGGGAGCCTATGAGCGTTGAGAGCAGCGCTGGGCATTCAGCGCAGCTCCCTGCTCTAAAAACTGCTATCGTGGTTTAGTAAAAAGGGAGGGGGGTATTTGTCTATTTTTGTATGGTTGTTACTGAGGTGACAGTGCATAGAGTCATCTGCTTTGACCTGGGGAGGTGAGAGGGTTGAGAAGTGGGGGAGATAGTGACCTAGAACAGACATGAGGGTGGGAAGGGAGGAACATATACTGGACCTACAAATGGGGGTGGGGGTGATAGAGAGAGGAAGAGATTGAGGTGGGAAGGGAGACAAAACTATTTTTATAGTAACTTTCAAGCAACCAAAAACTACAGTTATCCAGTATCTACCAATCCCCATGGATGCCAGATCTACTGTATTTAGGAATATTCAAGTTTTTTTGGCAGCTTTTGGAGCAAGCTGCTGCAAGCCTGCCCAAAGATTCAGTGCAGTGGCTGGGGAGGAGGTAGGTGGGGGAGTCAGGAGCTGGAGAGAGTGGTCTGAGGATACCATTGGGAGTTGGGGGTTGAATTGGTGCAGGCTCTGGTGTTGGGGTGCAGTTGGGTGAGGAGGAATGGGGAGGGGACAGTTATAGTACTGTGGGAAGGGGCAGAGGAGAGACAACAGTGAAATTGGTCCTGGGGTGGGGTACAAAAGAAAGGGTAAAAAAAAAAGGAAGAGAAGCTGGGTGGGGGTGGAATATAGGGGCAGGAAGAATGGCCTCAAAGACAATGGAAGGAAGGATAGATAGGAATGGAGCTGCAACTGAAAGGGTGATAAATGCAGTGGAGGATCAATGAGGGCCAAAAGTATACAGAGGACTAAGGAAAAGGTGAAAGGTGAGGTGGTGGGTCTGGGATCAGTGGGAGGCAGGGTCTGGGCATGGAATAAGTGGGGCTATTCTTGCACCCGTTACTGTAATGGGCTAAAACACTAGTGATTAATAATGCATTATCGCAGAATTAACGGCAATTAACTTGCAGCCTTACTTACAATTTATTCAAAGACAAACTGGACAAATAAGGGATTAGGGAGATATTATGGAGAATTATTAAAAACCACAAGGGTACTGAGCAAGTGAATAGGGGTCAAGAGTTAAGAGCAGCCTCAAAAAAGGTAGGCTTTTAGCTTAAATTTGAATACAGCCAGAAATTACTTCAAAGGTTTAGCCAGTGGCATTAGTCCAAAGAGCATCAGATCTCATATGAACTCTGTTGGTAAATGCATACAGTGTTGGTAGTGTTGGCATTGTTTAAAGCAAAATTATTTTAATTATGGCTTCCTGAAACCTGGCATTTCCTGCTGCTCCTGACTCAGATGCTTTGTACTCATCAGGACAGACTAGAAAGACAGATGGATAGTTCACTTTTTACCTGTACTTGTAGGCTTTTACTTGTTTAAGTAGACTGTGCTGCTGGCCCTCTGGGGCATGTGACTGCACCTCATGGATATATGTTGACTCGAAAGAAAACCATTTTGATATGCATGAACATTTAAATCTGTTTTAATAACCTGCCTGTGAAATAAATAGATATTTCAAACTACTCCTTCAAAATCCCAGCCCATATTGTATAAGACACTAAACCCTCTGGTGCAGTTCTGTGCCTTACCATATAAAGCAATGGTCTCAAACTTGCAGCCCGCCAGGTACTATTTTGAGGCCCTCAGTATGTTTATCATAATCACAAAAGTAAAATAAAACAGTTTCTTGATCATATGTCTCTTTAGCTATAAATTACAATATTATTATTATTATTAAGACTTACCCAAAAGCACAGTTACTTACCGTAACAGGTGTTATCCAGGGACAGCAGGCATATATTCTCACATGTGGGTGACGTCATCTACGGAGCCCCGATGCGGAAGCATTTTCAAGCAAACTTGATTGAAGATTTAAGTTTGCTCTGCTGCTCCACGCATGCGTGCCTTCCTGCTCCACTAGGGGGCGCATCCCCTCGTGGTCTCCAGTTCACTTAACTAGCAAAGAAGCCAACCTCGGGGAGGTGGGCGGGTTGTGAGAATATATGCCTGCTGTCCCTGGATAACACCTGTTATGGTAAGTAACTGTGCTTTATCCCAGGACAAGCAGGCATGATATTCTCACATGTGGGTGACCTCCAAGCTAACTGAAAAGGGATGGAGGGAAGTTGGCAATTTAAGCAAATAGATTTCGCAAAACCGATTGGCCGAATTGGCCATCGCTCCTGGACAATGAGTCCAGACAGTAGCGGGAGGTGAAAGTATGAACCGAAGACCACGTGGCAGCCTTGCAGATTTCCTCAATAGGTGTGGACCTGAGGAACTGCCATCGCTCAGACCTTGTGTCCCATTACTCGACCATGCAGCGCGAGACCAGCCTGAGCGTAGCAGAAGGAGATGCAATCGGCCAACCAGTTGGACAAGGTGCGCTTGGAAACTGGGTGACCTAACCGGTTTGGGTCGAAGGACAAAAACAATTGTGGGACTTTCCGGTGTGGCTGAGTGCGTTGGAGGTAGAAGGCCAACGCTCTCTTACAGTCAAGAGTGTGGAGCGCCACCTCTCCAGGATGAGAGTGGGGCTTGGGAAAAAACACAGGCAAGACAATGGACTGATTGAGGTGAAAATCAGACACTACTTTAGGCAAGAACTTTGGATGAGTGCGGAGTACCACCTTGTCGTGATGGAATACCGTGAAGGGTGGGTCTGCTACCAGAGCCTGTAACTCACTAACCTGCCGAGCGGAAGTGAGCGCAAGCAGGAAAATTACCTTCCAAGTGAGGAATTTTGGATGGCATTTGTCTAGGGGCTCAAATGGAGGTTTCATTAGTTGAGCCAGAACCACGTTGAGGTCCCAAACCACCGGAGGAGGTTTGAGAGGAGGGTGGACATTCAGGAGACCCTTCATGAAGTGAGAGACTAAGGGATGGAGCGAGAGGGCTTTCCCTTCCAGGGGCTGGTGAAAGGCCGCAATCGCACTGAGGTGTACTCAAATGGAGTTGATCTTTAGGCCGGAGTGAGATAATTGAAGTAAATAGTCAAGGACCAGAGGGACGGGGACCGACACCGGGTCCTGGCTGTGGGAGGAGCACCAGGTTGAGAATCTGGTCCACTTTTGGGAGTAGCAGGTTCTCGTCGAGGTCTTTCTAGAGGCCTCCAGTATCTCCTTGACTGATTGAGACACGGGGAGAGAAGTCAGGGGGAAAGAAACCAAGCATTCAGATGAAGAGATTGAAGATTGGGATGTAACAGCGAACCCTGACCCTGTGATAGTAGAGAGGGAAACCGAGGCAGAGGCAGTGGATCTCTGACACTGAGTTGAAGTAGAAGGGAAAACCAAGGCTGGCGTGGCCAGCGAGGAGCAATCAGGATCAGGGTGGCTTGTACTGTTTTCAGGTGGACAAGCGTCCGTAGGATCAGAGGAAACGGCAGGAACGCGTACAGGAACCTTCCCTCCTAGTCGAGGAGGAAGGCGTCGGCCTCGAGCCGGTCCGGGGAGTACATCCGGGAGCAGAAGAGAGGCAGTTTGATTGTGGGGGGATGCGAACAGATCTTTTTGAGGTGTCCCCCACTGTTTGAACACCTGTCGTAGGGTTTGAGAGTGCAGTGACCACTCGTGTGGCTGGAGGAGGCGGCTGAGTCTGTCCGCCAGGCAGTTTTGTTCTCCTTGTATGTACACCGCTCGAAGGAAGGTGTTGTTGGAGATTGCCCATTTCCAGAGGCGCAGGGCTTCCCGACAGAGGGACCAAGACCCTGTTCCTCCTTGTTTGTTTACATAGTACATTGCTACCTGGTTGTCGGTTCAGATGAGGACCACCCGGTTGTGGAGCAGATGTTGAAAGGCTACAGCTGCGAGATAGATGGCCCGGAGCTCTAGCACGTTGATGTGACAGCGGCGGTCTTCCGCTGACCACATCCCCTGGGTGCGTAGGCCGTCCAGATGGGCTCCCCAAGCGTACTCTGACGAGTCCGTGGTGAGTACCTTGCTGTGATGAGGGGCGAGGAAGAGTAAACCTTTGGAAAGATTTGAAGAGTCGGCCCACCAGCGGAGCGATCTTTGCAAGGAAGGAGTCACTGTAACGGGACGGTCGATCGGGTCCTGGTCTTGACGCCATTGAGAGGCCAGGGTCCATTGAGGGATTCTCAGATGGAGGCGGGCGAAGGGTGCGACATGGACAGTGGAGGCCATGTGGCCTAGGAGAGTCATCATCTGTCGAGCTGATACCGAGGTCAGCAGAGAGATCCTTCGACTCAGACTTACTAACGCCTCTAGGCACGGAGGGGGGAGGAAGGAACGGAGGCGAACCATATCCAGCGTGGCCCCGATGAACTGTAGGGACTGCGAGGGGCGTAGTTGGGATTTCGGGAAGTTTATTTCGAACCCCAGACTTTGTAGGTAGGTAATAGTCTGTTGGGTCGCTGAGATAACCCCTTCCCTGGACGGGGCTTTGATCAGCCAGTCGTCCAGGTAGGGGAATACCTGGAGGCCCTGGGAACGTAAGGTTGCTGCGACCACCACGAGGCACTTGGTGAAGACCCGAGGTGATGATGCTAGGCCGAAGGGGAGGACTCGGTATTGTAGGTGCCAGTCCCCTACCTGAAAACGCAAGAACTTGCGGTGAGCGGGGTGTACTGGGACATGTGTGTACGCCTCCTTCAGATCGAGGGAGCAGAGCCAGTCGCCCTCGTCGATCAGGGGGTAGAGGGTTGGTAGGGAAAGCATCCGAAATTTTTCCTGTACTAGAAATTTGTTGAGGCGTCTCAAGTCTAGTATTGGGCGTAGGTCTCCCGTTTTTTTTGGTACCAGGAAGTAATGGGAGTAGAAGCCCTTCCCCCGTTGGTCGGGGGGAACCTCCTCCACTGCCCTGAGGCGAAGCAGGTCTCGAGCCTCGGAGAGGAGCAGGGGTAGCTGTGTCCGGTTGGGTGGGCAATTCCTTGGGGGGTTGTCTGGAGGAATGGCCCGAAAGTTGAGAGAGTATCCTGATGAGATCACGCCAAGGACCCATGCGTCCGACGTGACTTGTTCCCAGCGAGGGTAAAAGGCTTTGAGGCGGCCCCCGATAGGAAGGGGGCCTGGGACTATGGCGGAGGGGGCCCGCCCCCTTCCGCGAATCCCGTCAAAAGGACGGGGATGGTTTGGAAGTCTGAGGCGGTTGGAACTTGGGCATGGCCCGGTGGTGGGCTTGCGAACGCCTGGGTGGAAGCCGCGAGAATGGAGGGGTGGATTTTTGTGGGTAGCGGCGTGGAGGGGCCCTGAACGGCCTGGGCGCGGGCGGTTTAGGTTTTTGCCGGACGAGGGAGGCAAATGAGCGTTCGTGTTCAGAGAGGCGTTTTGTAGCCACCTCGATCGTGTCATCGAACAGCTCTTTTCCCACGCAGGGTAGGTTAGCCAACCGGTCCTGTAAGTTGGGGTCCATGTCGACCAGGCGCAGCCAAGCTAGTCGGCGCATGGCGATAGCAAAGGCTGCCTCTCTGGAGGAGAGTTCGAAGCCATCGTAGGCCGCGTGGAATAGATGGAGGCGCAGGTTGGAGAGGGACTCTAGAAGCAGGCCAAACGCTCCTTGGCGGGAGGCCGGTAGGTCAGTCTCAAAGGCTCTCAATAGTCCAATGAGGTGTTTGAGGTAGGATGTGAAGGTGAAAGTGTAGCTTTGCACCCTAGAGGCCATCATGGCATTTTGATATAGTCTCCTGCCGAACTTGTCTAGGGTTCGGCCTTCTCGGCCTGGGGGGACCGCGGCTGAAACCCGGGATGGATGGGCCTTTTTCAAGGAGGATTCTACTAGCAGCGAATGGTGGGAGAGCTGTGGTTGTTCGAATCCTGGGTAGGGTACTGTGCGGTACTTGGCCTCCATTTTGGAGGGTACGGCTGTGACCATGTAGGGGGTCTCCAGGTTCCTGAAGAAGGCCTGTTGGAGTACCGGGTTAGGCGGTAAGCGGAGGGACTCTCTGGGTAGTGATGGCATATCCAGCTCCGCTAGGTATTCCTTAGAGTATCTGGAGTCGGATTGGAGGTCTAAGTCCAAAGCGTGGCCCATGTCCTGGACAAAGCGAGTGAAGGATGGGCGAGATGTTCCCGAGGCCCCGTGCGGGGTCGGTGAACGAGACCTCCGTCGGGTGGAGAAGGATGGGGAGGCTTCCCTCGAGTATTGAGGTTCCTGCTCCGATCCACGCTCCGAGACCGGGGAAGTACTGTGAAAGTGTTCCGGGGTCTGTGGAGGGAGAGCACCTCGGGTGCCTCGGTGAGGAGTCCGAGGAGGATGGAATGCGGCAAAGCTTATGCACTTTGCCCCGAGGAGGCTCGACGATAGGCTCAGGCTGGTCCGGCGCATGCGAGGTCGCGGTTGGGGCCAGTTGTAGATGGGCCAGTGCAGTGGACAGCTCCGACGAGATAATCGCTCGGAGTAGGTCCTGGAAGACGGGCATGGACAGCATCGAGGGCATGTCCACTGCCTCGGTGCACTCCACCGGGGGCGACCTCGTATCAGAGTATTCCCGTGTGGTGGAGGCACGGCCCGAAGGCCGGGAGGGCTTCGCCGGGGCTGTAAGCATGGGACTTCTGCCATGCGTCGCCGATGTCCCCGAGGCCGGTTTCTTTGCTGGTACAGAACTAGAAGAGGGAAGAGGGGACTTACCCGGAGCCGAGGTTTTCTGTTGTCCCGAGGACTTCAGGTTCGAGTCTCGAGGCAATGCCGAGGTATTCGGGGCCGAGGTCAAGGCCGGGGCCGAGGTAGAGGGTTGGTCCGGGGCGAAAAGATCCGCCATGCGGGCTTTCCTTCGACGGAGGGCCCGGTTCTGGAAAGTAGCGCACTGGGGGCAGGAGTCGGTTGGATGAGCGGCCCCTAGGCAGAGGATGCACCGGCGATGCGGGTCTGTGATGGAAAGAAGCCGCTCGCACCGGGAGCACTTTTTAAAGCCGGTCAAAGGCCGGGACATAGAATCGAAAGTGGCCGCGGCTCGAATAGCCACGCGGCCACGGGGACTCGGAAGCCTCCAGGTCGGTGAAAAACGAAGAAGGAACAGTTGAAATAAGAAAAAACTCAAGCAAAGCGACTAAATCGAGAAAAACAAGAAAAAATCGCAGTGCTAGAAGGCAGTTGGGGCAGAGCCTGAAAAAAACACGACTTCTAGGCTCAGCGGAAAATTTTGAACTGGAGACCACGAGGGGATGCGCCCCCTAGTGGAGCAGGAAGGCACGCATGCGTGGAGTAGCAGAGCAAACTTAAATCTTCAATCAAGTTTGCTTGAAAATGCTTCCGCATCGGGGCTCCGTAGATGACGCCACCCACATGTGAGAATATCATGCCTGCTTGTCCTGGGATAAAGGAAGATTTATAAACTATATACGCAAAATTTTCATTTCTTTAATAAGACATTAACTATTTTTTTCCCCTAGGCACAAATGAGGCCTTGATCACACTGATTTTGAAACCTAGTAAAGAAGTGACGACTTCAACTGACTGCTATTGCCCTATCTCGTTCCTTAATATAGACATCAAAATTTAGGCCAAGATCTTAGCAGACTGCCTGTCTCTCCTTCTCCCTAAAATAATAGGATCAGAACAGGTGGGCTTTGTGCAGGGAAGACAGTCAGTACACAATGTTCGCAAGGTGCTGTTAACAATAACACATGATACTATAGATACCCATATGGGAACAAACATTCAACAGGAAAGGTCCTCATGCTTTTCTGTAATGCGGAACAATGTGAAGGAGGATACTATATTGGGGAAACGGACTAGATGTTTAAGACAGGAATCGACAAACGCTGCAAAACAAATGCATAAACCAACCCCATTTGAAGACATTGCCCCTGGGAGAACGCTTTTCAAAACCATAGCACTGCATCAATGATCCCATGGTCAAAATAGCACAGTTACTTAACGCAACAGGTGTTATTCAGGGACAGCAAGCAGCTATTCTCACTAATGGGTGACGTGATCCAACGGAGCCCCGATGCGGACGCCTCACAAGCAGTCTTGCTTGAAGAAACTCGAAGTTTCGAGTTGCCCGTACCGCGCATGCGCGAGTGCCTTCCCGTTCAGTTCAGATGGCTAGCAGAGAATACAACCCGGGGAGGTGGGTGGGTCGTGAGAATAGCTGCCTGCTGTCCCTGGATAACACCTGTTACGGTAAGTAACTGTGCTTTATCCCAGGACAAGCAGGCAGGTATTCTCACTAATGGGTGACCTCCAAGCTAACCAAAGTGGGATGGCGGGAGAGTTGGCAACTTAGGAGAATAAATTTTGCAATACTGTTTGGCCAAACTGTCCATCCCGTCTGGAGAAAGTATCCAGACAATAATGAGAAGTGAAGGTATGAACCGAGGACCAAGTAGCAGCTTTACAAATTTCCTTAATAGGTGTAGATCTGAGGAAAGCCACAGAAGCTGCCATTGCTCTGACCTTATGGGCTGTGACTTTACTGTGAAGAGGAAACCCAGCCTGGTCATAGCAGAAAGAGATACAAGCCGCCATCCAATTGGAGATGGTACGCTTAGAGATAGGAAGTCCCAACTTGTTCGGATCAAAGGAGACAAAAAGTTGAGGAGCAGTTCTGTGCTGTTTGGTGCGTTCCAAATAGAATGCCAAAGCACATTTACAGTCCAGAGTATGAAGAGCTGATTCTCCAGGATGAGAATGAGGCTTTGGAAAAAACACTGGAAATACAATAGATTGGTTGAGATGAAACTCCGAGACTACTTTAGGAAGGAATTTCAGCTGAGTGCGAAGAACCACCTTGTCATGATGGAACACGGTGAAAGGTGGATCCGCAACCAACGCCTGAAGCTCACTGACTCGCCGAGCAGAAGTGAGGCCAATGAGAAACACCACTTTCCAAGTGAGATACTTCAGATGAGCCTTATCCATTGGTTCAAATGGAGGTTTCATCAGTTGAGTAAGAACAATATTGAGGTCCCAAACCACAGGAGTCGGTTTGAGAGGAGGTTTGACATTGAAAAGTCCTTTCATGAATCTGGAAACCACAGGATGAGCAGAGGTTTCCCTTCAATAGGCTGATGAAAAGCAGCAATTGCACTAAGATGGACTCGGATCAAAGTAGACTTGAGACCTGACTGAGAAAGGTGCAACAGGTAATCCAAAACTGAAGATAAGGAGGAAAGTTGAAGCTCCTTATGATGAGAAAAACACCAAGCAGAAAATCTAGTCCATTTTTGGTGATAGCATTGGCTAGTAGTAGGCTTCCGTGAAGCTTCCAAAACATCCCTCACAGATTGAGAAAACTGGAGAGGAGCTATGTTGAGATGAACCAAGCTGTCAGGTGGAGAGACTGTAGGTTGGGATGAAGTAGAGATCCCTGATGCTGCGTAAGCAGAGAGGGAAAAACTGGTAGAAGGTATGGCTCCCTGCTGCTGAGTTGAAGAAGAAGGGAGTACCAGGGTTGTCTGGGCCAGCGAGGAGCAACCAGAATCATGGTGGCATGGTCGGACTTCAGCTTGACCAGCGTCTTTTGAATGAGAGGATATGGAGGAAACGCATACAGAAAGAGGTTCGTCCAGTCCAGAAGAAAAGCATCTGCCTCGAGGCGATGAGGAGTGTAGATCCTGGAGCAGAACTGAGGCAGCTTGAAGTTGTGGGGGGCTACAAAGAGGTCTATCTGAGGCATTTCCCCACTGAGAGAAGATGTGATGAAGGGGCGTGGAATGGAGAGGCCATTCGTGAGGCTGTAAAAGACGACTCAAGTTGTCCGCTAAGGCATTGTCCGCCCCCTGAATGTAGACAGCTTTGAGGAAGGTGTTGTGGCGAATTGCCCAATCCCAAAGTTTCAGAGCTTCCTGACAGAGGGAGGCAGATCCCGTGCCTCCCTGTTTGTTGACATAATACATTGCGACTTGATTGTCTGTGCGAATGAGGACTACACTGTCGTGAAACAGATGCTGAAAAGCACCAAGAGCATTGAAAATCGCCCTGAGTTCCAGTAGATTGATTTGACACTGACGATCTGTACTGGTCCAATAGCCTTGAGTACGGAGACCATCTAGATGAACCCCCCAAGCGTAAGTGGAAGAATCAGTCGTGAGAACCTTCTGATGGGGGGCATGTGAAAAAGTAAGCCTCTGGATAGACTTGAAGAGAGCATCCACCATCGAAGAGACTGTGTCAGAGCAGGAGAGACCTGGATGTGTTGAGTCAGAGGATCGGAAACCTGCGTCCATTGAGATGCCAGGGTCCACTGAGGAATTCTGAGGTGAAGTCTGGCAAAAGGAGTCACGTGTACTGTAGATGCCATGTGACCCAGAAGAACCATCATGTGTCTCGCCGAGATGGAAGGGCGAGAGGACACTGAATGACAAAGATGGAGAAGAGCTTCCAGACATTGTTGAGGAAGGAACACTCTGAGTTGGACAGTATCCAGAACAGCTCCGATAAATGGAAGAGTCTGAGAAGTCTGGGAAGTTGATTTCGAATCCCAGACTCTGCAGGAACCAGATAGTCCTAGCGACCCAGCGGACGACTCCTTGAGACATGGAATCCTTGATGAGCCAGTTGTCCAGGTAGGGAAACATCTGAAGACCATGGTTCCTGAGTGCAGCGGCCACCACCACCAGACACTTGGTGAATACTCTGGGTGACGAGGCCAGGCCGAAAGGGAGCACTCTGTATTGAAAATGAAGATTTTCCCCCCTGAAATCTGAGGTATGGATGGGAGGCCGGATGGATGGGAATGTGTGTGTAGGCCTCCTTGAGATCCAGAGAGCATAACTAGTCGTTCTGCTCGAGGAGGGGATACAGGGATGCTAGAGTCAACATGCAAAACTTTTCTCTGACCAGAAATTTGTTGAGCACCCCGAGATCCAAAATAGGACGCAGATCGCCAGTCTTCTTTGGAACAAGGAAGTACTGGGAGTAAAAACCCTTGTTCTGTTGAGCCAAAGGAACTGGCTTGATAGCCCGGAGCTGAAGCAAAACTTGAGCTTCCTGAAGAAGAAGGGCGGTATGGGTCGAATTAGAAGGATACTCTCTTGGAGGATGTTCCGGAGGAACTTGATGAAACTCTCTTCAACAGACTAGGGTGCTCAGAACCACTTGGATAGTAAGAAACTTGCAAAAAGGAACAAGCCCCAAAATGCGGTTTCACAATTCTATCATCGCCAGTGCAAAAGTTTGTGTCTAAAAGTGAATCAAAATTTTGTCTTCAAGTAAAAATATGAAATATTACTTAACTTGAATAAAAAGAGGATGTTGACTGAAGTTGACACTGTTGCGGGCTCTTACAGCAGGTTCTAACAGGTTTTGCGTGCTGCTTCCTCGGAGAACCCACTCACGCTGGTTGTAAATCAGTGCAAAACCTTCATCACTCCTTTCATGCCCACTGCTCTTCCGGTCAGCATGCTCACTGTTCTTATTGTGGACATGCATCATTCCTGAATTTGCTACAGGAGAAGGGTAGGAGTCTGTTCTACTGGAAATCAAATGAAGCAGTGACTGCATTCTTAAGTACGAGGCATACTTAAGTTGGGCATCTGCCTGTATATATTTTTTGTTTTGTTTCATGAGCTAGCCTTGTGGGATCCAAAATGCCTTGTGCATATCTTGAGCTTTTTTCAGAAGTCTCAGATGGTAATCTGCATCTTACAGTATTACAGGAAACTTAAGGCTTCAGGGTCAAAAGCTAATGAAAAACAGTTTCAAGGGCCATGCCTCCCTCTGGGGCAATGGTCTCAAACTCAAATCCTTTGCAGAGCCACATTTTGGATTTGTAGGTACTTGGAGGGCCTCAGAAAAAAACAGTTAATGTCTTATTAAAGAAATGACAATTTTGCATGAGGTAAAACTCTTTATAGTTTATAAATCTTTCCTTTTGGCTAAGTCTTAATAATAAAGCACAGTTACTTACCGTTAACAGGTGTTATCCAGGAACAGCAGACAGATATTCTCTATATGTGGGTGACGTCATCCACGGAGCCCCGTAGCGGACAGCCTCACAAGCAAACTTGCTTGAAGATCTTCCAAGTTTGCGAGTGCTGCACCACGCATGCGCAAGTGCCTTCCCGCACGAGTCAGGGCACACATCTCCTCAGCGTGGCCTCAGTTCAGATAGCTAGCAAAGAAGCCAACCAGGGGAGGTGGGTGGGTTGCGAGAATATCTGCCTGCTGTACCTGGATAACACCTATTATGGTAAATAACTGCTTTATCCCAGGACAAGCAGGCAGTATATTCTCTACATGTGTGTGACCTCCAAGCTAACCAAAATGGGACAGTGGGAGAGTTGGCAATTCAGGAGAACAGATTTTGCAAAATGGACTGGCCAAAATGGCCATCACATCTGGAAAAAGTATCCAGACAGTAGTGAGAGGTGAATGTATGAATTGAGGACCAAGTGGCAGCCTTGCAGATTTCCTCAATAGGCATTGATTTGAAGAAAGCAACAGATGCCACCATCGCTCTGACCTTATGCCCTATGACTCGACCCTGCAGAGGGAGACCAGCCCGAGCATAGCAGAAAGAGATACAAGCAGCGAACCAGTTGGAGATGGTTCGCTTAGAAAAAGGACACCCCAACCGATTCGGATCAAAAGATATGAAAAGTTGAGGAGCAGTCAGATGAGCTTGAGTGCGTTGCAAGTAGAAAGCCAATGCACACTTACAGTCCAGAGTATGAAGCGCCACTTCTCCAGGATGAGAATGAGGCTTTGGAAAAAAACACAGGAAGAACGACAGATTGGTTGAGGTGGAAATCCAAAACCACTTTAGGCAAGAATTTAGGATGGGTACAGAGGACCACCTTATCATGATGGAAAACGGTGAAAGGTGGATCCGCAACCAAAGCTTGCAGCTCACTGACCCTGCGGGCCGACGTGAGGGCAATAAGGAACACTACTTTCCAAGTGAGATACTTCAAATGAGCCCTATCAATCGGCTCAAATGGAGCTTTAATTAACTGAGCAAGTACAACATTGAGATCCCAAACCACCAGAGGCACTTTGAGTGGAGGATGGACATTGAAAAGACCCTTTATAAACCAGGAAATCAAAGGATGAACAGAGAGAGGTTTTCCGTCAATCAGCTGATGAAAAGCAGCAATGGTACTGAGGTGGACTTGCATAGATGTTGATTTGAGACCAGCCCTAAACAAGTGCAACAGATAATCCAGCACTGAAGACAAGGAAGCAGATTGCAGTTCCTTGCAATGTGTAGCATACCAAGAAGAAAATCTAGTCCACTTTTGAATGTAAAACTGTCTAGTGGACCTTTTCCGAGAAGCCTCAAGAACATCCTGCACAGATTGTGCAAACTAGAACGAGGCACTCATGTGGAAAGGAACCAAGCTGTTAAGTGTAGAGACTGCAGGTTAGGATGAAGCAGAGAACCATGACTGAGTAAGCAGAGAACCATGACTGAGTAAGCAGAGAAGGAAAAACTGGCAGAAGGAGAGGCTCCCTGGCACTGAGTTAAAGTAGAAGGGAGTACCACGGTTGTCTGGGCCACCGAGGAGCTATCAGAATCATGGTGGCGTGGGCTGACTTGAGCATGAGTCTTCAGAATCAGAGGGCATGGAGAGAACGCATATAGAAACAGGTTTGTCCAATCCAGAAGGAAAGCATCTGCCTCGAGTCGGTGAGGAGAGTAAATCCTGGAGCAGAAACGAGGCAACTTGTGGTTGAGGGGAGACGCAAACAGATCTGCGGAGTCCCCCACCGAGTAAACACCCGACGCAGAGTCAAGGAACTGAGTGTCCATTCATGAGGTTGCAGAGAGCAGCTCAATTTATTTGTCAGACAGTTCTGCTGGACCTGAATGTAGACCGCTCTGAGAAAGATGTTGTGGCATATCGCTCAATTCCAAATCTTCAGAGCTTCCATGGAAGAGTAGGTTGTGAGGACCTTCTGCGGAGGGGGGCGCGTGAAACAGAAAACCTCTGGAAAGAGTGGAAGAGAGCATCCACCAGCAAAGAGACCGTCTCAGCAAAGGAGTCACCGCAATGTGTTGAGAGACGGATCTTGATCCTGCCACCACTGCGATGCCAGGGTCCACTGAGAACTCGGAGGTGAAGTCTGGCAAAAGGAGTCACATGAACTGTGGAGGCCATGTGTCCCAGCAGGATCATCATGTGCCTGGCTGAAACTGTCGACAGAAGAGACACCCTCTGGCAAAGGCGAATGAGGGCCTCCTGACAAGGTCGAGGCAGGAACGAGCGGAGTCAAAGCGTGTCCAGAACTGCTCCAATAAACTGGGACTTGGGGAAGTTCACCTCGAAGCCCAGACTTTGAAGGAACGTAATAGTCTGGGTCGCTGCAATAACCTCTGGCCGAGACGACGCTTTGATGAGCCAGTCGTTGAGGTATGGAAACACCTGAAGACCCTGTGTATACAGGGCTGCTGCTAACACAATGAGGCACTTCGTGAAGACCCTCGGAGATGATGCAAGTCTAAAAGGGAGAACTTGGTATGGTAGGTGGAGATTTCCCACCCAAAATCTCAGAAATCTGCGAGAGGTGGGATGAATCAGGATGCGAGTGTAAGCCTCTTTGTGTTTACCCTCCTCCCCTTCCAACTAATGTCTGTCTTGTCTTAATCTCAATGTGTATGTATTTTGTATTTATTTTAAATTCTATCCTATTTTATAATTATGTACATCGCTTTGTAAACAAGATTCAGCGATTCATCAAATATTTAATAAACCTTGAAACCTTGAATGTAGCAAGCATAACCAATCCCCCTCGTCCATCAGGGGGTACAACGTGGGAAGAGAGAGCATGCGAAACTTCTTTTACAAGAAATTTGTTGAATACTCTTAGATCCAGAATAGGACGCAAGTCCACGGTCTTCTTGGGGACTAGAAAATAACAGGAGTAAAACCCCGTGTACCGTTAGCACAAAGGAACTTTCTCGACAGCCTGGAGGCTAAGAAAAGCCTGAGCCTCCCGAAGAAGGGGAAGTTTCAACCTGTTGGAAGGACACTCTTGGAGGCAGGTCTGGTGGTACTTGCAGGTCTGGTGATACTTGCAGGAATGATGGCGAGAACCTAGAGGTCCAAAGTAATCAGCTCCCACTGATGACAAAAAAGACTGAGAGGACCTCCTATGGGCAGGAGAGACGGCTGCTGGATGTAAGGGGGCGTTATGCCTTGACCGGGACTGTCAAAAGGATGGCGCTGGTTTAGGCGCAGCAGGGGTCTGAGGTTTTTGGAGCTGGCGGAACTCCGGCAGGTGGTGAGCAGCCAAATCAGCATGGAAAGACGGCATGGTCTTAATGCAGTGTTTGAAGTAGGACGTAAAGTTGAAGTTATAGTTGAGGACCCTATTGGTCCTATTGGACCCTATTGGTCTGGTACAGATGACGGCCAAACTTGTCCATGGTAAAGAAGATTCCACAACCAAGGACTGATGGGACAGCTGCGACTTCTCAAACCCCTTGCAAGGCACCGTCCGATAGCGAGACTCCTTTCTGGATGGGTAACAGGAATGGCATAAGGAGTCTCCAGATTCCAGAAGAAAGTCTTTTTCAAGACTGGATTCAGCAGGAGACGCAGAGATTCCCTGGGTGGATAAGGAAGCTCCATCTATGCCAAATATTCCGGGGTATATCTGAATCCAGACTGGAGATCCAGCTGAAGAGCCTTACTTACCCATGTCAAAGACGAACTTGATAAAGGAGGAAGCTTTGGAAGATAAAGGCTCCTCTGGAGGCGACGAGGATCTGGACCTCGGAGCAGCGGAGAAGGAAGGGGAAGCCTGCCTAGAATATTGAGCAGGCATATCCGTGTCCAGTAATAGGGACACCGAGGAGGCTCTGCTATGAGACAGCGAAGGAGTCAAAGTGTGCCTACGCTTGAGCTGCCTTGAAGGAGAAGACCCCGGAGCCCGAGGAATGGAAAACCGCAGGGTAAGCCTCTGAGATCCCAGGGAGGGAGGAACCCTCCGGAACGGCCTCGTGGAGAGGCTTCTCGACCTCGATTTGCCTCGACTTGGAGACCTAGGAGGCGTGGTAGACTGCTGAGGTCGAGACCCATGCCCAAGGCCTCGACAGACCTTGAGACCCAAGGCTCTGGAGACCGTCCCCTCCGAGGAGGGGAGTCCTTCAGCCGCTTAGAAGGCAGATGCCTCGAGGACGAGGCAAGCTTAGAATGGTGCCTCGATCGAGGCTTAATGGCCGGCGACTCAGTCCTGGAAGGATGGGGAGAAGAGTCACTCGAGGACAACCGGCGGGACTGGCGAGGCTTGTCCCGAGGAGCCTCGGCAGGATGCTCAGGCTGGGTCACAGGGATCAGGGTCGAAGCAGGGGCAAGCTGGGCCAAGACTGACGAAATTTGCATGGTCAGGATGGCCTTGAGCATGTTCTCAAACATGGGCACCGAAACCAATGGATCTGGTCGGACAGATGCAGCAGTGCGCTCCAATGAGGGCGACCTCGAGGAAAAGTATTCCCTATGCTTGGAGGCATGTCTCGTAGAGGCTGGCAGGACTGCACTCACTGCCTGGGTAGCTGGAAATTTTGTGGAAGGCTTTTTCAGGAGGGAACCTGAAAGAGGAAGAGGAGACTTACCAGAGGACGGGGCCTTAACAGGCACAGCGGACGAGGCCTTCGAGGCTGAGGGCGACTTGATCGAGGTCAAGGTCGCTAGTGGGGCCGAGGTCTTGTCCTCCGGTTGCTCCATAGCGCCGAAGAGTTTGAGGATACAGGCACTCCACCTGCGAAGAGCCCGTGGTTGGAGAGTTGGAGAATGGCACAGCGCGGGCAGGATTCGGTCCAGTGGTCGGAGCCCTGGCACTGAATGCACCAACGATGAGGGTCGGTAATAGAGATCACCCGACTGCACTGCGTGCACTTTTTAAAACCAGTGACAGGTTGGGACAAAAGGGAAAAAAGGTCCATCGGCCAAACGAGGCCTGGCAGCCTGGCCGAAGCCCGGGGTCTCCCGGGCATAACAGAAGAAAACAACAAAATTATTTTTTTTTAAGACGCGCCGCAAAGCAACTAACTAATCGAAAACAATAAAGCAAGCCGTGGTGCAAGAAGGCACTTAGAAAACACGCAGAGCTGAAAGACAGGGCTTCTTGGCTCCATGGAAAACTAAGAACTAAGGCCACGCTGAGGAGACACGCGCCCTGACTCGGATGGGAAGGCACTCGCAAACTTTGAAGATCTTCAAGCAAGTTTGCTTGCGAGGCTATCCGCTATGGGGCTCCGTGGATGACGTCACCCACATGTAGAGAATATGCTGCCTGCTTGTCCTGGAATAATGTCATTTATAGACATATGATCAAGAAACTGTTTTATTTTACTTTTGTGATTTTGATAAACATACCGAGGGCCTCAAAATATACCTGGCGGGCTACATGTGGCCCCCAGGCTGTGAGTTTGAGACCAATGGTTATCACATAACTTTGTACATTATACTTTAGATTTTAAGAGTGGTTTTTAAGTTCAGTTCTAATGAAGTATCTGATATATGCTTTTTTCCCCTGGCTTCTGTGCTTTTGTTTCAGACACCATGACGGGAAGTGAAATAAGAAACCAGGCATGCATACCCAGCCCAAGTATAAACTCCCCTCTTTCCTTGTTATCTTATCTCTATTAACAGTAGTTTCATGCAGCTGGGCAGACGGGCAGTTCTCCTTAAAACTGCACTGCTGAGTAAATAGAAGCTGGATTCTGTCATGCTCCGTTTCTTTGATGGCCAGAAACCACTTGAGCCCAAAAGCATTGAACAATTGAATGGTGGTGTAGATGGGAATGAATGAGCCTCAATCTCCTCCTCCGAGCACCAACATTAAAACATCAACTATCAGAGTGCCAAAACTGAGAAAGTAGGTGGCCTGCATTTCAGAGAGCCTTGGGCACTTTGCCAGGTTTGCTCTGTTGTAGCTACGTACCAACATTAAATATTTTTGAGATTTATATTTTATCTCCTTGATTCAAAAAGGGATGCCCTATAACATAAAACCAAAATCATACAACTAAAAAAAAATAGGAATAAAAATCCAGCATATAAAAAAAACAGGTCAGAATGCAGAATAGAATTTCAGGCCCTAGCAACCTAATCTAATGTTTTTTGATGAACCTCCGATTCATTCTTCAGCTTTCAGAGATGTTTCTACCATACTAATCTTGATATCTTTCTTTAGATTTGGGGTATTTTCATATTTTATCCCCAAAATGGCCCTGGTTCTCAACTGATATAAAGTGGAATAGGAATTTCTAAACATAACGTAAAAGTTGCCATACTGAGACAGACTGAAGGTCCAAACCGTTAACGGCACATCATAGAGTTATTTCCCTTTACTTGCATGGACTGCGGAATAGAACCATTCCAGGTTTTCCACTCTGTCTCTAGAGTACTTCATAGGCTAGCTTAGCACCTTCCAATAACAAGCAGAACTGACAAAAGCATTGCAAAGATTCATCGAATTGTGCATCAAAATTGTCAGCTGACTGAGAAGCATAGCAGACCAAGTAAACATCGATAAAGAAACTCTTAACTCAAAATCTAGTAATGAGAAAGATGTGTGCAAAAATGGTCCCAAAGGATCTCACCATGTACAAAAGCAAAGGAGTCAGTTTGCCAAGACCTTTTGAAGAGACAAGACAATGTTTTGAACCAGGTTATCACCCAAGAACTGTGTGGATGTCGCCGTGATAACATCATGCATATGCGTGACATCATCATGTCTATGTCCGCACACATGCAGAGATCCTGCAGATGGGTCCTGAGACACCAGTACGGGGTGCCAGCAGGGAAGAGGGCCGGAGAGAAGGAGAGGCACTAACACTAGCTGATGGCCTACAGCAGTGTTTCTCAACTACTTCAAGCTAAGCACCCCCTAAGTCTAACAAATATCAACTGAGAACCCCAACCACAGACTTCCCTAGGCCCACCCAAGTTCTGCCCCAGATCCCATCCCCTTTACTAATTGTAATGTAATTTTTTCCATTTGCTGGAGGACGCTAGAGAGAAGGGGGAAACATGCAGGCCTTCGGCGAATCGGGCAGTGCTGGTGCTGTACCACATAGGGAAGTCAGCTGGCAGGTGCCTTTCTTCCGCCACAGTGTGCCGTGGCACACTTGGAATCTCAGGAGGCATACTAGTGTGCCTCAGCACACAGTTTGAGATACACTGGTTTAGTAGATAGCTTACAAGAAATAACCTCTTCACCTGACTGAACACCAAGGGCTCCTTTTACAAAGGTGCGCTAGCATTTTTAGCGCATGAATGCTAGCAAAAATATTACCACCTGCTTAAAAGGAGGTGTTAGCGTCTAGCACACGTGGCAATTTAGTGCACGCTATTCCATGCGTTAAGGCCCTAATGCACTTTTGTAAAAGAAGGCCCTAAGGCTGCAGAACCAGTCAAAAAGACTATTAACGCAACATAGGTAATCTTCAGCCTTAGGTCCCCCTTAATTACTTTCAGGCATTTAAGTCTCCCCCGAGCTAAAAACAATTTTTATTTATATATTTGGTTAGTTTTATATCCCATCCACCCCAAAAGTTTAGCATATAATTTGGTCTTTAAGTTTAACAATCTTGATTAGCTCAACTTTGCACCTCCAAACAAGTCTATCAAAATATGACTGGACATAATACTTCCAACTTGTTTCATACACATGAATTTTAAAATCATTAAACCTGGTAAAGAAGAGCTTTGAAAGCATTCCTGCTTATGGCTAGTTGAGTTAAGTGTGATTGCAGAAGCAGATACAGTTTGTCCCCTCCCCCACCAGAGTGGTTAGCCAGTCCCAACCAAGGCTGTTTTTAAAGGTCGGAGGGGCTGTGCTTGCAGCCCTTTATGTTATGTTATGTTATTTATTTCTTATATACCGCAAATTTCAGCTAGAATTCAATGCTGTTTACAACAAGATTAAGAACTGAGGACATGAACGTTGAATGAAGGATAGGAGGTGGCATATCAAGTCCCCAGCTCGGCTCCAATTGAAGGAACATTGATGCAACTAGTTGCCTATTTACTCAGCACTGAAAACCGAAATATAAATTTGTCCTATCAAGTTTTACAGTAACTGGTTTAGCTCTAATCCTTAAAAGTAAGAAGTTATACTAGCTTTGCTTTACTTTTTGCCAGTTCACGCGAGCACGGGTTTCACAACGGGAGTCGCTAACGCCTCGCAGAGTTCGCCGGCAGGCAGCAGCAGCACTCTGAAGAGACTGAAGCCCAGATTTCCCCGGCCGCGCTGGCGACTCTTCCTTACCGTGACGTTGCTCTTGTCTTGCTTCTGCGACGCCACCTGCAAGACGTTGTAGTAATCCATGGCGGCGACCAACCAAACAACCTACTCCTACTCTGAAGCTGTGGCCAGAAACGACGAGACGCGTAAAGAGACCTTTTAAACGATCGCTTACGCAAGCGGCGCGGGGGAACGTCACTTCCGCTCTACCTTCCGGAACGCGAGCGGAAATACGTGGCTGTGTTTGTTAGCCTAAGCTGAAAACTACGGGAGAGGGTTGTGAGGCAGGAAGCCGATAATATACTACTGTATCGCTGTAATACGGTGGTTCTAGAGAGAATACAGGTCTAATTCTGTGATAGAATGGAGTATGAGAAACGAATAGGCTTTGTTTTTTGCCTACCTGTTTCCATTCTAAGAGTTTATTTGTTGTTTTTTTTAGCCGAAGAGGCGTTTTAAAAAGCTTATTCTGATGTAGTTTGTTGCTTGAGTAATGTTATTAACTATATATGTGTGTATACATTTTTACTGTTTATATCTTGTTTCGTCGCTTCATTTTTTTCTGTTTGTAACTTTACCTTTGCTTTGATGTTTTCCAAGGTTGGTGGTATTTAATATTTTAGCATCAATAACGTATTTGTCACATAATGGCATAGTGATGTGTACTTTTAATTAAGGTTCATTGAGCAATAGGCAGTGTAATGAGTGTGTCTTTTTGTATAGTATCTTATTTTACGTGAATAGTTCTTTTGTTAAGTATATCACTAGTATTGGTACTAATACATGTGTGTGTGTGTATCTATAGATTTTACTTGTATGTATGTCTCTGCCTAATCTTTGTTGGTAGTTGCTCTGATCAAGTGTAAATGTGAAATAAAATTATTCTTGTTAAACTTGATATACCGCTCAAGGACAAGGAACTGATGTACTCTTGTTGAAAGGTAGGTACCATGATCAGTTTTGCAGCCCAGTAACTAAGCAACTAGTTACTTGTTACTTGTTACATGCTTCTTTTTCTTCGATACACTATAGCAGGGATCTCAAAGTCCCTCCTTGAGGGTCACAATCCAGTCGGGTTTTCAGGATTTCCCCAATAAATATGCATTGAAAGCAGTGCATGCACATAGATCTCATGCATATTAATTGGGGAAATCCTGAAAGCCCGACTGGATTGCAGCCCTCAAGGAGGGACTTTGAGATCCCTGCATTATAGGGTCTTTTTACTAAGGTGCAGTAGCTGATTTAGCGTGCGCCAAAAATGAGCGCGCGCTAAATGTTAACATGTGCTAAGGCATGCTAATGCGCCCTTAGAATATAATGGACATGTTAGCATGCCTTAGCACAGGGGTCTCAAAGTCCCTCCTTGAGGGCCGCAATCCAGTCGAGTTTTCAGGATTTCCCCAATGAATATGCATGAGATCTATGTGCATACACTGCTTTCAATGCATATTCATTGGAGAAATCCTGAAAACCCGACTGGATTCGGCCCTCAAGGAGGGACTTTGAGATCACAGCCTTAGCACATGTTAACATTTAGCGTGCGCTAAATCAGCTACCACACCTTAGTAAAAGGAGTAGTATGATAACCATGTGCTGTGCATAAAACTATAGTGGTGCTAGAAAAGGTTCAAAGAAGAGCGACCGAGATGAAGGACACCTAGGGGCAGCAAGGTAGGGGCAGCAAGGTAAGAACAAAAAGTAAAACACTATTGAACTAGCAAGCCAAAGGCAGACACAAAAGGACACCTAGGGGCAGCATACTAACCAACACACAACAGGCAGACTAACTAACATACAGCTAACCAGCCAGCAGGCAAACTAACCAACACACAGGCAACCGGAGTACACGCCCAAGTGGAAAAGACAAGATCAGGAATGGCAGGGAAGACAAGAAGCACCAAGACTTCAGTCAAGATCAACGCCCCGGCTGCCGAAGAGATCCAGATGAAGATGAAGGCAACAGTCTCCGTGCAGACCGAAGAGGACCCGTCCCGATGGATAACGGAGATCACTGTACAGACCGAAACGTAGCCCCAACTGAAGACTTCAGTCTCTGTACAAACAGAAGAGGACACCCAGTAACAGCCCAACGGAGACATCCTGCAAGAGCTGACGAGTCTGAGGGAAGAAGTGCGGCAGCTAAGAAGTATCCGGGAGGGCGAGGCGTTCATGTCCTCCAAGAACTGTCTCAAGTTTCCGAGCAAGTGCACGAAGATAGGTCCATCCTCAAGATGCCCGAACCAACCAGACATGCAGCTTTGGAAGTAACCACTGGTGTACAAGAAGAGACTCAAGACGATGACACCTGGCAACTAGTCACCTCTGCAAGCAAACACAGAAGGCAGTCCTCCTCTTGGATTTCTTCAAGCAAGCACATCAATCTTACATCGACACCGCAGATCACCCTGAGCAACAGATTTCAGCTCCTACAAGAAAGACCCACCAGCAGAACTCCTGAGGATTGTCAGGAGGACATCCAGGGGTGTAATCTTGAAACCCAGCAGGTGACCCCAACTCAAGAAGCAACGAATCCGCAACCCCCCCTCCCCCCCACAAAGAAGTGCAGAATGGTTGTCATTGGGGCTCTGCTGCGAGGAACCGAGGGACCGGTATGCAGACCAGATCTACAATCAAGAGAGGTCTGCTGTCTACCATGAGCCAGGATCCGGGTTGTGACTACCTGCATAGGAAAAATAATCAAGCCCCAAGACCACTACCCAATACTCCTCATCCACGTTGGGACAAACACACCGCCAGGAACTCGCCAGAGAAGATACCGGAAGACTTCAGAGCCCTAGATGAGAAGCTGAAGCAATTGGAAGTACAGGTGGTCTTCTCCTCCATCCTACCAGTAAGAAACAAGGGGAGTGCTAGAGAAGAACGGATCCAGAGGACTAATGAATGGCTACGGGGATGGTGCAAAGAGATGAAGTTTGGCTTCCTGGACCACGGAAAGGCACTTCAGGGACTGCAGGGACCAGATGGGCTACACCAAACCAGAAGAGGGAAAAACATCCTGGGATGACGCCTGGCCCACCTGCTCTGGAAGGCTTTAAACTAGGTGAGTCAGGGAAGGGGACCCACTCTCACACTGGTAGGGTAAGTAATTCCATCTTGGAACCTGAGGTAAGTAATCGCGTGAATACTAAAGGGGACAGAGGCTATACCAAAGGAAACATAGGCATGATCGAGGAAAGCAAATTACAGTGGTACCTCGGTTTATGAGTGCACCGGTTTGCGAGCGTTTTGCAAGACGAGCAAAACATTTGCAAAATCGGTGCCTCGGAAACCGAGCATGGCTCGAATTACGAGCACCCCCCCCACACACAATCCGGCACCCCCCCTGCAATCCGGCACCCCCCCTGCCTCGAACCAGCACCCCCCCCGCCACGATCCGACCCCCCCGACACGATTGGGCACCCCCCCCCGCCACGATCCGACCCCCCCGACACGATTGGGCACCCCACCGCCACGATCCGACCCCCCCCCCGACACAATTGAGCACCCCCCCCGGCCGCTTCTTACCCTCATCTGGGCACTCTTGAAAATCGGCCTCCTCTGCTGGGCCTTGGCCTGCGAGTTCACGTTCTGAACGTGAACGTGAACTCGTAGGTCTTGAGCATGCTCAGATGCTCAAGGCCCAGCAGAGGAGGAAGCCGATTTTCAAGAGTGCCCAGATGAGGGTAAGAAGCGGCGGGGGGGTGCTCAATTGTGTCGGGGGGGATGTCGGATCGTGTCGGGGGGGTGCCCAATCGTGTTGGGGGGGGCCGGTTTGAGGCAGGGGGTGCCGGATCGCAGGGGGGGGTGCCAGATCGCGGGGGGGGGGGCCTTCGAGGGGAGCAATGCCGGTTCTCAGGTGGGGGGAACGCATCAAAGCGAGTTTCCATTATTTCCTATGGGGAAACTCGCTTTGATAAACGAGCATTTTGGATTACGAGCATGCTCCTGGAACGGATTATGCTCGTAATCCAAGGTACCACTGTATCTTGTGTCAGTTCACAGAGAGCAAGAGATAGAGACTTATCTGGGGTAAGTATACAAGTCGATAAAGCGGGGGGCAGAGGGAGAGAAGGAGAATCCATCAGGGAGTCAGAGGTATGTAATCAAGTCGATAAAGTGGGGGAGAATACTAAAGGAGACAAAGGCAAGATTAAAAGGGACAAACTATCTCGGACAGATAACACTCCATACAAACAAAAAGTATGGACAGCCATGTATGCTAATGCCCGTAGCTTGGGCAATAAAATTCTGGAACTAGAAGCGGAAATGAGGAACGCTGACCTTGACGTAGTGGCGATATCAGAAACGTGGTTCTTGGAGTCCCACGGATGAGACATGGTCATACCAGGATATAACTTACTCCGTCGCAACAGAGAAGGCAAATCAGGAGGAGGAGTAGCTCTGTACATTAGAGAAGACATCAAAGTTACTAAAATCACAGACATCAAGTATAAGGGAGAATCCCTCTGGGTGAACCTTGCCAGGGGCAATAACAAATGCCTGTACCTTGGTGTTGTATACAGACCATCAAGACAAAGGGAGGATGCAGATGATGAACTAATTGATGACATTGAGACCATCACACTGCGTGGAGACACAGTGTTATTGGGAGACTTCAATATGTCTGATGTGGACTGGAACAAACCCTCCGCTTCTACCAGCGGCAGCAAGAGGCTACTAGCTGCCATGCGAGGAGCACGCCTCAAGCAGATGGTACTAGAACCCTCCAGGGATCAGGCAATCCTGGACCTGTTACTCACCAACGGAGACAGTGTCACAGAGGTATCAGAAACCTTGGCCTCCAGCGACCATAACATGGTGTGGTTCCACCTCAAGAAAGGGACCACTAGGTTGAATACATCGACTAAGGTCCTAAATTTTAAAGAAACTAACTTTCAGGGCATGGGGGAATATGTCTACAAAGTGCTGCAAAACCAAAGCACGATGGACAATGTAGAGGTGCTATGGACAGCTCTAAAATCTACTCTGCAAGAGGCAACCAACAGATACATAAAAACCGTGAGCAAACGACGCAGTAAAAATAGACCACAGTGGTTCTCTGTGGAGATCTCAGAACTAGTAAAGCAAAAGAAAAATCTTTCATAACCTACAAACAATCACACCAACCGAAATCTAAAGAAACCTACCTGGCGAACTCTAGAAAAGTTAAAGCGGCAGTCAGAGAGGCCAAGATCCGGATGGAAGAAAACATAGCTAGGCAGGTTAAAAAAGGGGATAAATCCTTTTTAAAATACGTTAGTGAAAGGAAGGAGAACACAAGCGGTATTGGGCGCCTAAAGAAACCTGACGGTAGCTTTGCAGATTCGGATGCAGACAAAGCAGAACTTCTCAATAACTACTTCTGCACAGTCTTCACCTGTGAAGCGCCAGGATCCGGACTTCAGCTACAGACAAAGGGGAGCTCAGAGGACCCATTCCGGGACATGGAATTTACAGCGAGCAACGTCTACCATGAGCTATCAAAATTAAAGGTAAGCAAAGCTATGGGCCCGGATAATCTACACCACAGAGTACTTCGAGAATTGAGAGATGTCCTGGCAGAACCGTTAGCCGAGCTTTTCAATCTTTCCCTAAGCAAGGGAAAAGTTCCCTTGGACTGTAAAACTGCCAACGTTATTCCGCTCCACAAAAAGGGATGCAGGTCAGAGGCTGAAAATTACAGACCGGTGAGTCTCACATCAATAGTGAGTAAACTCATGGAAACATTGATTAAAAAATAGATTGGACACTATTGTGGATGAGGAAAGATTAAGGGAACCCCACCAGCATGGCTTTACAAAGGGAAGGTCTTGTCAATCCAATCTGATAAGCTTCTTTGACTGGGTAACAAAAAAACTGGACGGGGGAGAGTCCCTGGACATCGTGTATTTAGACTTCAGTAAGGTCCCAAGCCGTAGGTTACTGAACAAGATAAACGCATTAGGACTAGGAGAAACACTGGCTAAATGAGTAGAAGACTGGCTTAGCGGCATACTTCAAAGGGTAATGATAAACAGTATTCCATAAAAAACATCGAGAGTGACCAGTGGAGTGCCGCAGGGCTCGGTCTTGGGCCCGATGCTATTTAATATCTTTGTAAGGGATCTAACTCAGGGACTTCGAGGCAAAATTACATTATTTGCTGAACTACGCTAAACTATGCAATGTTGTGGGCAAGGCAACAGAACCTGAAAGCAAAACCAGGTCCAATGTTATGGAGCAGGATCTACTTTTACTAGAACAATGGTCCAGTACTTGGCAACTAAATTTTAATCAACTAAACAAATAGAGAGAAAAATATAAGAAAAAATAAGGGCATTGAAAGTCAATACAATTAGAAACCCTTCCCAATCAAACACATAAACAATATAAGTTCAACAGCCATTGATAGCGGACAGAAAATGTTTAAATATATATCAAAGATAATCCCAAAACTTTTTTATTCATATAACAATGTCATAATATCATCATATCATTAAGTATAAAATCCATAAATATTAGTATATACACATATAGGACAAAACATAAAACAGAGACAAGGGCTTCATGATCATGAGAAAAAAGGGGAAACAAAAAATGTAAAAAACTAGAGATCAAACCAAAAAATAATTAAAGCAACAGCAAAAGTAAAAATTTAAAATCAGTTCAGAAGCTGACTAAAATAGGAGCACAGGTAGAAGTGAAGTTATTCAAAATTCAACAAAAAATATATAAAAAACAGGTCCAGATAAATCCAAGTGTACAAAAAACCAGTGTAATCAATAGAACACCAGAAAAATCCAGGTGTGCAAAGAGCCAATGTAGTCAGTGGAACAAAAGTGCAAAATAAAGTTCACAAAAAGGAACAGCATCAAATCTTCACACAATCAGGAAACCCAACAAACTATAGGATACTAATCCTAGTCCTCTTCTTAACTCGACTTTCCCTTCCAAGTTGAGTTAAGAAGAGGACAACGAACCACAGTTTACTCTCCTCGCTCCAGCACTCAACAACAACCGGAAGGGAGAATATGGAACCAGCCCTTGCCATTGCTTACGGCTCACTACCCTTCGCTATTGTCCGACAGCTGCAGACATCTTTTGAAAAGGTGCAGGGCGACAGAGGAGCTTGTGCTTCGAAGCAGACCGTAAGGGACAAAGCATAGGGGACGCACTGTTACCTTTAAGTTATTCGCGGTTTTTCTGTATTCGCAGGTCCATTCCGCCCCTAACCCCCGCAAATATGGAGGGAGAAGTGTATGTTACTATGAGATTGAAAGCTTATTTTTTTACATAACTCTTTGCTAAGGTATGCTGAATTTCATAGTTTCAATAAATTGGGATTTATTAACAACCTTTATGAAAAGATTCACACAAGCCATTATAGAACTTGATATTAAACTTACAATCTTGATAACAACATAGCAGTAGCAAGCACTTAATAGAATTGTAAATCAAATTATATAACTGATATGTCAGCAGAATATGAATGCTATACAGTACTCTCCCGAAATTCGTGGGAGTTCTGTTCCAGGAACCCCCGCAAATTTTGAAAAATCGCAAATACGGTTAAGAGGCACAAGAAGGCAGCTGGGGCGCTGGCGGGTGCAAAATTGCTCAAGGCAGGAGAGGGCAGCAGGGGTGCTGGCAGGTGACACTCGCGGTATGCTCCGACCACCTCTTCCTGTTACTAAAGTCAGGCTATACCAATCAGGAGTTGCTTTGACACGCAGCTCCTGATTGGTGTAGCCTGAGTTTAGTACAGGAAGAAGCTGTCAGAGAATACCATGAATTAGTCCGTGATTCACGAACCCCAAATTCGCAGGGGAACACTGTAATAGCAAAGATATGATACTAAGAATGTCAGCATGATACAAATTAAAGACCTTAATAGGCACACTTTAGAACTTTTTTTTCTCTTCTTGCCTTTTCTATCATTATTGGTATTCATTTTTCCTGGTGTGTGTTTTTTATTGCTTTTATTGTAAACAGCTCAGCTACTGTTTGAGAAAGGGTGGTATATTAAATAAATTTAAACCATGAACATTCAAATAACACAAAGAAAATGTTATTGTATTGTACGAACAGCGATAGCATCACAATAAGTAGCTCAAGGGTAATGTGCAGTTGAGATGCATAGACAGGGTAAGATGAATGGTTAAACTAAAGGCAAATGATATGTACAGGTGAATAAGATATAAAGAACTACCCTAAGCTATAGGGTATGCAGCAACTTAGGATCCCTTTTACAAAGACACAGTAGCGAGGCATGGGCTGTGGTGAATTTACTGACCTAGGAATCGCTATCGTGGCTTTGTAATGGGGGTCCCTTAGTTAGGTGTGGAGTGGGTGGATGGATAGTCAGTTGGCACATGTATTAAAAGCTTGGAAGAAGAGTCAGGTTGCCACTTGAGTCCATTTGAGTGTATTGTTTTCTTTTTTTGTATGTGTGTTTTGTTTTTATATTTTGTGTACAATTAAAGCATAACTCTTTGAGTATCTTGTAGAATCTTCAGCCTATAAAAATTGTCCAGTGGTAGGTTCAGATATTAATTCTGTTAAATCCTTTCTGATGCAAAGTTTGTGGGTACTTTTACTTATGAACTTTGCATCTTCTTTTTAAAGGGATACTTTCCCTTTTTTTTTTTTTAAATTGTTCCAGTAAAAAAAACCCATCTGTACCTGTTTAGTTTTGAAAATTGTTTTTGTGCCCAGGAATGCATGTTAGCATATACCATCATAAAGCACAGTTACTTACCGTAACAGGTGTTATCCAGGGACAGCAAGCAGATATTCTCTACATGTGGGTGACGTCATCCACGGAGCTCTGTCTTGGACAGCTTTTCAAGCAAACTTGATTGAAGATCTCAAAGTTTGCTAATGCTGCCCACGCATGTGTGCGCCTTCCTGCTCCACTAGAGGGCGCATCCCCTCCTCGTGGTCTTCAGTTCAGATAGCTAGCAAAGAAGCCAACCTTGGGGAGGTGGGAGGGTTGCAAGAATATCTGCCTGCTGTCCCTGGATAACACCTGTTACAGTAAGTAACTGTGCTTTATCCCAGGACAAGCAGGCAGCATATTCTCTACATGTGGGTGACCTCCAAGCTAACCAAAAAAGGGACGGAGGGAAAGTTGGCAATTTATGAAAACAGATTACGCAAAACCGACTGGCCAAACTGGCTGTCGCGCCTGGAAAAGGCATCCAGACAGTAGTGAGAGGTGAAGGTATGAACCGAAGACCAAGTGGCAGCCTTACAGATCTCCTCAATTGGCATGGCCCTCAGGAAAGCGACAGATGCCGCCATTGCTTGGACTCTATGTCCCATGACCTGACCTTGCAGCGAGAGACCAGCCTGAGCGTAGCAAAAAGAAATACAAGCAGCCACCCAGTTGGATAAGGACGGCCCAACTGATTAGGATCAAAAGAGATGAAAAGTTGAGGAGCCGTCCGATGAAACTCGGTACAACGCAGGTAAAAGGCCAACACCCTTTTACAATCAAGAGTGTGAAGCGCCACCTCCCCAGGATGCGAGTGGGGCTTTGGAAAAAACACCGGAAGAACAATGGACTGGTTGAGGTGGAAATCCGAAACCACCTTAGGCAAGAACTTAGGATGAGTACGAAGGACCACCTTGTCATGATGAAATACAGTAAAAGGCGGGTCCGCAACCAGAGCTTGCAGCTCACTTACTCTGCGAGCAGATGTGAGAGCAACCAGGAACACCACCTTCCTAGTGAGATACTTCAAATGAGCCTTATCCATAGGTTCAAACGGAGGTTTCATCAATTGAGCCAGAACCACATTAAGATCCCAAACCACCGGAGGGGGCTTGAGGGGAGGATGAACATTGAAGAGGCCCTTCATAAAGCGGGAAACCACCGGATGGACAGAGAGCGGTTTTCCATCAAGCGGCTGATGAAAGGCAGCAATGGCACTGAGGTGGACTTGAATAGATGTCGATTTGAGGCCAGACCGAGACAAGTGGAACAGATAATCTAGCACGGAAGACAAGGAGGCAGAGAGCGGATCCAAGCGGTGTTCAGTACACCATGCCGCAAACCTGATCCGTTTCTGAGAACAGCATTGTCGAGTGGAGCTCTTCCTAGAGGCTTCGAGAACATCCCTCACTGACTGAGAGAAACCGAAGGAGGGAGGCACATGGAGAGGAACCAAGCTGTTAAGTGTAGAGATTGCAGATTGGGATGCACCGGATGGACAGATAATGGTTTTCCATCAAGGGGCTGATGATAGGCAGCAATCTCACTGAGGTGGACTCGAATCAAAGTCGATTTGAGGCCAGACCGGGACAATGAAACAGATAATCCAGCATGGAAGACAAGGAGGCAGAGAGTGGCTCCATGCGGCGTGCAGCACACCACACCGAAAATCTGGTCCACTTCTGGGAATAGCATTGCCAAGTGGAGCTTTTCTGAGAGGCCTCGAGAACATCCCTCACCGACTGAGAGAAACCTATGGAAGGAGGCGCGAGGAAAGGAACCAAGCCGTTAAGTGTAGAGACTGCAGATTGGGATGCAACAGCGAACCTCTGACTCTGAGACAGCAGAGAAGGAAACACAGGTAGAAGCAGAGGCTCCCTGACACTGAGCTGGAGGAGCAGGGAGAACCATGGCTGCCGGGGCCACCGAGGAGCTATCAGGATCATGGTGGTGCGGACCAACTTGAGATGCACCAGTGTTCTGAGAATCAGAGGAAAGGGAGGAAATGCATAGAGGAACCTGCCCGTCCAATCGAGAAGGAAAGCATCCACCTCGAGACGATCCGGGGAGAACATCCTCGAGCAGAATCGAGGCAACTTGTGATATCCTCATTACCTTGAGCCCTAACTACTTACAAAATAGGTGTTGGTAAGTTCCCCTATGATATTTTTTAATGGCCACTGCTATTGGCAACATTATTATATGGCTATTATTGGGGGGGGGGGGGGGGGGGAAGAAAACGTGTCCGTGTTCTGGCTGTAGTAAACATGAGAGAACCCACATAAGGGCATGCTAAGGCCAACTTCTAATCAGCAGCTTGACTTTAAAATCTTGCACAGACAAGTTTAGTCCTCAAGAGCCGCTAAAGCCTTTTGTTTAATTTATATTATATTTCATGTTATTCTTTCTTTAATTTCTAGATGCCCCCCCAACAATAGATAATTGGGGGGGTCTAAGGAAGAATCTAGTTACCATTGTTTTTTCTTTTTCCTGGGATTTGTTTCAATGTTAGATATGATTCTGTATTTCTTTAACAAGTAGTTGTACTTATAATATACAATATTTATAAATAAATAAAAATAAATTTAAAAAGTTTAGTCCTCAAGGGCCACAGGCCAGATTTTCAGGATACCCTTTATGAATATACACAAGAGAGATTCTCCAATAATGGAGACAGTTGGCATGCAAATCTCTCATTTTAATCATTAGCATATCCCTAATTTTGATGGCCTGGAGAACAGAAGCCTGGCTCAGAAATCAAATTGTTTTCCCACATGGCAGTATATAGAGTATTACAAAAACCCTTCAGATACTATGATAGTATCTGAAGGGTTTTTGAAATACTCTGTATACTGCCATGTGGGAAAACAATCAGGCCATCAAAATTAGGGATATGCTAATGATGCCACCTATTATTAAACACGCTTTGTTTAAGAGTGATGACAGTCAATGTTCACTTCACAGAGACAACCGATCTCCAGTGTCTGCAGTCAGACCTCAGAGCTAATCATAAGGAATAACTCATATGTATCTCCTCAAACATCGGCACCATGACCATATTCGGCCGGGCAGGTGCAGCAGTGCGTTCCACTGAGGGCGACCTCGAGGATGAGTATTCCCGTGTGGTGGAAGCACGCTTGAAGGGTTTGGAGGATGGTCTCGTCGAGGCCGACAGGACTACACTCACCGCCTGGATGACCAGAGACACCGAGGAAGGTTCTTCGGTAGCTGAGCTGAACCTGAAGGAGGAAGAGGGGACTTACCCAGAACTGAGGTCTTTGAGGTCGAGGGAGACTTGCCCGGGGCCGAGGTCTTCGAGGCCAACGTCAAGACCGAGGCTGAGAATGGAATCGAAGCAGGAGCGGCTTCCATAGTGAAAAGCTCCGCAATCCTGGCTCTATGCCGCCGAAGAGCCTGAGGTTGAAGCGTGGCACAGCGAGGACAGGAATCCATCGGGTGATCAGCACCCAGGCACAGGATACACCAGCGGTGCGGGTCAGTAATGGAGATAACCCGCCCGCACTGAGAGCACTTCTTAAACCTGGTGAGAGGCCGGGACATAAGTTTAGACGGCCGCAGCCACTCGAGATCAAGCGGCCACGGCGAACCGGGAGCCCCAGGTCGCTGAACCGAAAATACAAAAAGCGAAAAATAAAAAAAGGAAACAATTATCAACGCGCACAGTGACTCCCGTATTAAAACAAGATAGCCGCGATGCTAGAAAGGCACATAGAAATCGCAGAGAAGAGACATAGGGCTTTCTGGCTCCGCGGAAAACTAAGAACTGAAGACCACGAGGAGGGGATGTGCCCTCTAGTGGAGCAGGAAGGCACGCATGCATGGGCAGTGCTAGCAAACTTGAGATCTTCAATCAAGTTTGCTTGAAAAGCTGTCCGCGATGGGGCTCCATGGATGACGTCACCCACATGTAGAGAATATGCTGGTTGCTTGTCCTGGGATAAGCTAATATTTTATCATTTGGAGCCACTGTTAGTCCGTCAGTGACCTGCCTGAGAACCGAGCACTTTGAGTTCGAGCTTTAGGGGTGAAGATACGCCACTGCTCGGTTCTCAGGCAGGTCACTGACGGACTAACAGTGGCTCTAAATGATAAAATATTAACTTCTTGAAGAAGCCCGATGTAATGTCTTCTGGGCGAAACAGAGATCTTCCATCGATTGAGTTCACTGAGCTGCCTGACTTCATTTACCTGTACTGCTGCCTATGGGCATTTTGTGAAAGGTATGCCAATCTTTGATAGCTTTTTTTTTTTTTTTTTAAATAACTCTATTCTGAATACACTTATATTTTATATTGAAAAATGTTAAGACACTATAAAGCACAGTTACTTACTGTAACAGGTGTTATCCAGGGACAGCAGGCAGCTATTCTCACATATGAGTGACATCATCGACGGAGCTCAGACTTGCTTGAAGAAACTCAAAGTTTCGAGTCGCCCGCACCGCGCATGCGCGAGTGCCTTCCCGCCCAGCGTAGGGGGCATCTCCTCAGTTCAGATAGCTAGCAGAGAAACCAACCAGGGGAGTTGGGTGGGTTGTGAGAATAGCTGCCTGCTGTCCCTGGATAACACCTGTTACGGTAAGTAACTGTGCTTTATCCCAGGACAAGCAGGCAGGCTATTCTCACATATGGGTGACCTCCAAGCTAACCAGAATGTTGGCAATTTAGGAGAATAAATTTTGTAATACTGTTTGGCCAAACTGTCCATCCCGTCTAGAGTAAGTATCCAGACAATAATGAGAAGTGAAGGTATGAACCAAGGACCAAGTAGCAGCCTTGCAAATCTCCTTAATAGGTGTAGATCTGAGGAAAGCTACAGAAGCTGCCATTGCTCTAACCTTATGGGCTGTGACTCTACTGTGTAGGGGCAATCGAGCCTGGGCATAACAGAATGAGATACAAGCAGCCATCCAGTTGGAGATGGTACGCTTAGAATTAGGATATCCCAACTTGGTTGGATCGAAGGAGACAAAAAGTTGAGGAGCAGTTCTGTGTGGTTTGGTGCGTTCTAAATAGAAGGCCAAAGCATGTTTACAGTCCAGAGTATGAAGAGCAACTACTCCAGGATGAGAATGAGACTTGGGAAAAAACACTGGAAGAACGATGAATTGGTTGAGATGAAATTCCGATACCACTTTAGGGAGGAATTTAGGATGAGTACGGAGGACCACCTTGTCCTGATGGAAGACAGTGAAAGTTGGATCAGCAACTAAACCTTGCAGCTCACTGACTCGTCGAGCAGAAGTGAGCGCAATGAGAAACACCACTGTCCAAGTAAGATACTTCAGATGAGCCGTGTCAATTGGTTCAAATGGAGGCTTCATCAGTTGAGCAAGGACAACATGGAGGTCCCAAACCACAGGAGGCAGTTTGAGAGGAGGTTTGACATTGAAAAGTCCTTTCATGAATCTGGAAACTACCGGATGAGCAGAGAAGGGTTTTCCTTCAATAGGCTGATGGAAAGCAGCAATTGCACTGAGATGGACTCGGATTGATGTAGATTTGAGGCCAGAAGTGGATAAGTGCAAAAGATAATCCAAAACAGAAGATAAGGAGGAATGTTGGGGCTCCTTATCAGGAGAAAAACACCATGTAGAAAATCTAGTCCATTTTTGATGATAGCATTTCTACTGGCAGGTTTCCGAGAAGCCTCTAGAACATCTCTTACAGATTGAGAAAACTGAAGAGGAGTTGTGTCAGGTGTATAGACTGCAGGTTGGGATGAAGCAGAGATCCCTGACTCTGTGTAAGCAGAGATGTTAAAACTGGTAGAAGGAATGGCTCCCTGCTGCTGAGTTGAAGTAGAAGGGAGTACCAAGGTTGTCTTGGCCACCGAGGAGCAATCAGAATCATGGTGGCATGATCGTTCTGCAGGGAATGCATATAGGAAGAGATTCGTCCATTCCAGAAGAAAAGCATCTGCCTTGAGGCGATGAGAATATATCCTGGAGCAGAACTGAGGCAGTTTGTGGTTGTGGGGTGCTGCAAAGAGGTCTATTTGAGGCGTTCCCCACTGTGAAAAAATGTGATGAAGAGGCGAGGAATGGAGTGTCCATTCATGAGGTTGCAGAAGACGACACAAGTTGTCTGCCAAAGAATTCTCCGCCCCTTGAATGTAGACAGCATTGAGGAAGGTGTTGTGGCGGATTGCCCAGTCCCAAACCTTCAGAGCTTCTTGACAAAGGGAGGCAGACCCTGTCTCTCCCTGTTTGTTGACATAGTACATGGCGACTTGGAGGAGATGTTGAAAAGCATTGAGAGCCTTGAGGATCGCTCTGAGTTCCAACAGATTGATATGACACCGACGGTCCGTACTTGTCCAGTGGCCTTGAGTACAGAGACCATCGAGATGAGCCCCCCAAGCATAGGTCGAGGAATCTGTCGTGAGGACCTTCTGATGAGGGGGCGTTTGAAACAGCAAGCCTCGAGAGATTGGAAGAGAGCATCCACCAACAGAGAGACTGCTTCAATGAAGGATGCCAGGGTCCACTGAGGTATTCGGAGGTGAAGTCTGGCAAAAGGAGTCATGTGTACTGAGGAAGCCATGTGACCTAGAAGCACCATCATGTGTCTCGCTGAGATGGAAGAGAGGGAAGACACGGTATGACAGAGTTGAAGAAGAGCTTCCAAACATTGTTGTGGAAGGAATGCTATGAGTTGGATAGTATCCAGAACAGCTCTGATGAATTGTAGATTCTGTGAGAGTTGAAGTTGGGATTTGGGAAAGTTGATTTCAAATCCCAAACTTTGTAGGAACCAAGTAGTCTGTTGGGTCGCTACAATAACCCCCTTATAGGTTGAATATTTGATGAGCCAGTCATTGAGGTAGGGAAAGACCTGAAGACCATGGTTCCGGAGAGCTGCTGCTACCACTACCAGGCACTTGGTGAACATTCTGGGAGATGAAGCCAGGCCGAAGGGCAGCATTGTGTATTGATAATGCAGATTCCCCACCCGAAATCTGAGATATTGACGGGAGGCCGATGAATGGGAATATGAGTGTAGGCCTCCTTGAGATCCAGAGAGCATAACCAGTCATTCTGCTCGAGAAGGGGATAAAGGGATGCCAGGGACAACATTCAAAATTTTTCTTTGACCAAAAATTGGTTGAGAACCCTGAGATCCAGAATAGGCCTCAGATCGCCCGTCTTCTTCGGAACAAGGAAGTAACGGGAGTAAAAAACCCTGTTCTGCTGTTCCAGAGGAACTGGCTCGATGGCATGGAGGCGAAGCAGAGCTTGAGCTTCCTGAAGAAAAAGGGCGGTCTGGGAAGGATTGGAAGGATACTCTCCTGGAGGAAGCTCTGGTGGAACCTGAGTGAAATGAAGAGAGTATCCTTCTCTGATGATGGGCAGGACCCAGAGGTCGGATGTAATAGTTGTCCATCGGTGGTAAAAATGATGGAGACGACCTCCAATAGGGGGAAGAAAAGACAGAGGCAGAATGATGGAGGTTATGCTCTGTTTGAGACAGTCAAAAAGGCTGTGAAGCCTTAGGTGCAGCAGAAGGTTGAGATTTTTGTTGCTTCTGAGGCTGTTGGTATTTAGGAGGAGGGTGATTGTAAGGAGCCGTCCTCTGAGTAAAACGCAGCTGATAGATAGGAGCAGGACATGCGGGTTTGGCAGGAGCTAGCTTTGGCTTAGGTCTGACAATAGAAGCAAAGGATTTTTCATGGTCAGACAATTTCTTGGTGGCTACCTCGATAGATTCGTCGAAGAGGTCATTGCCTGCACAAGGAATGTTAGCCAGGCGATCCTGAAGATTAGGGTCCATGTCAATGGTACGAAGCCAGGCAAGGCGATGTATGGCTACAGAGCAAGCCGGTGCCCGGGCAGACAACTCAAGAAGCATCATAGGATGACTAAAGCAGATGCAAGCGGAGTTGTGATAACGAAGCCATGACTTCCTGAAACTCAAAGTGCTTTTGAGTATCCAAATAGTGTAAGAATTTTGGCAAGAGAGAGATGAGAAATTCAAAATAAGTAATAAAATGAAAATTATAATTGAGGACTCTGGAGGACATCATACCATTTTGATAGATGCGACGTCCAAATTTGTCCATAGTTTTCCCTTCCCTTCCAGGAGAGACGGTGGCATAAACCTTGGAAGGATGGGACCGTTTGGAGAGGAAGCTTAAGTGACTCTGCCAGAGGTTGAGGAAGATGTATGACTTCGAGATACTCCTTAGAGTATTTGGAAACCAGTGTCTAAGTGAAGATCCAAGTCAACAGTCATCTGACGAAGAAAAGATGAGAAAGAGAGCTTATCTGCCAATGCTTTGTCTCGAGAAGGACTCGAGGTTGTCGAGGCAGCCTGGGTCGAAGACGATGCTTCAGCATGAAAAAAGGCATCAGAAGAGTACGGAGACTTGGATGAAGCAATCGAAGCCGCTGCATCCTTGAGGTATGGTAGTGGAGACCTCAATCGAAGAGTCGGCGTCAAAAAAAGGAGTAGATCAAGGCTTAGTGGAAGAAGGACTCTGCCTGGAAGCGTGTCTCGATGAAGGCCTCGATCTTTGATGAAAATGATGCTTAGAAGCTGATCTCGAAGAACGAGGAGACTTTGTCACCAAAGAATGGATGGGACTGGAGGCAGTAGAACGAAGCCCCAGAGGCTTGATGCAGGAGACTGTAGGAGCTGTGCCTAGTCCTGAGCACATGGTAGCAGAGTTCTGAGCACATGGCAGAACAGTGAGCGGAGAGTGTGCTAGCAGGAAGAAGCAGAGAAAGGAGCAGAGAAGGCGGTGCTAGCAGGGGAAGAGGCGAGAGCTAACTCCGCCCACCCCTGACATCACTAGCCAAACTCCCCCCATAAAAGGGGACGAGCCAACAGCAGAGAGTTCACAGTGCAAGGCCAGCCGAAGGGAGACTGTAGGAGCTGTGCCTAGTCCTGAGCACATGGTAGCAGAGTTCTGAGCACATGGCAGAACAGTGAGCGGAGAGTGTGCTAGCAGGAAGAAGCAGAGAGAGGAGCAGAGAAGGCGGTGCTAGCAGGGGAAGAGGCGAGAGCTAACTCCGCCCACCCCTGACATCACCAGCCAAACTCCCCCCATAAAAGGGGACGAGCCAACGGCGCGCAGCCGAGCGGCAAAGGCGCTCGCCTTAGCGAGAGCGCCTTTGCGAAGAGCCAAACTACATAAGACAACGATACCTTAGGGCAACAAGCGGACCTCTCAAACACACTATCCCTTCACCCTAATCGTACAGGCTCTCATACTAACTCACAGACAGCAACCCTCTCAGACATCTCAAACTCTCAGTCTCTCAGACACCCTTATCTTTCAAGCACTAGATACCCCAATCTTCCAACTCTCAGACACCCTAACTTTCAAAATCTCACACCTGCTCACAGACAGATTTTTCTAATTTTCCTAATTCTCTTCCTTACTGACAGGCAGACCTCAATTACAACTCAGCAATGGCAGGGAGGACAAGAAGCGCGAAGTCTACAATCAAGACCAGTATTCCAGTCGCTATGGGGATCCAGGAAGCGACCACGGACTGCGTGCAGAAGGAGGAAGACCCAGGACAGTGGACAGAGGTCTCTGTGCAGACCGAGACCATCCCCCAGCTACAGTCTCTACACAGACAGAGGAGGCTGCGCAGCTGGATGGAGATCTCATGCAGGAACTAAGGAGCCTCAGGGAGGAGGTGATACGCCTGAGAAGCATCCGAGAGGACGAGGCCTACATCGACGGAGTCGTCCAGGAGCTGTCCCAAATCACCGAGCAGGCCCATGACAAGTCCATCCTCGAGACACCCAAATCATCAGCTTTGAAACCAACAATTGGGATACAGGAAATGGCTAGCGGCACTGACTCCTGGCAGCTGGTGACCTCCTCCACGGGCAAACATAGGAGACCCCCCCCCCCCTTTTTCAATCTCTTCATCTTCTCCTTCTTCTTACAAACAGGGCAGCTATACATCAACCCCTCAACTCGTCCTGCGGAACAGATTCCAGATTCTTCAGGAAGGAACTGCCGATGAGGAACAGGAGCAGGCCCAACACCCAGCTCCATCTCCAGGGACAACTGACCGGCTCCCCCCAAAGAAGCGCAGAGTAATAGTCATCGGGGATTCCATGCTGAGGGGCACTGAGGGACCAATTTGCAGACCGGATATGCAATCTAGGGAGGTCTGCTGTCTGCCTGGAGCCAGGATACGAGATGTCACCGCCAGTCTGGATAGACTACTCACGCCCCGAGACCACTTTCTTATGCTTCTTGTCCACATAGGAACCAACGACACTGCCAGGAACACACCGGAGACCATCACCAGAGACTTTGGAGCACTGGGTGAGAGGCTGAAGCAGACAGGAGCGCAGGTGGTTTTCTCATCGATCCTCCCAGTTAGAGGCAAGGGAAGAGCCAGAGATGAACGTATCCTGAGGACGAATGAGTGGCTACAGGGATGGTGCCGGGATATGAACTTCGGATTCCTAAACCATGGGGAAGCGCTACAAGGACTTCAGGGACCAGACGGACTCCATCTGACCAGTAGGGGTAAGAACGTCTTCGGACACCGACTAGCCCGCCTGCTTCACAGGGCTTTAAACTAGGTAAGTCGGGGGAGGGTACCCATTCACATATTAGTGCAGAAAGGAATTATCCTGATGAGGTGAGTCGAAACTCCGCTTCCATGTCCAAGGTAAGTACCCACATTGCAAACAGTTCTTTGGGAGTCACACCGACTCGGGTAGGATACGCCTCACAGGGACTTAGCAAACACAAGATATGGAGGGCCATGTATGTCAATGCACACAGTTTAGGTAACAAAATTCTAGAATTGGAGGCTGAAATAAGGAATGCCGACCTAGATGTGGTGGCAATATCTGAAACTTGGTTCACGGACTCACATGGGTGGGATATGGCTATACCGGGCTACAATCTACTTCGTCAGGACAGAGAGGGCAGGTTAGGAGGGGGGGTAGCTCTATACATTAAAGAGGACATCAAAACCACCAGGATCACAGATGTCAAGTACACCTTGGAGTCCCTCTGGGTAAACCTGGCAAGAGGCAGAGAAAAATGCCTGTATCTAGGTGTGGTTTACAGACCCCCAAGACAACTGGAAGACATGGACGCAGAATTAATTGAAGACATAGAGAATATCACTCTACGAGGAGAAGCTGTACTGCTAGGGGACTTCAATATGCCTGATGCAGACTGGAACTCATTTTCAGCGACAACCAGCGGTAGCAGGAGGCTCTTAACCTCCATAAAGGGAGCACGTCTCAAACAAATGGTAACGGAGCCCACTAGGGCCCAGGCGATCCTCGATCTGGTACTCACCAACGGGGAAAGCGTTTCAGAGGTCTCAGTAGGAGATACGCTAGCCTCCAGCGACCACAATATAGTATGGTTCAACCTTAGGAAAGGCTTCCCTAGATCAAACACGAAAACAAAGGTACTCAATTTCCGGGGCACAAACTTCGCACGCATGGGAGATTTCGTCCATCAGACGCTGCAGGACCAAGCGGAGACCGATGATGTAGAAGCTAAGTGGTTAACACTGAAATCAACCATACATGAAGCAACTAGCCGTTTCATAAAATCAGTAAATAAACAACAAAGAAACAATAAACCCCAATGGTTCACCGCGGAGATCTCGCACCTCATTAAGGAGAAGAAAAAAGCGTTTCTCTCCTACAAGCGCACGGAGAAAAGAGAGGCAAAAGTAGAATATAGGACCAGGTCTACAGCGGTCAAAATGGCAGTTAGGGAGGCAAAACTTCGAGTGGAAGAAATTCTGGCAAAGAACATTAAAAAGGGGGACAAATCCTTCTTCAGGTATATTAGTGACAGAAAAAGGAACACAGGCGGGATAGTACGCCTTAGAAGACCGGACGGAAGTTACGTGGATAAAGATTCCGATAAAGCCGAACTACTGAATGAATACTTCTGCTCAGTCTTCACCTGTGAGGCACCGGGACACGGTCCCCAGTTGAAGGCAACACAAAGCACAGAAGACCCGTTTCAGAATTTTGAGTTCACACCAGGTGAAGTTTACAGTGAACTGGCAAGACTCAAGGTGAACAAAGCCATGGGACCAGACAATTTGCACCCAAGAATGCTCAGAGAATTGAGCGATGTCCTGGCGAAACCGTTGGCTGAGCTATTCAATCTCTCCCTAAGTAAGGGGAAAGTTCCCCTGGACTGGAAATTAGCTAATGTCGTTCCTCTGCATAAAAAGGGTTGCAGGGCAGAGGCTGCGAATTATAGACCGGTGAGTCTCACATCAATAGTGTGCAAACTCATGGAAACACTAATTAAAAGCAAATTGGACACGATCTTGAATGAAGGGAATCTTCGGGATCCCAGTCAGCATGGATTCACCAAGGGTAGGTCCTGCCAATCCAATCTCATCAGCTTCTTTGACTGGGTAACAAGAAAGTTGGACTTGGGAGAGTCTTTGGACGTCGTGTACCTGGACTTCAGGAAAGCTTTTGACAGTGTCCCACACCGCAGGCTGCTAAGCAAGATGGAATCGATGGGGTTAGGAGAGACACTAACTGCATGGGTCAATGATTGGCTGAGTGGCAGACTTCAGAGGGTGGTGGTTAATGGTACCCTCTCTAAAACATCGGAGGTGACCAGTGGAGTGCTGCAGGGCTCAGTCCTGAGTCCACTCCTTTTCAACATATTCATAGGGGATCTGACTCAAGGGCTTCAAGGTAAAATAACACTATTCGCCGATGACGCCAAACTATGTAATATAGTAAGTGAATGCAGTTTACAGAATTATATGGCGCAGGACCTGCTTACATTGGAAAGTTGGTCCTCAACCTGGCAGCTAGGCTTCAATGCTAAGAAATGTAAGGTCATGCACCTCGGAAGCGGAAATCCATGCAGGACGTACTTCTTGAACGGAGAAACTTTAACTAGGACTTCAGCAGAACGAGATTTAGGAGTAATCATCAGTGCAGACATGAAAATTGCCAATCAAGTGGAGAAGGCTTCATCTAAGGCAAGGCAGATATTGGGTTGTATCAATAGAAGTTTCGTCAGCCGAAAGCCTGAAGTCATAATGCCGTTGTACAGGGCCATGGTGAGACCTCATCTGGAGTACTGTGTGCAATTCTGAAGGCCACATTACAGTAAAGATGTGCGCAGAATTGAATCGGTTCAACGGACGGCCACCAGGATGATCTCGGGGCTCAAGGGTCTCTCGTACGAAGAGAGACTGAACAAATTGCAGCTCTACACTCTTGAGGAACGTAGGAAGAGGGGAGACATGATCGAAACATTTAAGTACCTCACGGGACGTGTCGAAGTGGAAGATGATATTTTCTTTCTCAAGGGACCCTCGGCCACAAGAGGGCACCAGCTCAAACTCAGGGGCAGAAAATTTCATGGCGACACCAGAAAGTATTTCTTCACAGAGAGAGTGGTTGATCATTGGAACAAGCTTCCAGTGCAGGTGATCGAGGCAGACAGCGTACCAGACTTTAAGAATAAATGGGATACCCATGTGGGATCCCTACGAGGGTCAAGATAAGGAAATTGGGTCATTAGGGCATAGACAGGGGGTGGGTAAGCAGAGTGGGCAGACTTGATGGGCTGTAGCCCTTTTCTGCCGTCATCTTCTATGTTTCTATGAACCTCGATGCACTCCCAAAGACTCTGCTCCTTGAAAAGAATGCGAGGATTCCAGTCGAGGAACTTGCAAAGAATCTGCTCCTTGCGTTTCGTGCTTGGATGTCAGACCAGACACTCGCAGAGACTCTGCTCCCTGCAAAGAGTGTGGAAGTCCAGATTGAGGCAAAGGAAGCAGCTCGACCTCACGGGAGTCTGCTGAATGCCCAGGCTGGATCAGAGGAAGAAGCTTCGGTCCCAGATTAGTAAGGAACTGAATGAATTGCTTCTCCAACATAGTCTGAAAAGAAGCCGGCAAGGATGGATCCGCGTCTGAACCCGGACCACATGCACTGGCTGGAGGTTCCCTCGAGGTAGCATGCATGTGCCTTGACTTGGAAGTCTTAGGCACTTTAATCACTACCGCTGGAACTGTCTGCTGAGCTATCTGACCTGAGGAAACAGGGGAAGATACAGCAGTCGTCGTCAAAGAAAGAGCAGCAGCAAACGAGTAAAGTTTGATAATGCTCGAGGTGGAAGCCATCGAAGCAGGAGGAGCCTCGATCGAAGTCAAGGCTGAAGATGCTTTTGAGGTCGAGGGCTCTGAGGACAAATCCATCCCGAAGAGCTTGGCCACCAAAACACAATGACGGTTGAAGGCTCGAGGTTGAAGAGTAGCACAGCGCAGGCACGAGCTCGGTCGATGTTTCGGCCCAAGGCACTGGAGGCACTGACGGTGAAGGTCCGTGAGAGAAATTGCACGCTGGCACTGGCTACACTTCTTGAAGCCTGTGGCAGGCCGGGACATAGGAGAAAAAATAGCCGTCACAAGATCGAAGCCTTCGGGAAGTGGCCGAACGGCCTTGTCCCAGCAAACGGACGGAATTTTTTTTTTTTTTAGCGAAAATAAAAAAAATAAAAGAAGAACAGCGATTCGTGAAGAAAAAAAAAGTACAAACCGCAGTTCGGAGAAGGCACAAAGTAACGAAGTTAACGCAGAGAGTCAAAGATGGACTTCTCGGTTCCTCGGAAAACTAAGAACTGAGGAGACGTGCTCTACGCTGGGCGGGAAGGCATGCGCGGTGCGGGAGACTCGAAACTTCGAGTTTCTTCAAGCAAGTCTGCTTGTGAGGCATCCTCATCCGGGCTCCATCGATGACATCACCCATATGTGAGAATAGGCTGCCTGCTTGTCCTGGGATAAATTCAAATATCTATTTTAAAAAATTCCTTATGATAAAACTCATAAGGAATGGAGGAAGACGGATGTACACACATATACATAAAAAAGGCCGGAGCATAAACATATTCATGTAATGAAAAACACTGATCTGCTGATCTTAGAGTTAAATATAAATCTTTATAAAATGAAAGAAAAGAATGGAGGAAGAAAAACCCTCTAAACAGATCAAAGCCTGAAAAATGTAGATCCGAGGAAAAACTTAAATCCTCTTACCACCTACTTATCTATCCGTGTTGCAGAGAAAAAAAAAATCATTATAAAGAAAAGTGTACTTGCAGTGAATCAAAAAAAAATTTTATAATTAACCAAACATTTGCATGAATGTATTAAGAAAAAAAAAAGTGACAGCCTTTATCAAGGATAGAGATTTCAATTGAAGAAAAGACTTGAAGAGCTCAAATAATTAATTCCTAACTCATCTAGGAAGATCTGCACAAACTGACCACAAAAGGAAACATCTTTTTCTTTAAAAGAAAGAAAAAAAGCAGCTTTCATAAAAATGGTCCAAAAATGGGAAGTTTATATTGGCATCCCCAACCAATGACCGTTGCTTTTGTCCTCCTGCCTATTAGCATCGTTGCTGTCTTCCCCCTCCCCTTTCTCAACGCACAGCATTTCTGTCCTTCACAAACCCCCTCACTTGATGACCAACACTATCCTCCACAAACCCAACCTTCCCCTGATGAAAAGTGCTACTTTTCTTCACAAACCCCTTCCTGTCCCCTACCCCCCAACCAACATTAGGCTTACTGTTCCAGTGCTCGAAGAAACTGACACTGTTCCTTGCCAGGCCAGTGCAGGGCCTTGAGATTCTGCGCATACTCAAGGCCTTATCTTGGAGCTGTGCAAGTATGGAGTAATTGTATAACAGGTTGCTTATGTTAAATGGCACTGTTTGATAGTCACTAATCACCTATGTCCTATTCAAGATCCAATTGCATGTACTTGGGAGCTAGCATATACTGTATTTCACATACATAAAGTGCCATGCCCTATGCATAAACACTGCAAGATGTTCACATGGTGGAAGCTGGTATGTATATTTTTGTATGACAATTTTATAAGAGTCTATTTACTCACAAAAAGGGGTTATAAAGTTACCTTCCTTGTAGGAAGGTAAGTTAAATGATGCTGGCTAAGTGGTCGGTTACAGAGTCTGAATGGATTCTAGCTAGGGCAAAATTCAGAGAAGAGGGGTATGGGAACAAGGCCATTCACCACAGTTAAGGTCGGGAATGTGCGCAGTCACCGATTGGCATTTCCCTCCCTTTCTTCCTTCCCTCCCTCCCCTTACCTATTTTTTTTTTTGGGGGGGGGTTCGTCTCCCAGCTGCCTGAGCCGGCTTTCATCAAGTCGTGTGTGGCTGCTGAAACTTCTCCTCTGATGCAACCGGAAACAGGAAGTTGCATCAGAGAAGTTTCGGCAGCCACATGCAACTTGATGAAAGCTGGCTTGGGCAGCTGGGAGTCGAAAAAAGCCCCAAAAATCACCACAGTAATGGGAAGGAAGAAAGGGAGGGAGATGCCCTTGGATGACTTGGAGATGACTTTGGCGATCGAGAGGAGGATCCGGGAGGGGGGGGCTGCTGGACCGCGCACGCTGAATGAAAGTGAAGAGGGGTGAGATGAACAGATGCTGAAGAGAAATGGGAGAGAGTGGGCTGAAGACGCTGAAGGGAAATTGGGAAGAGAAGTGGGGAGAAGACACTGAAGGGAAATGGGCAAGAGAGAGTGGGCTGAAGACGCTGAAGGGAAATTGAGTAGTGGAGAATGTGGAGAACACACTGAAGGGAAATGGGCAAGATAGAGTGGGCTGAAGATATTGAAGTAAAATGGGGAAGAGAAGTGGGGAGAAGACACTGAAGGGAAATGGGCAAGATAGAGTGGGCTGAAGACGCTGAAGGGAAGAGAAGTAGAGAGTGGGGATAAGACACTGAAGGGAAATGGGCAAGAGAGAGTGGGGAGAAGACACTGAAGGGAAATGGGCAAGAGAGAGTGGGGAGAAGACACTGAAGGGAAATGGGCAAGAGAGAGTGGGGATAAGACACTGAAGGGAAATGGGCAAAAGAGAGTGGTGAGAAGACACTGAAGGGAAATGGGCAAGAGAGAGTGGTGAGAAGACACTGAAGGGAAATGGGCAAGAGAGTGGGCTGAAGACGTTGAAGGGAAATTGGGAAGAGAAGTGGAGTGTGGGAGAAGACACTCAAGGGAAATGGGCAAGAGAGAGTGGGCTGAAGGGGCTGAAGATGCTGAAGGGAAATGGGGACGAGAAGTGTGGGGGGGGAAGACATTGAAGGGAAATGGGCAAGATAGAGTGGGCTGAAGACACTGAAGGGAAATGGGCAAGAAAGAGTACACATAACACATCCATCTCATAGACAGGGAAGGAGCTGTAGTTAAATAAGTGCCTTGGCATAGTATCCTTTCTGGTTGATAAATGGGAATGTAGATATGAGGGGGTTCTTCAAAAGATTTCCACAGGAAATGGTTGGGCGGGAGAAGTGGCAAGAGAGTGTGTGAGCAGGATGTTGGGAAAAATGTATCACAAAACAGTAATTATATGGAAAAGTGATATAATTTGCTTTTAAGATATTTAATAAATAGTGTTTAAAAAAAGTGCAGAAACATTTTGAAGGTCCCTCATATATCAGTAACTAGTGGGCATGAGGTTTGCTTAGTAATTTTCTAGTAAAGTGAGAGACATCACACATCACCTATGTGGGACTTTAGATAGTCTGGGGAGGGGCCAGCTGCCTTGGTACATATAGAAACATGATGGTAGATAGAAGCCAAATGGCCCATCCAGTCTGCCCATCTGCAGCATCCACTATCTCCTCTTCTCCCTAACATGCTTGTTCCACACCTTCTTGAATTCAAAGACAGTGAATTAGATGATAATAATACTTCTTGTACAGTATTACAGGGGTCAGTAACCTGGAGAGAGACCTGGGAGTGATGGTAGATGCAACACTGAAGGCATCGGCGCAGTGCGCCACAGCCTCAAAGAAAGCAAACAGAATGTTGGGTATCATTAAGAAGGGTATTACGACCAGGACAAAGGAAGTCATCATGCCGCATCTGGAGTACCGTGTCCAGTACTGGTCGCCGTACCTCAAGAAGGACATGGCAGTACTTGAGGGAGTACAGAGAAGAGCAACTAAACTGATAAAGGGAATGGAAAATCTCCCATATACCAACAGATTGAAGCAGTTGGGACTTTTCTCCCTGGAAAAGCGAAGACTTAGAGGAGACATGATAGAAACCTTCAAGATCCTGAAGGGCATAGAAAAAGTAGACGGGGACAGATTTTTCAAATTATGGGGCACCACAAGTACAAGGGGTCACTCGGAGAAATTGAAAGGGGACAGGTTTAGAACAAACGCTAGGAAGTTCTTTTTCACTCAGAGGGTGGTGGATACATGGAACGTGCTTCCAGAGGCTGTTGTAGACAAGAAAACATTAAATGGTTTCAAAGAAGGTTTGGATAGATTCCTAGAAGAAAAAGGGATTGAAGGGTATAGATAGGTATAGACCACTACTCAGGCAATGGGCCTGATGGGCCGCAGCAGGAGCGGACCGCTGGGCAGGATGGACCTATGGTCTGCCTCAGCGGAGGCAACTTCTTATGTTCTTAAACTTTGGAATCTTCACCACAGGATTTGTGCATCCTTTCTAGCTTTGAGCTGCAGGTATTCCAAAACAAACCTAGGTATACACATCCAGTCACATGCCCTGGAATTTTAGTCTGAATCCTGCAGCTTTGACTGCTGGTCTTGTCTCTTCTGTGCATGATTAATTTTGCATTTCTAGTTCATTTAATTTGTCTTTTGGTGTGGGTTTTGCCCTTGTGCTGTGGATTATCCCTTCGGGGACATCCTTTGGCGAAAGATCGCAGACTTTTGGATTTACATTGTTAGCAAAACTGTTAGCAAGACTGCAGTAAGCCCCTCAGACAGCCTGCAGGTCAGATTGGGTCTCTGAGATCAGGAGCCGTCTCACCCCGGGTTCGTCCGCTGAGGGGTAGAGCACAGGCTGCTGCAGTTCCATGGAGGTGTGCTGGGATCAGAACTGGACCACGTGCCTTCCCTAAATTTCCTGTGAAGTCCTGGGAGTCACTATCTGGGGTGACTGGGAAGGTGAAGTGGTCAGAAGATCTGAAATTCAATTTCATCAGCTCCTGAGGTACTGATCTCTCTGCTTGCTCTGTGTTAGCTGGCTGCCATTGATTTCTTCGCAGATGGCCTCAGGACACGATGGCATGGATTCTTGTCATAACGGTGGCAGATGGCTGTCGGATTCGCAGCCATGCATCGTATGCTTTGCAGCCTGTGAGGGGTATGAACTGTGTGCCCTGTGCGCAAATTCCGCACTCCCCTCCTCTAATGAGGCCCTTCTTTCCTCCTATTTGACCATAGACATGATTTCTGCGTCCAGGACACGGAGGGCGTTTCCACGAAACGTAAGCGCAGTTTCGGGGAAAGTCTCACAAGTCTCCTAAGCTCAAAGAGTACATGTTCCCTGTTTGAGCTTTTTTATGAGTCCTACGTGCGTTTACAAGCTTTATTTTTAAAGTTTGTATTCCCACCACTGGAGCGACATCTAGTGGACCAATAAACACACGGATCATGTAGGGTCATCAACTGAATCCTTTCACAATAAGGACATTACATTTATAGGACTTTTTATTCATGTGTTTCTACATGTATTTTATTTTAAGTTTATAGAAATAAAAGATTGTTTGTCTCAAGGTTGACGTGTTCTATCCCCCTCCCCACCTGGTCTGCCCCAAGTGCATTTTCTGCCGTTTCCTTTGCCTAATTGTATAGTATGTATTCAACAGTTATAATCCAGTATTAATCCAACTGGAAGCAATATCATATAAAAAGCATCATTCAGACAAGGTTATATTACTGCATTTCATTGCTTTTGAGTTTGCCTGGCTTTACAAGCTGTTCAGAATCCTGTGGCCTAAATGTTGACCTGTAGCATAAATCTTTTTTCTTACACCGGATATTAGTGTACTGGCGTGTCATGTTTAAACACTGTCAGGTGACACTCAACCTTATTTTGTTACATATTTGAAGCTGCATAGGTATGCATACCAGTGCATTCTGTTCTGAAGGTGGTGGGCTAGTACAGTTGCTTTGTGCATGTTCATAGTGGCTAGCAGATATATGAAGTACAGCTTTTACTAGACCATTTGAATAGAATAATTGGGCAGCAGAAACTAGACTGGAAAATTATGGTTGCTTTAGGAAGCAAGTGAAAAGCATTTATTTACTTTTGGAGAATGAAACAGCTCTATTAATGAAGGAAGAAATGCCATTCTTGTTATTTAATAAGTTTGTATTACTTGATTTGTCTTGATCTTTACTCTAAGTGTTTTTGTAAGTTTTATGTATTCCAATACCCCACCTAGAAGTGTGGATAGTTGAAGGCTATAAATTATTGTATTTATATAAAATATGAAAGACGCACAAATAGACAGGAGCTACCTTTGTGATGCCTTTGTGTTTCATGCCACTGGTTACTGTAGGTTATGTTGAAGCGGCCTTGCAATCCGCCTATTACAGAAAGCAAGATTCATAAAGATTACAATTAAGGAACAAGTTTTACAAATACAGAGACTGCTTCTGTGCTCTTGTGAATGAGGGAGAACAGACAAAGAAAAGAATCCAAGGGAAAGGGGTGATGTTGAGACAGAGAAGCGTGATGTTCCAGAGAGAGGGGGAGTTCTAATCTCCTATATTTCTACATTTCTAAAAAAAATAGAATCTATTGAAGTTAAGTATCCCTATCTTTTGTAAACTGTTTGAAATAATGGTTAGTTTCACTGATAAGGAAGGTGAGTGAGGTGTGTGAGACTGGAGAAGATCAGACTGGAGTCAAATGTAATTTCCAATATGCCTCTGACACTGGTTTCTGATTACCTTAACTATATGTGTACCTGCACCCATTGTACATCCTAAGCCAGGGGTGTCCAATGTCGGTCCTCGAGGGCCGCAATCCAGTCGGGTTTTCTGGATTTCCCCAATGAATATGCATGAGATCTATGTGCATACACTGCTTTCAATGCATATTCATTGGGGAAATCCTGAAAACCCAACTGGATTGCGGCCCTCGAGGACCGACATTGGACACCCCTGTCCTAAGCTGTCCATCCTAAGCATCAGACATTAACATATTTTATAACACCTCTTCACACCTCTTTACTGTCAGGTCCTCTAAGCACTGATTTAATTTAGGCTGGCAATGACATTCCCTAAGGTCAGACATGAATAATATGATCTCCCATAGGCCTTTGCTGACGTTGGTAAGGCCAGCAAATTAAGGCAGGGCTGACACTTATTAATTTCAAAGTTCAGCTAATTCAGCTCCTTTTTGTGTTACCATGTGTGACTCTAAATTTTATACCATAATAGTAGCACAAGAGGGGGCTGGCGAGCTGTTATCAGCTTCTGCCATGCAGGGAGGCACAGTAGTTTTTTTCAATGAGCAGCTTCACAGAATGCTACTTATCTCTTTTATAATGGAGGCTTCACCTGGGGCAATACTTCCACTGATGCAGCCGATGTGAAGTGCAGGGTAGGTCCGACAGTCGGCTTCAGTTTCTCAGGAGAGGTTGATCTAGCCTCAGTAGCGTAGTGGGGATAGGAGGCACCCAGGGTAGTGGCGCCGCCACCCACTTCTCTGCCCCTTCCCTCCCCCATACCTCTTCACCAGCGTGAGCAGCATCTCTAACCTGTTGCCCACACCAGCCTCAGCCTCTGACATCACTCCCTAGTTCCGTGACCAGGAAGTGACATCAAAGGGAGAGCCGAGGCCAGCACGAGCAGTAGGTTAGAGATGCTGCTTAGCGCTGAAGAGGTACCAGGGGGAGAGCCGAGAGGAGAAGAGGTGTCAACGCCCCCGCCAGGACCACTCCTAGGCCAGTCCATCCTCCCCCCTTTTCTACACTACTGTCTAGTTCTGTTTTTACCTCATTGGACTTACAGATCTGATTTCCCAAAGAAAAGGAGGAAACAGATCCAGGTATATAGTGGGAGTTTCCCTTTGGGAATCCACCAGCAAGCTAGTGTTATGATTACTTTATAACCCAGCTACCCAGCTGGAAGTGCAAAGTCTCTGGGTAGTAAAGAAATGTTTATGTGCATTAGTACTTATATACCGTTCTTTGTTACAACATCAATGCGGTTTACATTAAAATTTGGAGGCGGCTGCCGATATTGGAGCCGCAGAGAGAATCTGGGCCTTAATGGTTTTTTATATTGTCCCAGAATTATCTAAAATTGCAGCTAAAATGTAGCTGCATATATTATTCCATAGCTGAAGTATGTCTATAGGTGTGCAGTTTGTAACCTAAGCAAGCACTTTGAGGTAAATTATAAAAACAGTGCTGAAAAATCAGTGCTGGGGAAAAAAAAAAAATCAGCATTCCAAGTTTAGCACCATTTATAAAATAGCGCATGGAGCCGAGTCCTGTGCTCAGAGTTGGGTGCTGGTTTTAATGCTAGCTGAAATCTGGTATAAATGCCAGAACATAGTTTATGGCACTTGAGTGCGGGAATGGCACTCTTCTATAACCACAGATAACACAATAATTTTTTATATATTTTGGGGTTTTTATTTTCTAGGCAAGGAGGAAAAACGACCTCATAGGGTAAGGCAGACCAAATGATTTCAGCGGTACTGATGTGGTAACCCACAATCTAATCATAGGTCAAAAACCCCCTTCTTCCGTCCACATAACTTATGCAAAATCAACCAGCAATATATTCAATAAAGATGTAGCACTTATCTTCAATCTTTAATCCCTAAAGAGCGCATCTATTTCACCACCGGCTTTGTCAGGGGAAAAATAGTGCATTAACTACCGTCACACCAGCGTTTGTGTGCTGTGATATTGCAACAATCATCCAAATTCCCCGCAAGAACTGAGTCCTGGAGTTGGCAGAATAGAGAATATCTCAGTTACTGTAATTCTTTGGTTGGTGGAGCTTTGGCATCCCCACCAGCAGAGGTATGTTTAATGCATGGTGGTGGGAGAGTTGAAATGTGTTCCCCTGCCAAGTCTACCCAGGTCCCCCCAAAATTGGAAGGCTGGCTATGCTCAAGGTACTTAGGCATTGGCATTAGGCACTGGCTTTTTTTTTTTTCAGGGAATGAGGCCAAGTGGGCACTGGCTCCCATGAAGCAGCTAGTGTGGTCCCTTCTCTCGATACCCCTACTCTGGGGAGGCTGTGGTGTGTGTAATTTCTGGAGGGTGGAGAAAGTGAAGGAAGATGTAGGAAGAATGGCAGCAATATACACACTACAGAACTATAGAAATGTGTATATCATGGAATGCAACTCTCTGGTATCATTGCTATTGAACGTCTCGCAAGATTTTGTTTTGTAAACTACCCAGCGGCAGAATATGGCATAAAAGGGAAAGGGATTGGGACTTGTATATCACCTTTTTGTAGTTATACAACCACACTCAAAGCGGTTTATATACAGGTACTTCAAGCATTTTTCCTATCTGTTCTGATGGGCTCACAATCTATCTAATATACCTGGGGCAAGGGGAGAATTAAGTGACTTGCCCAGCGCCACAGGGAGCAGAACAGGATTTGAACCCACAACCTCAGGAGGCCACACTCTGCTCTCCAAGAGCATATGAGAAACAGAGGGATGGACATTTTACAGTAGCCTTGCAGGTGTGCCTCTCCATGGGCGGCTGTGCCATACCCTACCTAGCACAGTACTCCTATGGACAGTTGTATAAATACTTGTATTGCTTTATGGGGGATGGTGAAAACACAGAAAGTGGAACACAAGTTTCTGGGGGTACAGGAAGCTTATAATGTCTGTTTCACAAAATTCCATATAATAAAAGCAAAAACATATGAAGTACAGAGAGTTTGTGTCAAAGATGTTACAGTAATTGCACCATTTATTTAAAGCTCATAAGGTGCCTTGAAAATGTTTCAGATGCCTTGAAAATGTTGATGGTGTGTGTGCAGCAGGATTGAGTTAGAAGTCTTGTTCAATTGTTAATAGTTAATATTTATTGTGTTCTGCAGATGGCAGGCGATCATGAGTTGCTGAGCTGGCAAACTGAGTTGCAGCTGTGCCAGAATCAGCTGAGGAGGCTTAGTCTGTCAGTGACCGGAAGGGTAGTTAGATGGCGCAGTGACAGACGAGTCGGGCAGCTCAGGAAAAGAAAGCTCTTCAGCAATAGCTGGGTGTGTGATCTAAAGCTTTTTTCAACTTTCTTTGTATTATTTCATTGAAGCCTAGCAGTTGCAATTGTTCAGTGTTATATTTCTGGCTTTAGTAGTCCTTTTAGACACCGGAGCCTTCAGTCACGATTACTAGGATTTTAACTCTTTTTATCTTTGTCCTCTCCCTAAACCTAGCTGTGACAGACAGGCTTGATCAGGGGTGGGCAATTCGTGGTCCTAGAGGGTCACAAACCGGACAGGTACATTTGCATACAATGAAAGCAGTGCGTGCAAATCAATCTTGTGCATATTCAATATAGAAATCTTGAAAACCTGACAGAATTATGGCCCTCAGGGACTGTGGTTGGTTACCCCTGCTCTAGATTGAAGTTGTTGTCTCTTTTTTTTTTTTTAGGGGGAGGAGCAAGCTAAAGTAAGATTTGCACATATCACACTCGTTCCATGGCATAGCCCCCCTGACTTTTCTGCATGCCACATGGGTGTGTATGTTTCTGAGCTCTTGGGATTTTGGAGCACAGAACAAAATGTTAGTTTGATGGTCCCCTCCCATGATTTCAGTAACCTGTAGGGCTTCTTCTCTGAGGTGCTTATGAACTGTAAACTATTGTCCATGTAACATAACATAATTCTTTATTTATATACCGCGCATATGCCTTTCAGTTCATGGTGGTATACAAAAGAATACAAGGTGAAATTATTAACATTGAAATTGGTTAAACCATGTGGTAATACGGCACCCAGAATCTCCCTATCTGTCCCAGTTAGGGATCACAATCTATGTAAGGCATTTCCAGTTAGACATATGGGTTTAGTTATTTAGTTCTGTATTCATCATTATGACTATTATTATACTAATATATTAGATATTAGATTAGCATTTCAGCGTGTTATACCCTTCATCAGGTGACTACAAAGCCAGACATACCTTTTTGATGAACACTGTACATGCTTTATCTTGGAGAAGTCAATTCTCCATAGTGTCAGGTACAAACTTACCCCTTCCCTTTTACTAAGCTGCGGTAGAGGTGTCTACAATGGCCCAGGCGCTAAATGCTCTGACGCTCATAGAATTAACACTCTAGGCCGCGGTAGAAACTTCTATCGCGGCTTAGTAAAGTTCTCATGGCGTGGTAGTGATATTAGAACCCTGCTTCTCGGTTTGTTGTCCTAATCATTAGGTTACGCCTTCATCTAACATACATGCTTTTTCAGCTTCATTCACAAAGGTTTAGGAATTCAGTGAGAATCTGTGAATAAAAACAACTCATAGCGAACTTTCATTGACTGGTTTCATTGCTGAAGACAAACATGCCTTTGTAGAAAGTAGGTTTGCTTCCAACCTCAGCTGAATAGAGTTTATTCAGCAGTAGGCTGGCCATATAACTTAAAGGATAAGCTGTTCTTTTAAACATTATATTCAACAGTAGGAAATGGATGTTTGCTGATGATGAATATACGCATTTAACTAAACGGATATGGTATCCTTTTAAAAGTTAAGCAGGAGCCAAATAACTTGTACACTTAAACTGCTATCTGGAGAGTAACCAAATGTTGTCACTGTTTGTATTGCTCTTCCCAACCCAAATCCCATCCTCCTAAAGTGCATAAATTCTGGCCATTCAGTGACTTAAATGGCTAGAATGGTAGTTCTATGGTAGCAGCACTATCCCCCCTCCCCTTTTCCGAAGCTGCATTAGGCTTTATTTATCACTGGTTGCGACGGTATTAGATTTGACACTCATAGTAACTCTATGAGCACTGGAGTTAATACCACACGGGATGATAAAAAAGCCTAACACAGCTTCATAAAAGGAGTAGTGGTGGTTATATTTGCTATCCAAAGACAATCAGGCCTGCGAGGCCAATCTGGAGCTTCCAGAATGACGCGGCCCAAATGAGCTGCAATTCTCCGAAGGGCTCGGCCAATCAGCGGCCAAGGTAGAAACACATACAGAAGAATCTCCTGAGGCCACAGTGGCACCAGGGTAAACCGCTTTCCTGTTTCTTGCTGTAGCCATGAGGTTGAATCGGGGCCTCCCCTAGCATCTCACTATCGCTTGGAATGCCTTCCGGGGATAAGGCCCACTCGCCCGGATCCAGTGTCTGTCTGCTGAGGAAGTCTGCTTGAATGTTGTCTACTCCCACCACATGTGCTGCTGTCAATGCTAGAAGATGACTCTCCACCCAGAGAAACAGCAGACAGGCAGTGCTCTTGATCCCTCCCAGCAATTTACATAGCCTATGGCTATCACATTGTCAGAGAAAGCCCTGACTGCTTGACCCTTCAGGGTATTATGCAATCGTGTCAGGGTTAATTGCATCGCCCAGAGCTCCAACCAGTTGATGGATCACTTCTGCTGAGAGGACGTCCAACACCCCTGAACAGGACAACTATTGCACTGTGCTCCCCAGCCCCAAAGGTTGGCATCTGTCACCACCACAACCCAGGAGGAAATTCATAGTGGTATGCCCTTACGAAGTGAATTCGGGAGAAGCCACCAGTCTATGCTTGCTCGGGCTTCTAGAGTCTGAGGCAGATGTGCTTGCAAGGCATCCCTGTGTGGAACCCAGTGAGAGAGTAATGCATACTGAAGAGGATGCATGTGCGCCCTCACCCATGGGATGACATCCAGCATTGCCACCATAGATCCCAGAACCTGAAGATAAGATCCCAGAATCTGAAGATAATGCCATGCCGAAAGAGCCAGCTGTTGAAGAAGGACAGAAATCTGGGTACACAGCTTCTGTCTGTGAGTCTCCAGTAGATAGACACGGCCTGTTGCCATGTCGAAGAGAATACCCAGATATTCCAGTAATTGAGTGGGCATCAGATGACTCTTCCTGAAGTTGACAATCTAACCCAAATCCTCCAGCACCAGATTTGCATATAATGGCAAATCTGCCCCATGCATATTCATTAGGGCTATCCTGAAAACCTGACTGGCTGGTGGTCCTCCAGGACAGGGTTGGGAACAAATGGTCAAGAATGTCTCACCTATTGCACTGGAATATTGTCTTTGGATGACGAAAATAGCGCTGGTGTTCCTAACAGATTCTGCTCAGTTTATTTTTTAGATTTGCTTAATTAAGCAGTTTCCTTCCTCTTTGCTTCATCTAACAGTTTTGGTTATGAAATCACAAAGACAGCCAATAATCTTCAATTATTAAAAAAAAATTTATACAAGGGACCGTTGAAAAGTTCTCAGCCTGACCAACAAAGTTGGGGCAGTCTCCATCAAGAGCTATACACTTAGTCCAGCAATTTTCCGCTTTTCTCATTCCATATTTTTCTGACAGAATGAAAAAAAGTGGAAAATCACTGGACTAAGTATATAGCCCCCCCAACTTTGTTGATTGGACTGAGAACATTTCAGCGGCCCCTCATAATAATTTGATTTCTGCTCATGAGATGTTGAAACAGTACATGGTGGATGCTTTATCAATGGACCCTTCCTCTCTTCTTCAGATTTCTAAGGTGTATTACTGGACTAGCATAAAACCGATTTCTTTTTAGATCTGTAATTCATCAAGTCATTAACTCGAACACGAGCTGATGGCACCTAACATTATATTTCCACAGCTCAATCAATAACATTGTTGATGTATTAGCATTAGATCTTACCATTTTTTTTGTTAACTTCTACTCTCCACCTCCCGACTTGGACCGGGAGCAGCAGCAGAGGCAGAGCGGGAGCAGTGCAGAAGGCACTCAGGATGTGGGAGCGTGCTCCACCCCTCCCCCTCGACTTTGCAACATCCTCTACCTCCTCTGCCCTGCTACAATGACTAAACAACTACAAACAATTCAAAATACAGCTCTGAGACTCATCTACTCATTGAGAAAACACGACCATATTACAGAAGCATACATCAACTCACATTGGCTACCAATCCAAGAAAGAATACTATTTAAATTCTACTGTATGTTATTTAAAGCCTTAAACAGAGACAGCCCAACCTACCTGAACAACCGCCTCATCCAAACCACCTCAATCAGACATAGAAAAACACACACCCCTCAATCAAAGAAGTAAAACGGAAAAAACTATACGATGGCCTCCTGGCCACTCAAGCAGCTAAACTACCGTAGATAACCAAATCTCCAGTCTACTGATAACGACGCCAGACTACAAGATGTTCAGAAAAGAAATAAAAACTATACTCTTCAAGAAATTCCTGAAACAGCCATAACTTCAGAAAAGAAATAAAAACTACAATCTTCAAGAAATTCCTGAATCAGCCCTAACTTCAAACTTACCGTACTTCCCCCTCCCTCTTCCCACCACACAGAAACTACATAACCTACTCTTTACCTCTCTAGAAAGGACAAATGTTCTTCCATTGTAACCCCACCGTTTTTTAATCTCTTTTGTAACCCGCCTTGAACCGCAAGGTAATGGCAGAATAGAAATCTCTAATGTAATGTAATGTAGTACTAGAAACATCAATTCAAGAAACTACATTGAGAGATACTCTTTTGAGTACTTTTTCTAGTAGTGAGGATAGAGAAGGTTCAGATTAATTTCTGTCTTTAGGAAAAGATTGGCTCATTTTCATGGTTTTCCTATATATTTATCCTGATGTTTCTTGCAGAACTCAATTGATTTGGCGAGAGTTTCTTAAATTGAAACCTGGGGCTTTGTCCTTTTTCCTGAAGTTTCCTACGCAGTGTAAAGTGAAATTTCAGGAAAAGGATTTTATTTTTCTGGATCCTTCTCAGCTAAAAAATCTGATACAAGCTCAGGAGTCAGCTAGGGATACCCCATCTGGTTAGATTCAATAAGTATTTTATTAAGTGGCTATAATTTATTACTGATGTATAGAAATTGCATATTTATATTGTATATTCATTTTTTTTGTGTGTGTCACTTTTGTTTATAGACAGTGATGGACCCCCGAGGTAGGCTTTTGGCCGAAAACAGCCTGTATTGGGTTTGTTTTATTAAAATTATATGAATGTATGTTGGTATTACCTCCACTATTTATCTTTTTCCTGAAATCTGACCATTGGATTACTATTTAACCCCCCTCCCCCCTTTTACAAAAAGGTAGCACAGTTTTTAGTGCTGGCCGCAACGGTAACAGCTCCATCGTTCATAGAATGCCTATGAGCGTGGGAGCTATTACCACCATGGCTGGTGGTAAAAATCATGCTATGCTTTTGTAAAAGGAGGGGGGATAAATTTGGAGTTAGATAAGAACATAAGAATTGCCATACTGGGACAGACCGAAGATCCATCAAGCCCAGCATCCTGTTTCCAACCGTGGCCAACCCAGGTCCCAAGCACCTAGCTAGATCCCAAATAGCAAAACAGATTCTATGCTGCTTATCCTAGGAATAAGCAGTGGATTTCCCCAAGCCATCTCAATAATGGTCTATGGACTTCTCTTTTAGGAAATTATCCCCCTGTCTCACCCGTATCTTCTTGCTCCTTCATTTGCTCTCTGGGGATAGCAGTCCTCCCAACCAACTCCCACCCTATTCATGCAGATCACTCCACAATGTCACCACTATTATTTTATTTATTATTTTAAAAACTTCTAAGTGGATTACAATAAAACATACATAAATCCAATCAACAAAACATCAGTACATCACATATTTCAAACCATACAAATCTACTGCAAAAATCCTCCAGTCTAATAGAATGCCTTAACAAATAAATGAGTTTTCAATAATGCTTTAAAAGATTTCAGATTTTACATAAACTTAAAAAACCCGATATGGCATTCCATAACTGTGGTCTAGCCACTGAAATTGCTGTCTCCTCCTATAATACCTCTGTTCTAAATACCTTCACCTCCCCCTACTCCACACTCTAAGGTGCCCCAAACCCCTGGCTAAACTTTAAAATCTGCTACTTATGCTCCTGTGACAGGTCTGATGAACGGCTCTGGCTCAAATCCCATGCTCAAGCTGACTTCATTCATTTCAAATTCCTCCTGACCTCCTTCCAATCTGCTCACTCACTTGCCAAACAAGATTACTACACCCGCCTGACTGACTCTCTTGGCTCTAACCCTCACTGACTCTTTGCCACACTGAACTCCTTACTCAAGGTTCCCCTACCTCCTACCCCTCTTCACTCTCCCCCCAGGCTATGGCTGAGTATTTCTACGATAAGATTCACAAAATTAACCTTGCAATCTCAACCAAACCACCACCACCCCCAGCCCGATCTACCAACCCCCCTCGTCCCTTACCACTTTATCTTCCTTTCCTGAAATTACTGAGAAGGAAACTACACATTTTCTTTCCTCTTTCAAATTCACTATCTGTTCCTCTGATCCCATCTACTTACCACTATCTCTCCTATTGTCATCCCTTCTATCTGCTATATCCTCAACCTATTACTCTCTACCACAACTGTGCCCAATGCCTTCAAACATGCCGTTGTTACAAACTACTCAAAAAACCCTCGCTGGAGATAAGATAAGAAAATTGGGTCATTAGGGCATAGACAGGGGGATGGGTAAGCAGAGTGGGCAAACTTGATGGGCTGTAGCCCTTTTCTGCCGTCATCTTCTATGTTTCTATGTGACCCTACCTGGCCTTCCAACTATCATCGTGCCTCCCTCCTCCTCTTCTTATCCAAGCTACTTGAATGTGCTGTTCATTGCCGTCGTTTTGACTTTCTTTCATCTCAAACTATTTTCGACCCGCTTCAATCGAGCTTTTGTTCTCTTCGTTTTACAGAAACTGTCCTTAATAAAATTCTCCAATGATCTGCTTCTGGCCAAAACCATACGTCTCTATTCCATCTTCATCCTTCTTGATCTATCTGCATCTTTTGACACAGTAAAGCACCACCTACTCATCAATACGATGTCCTCGCTTGGATTTCAGGGCTGTTATCGCATGGTTTCTTCCTATCTTTCCCATCGCACCTTTAACTTATGCTGTGGTGGATCTTCCTCCACCACCATCCTGCTGTCAGTCGGTATACCTGAGGGCTCTGTCCTGGGAACACTTCTTTTTTTCCATCTATACTTCTTCCCTTGGTGCTCTAATCTCCTCCCATCATCTCTATGCCAACGACTTGCAGATCTATCGTGCTACATCTGAAATCTCAGCAGACATTCATTCCCGGGTTTCAACTTGCTTGTCTGACATTGCTAGCTGGATGTCTAACTGCCATCTAAAATGAAACATGGCCAAGACTGAGCTCCTTATCTTTCCACCCACTGACATAGCGAGAGTGGGAGGAACCCAGGGCAGTGATGCCCCCCTCTTCTCCTCCCACCGCTCCTTCCCCATCTCCCTGCTGCGCACGCACTCCTTCCATTCCCCTGTACCTGTTTTAGCTTCACTGGCGCATGAAGCATCTCCAACTTGCTGCCCGTGCCGGTCTCGGCCCTCCTTCTGATGTCACTTCTTAGTTGCGGGACCTGGAAATAATATCAGATGGGAATGCTGAAACCAGCATGAGCAGGTTGATGCTGCTGCTCATGCCAGTGAAGAGCTGGAGGTACGGTGTGGGGAAGTGAAGGCGCGTGAACAATACCCTCATCCTCCCTGTCTCGTAACCTTGGGTAATCTTTGACTCATCTCTCTTCTTCTCATCACACATCCAACATACTGCCAAAACCTGTTGTTTCTTTCTCTACAATATTGCTAAAATCAGACCCTTCCTTTCTGAGCGCACTGCCAAGACCCTCATGTACACCCTCATCATCTCTCACCTAGACTACTGCAACCTGCTTCTTACTGACCTTCCGCTAAACCATCTCTTTCCCCTTCAATCTGTTCAGAACTCTGCTGCACACCTCATATTCCGCCAATGTTGCTATACCCACATTACCCCTCTCCTCAAGTCTCTTCATTAGCTCCTTAACCATTTTGCATACAGTTTCAATTGCTCTTACTGACTTTCAAGTGTATTCGCTCTGCAGCATCTCCCCCCCTCGGGGCACTCCGCTCATTACACTCTTATTAGTACTCTTCTCCTCTATGGCCAACTCTAGACTCTATCCTTTCAACCATGCTGTACTGCAGGCCTGGAACAAACTGCCTGTCTCTGGCAGTATTCAATCCAGACTCAAAGCCCACTTCTTTGAAGATGTTTTCAATTCCAAACTCCAACCCACCTTTAAAGCACCAATATCTGTCTTTATCATTCCCTGTGTATTTCCCCTACATGCTAAGCACCAATCTTTACATTCACTCTGTAATTTCTCCACCTGAGCACTGTGTATTGATGTACCTTCTTGTCCAGTTTGTCTGACTTGACTAGACTGTCTACTCTTTTGAGCAGGGACTGTCTCTTCTATGTTTTGATGTACAGCATTGCATATGTCTAGTAGCGCTATAGAAATGATAAGTAATAGTAGTAGTAGTAGTAGAGAGATGACTAATGAGAGGAATATAAGAGACTGATAATGAAAAAGCAGAATTGCTTAACAAATATATTTCTGTTCAGTGTTTACTGAGGAAAAGCGAGCTCTGCGTCTATGGAGATGGTGCGGTATATAAACCCAAGGTTTAGTTTAGTAGGACCACAGAAAACCCACAAATAGGAATGGAAGTCATAGGAATCAGCTTTGTGGGTACCAGTGGATACAGAGCACTCCCAAAATAAAGCAAGTTTTTTCATTGTGTCCAGGGAGGAGCAATCTATATTGTGTTTGGCTCTTCCAATCAATTTGAAATGTTGCCATCTATAATAGATGTGAGATAGTTCTTGAACAATTTTCAGAAACTGAAAGTATAAAAAAGTGGTGGGACCAGTTTGGATAACACCCAAGGATATTGAAGGGTGCACAGGGACAGAATAGGACGATTCATTGTGGCCATTTCATCATGGGACACTTCAACATGGCTGCTATGAAATAGCCACGATGAATTGCCCTCATCGTGATGAACTGCGATCAGTTGTGCCTGCTTCTCCTCCCCACCCCCCCCCCGCCAGTGTCTCTCCTCTTCACCCCCCACCACAAGTGCCTTTCATCCTCCGTGCCCCCCCACTGGTGCTTCTCCTCTTCTCTGCACCCCCACATACCTCTTGAAAAGTTCACCAGTGCATCTTCTACCCCCTGCCCTTCTGACATCAATTCCTAATCGCAGGACCAGGATGTGATCTCATAGGTAGGACGAGGCCGGCGCATGCAGGGGGTGGAGGATGATGCTCATGCTGGTGAGCTTTTCAAGAAGTATGTGGGCTGGAGGGGGCACGGGAGCACAGGGGGGAGGTATGCAAGCCAGGGGGTGCTCCTACCTTAGGGAGGCTCAGGAGTAGGTGGGAGGCATAGCCCCTCCCCACAAGCAGTCAGGTGCTGTGTGAATGATTTATTGTGACCGATTCAGCAATGAAATGGCTGTGCTAAATTGGCAACAATGAAACGGCCGAGACCCCACAGAGAATGGCCAACAGGAAAAAGGAGGTGATAGTACTTCTCATCTGAGACTTATGCATTGGTAGGACATCACTTGAGAGTACTTTGTACACTTTTGGAGGCTGCACTTTCAAAAAGATTTAAATCAGATGAAGTCGCTCTAGAGCAGGGTTGTCCAAGCAATCTAGTAGGGTTTCAGGATTTCTCCAGTGAATTTGCATGAGATCTATTTGCATTCACTGCTTCCACTGTATGCAAATAGATCTCATGCATATTCATTTGGGAAATCCTGAAAACCCGACCTGGTGACTGCTAAGGTTGGACATCCCTGCTCTAGAGGCTGGCTACTAAAATGATCAGTAGTATTCATCAAAATACATACGGAATCTTAAGGATTGGTTTGGGGGTGCAGAGGATCATGAGGATTGGAGCAGGAGTGTGGAATAGGGATCAGGTGGTATCAGGGTTTCTAAAATATGACTAGATGGATCGAGGGGAGAAATGTAGAAAGAAGGAAGAGTGCTGCCACGTAAGATCTATTTATTTATGTGGGGGAACTGCAAATTTGCTGCATTTCAGTAAAAGGGCCCCTTAGGTGCCCAGTGCTGGAAATTGTGCGAAGCTCATAACATTTGTTTCCCCTACTCTAAATCCAATGTCTGAAACAGGTCTTATACACTGGATCAAAGCTGTATAGACTCAGGCGAGAACTCCAGAATTCTGCAGAAAACTAACTACATCAATGCCAGAATGCATACAGACAGGTTAAGAACATAAGCCATCACTGTAAATATCGATATCTAGCAGAAAATGTCTACAGGCAATGACTTCACATGCTAAATACAACACAGACAATTTATAGTTTTAAATTCCGATTAGTTTCTTATGTATGTTAATATCAGTCATTAAGGCCCCTGGGGGCGCTAAATGCTCCAATACTGATAGGAATTCTATGAGTGTCAGAGCATTTAGCGCTCTGGGCCATAGTAGAAACCTTTATTGTAGCTTAATAAAAGGAGCCTGGGTAAATTATGAAAAATGGTGATGGTTGCAAACTTTTGGCCATGATTGTAGTAATTGGACCCCTTCATGAAATGCAAATTTTGCTCAAGTTTTTCACTACTAAAAATATGAGAATATGTCACTGAAAAATCTGGAACAAAGTTTTTCTTTGCCAAAATCTCTACTGACTGCTAGCACCAACCTGGCATTCTCAGTGTAAGTTGATAATTTTTTTTATGTCACTCTATGTGAACATCTCTCCTGTACAATTTCTTGGGTTTAGCTGTGTAGTTTCAGTTCAGTTCCCACTGAGCTATTCAGGTTTTGTCTTGTCTCATAAAAGCTGTGAAACTACTAGGAAAGTCTCCTGAGAGTCCCTTCCCCTCCATCTCTCTGAAAAATGCTGATTGTTTAGCTCCCGCTTAGCCGAAGAGGGAACTTTTGAGTAAGTAGCACGTGAGAGATTTGCTTCTGTGCTCATGAGATTGTCACACAATGAAAACTCCGCAGTGACTGAATTTATAATTTTGTGCTCTTATATTTTGTCCCACTAACCACTTTACTAAGCATTTGCCCATAGAAATAAAATGAAAGAGAACCCCTGAATGATTTTCATACAACACCGTTTGTGTACTAATATCATGACTGTAATGCATCCCTATAAAGTAGTTCTCAAATCTGATCCCTGAGCTCCATTAAACAGACTTTGCATTTGCAAATCCACCTGTTCCTTATTGAATTTGTTTTTGCATCACGGTTTATGCGGAGCTTTTACACATTGATACTTTTGGATTGTTTAGCTTTTCCACGTATTTTCCACCTTAGGACTAGCAGGGACCCCTGAGGAAGACTCTCTTGTCGAAACACGGACTGTGTTGGGACCAACGCTCCCAGCGAACTAGGTCCTTAAGGTTTTTATGTGGATTGCTATGTTGACATTTATATATATTTTTTAATAATAAAGTCCATTTCAGGAACATCATCTCTTCACAGTGGGTTTTTTTGGTTTTTCTTGGACTCTTTATTCTCTGTAGATCGTCCAGGGTCAGTTTCTTTGTTTTCCTATTCCAAATGTGCCTCATGAGTTCAGTGCATGCATCTGGGAAATCAAACATCAGAAATACTACAGATAATCTAAGTGTTTTTCCTATCTGCAGGTGAGTTCACAATCTAGCTATGGTACCTGGAGCAATGGAGGGTTATTTTTTTTATTTATTCAATTTTCTATACCTTTCTCCCAAGGGAGCTCAGAACGGTTTACATTAATTTATTCAGGTACTCAAGCATTTTTCCCTGTCTGTCCCAGCAGGCTCACAATCTACCTAATGTACCTAAGGTAACTTGCACAGGGTGTAGCACTAGAATTGAATCTGCAACATCAGGGTGCAGTAGCAACAACTCTAACCACTAAGCTACTCCTCCACTAATATATACTGTGTCTGTGGAGAGTCTAGTAACTTCTGTAGGGCTGGGCACACTAGACCCAGAGAATGAAATTTATTCAATCCCCTTTCCTACTTACCCATTCCTCTACTCTCCTGTTCAAGTGCAAAGGCTCAGAACAGCTGAACAGTGTAGAAATTTCTTAATGCACTAATGTAATACTCTTGTGGCTTGCTTTCAGGAGCAATGCAAAATGAATTTGCAGATTCAGTGTGAATGCAAATACATGGCTACTCCTTGTAGATATTCTGAAGACTATAGTTGCTAACAAACTCCAGGACTGGGTTAGAAAACACCACAAGGCAAAAATTAATTTCCACTGTATCTCAGGATAACATAAGAACGGTGGCAAGTCAAATCCGCGCAAGACAAATGCTCGTACACAATAAGAACAGCCATGCTGGGTCAGACCAATGGTCCATCTAGCCCCGTTTCCTGTTTCTAACAGTGGTCAATCCAGGTCACAAGTACCTGGCAGAAACCCAAATAGTAGCAACATTCAAGCAGTGGCTTCAATAGCAGACTATGGCCTTTCTATCTAGGAGCCTAGTTCTGGCTCACAAAGCTGTCATGCTTCCTCCAAATTCTAAGAGCTTTTTCATTCTGCTTTGTACTTTTATTTGAACTATATCTCCCTAGCAACTGAACATTTTCTGCTAGCACAGTCACTGGTCTTAAATTATGCACCAGAACATAAATTTATATGTATGGGAAAATTCTCTAAAGCAGGCACTAACATTTGCATGCCAGGTACTGAGGTAAATGATGAAAATAAAAGCTTATGTATCCATATATGTGCATAAGTACCAAAATTTCACCCAGGTGCTATTCGGTAAAAAGGTGCATATCGATTTTATTCATTTCTTTTTATACAATCCACGGGGTATCTTCTAAGCAGTTGCCAATCACTAATGAACTAAAGTATAGAATTTATGTTCAAATGTTTTTATTTCAACAAATAACAAATAAAACAAATAGCATAGTCAGGAAATAATATTGTATACACTCCCCCTCCCTCCCCACCCCAAGAGTCCAATGCCACAGTAAAATTGAGAGTGAAAAGTAAATCTATTGATTCAAGAGTCTACTTCGAGCATATGGTGTGAGATCCTGCCAGAAATATTCCCAGGTCTGACGAAATCCACGACCCGGCCCATATTCAAAGTCTCCCACCGATCTTCGCTCCAGCGTAGCATGAGTTATCATCAAGGCTCTCCATTGAGCATTAGAAGGAGGATCTCGGGATAACCAGTTAGTAAGAATTGCTTTCTTTCCCATCAAAAGCACTCTAGTGATAAAAGCTGTCATTCCCTTAGGTTTAGGAGTGGCTATATTATAATATCCGAATAGTGCTCTCGGTTGCGGAAGCCAACGCCTTCTCCAAAGCATCGTAGTATAATGACCAAGATGTCTCCAAAACTGTTGAATTTTGGGACAGGTCCAAAACATATGTCCCAATGAAGCATGAGCCTGTGCACATTTCGGACAAGAATGAGATGTAGTTATCCCCATCCGGGCTGCTCGTTCTGGTGAAATATAAAGTCTCAAAACAATTTTCAACTGCATTTCCCAGTGGGTGATATTAGGAGACACCTTCTGGATATTCTTCAGTACCCGCTGGAGCTGGTGGGCCATTATCGTGCATTGCAAATCTTCAGCCCAAGCTGCTGCTAAAATGTCCAAATTAGGGCCGGATTGACCATCTCGAATCCCCACTATGTGAAACCGTAGAGGAATGCTCTGTTGTGCAGAAAGGCTAAAGAGTTCCGAAAGAGCCTCCCTTCTATCTTCCGTAAGATGAATCATTGGGAGAGACTGAACATAATGTCGGATTTGGTAATATGCAAACAGATCCTTTGGCTGTAATTCAAATGTCTGCTGCAATTCTACAAAAGTTGCTAGTCTCCCCTCCTCTGAAAACAAGTGAAATAGATATTGAAGTCCCCAAGCACTCCATCTCTGATAGGTAGTATTTTGCATTCCAGGTTGAAAGGCTCCATTGCCCTGGATGGGTAAATATAAGGAAACCCCAGAAGACAATTTTGCAGATTTACAAACCCACTTCCATGCACGCCGAGCTGGCGTAAATATTGGATAGTGAGACACCAAAGAACGCATTTGTGGATCCACCACATGTAAGAAATAGCTCACATGAAACGGAGCCAACAAAGACAACTCCAGTGACGTTGCAGTGAAATCAGATGTCCCCCTAAACCAATCATTAATATGTCTCATCTGGCATGCCATAGAGTACCAACGCACATTCAATAAACCATAACCCCCCCTATCCTTAGGTAAACACATCCTAAGGAATGACATTCGGGATCGTTTACCAGCCCAAAGGAAGCGTCGTAAACCTTTAATTAATCGAGCATTATGTGTATAAGATAAGAGCAGAGGCAGGACCTGAAAACGATATAACCATTTGGGAAATATCACCATATTGAAAAGAGCTACCCTTCCCGCTACTGTGAGAGGAAAAGTGAACCAGTTTTGTAAACTATGTAAGGTGTCATGTAGCAATGAGGAAATATTGCTATCATAAAGAGTCTTAAGATCTCTAGGGATCCAAACACCCAGGTAACGAATCGAGGCCACTGCCCATGTAAAAGGAAAGTGTCCCCTCCATGACTGCTGCAGTGTCACTGGACTGGCTAATGCAACAGACTTCTGGTAATTCAAAGTGAAACCCGAGTAAAATCTATATTCATTAAGCGCCTGCAAAAGTTTTTCAACAGAATGATGTGGGTTAGTGAGCATAAATAAAATGTCATCTGCATAGGCTAACACTTTTAAAGAGTGATCCCCAAAGTCCCCCAATTCCAGGTGTCCACCACCCGTTGGGTGAAGAAAAACTTCCTAGCATTCGTTTTGAATCTGTCTCCTTTCAACTTTTCCGAATGCCCTCTTGTTCTTTTATTTGTTGAAAGTTTGAAGAATCTGTCTCTCTCCACTTTCTCTATGCCCTTCATGATCTTGTAAGTCTCTATTATGTCCCCTCTAATTCTCCTCTTCTCCAGGGAAAAGAGCCCCAGTTTCTTCAGTCTCTCAGTGTATGAAAGGTTTTCCATATCCTTTATCAGACATGTCGCTCTCCTCTGAACCATCTCGAGTATCGCCATATCCTTCTTAAGGTACGGCGACCAATATTGGATGCAGTACTCCAGATGCGGACGCACCATCGCCCGATACAACAGCAGGATAACTTATTTTGTTCTGGTTGTAATACCCTTCTTGATTATACCTAGCATTCTATTCACTCTCTTAGCGGCCGCTGCGCACTGTGCCGACGGCTTCATTGTCTTGTCTACCATTACCCCCAAGTTCCTTTCCTGGGTTCTCTCGCTCAATAACATCCCTCCCATCATTTCTGCTTCCTACATGCAATACTTTACATTTCTCTACACTGAACTTCATCTGCCATCTTGTCGCCCACTCCCCTAGTTCGTTCAGGTCCCTTTGTAATTCCTCGCAGTCCTCTTTAGTCCGAGCATCACTAAATAGTTTGATGTTGTCTGCAAGTTTTATTAATTTCGCACTTCGTCCCTGTTTCTATATCATTTATAAATATATTGAATAGCAACGGACCAAGCACTGACCCCTGCGGAACACCACTCGTAACCCTCCTCCAGTCTGAGTAGTGGCCCTTAACTCCCACCCTCTGCTTCCTACCCGCCAACCAATTTCCGATCCATCTATGTACGTCTTCTTCCACCCCATGGTTCTTCAGTTTCCGAAGTAGGCGTTCATGGGGTACCTTGTCAAAGGCTTTTTGGAAATCTAAATGTACGATGTCTATGGGGTCCCCTTTGCCATCCGTTTGTTAATTCCTTCGAAGAAGTGCAGTAAGTTTGTTAGGCACGATCTCCCCTTGCAGAAGCCATGTTGGCTTGTGATTAGAAGTTTCTTTCAAAATGCTCATCTATGCTGTCTTTTATCAGCGCTTCCACCATTTTCCCCAGAACCGAGGTCAGACTTACCAGTCTGTAGTTCCCCGGGTCACCTCTCGAGCCCTTCTTAAAGATGGGCGTAACATTGGCTATCTTCCAATCCTCCGGGATCACGCCTGTTTTCAGGGATAGATTGCAAACTTGCTGTAGTAGTTCCGCTATTTCCTCCTTTAGTTCTTTCAGAACCCTTGGGTGGATTCTGTCCGGGCCCGGCGATTTGTCAGTTTTTAATTTTTCTAACTGCCTGCGTACGTCTTCAAGGCTTACTTCCATGGATGTTAGTTTATCTGTTTGGTCTCCTTTGTAGATTTGCTCAGGTTCCGGTATGTTGGATATTTCCTCTTTTGTAAATACAGACGAAAAGAAAATGTTTAGTCTTTCCGCCACTTCTTTCTCCTCCCTCACCACTCCCTTCCTGTCTCCATCATCCAGCGGTCCCACCTCCTCCCTAGCCGGCTGCTTCCCTTTAATATATCTGAAGAACGGTTTGAAATTTCGTGCTTCCTTTGGCTAGCCTTTCTTCATATTCTCTTTTGGCTTTTCTAACCACATGATGACATTCTTTTTGATGCTTCCTGTGCTCTTTCCAGTTCTCCTCAGTTTTGCCCTTTTTCCATTTCCTGAATGAATTCTTCTTATCACCTATCGCTTTCTTCACTTCTTTGGTTATCCACGCCGGGTCTTTTGTTAGATTCTGCTGGGTCAGACTTGCAGTCAATCCTGCCCAGCAGTCCGCTCACGCGGCGGCCCTCAGGTCAAAGACCAGTGCTCTAAATCAGTGGTTCCCCAACCCTGTCCTGGAGGACCACCAGGCCAATCGAATTTTCAAGCTAGCCCTAATAAATATGCATGAGAGAGATTTGCATATAATGGAAGTGACAGGCATGCAAATATGCTTCATGCATATTCATTAGGGCTATCCTGAAAACCCGATTGGCCTGGTGGTCCTCCAGGACAGGGTTGGGAACAACTGCTCTAAATGAGTCCAGCCTCACCTGTGTACGTTCCAGTTTAGCAGGAACTTGTCCAACTTTGTCTTGAATCCCTGGAGGGTGTTTTCCCCTATAACAGACTCCGGAAGAGCGTTCCAATTGTCTACCACTCTCTAGGTGAAGAACTTCCTTACGTTTGTACGGAATCTATCCCCTTTCAGCTTTAGAGAGTGCCCTCTCGTTCTTCCTACTTTGGAGAGGGTGAACAATCTGTCTTTATCTACTAAGTCCATTCCCTTCAGTATCTTCAACATTTCAATCATGTCCTCTCTCAGTCTCCTCTTTTCAAGGGAGAAGAGGCCCAGTTTCTCCAGTCTCTCACTGTACGGCAGCTCCTCCAGCCTCTTAACCATTTTACTCCCTCACCGTCCATTAGCCCTACTGCATCCTTAAACAGAGTTAAATTATTAAACTGAAAGGTTGATGATGAGGAAAGCATCTTGAAAAAGAGTCTTCAGGTCAGATATAAATTATATTAAAGAAGACTCCAGTATGTTTTGGGGCTTTTTTTGCGGTAGACCATGTGCAGGCATCACACTTACACAGATAACTTAGGGGCCCTTTTACATACACCTGATGCAGTCTAAAATGGCCTACTGAATGGGCTCCACAGTCCCTTGAGCCAGCCCTGAATCATAGTAGCAGATACTAGATGGCAATGCATCCAAATGGGCCTGCTACAGACCTCTTCTAACCCATAGAACCCTCTGATGTCTGATGTAGCTTGCCCTCAAAGTAGGGTTACCAGACGTTTGGATTTCCCCAGGACATGTCCTCCTTTTCATGGACATTTCCGGGGGTCTGGACAACTTTTCAAAACCCGACACTTTGTCCGGGTTTTGAAAAGCTTTCTGTAAACATCGTGTCAGGGGGGCATCCATGCATGCGCAGACGCAATGTGGTGACATCACGCAAATTCGTGTGTGTGCGTGATGTCATCGCATTGTGTCTGCGCATTTGCAGATGCCATCTGGGGGCGGGGCAGGATGAGGCGTGACCTAGGTGGAACGGGGTTTGATGAGGCGAGTTTTACTGTTCAGGGCAAGAAGAGACAGACCTGCCAAGTAGCCTGCATTCCCCAGAAGACTTGTACTTTCATGCTTATCTCTTGTAGAACTGCTAGGGTGCCAAAAACTCCCACTTCATCAGCCTCCCCTTCCAAAATCCAGAACAGAAGGCTCAAGTGCAGGTACCTTAACATAAGCAGCCTGTACTGAACCACACTGTGCCTATTTCCCATGTCCCACATCTTCCTTTAGTGGCGTAGCAAGAGAGAGAGGCGCCTGGGGCGGTGGCACCCCTCCCCTGTCCTCTTCACCGCTCCCCCACCTCCACACACTCCTTTCCCCGTCCCCTCCACACACTCCTTTCCCCGTCCCCGTGGCTGTGTGTGTGCCACTTCCTTTACCAGATACCTCTATAACGTTCTTGGCGCGAGCAGCAACTCCCAACCTACTGTTGCACCAGCATCTGCTCTTCCTCTGATGTCACTTCCTAGGCGCGGGTCAGAGGAAGAGCTGACACTGGCGCGACAGCAAGTTGGGGGTTGCTGCTCATGACAACGTTACAGAGGGGGAAAGGAAGTGAGGTCAGAGAGGAGGACGGGTGCCTGTGCCCTCACCAAGACGGCGCCTGGGGCGGACCGCCTCCCCCCCTCACTGCAGCACTGCTTTTGTGTTCCCTACCCATCTTTTGGGCCCCCTTTGCGGCTCTAGGAAGAGGTTCTGCAGTGGACCAACTGTGAGTGTTGTTGTTAGACTACTATCTGCTCCTACCTATCCCTATTGACCAAGAAGACACAGTATGCTTTTTACATTTACACAATATCAATAATAACACCAAACTCTTCATGTTAACTACACAACTTTTTTTTTTCTTCGAATTGCCATTTCGTTTGCAGACATAAAATGGTCTCACTTCATCTTGACTAGTGGTCTTAAACCTGCGACCCGCCAGGTACTATTTTGAGGCCCTCGGTATGTTTATCATAATCACAAAAGTAAAATAAAAGTTTCTTGATCATATGTCTCTTTAGCTATAAATGACAATATATATTAAGACTTAGCCAAAAGGAAAGATTTATAAACTATAAAGAGTTTTATCTCATGCAAAATTGTTATTTCTTTACTAAGACATTAACTATTTTTTTTCTGAGGCCCTCCAAGTACCTATAAATCCAAAATGTGGCCCTGCAAAGGGTCTGAGTTTGAAACCGTTGATCTGGACAGCGAGCACTTTCCTGCAGCCAAAAGCAGGTGCAAGTAGACAGCACAGTCCCAGTCGGGAGGTAACGAGTGTACTGTACTTACAGAACGTGGTCTAAAAGCTCCGCCTCCTACGTGACGTCAGCGCCCAGCTCTCAGCCCCTGTGAGGTCACTGTTCTGAAAAAACAGAATCCTGAAGCGATTGCCGTTGGTTCCCCTCCAGTTTCAATCTGGTGGGCAACGGTTTCTCCTGGGCAGGCAGGGTGGAGGGGGGGACCAAGGACGGAGACATGGTGTCGCCCGTCACTGTGGTGAGTTGAGCGTTCTCTAAACGGCGGGGCGGTTCGTTTGTAAAGAAATCGTTGGCGAAAAATAAGCACTGGCCACCGCTTAAATCTTTTTTTTTTTAAACCTGTTGAACGCAGCTTCGAGGCAGAAATCGCCGCGACTGAGGCACGGTGCGCGCAGTCTGTATAGTCGCGTAGGCTCCTTACCCGTGCATCGATGGGTTCGCTCAGAATCTGTATTTCAACAACTGTGCGGATTTAAGATACATTTAAAAAAGGATAGGGGTATCGGTCGATAGCACAGGTTTCCCTGTATTGTTTTTCCTTAAAGTGCATTTTTTTGTGTTTTTTTAAGTGTCCTGCCCTTTTTGAGAGGGCTTTAGCTGCCCGCATTGTGCAGCGACTCTGTCAGGCTCTCCGAGATGAAAACAGTGAGCACGTGACGGCGAAGCGCGACTTTTGTTGATTCGGCGTTTCTGCAGCTGCGAATGTTTCCTGGGAAGTAGAGCCTCCTCCCCCCCCCCCTCCTCCTCCTCCTCTCTAGTCCGCGCGCTCCGATCTGACCCAGCAGCGAGTTAAATCGGGGTTGCTTGGAAGTGGATGAAAGTCTTTGCTTGTTTACGCCGGGGGAAATCTGCCTCGTTGCAACCTCTGGTAGTAGTGGCTAAAATCGAATAAGAGCTTTTTTTCATGTCTTTGTTGTATGTATGAGAAATTCTGTGCTTTTCAGACATATACTGTATGTCCTATAGTAGCAGTTAAATTGTGTACTTTTTTGTATTGGGCTGTTCAAGGATTATCATGAAGAGTTGTACTTGGAGCCTATGTAAAACGGGTTTCTGCACTAAAGTTAACTCACGTGGTAAAATTAGTGCACACTGCACAGCATATTAAATTGCATGATAAAAGCCTATTAATTACCTTACAACAGTGCACTGATATCAAGGGCACAACCGAGAAACCTACCACCAGGTCTGAGATGCTGATGCAAAAAGTTTCCCTGCAGTGCTGGCTCAGTGCATGGCTTCTGCAGCAAAATTAATGACCCCCAAAATACCATGATTTTCAGTGGAACAAACTTTTTATCCCAGGACAAGCTGGCAGCATATTTGCACGAATGGGTAAGGTCACCAACAGAGTCCCGGTACGGACCACTTTAAAAGTGCATCGCCACTTTAAATCTTTAGAAAGTTCGCGATAGCCTGAACTGCGCATGCGCGAGTGCCTTCCTGCCCAACGTAGGGTGCGCGGTCCCTCAGTTTCTTTGTTTCCGCGGAGCTAAGAAGTTGCATTTCAACGGCTGTTGAACATTTTTTCGCTGCCTTCCCACTCTCGCGGTTTTCTTTTTTGACTTTTGGTCATTATTAGTTTTATTTCTTTATTGTTTATCGTTTAGTTAAAAAAATTTTTTTAACTTTTTCTCTTGAGCGGGTTCTGCCCGGTGGGGCCTATTCCACTTCTTCAGCCTCGATCTTTGATTTTGCTGAGGTGGTTTTTCCCTCAATGTCCCGACCTCAAAAGGACTTTAAAAAGTGCGGTTGCTGTGCTCGCCCTATTTCCGTCACAGACCCACACTGCTGGTGTCTTCAGTGTCTGGGGCCGGAGCACAGGGCTGAAGCTTGCACTCGTTGCTCCTCTCTTCAAAAGCGAACATTAAAAAATCATCAAATTCAACATCTAATAATGACCAAAAGTCAAAAAAGAAAACCGCGAGAGCGGGAAGGCAGCGAAAAAATGTTCAACAGCCATTAAAACGTGACTTCTTAGCTCCGCGGAAACTGAGGAACCGCGCACCCTATGTTGGGCAGGAAGGGACTCGCGCATGCGTGGTTTGGGCTATTGCAAACTTTCTAAAGATTTAAAGTGGCGATGCACTTTTAAAGTGGTCCATACCGGGGCTCCGTTGGTGACATCACCCATTCATGAGAATATCTACCCGCTGTCCCTGGATAAGTAACTGTGCTTTTTGCTCCTCCAGTCCTCATTCAAAAGTTTTTAATTTATATGATCCTCAGATACACCTTAGACTCCATTAATTCATTGTCACAGGCTTTAAATGTTGTTTCCTCAGTAGATATTATTTTGTTTTAAAAAATGTTTAAATATATAAATAAGTGAGAGATTTCATCCTTGAAAGCTTTGCTGAGCCCAAAATACCATGGCATGTTGTAAGTAATAACTATGTAAATTATAATAATAATGTAAATTACTGCCGCAGTTTTAATCCACAGCTCAAGCACTGACAGGTAGGGTGGTACTAAATTAAAAAGCCACAGAAAAATCCTGCATGATCCCCTCCCCTCCCAAATTGACATCCTTATAAACTACTACTGCTGTTTCTTATTTCTATAACTGTACATTAGAAATTGCTCCCTTTAACTTAACTTGACCACACTTGACATTTAAAAACCTTTCCCTGGTGTCTAGTGCATCTCCAAACCCTTCCCCGGTTCTCCCCACCAAGGTATACCTTAAGATGCCCAGTCCTTTCTTTGGTGCCACTGCAACATAGGCAGCAGGAGCAAGTGCTCCAGCTTCTTGTAAAGTACACCTCAGGATGGGGAAAGGGTCAAGAGGTGAGTAATTGCTCTAGGCACCAGGGACATGTATGGTTTAAGTAAGTTGGAAAGGTGCCACTATTTATTGTCCAGGGGTGCAGAAATTATGCTGGTAGTTTGCTTGGGTTTTTGGTTTTTTTTAATGTCACCCTACTTGCTAGTGCATGAGCCAAGCAACACTCATGCACTGACAAGAAGGGGGGCATTTTTCAACAAGCTTTTGAAGTAATTTGTATGCCCATTGAATACTGCATCCCACAAGCAATCTTTTTTTTAGCAGAAGCTTGTGGTTGGAGTCTCTCAGCAGCCTATCTGACTTTCTGCATTGACTCCTAAGGACTGATAGTGTATTGTTATTTTAGTCAGCGTTTATTTTATGTGTAAAAAAGCAAGTGGAGCTGCACTTAACTGAGGGAGGAGGTTGAGAAGATTGACTTTCATTTGCACACCCTGATTCTGTCTGTCTCAGCTAAGTTAGACTAAGGTCTATCAAGCCTGGTATATATCTCTGACAATGGCCAGTTTCGGTCTGAAGTACCCAGCAGATCCCAAACAGTAGATCTGTTTTCCCTAGCTCAGTTCAAGAGAATATCGATAACTCTCCCAAGGCTTTCTGGTATAATAATTTTTTATGAACCTCCAAACCTCTTTTGAACCTCACTGTTGCCTTGACTACATCTTCTGGCAGGAAAATGCATAGCTTTATTACATGTTGTGTGAATAATTACTTTCTGCAAATTATTTTTACATATACACATTCATGTATTCAGTCTCATGCATATGCTCACATTCTTGCATCTGTGATTCGCACAGTCATCCATGCACTTATTCACATGCACACGCACTCATATGTGCACAGATTCTCTTCGGATCCAATAAGCAAAAGAAGTGAGAGACCACTGGCCAATTAGGAGATGTGGTTCTGACAGGCCTGCTACGCTGAAAAAGGAAAGGAGAAGGTCCAGCACATTTCAGGTTTTGTCTGCAGAGAGCTTGAGTGCAGGCTGAGTGGCCCTGTGACAGTTTTTCACCAGGATCGAGTGCCAACTGCTCTTCCTCCCACTGACTTCACATGTGAGTTAGGGTGGGGATTTGAGGTCTCAGTCTGACTAGTTTGACTGCGGGCAGTCTGAAAAAACATAGTAACATAGTAGATGACAGCAGATAAAGACCCGAATGGTCCATCCAGTCTGCCCAACCTGATTCAATTTAAATTTTTTTTTTTTTTTGTAATTTTTCTTCTTAGCTATTTCTGGGCAAGAATCCAAAGCTTTACCCGGTACTGTTCTTGGGTTCCAACTGCCAAAATCTCTGTTAAGACTTACTCCAGCCCATCTACACCCTCCCAGCCATTGAAGCCCTCCCCTGCCCATCCTCCACCAAACGGCCATACACAGAAACAGACCGTGCAAGTCTGCCCAGTAACTGGCCTAGTTCAATATTTAATATTATTTTCTGATTCTAAATCTTCTGTGTTCATCCCACGCTTCTTTGAACTCAGTCACAGTTTTACTCTCCACCACCTCTCTCGGAAGCGCATTCAGGCATCCACTACCCTCTCCGTAAAGTAGAATTTCCTAACATTGCCCCTGAATCTACCACCCCTCAACCTCAAATTATGTCCTCTGGTTTTACCATTTTCCTTTCTCTGGAAAATATTTTGTTCTACGTTAATACCCTTCAAGTATTTGAACGTCTGAATCATATCTCCCCTGTCTCTCCTTTCCTCTAGGGCAGTGATGGCTAACCTTTTTGAGCCCGAGTGCCCAAACTGCCGCACAAAACCAAAGAATTTCCTCAAAGTGCCAGCACGTCAATTAAACCTTAATAACAAGATTTTAGTATATAAAAACTCTTTATAAAGTTGCCTGAACTATGTAACATCATTTTTAAAGGTTGGAATCTTTGTATTGTCAGAGAATCAATTTGATTCACAATCCTTTGGTTTTCATTTCAATTTATTGGCAATTTATAATGTTTTAATGATTTCATTCATGGGCCGAATACACACATACTTTTCTCTGTCGCCGCACTCTTTGACCAAAAGATTTGTAAGCCTGCAACCACGTCAAGGTAGACTCTTTCAGCAGCTCCCCTCCCTCCCCCTTACTTTTGTGGCCAAGTCAAAATGATCTACCAACAATAAAATTTTAAAAACACAAAGCACGCTGTACGCAGAGAAAATGTTAATTATCATTTATATTCCGCGGGTATTCAAAGAGGTCAGGGCAGATGACTTTATGCAATGTCACCTCAGTAACAACTATACAAAAATAGACAAATATTCCCCCTCCCTTTTTACTAAACCGCGATAGCGGTTTTTAGCGCAGGGACCTGCGCTGAATGCCCCACGCTGCTCATGAAGCTCATAGGCTCCCTGCGCTAAAAAACGCTATTGCGGTTTAGTAAAAGGGGGCCATAGTGCAAAATATAGACAGCATATATAAATTCTCAAAACGGACACATTTTGATCACTAAATTAAAAATAAAATCATTTTCCTACCTTTGGTAATTTCATCAGTCTCTGGTTGCACTTTATTCTTCTGGCTGTGCATCCAATATTTCTTTCCTATTTTTAGCCTCCTGTATGCTTTCTCTCCTCCAGACCTCATTCCCTCCCCAAACTTTTTCTTTGTTTCACCCTGCCCCCTTCTTTCTTTTTCTCTCTCTCCATACCCCCTTTCATTCTGTATTTCTGTCTTTCTCTCTCTCTCCGTGCCCCATTTTTCTTTGTTTCACCCAGCCCTCTTTCTTTTTTTTTTTTGGCTCCCTGTCCCCCCCTTTCTTTCTTTCTCCTTGCCCTCCCCTATGCCACCACCATTGGGAAAATGCTGCCACCGCCACTGGGGAATAAGCGGCCACTGCCGCTATCGGGAACAGGCCGGCGCCGAGTTCGCCCTACTTCTCTTCCCCACAGGGCCGACCAACTCTCACCGCTCGACGTCAATTCTAACATCGGAGAGGACGTTCTGGGCCAGCCAGGCAGCGAATGGCTGGCCCAGAACGTCCTCTCCGACATCAGAGTGGCGAGAGTTGGTCGGCCGCACAGGGAAAAGCAGGGAGAACTTGGCACCGGCCTGTTCCCAATGGCGGCGGTGGCACTCAAGTGGCTAAAGAGACGCAGTTTGCCAGCCTAGGGAGAACACTGGAGGGTGGCCAGCTGTGCACCCCCTTGGGGCGTAAAACCGGGGCAGACCGCCCCCACCCCACCTTGGTATGCCACTGTCTGTACCTCACTCCCTCCCTATGACCAAAAATTCTCCTTTCTTCTATTCCCCGTGTACACAACCATCTCTTTCCCTCCCTTCCTCTCTCCAAAGTCCTTGCCTTCTGTGTCCAAAAATACATTCCCTCCCCCACCTCAGCATCTCTTTCCCTCCCTTCCTCTCTCCCAAGTCCATGCCTTCTGTGTCCAAAAACACATTCCCTCCCCCACCTCAGCATCTATTTCCCTCCCTTCATCTCTCCCAAGTCCATGCCTTGTGTCCAAAAACCCATTCCCTCCCCCACCTCAGCATCTCTTTCCCTCCCTTCCTCTCTCCCAAGTTCATGCCTTCTGTGTCCAAAAACCCATTCCATCCCCCACCTCAGCATCTCTTTCCCTCCCTTCCTCTCTCCCAAGTTCATGCCTTCTGTGCCCAAAAACCCATTCCCTGCCCCACCTCAGGATCTCTTTCCCTCTCTTCCACTCTCCCTAGTCCATGCCTTCTGTGTGCAAAAATCCATTCCCTCCCCCACCTCAGCATCTCTTTCCCTCCTTTCCTCTCTCCCAAGTTCATGCTTTCTGTGTCCAAAAACCCATTCCATCCCCCACCTCAGCATCTCTTTCCCTCCCTTCCTCTCTCCCAAGTTCATGCCTTCTGTGTGCAAAAACCCATTCCCTCCCCCACCTCAGCATCTCTTTCCCTCACTTCCTCTCTCCCAAGTCCATGCCTTCTGTGTGCAAAAACCCATTCCCTCCCCCACCTCAGCATCTCTTTCCCTCCTTTCCTCTCTCCCAAGTTCATGCTTTCTGTGTCCAAAAACCCATTCCATCCCCCACCTCAGCATCTCTTTCCCTCCCTTCCTCTCTCCCAAGTTCATGCCTTCTGTGTCCAAAAACCCAATCCCTCCCCCACCTCAGCATCTCTTTCCCTCCCTTCCTCTCTTCCAAGTCCATGCCTTCTGTGTGCAAAAACCCATTCCCTCCCCCACCTCAGCATCTCTTTCCCTCCTTTCCTCTCTCCCAAGTTCATGCTTTCTGTGTCCAAAAACCCATTCCATCCCCCACCTCAGCATCTCTTTCCCTCCCTTCCTCTCTCCCAAGTTCATGCCTTCTGTGTCCAAAAACCCATTCCCTCCCCCACCTCAGCATCTCTTTCCCTCCTTTCCTCTCTCCCAAGTTCATGCTTTCTGTGTGCAAAAACCCATTCCCTCCCCCACCTCAGCATCTCTTTCCCTCCCTTCCTCTCTCCCAAGTCCATGCCTTCTGTGTGCAAAAACCCATTCCCTCCCCCACCTCAGCATCTATTTCCCTCCCTTCCTCTCTCCCAAGTCCATGCCTTCTGTGTCCAAAAACCCATTCCCTCCCCCACCTCAGCATCTATTTCCCTCCCTTCCTCTCTCCCAAGTCCATGCCTTCTGTGTGCAAAAACCCATTCCCTCCCCCACCTCAGCATCTCTTTCCCTCCCTTCCTCTCTCCCAAGTCCATGCCTTCTGTGTGCAAAAACCCATTCCCTCCCCACCTCAGCATCTCTTTCCCTCCCTTCCTCTCTCCCAAGTCCATGCCTTCTGTGTGCAAAAACCCATTCCCTCCCCCACCTCAGCATCTCTTTCCCTCCTTTCCTCTCTCCCAAGTTCATGCCTTCTGTGTGCAAAAACCCATTCCCTCCCCCACCTCAGCATCTCTTTCCCTCCTTTCCTCTCTCCCAAGTTCATGCCTTCTGTGTGCAAAAACCTATTCCCTCCCCCACCTCAGCATCTCTTTCCCTCCTTTCCTCTCTCCCAAATTCATGCTTTCTGTGTCCAAAAACCCATTCCATCCCCCACCTCAGCATCTCTTTCCCTCCCTTCCTCTCTCCCAAGTTCATGCCTTCTGTGTCCAAAAACACATTCCCTGCCCCACCTCAGCATCTCTTTCCCTCCCTTCCTCTCTCCCAAGTCCATGCCTTCTGTGTGCAAAAACCCATTCCCTCCCCCACCTCAGCATCTATTTCCCTCCCTTCCTCTCTCCCAAGTCCATGCCTTCTGTGTCCAAAAACCCATTCCCTCCCCCACCTCAGCATCTATTTCCCTCCCTTCCTCTCTCCCAAGTCCATGCCTTCTGTGTGCAAAAACCCATTCCCTCCCCCACCTCAGCATCTCTTTCCCTCCCTTCCTCTCTCCCAAGTCCATGCCTTCTGTGTGCAAAAACCCATTCCCTCCCCCACCTCAGCATCTATTTCCCTCCCTTCCTCTCTCCCAAGTCCATGCCTTCTGTGTCCAAAAACCCATTCCCTCCCCCACCTCAGCATCTATTTCCCTCCCTTCCTCTCTCCCAAGTCCATGCCTTCTGTGTCCAAAAACCCATTCCCTCCCCCACCTCAGCATCTATTTCCCTCCCTTCCTCTCTCCCAAGTCCATGCCTTCTGTGTCCAAAAACCCATTCCCTCCCCCACCTCAGCTTCTCTTTCCCTCCCTTCCACTCTCCCAAGTCCATGCCTTCTGTGTGCAAAAACCCATTCCCTCCCCCACCTCAGCATCTATTTCCCTCCCTTCCTCTCTCCCAAGTCCATGCCTTCAAAAACCCTTTCCCTCCCCCACCTCAGCATCTCTTTCCCTCCCTTCCTCTCTCCCAAGTCCATGCCTTCTGTGTCCAAAAACCCATTCCCTCCCCCACCTCAGCATCTCTTTCCCTCCCTTCCTCTCTCCCAAGTCCATGCCTTCTGTGTCCAAAAACCCATTCCCTCCCCCACCTCAGCATCTCTTTCCCTCCCTTCCTTTCTCCCAAGTTCATGCCTTGTGTCCAAAACGCACTCCCTCCCCCTTTTGTGTTCCCCGTTTGCCTCCCAGCCCATCTTAGCAACTTTCTCAGCAAAATGTAGCTCGAGCCGCGTAGGCTTGTCTTCTATTTCCTGCCTGTCCCGCCGCGCACACATAGCCGATCGGAAATCTTCCCCGACTTCAGCGCTGACGTCGGGGAAGATTTCCGATCGGCTGTATAAGCGGCAGGGCAGTCGGAGTAGAAGACGAGCCTCGCGGCTCGAGTTGTATTTAACCCCGCGGGTCCCCCATCGTCCCCGTTCAGCTCTCTCTCCTGTGCACCCCCTGGTAGTACTGCCCTGATGGCGGCCCTGCGCGTGCCAGCTACAAGGCCTTCGCGTGCCACAGTTGGCACGCATGCCATAGGTTCGCCATCGCTGCTCTAGGGTATACATATTCAGGGCTTCCATTCTCTCCTCATACGTCTTCTGCCGCAAGCCTCCTATCATTTTCGTCACCCTCCTCTGGACCGCCTCAAGTCTTCTTACGTCTTTCGCCAGATACGGTCTCCAAAACTGAACACAATACTCCAAGTGGGGCCTCACCAATGACCTGTACAGGGGCATCAACACCTTCTTCCTTTTAATGACTACGCCTCTCTTTATACAGCCCAGCATCCTTCTGGCAGCCGCCACTGCCTTGTCACACTGTTTTTTCGCCTTTAGATCTTCGGACACTATCACCCCAAGGTCCCTCTCCCCGTACGTGCATATCAGCTTCTCTCCTCCCAGCATATACGGTTCCTTCCTATTATTAATCCCCAAATGCATTACTCTGCATTTCTTTGCATTGAATTTTAGTTGCCAGGCATTAGACCATTCCTCTAAGTTTTGCAGATCCTTTTTCATATTTTCCACTCCCTCTTCGGTGTCTACTCTGTTACAAATCTTGGTATCATCTGCAAAAAGGCACACTTTTCCTTCTAACCCTTCAGCAATGTCACTCACATACATATTGAACAGGATTGGCCCCAGCACCGAACCCTGAGGGACTCCACTAGTCACCTTTCCTTCCTTCGAGCGACTTCCATTAACCACCACCCTCTGGCGTCTGTCTGACAGCCAGTTTCTGACCCAGTTCACCACTTTGGGTCCTAACTTCAGCCCTTCAAGTTTGTTCAACAGCCTCCTATGAGGAATTGTATCAAAGGCTTTGCTGAAATCCAAGTAAATTACATCTAGCATATGTCCTCGATCCAGCTCTTTGGTCACCCAAGCTATCTGCATGTCCTGCCTTGGCTGAGGCAGAAATTCTCTGGCTGTAGTTTCAGCCCTTTTGCATGGCATAGTAAATAAGGCTGTGACAGCGTATGAGAGAAATCAGAGGGGTGGGGGTGTCTTTAAAAGTAATTTTCCCCTATCTCTAAAATCCTGTTTCCTGAATTTTTTGACCTTTTATTTAGCTCCCATGGGCCATTTTTAGCGCAAAACTGCAGTGGCCATCTTGGATTTCCTGATTTTTAAATAACAGCCTCTGTCTGCCTCAAAACAGCACAATTTGGAATAAAATTGGTCTAGATGGACTCCTTAGGCCAGGATACTAAGGATTCATGCCAGACTTGCAATGGAGGACTATCAGTGTTCTATGTGCCACACAGTACAAGAGAGGGATGTAGAAACCTCTGGCTTAGCCTTCTCCAGTTCCTCTGGAGGTATGGGGTCCTTCTTGGATTGAGTACCATGTCAGAAATCCTTGATAGAGCTGGGAACTTGCAAAGGGCGTCCCAGGTGAAGCATAGCTTTGGGTCTACTGTGAAACCCACAGAGTGGACTTCAGGAGTGCCTGCCAGAGCCTTCTGGGCATCCTGGTCTGGCTTTTGTTCCAGAATTCATAAGCATGATGTAAATTACAGTGGTCACAGTGACCCTTCAGGGGTCACGATGGTGTCAGCACCAAGGGTTATTCCCTTTAAGGATGTATTTTCCCTGCGGCAGACCCATGCGCAAGATGAGGGGGTACAGTCAGAAGAGGACTGAGATGAAGTGCATTCGGTATCCATTCCTTTACTTTGCCAGTCGGGGTCCTCAGTATTAGAAGACTCGGCATCACACCTAAGAGAGTCAGGTTCCAGCCAGGTAGCAGCCCTGGATCTCGGAAAGGACCCTACTGTGCGCAGGCTGTTCAAACTGTCAGCGCTTTTGGATATTATTACTGAATCTTCCAAGAATTAAAGATAGAGATTTCTCAGGCCTCTACTGCCCAGTGCTCGCTCATGAGCAGCACCAAAGCTCAGAGCACATGCTTTTCCTCCCATCCAAACATTACTAAGATGCTCACAGATCACTGGGAGGTCTCAGAAGGGCCGCTTCAGTTGTCTAAGGCCATGACAAAAGTACCCGGATGAATTTCATCAGCTGTTCAGTCCACCAAATATGGACCAATTTGAAGCTGCAGTGTTGGGTTGAAGATAGCAAAAGTCAATGTACGTTGCACGAGCTTGCCATTCACGGTTACTTCTTTTTTTGGGGAGTAGATACTGATGCAGATCTCCAGTTTCTTATGTTGGAAGATGCTCTTTACAGTCTATCCAGGGTCCTGAGAAAAGTTTCTGCATATGCTGTTTCACCCGTAGAATGCTCTGGATCATAAAATGAGTGGGAGATTTCATCCTTGAAAGCTATGCTGAGCAAATTATTGTTTAAGGGGCAATTGCTCTTTGGCAAAGTGCTGGATATGATCTATGGCTAGTGCATAAGATCGAAAACCAAAGTCTTTACCTGACAGTAGACCAAGGACCACTAGGGGTCAGGTTGAGCTACTCGTAATTTTAGTGGCTCTTGGTACTTTTGCCAAAACATGGGAGGACCTTCGGTCTGGAGATCTTTTCAAGGCTCGAGACAGAGATTTGGGGTTGCTAAGCATCCCCAGTCCACTGGATCTTGCCCCACAGCAGCCCCCAAGAAACAGCTCTGATTCTAGGGCAGGAGCTGTACCTACAAGGATAGGAGGGAGGTTATCAGCTTACTGGAAGGCATAGGCGAAGATTACATCCAATCAAGTTTATTATTAAATTTGTTATGTACGCAGTATCAATTGCTTCAATGTGTATAACATTTTTAAAAATGGGGTCAAACAAAATTCTTTAATACAATTACATACAAATTCTATGCATTCTAATGCATGAACTGACACGGAAGCTCTTTCATCTCCTTCCAAACTTCTTTCTGGATTCTCCAATGGGAAAGCCAGAGAAGGCGGTCTGAGTCCAAGTGACAATAAAGAGGCTGCTGGATCTAGCAGCCAAAAAAGCCATCTTGGATTAAGAATCAGGCTTGGTCAGATGCTCCATATACTTTTTATCGTTTCCAAACGAGACTCAGGAGACTGGAGGCTGGTCCTGGATCTGAAATAGGTCAATTCGGCTCTCAAGATTTCTCATTTCCGCATGGAAACGGTAAGGTTAGTTATTGCCACTATGGCGCCAGGGGAATTTCATGCTTCACTGGACTTGAAAAAAAGCCTATCTTCTTATCTTCATTTTCCCAAATCACAGAAAGTTCTTGAGGTTCTATGTTCTGGGGTACTATTTCCAGTTTTCGGCTTTTTCATTTGGATTGGCCAAGGTGCAACACACCTTCCCCAAGTGATGATTGTAGTGGTAGCACACCTCCGCAAGGAAGGGGATATAAGTGCATCCATACCTGGATGATTGGCTGATATGAGCTCCTTAAAAATACGAGGGCAGGATGGCAGTGGAGTGTGTAAGTCCAGCTGCTGCAGAGCCTAGGCTGGGTCATAAACTTCCGAAAAAGCCACCTGAAGCCGACACAGTCTGTGGAGAATCTGGGATTCTTTTTCAACACGGACAACAGTTTCTCCCCTAAGTCTGCAGAGTGAAGCTCACACATCCGATCAGGATGTTTTGGGACAGGCCAGCAATGATTGACATGGTCCCCTGGGCAAGGGCGCATTTAAGCTCTCTCTAGGATGCACTCTTATCCCGCCGGTTACAGCAAACGGATACATAACATAACTCTTTATTTATATACTGCAAAAGCCTTTCAGTTCAAGGCGGTTTACAGGAAAAATGGCTGAGGAGAATCAGTGAGCTACAGCAATGGAGAGAGGATTGAAAATTGTATAGATTGCATGGGGGGGGTAAGCAAGGTTTTATAAGGAAAGAGATAAATAAATATGTAGAATAGAGAGTCAGTGGGTTGGGACGCAGTGTTCCCTCTAAGGTGAGCGCATGAGCAATTGCTCACTATTTTCAGTGGCGTTGCTCATACATTTTCCCCTGTCGCTCACTCAAGGGCGGGCAGAGGTGAGAGGAAGCGGCGGCGGCGACCTGTAGTTTAAAGTTAAAAGATGCAGCGGAGGCTCCTCTCAAGATCTCCGACTGCATCGGACTTCCCGACGCAGGTGGGGATTTGTGAGAGGAGCCGCTGCCACGTCTTCAGTGTCCTCCAAGGGGGGGGGCGGTCTGCCCCGGCTGTGCACCCGCCCTAAGGCTGCAGTCGGAGAGGAAGTTCGGGCCAGCCAATTGCTGCCTGGCTGGCCAGAACTTCCTCTCCGACGGAAGAATTGACGTCGGGGGAAGCTGGTCGGCCCGGTGTGAAGCAGAGAGAGCTTCGGGTAGCCGCGGCGGTGGCTTTGGGGCCTTTTTCCCCTGATGGTGGCAGCAGTGGCTTTGTGGAGGGTAGGGAGAAAGAAAGAAAGGGGGCAGGCAGGGAGACAGAAGAGAAGCAGAAAAAAAGAAAGGGGGCATCAAGAGAGAAAAAAGAAAGAAAGGTCAGGGAGAGAGGAAGAAAAAGTTGGGGGAGGGAATGAGGTCTGGAGGAGAGGAAGCATACAGGCTGAAAGAAGGGAAGAAAGATTGGATGCACAGTCAGAAGATGAAAGTGCAACCAGAGACTCATGAAATCACCAGACAAGGTAGGAAAAATGATTTTATTTTAAATTTAGTGATCAAAATGTGTCTGAATTTATATATGCTGTCTATATTTTGCACTATGGCCCCCTTTTACTAAACCGCAATAGTGTTTTTTAGTGCAGGGAGCCTATGAGTGTTGAGAGCAGCACTGGGCATTTAGCGCAGTTTCCTGCGCTAAAAACTGCTATTGTGGTTTAATAAAAAGGATGGTGGGTATATTTGTCTATTTATGTATGGTTGTTACTGAGGTGACAATGCATAGAGTCGTCTGCCTTGACCTCTTTGAAAAAACCCCAGAATAGGAATGATAATTAACATTTTCTCAGCGTATAGTGTGCTTTGTGTTTTTTTATTTTATTGTTGGTAGATCATTTTGACTTGGTCATTTTAAAGTAGCTCGCAAGCCCAAAAAGTTTGGGTGCCCTGAGCTAGAGTGTTGAAGCTCTGTATTTCTATTTTATCCCCCCTTTTACAAAACTGTGGAGCGTTTTTTAGCGACAGCCGTGGTGGTAGCCGCTCTGATGCTCAGAATTCTATAAGCGTCAGAACTGTTACCACCGTGGCTAAAATCCACACTACAGTTTTGTAAAAGGGGGAGGGGTTAGTTTGTGATGACATATTCCATACTAGGCAAAGGTGTGTTCTGTGTGTTCGAAAGACATGGTTTTCTGTTAGGATTGACGGTGCCTGATCTGTGCTGGTCTGGCTTGTTTAGTTTTACAATGGGTGTATTGATGTACTGCTCACTGCAATATGTAAGATGCTGCCTTTTCCTAGGTATTCATGTGACGTGTGGCTTGTTACTAAAAATCATGTTTTTCGTACAGATGGGGGGGGGGGTGCCAAAAAATGATGGGCCCCGGGTGTTACATATGCTAGGTATGGCACTGTATGTAAAGATACCAGAAAGCTGGCGAAGCAAAAACTTTAAGTAAATTGTTATTCTTCTAAGTTTTGAGTATTTAACCCTCCCACAATCTCATGGGCACTTGTTTCAAGTTTATTGAGATTTTGATTTAAACGCAATATCAAATATTTTCAATGCATATAACAAAAATAAATTTGGGGAAATAAATAAAACCATTTGAACAATAAACATACAAACATATCCATGGATGATTAAAAATACATAAGGAGTACAAGGATAAACTACATTTGTTTAAAAATGCGTCCTCCGCGCCTGCTCATAAATTTGTGGAGTATGTAACTTGTCGCTCATGCATATTTTTTTTTGCACACACCTCATCAATCCTTAGAGGGAACATTGGTTGGGAGTCTTTTCATGGAAAATTTAAGATTTGTCGTCCTGTTTGGGGAAGAGGAGCTTTCTGAAGTACATGTAAGAGGTTGATATTCTGACTAGAGAGTTGCGCGGGGACAGAAATCCCACCCATCCCCGCCAGGATCCTTTCCGTCCCCACCCGTCCCTGTCAGGATCCTCTCCGTCCCCACCCATCCCCGCAAGGAATTACCTCCATCCCCGCCCGTCCCCATAAAAAGCAGCAATTACTTCTGACAGGATCAATTCCACAGTTTCTTTTGTATTTGCGCTGCTGTTTTCCTTGTGGAATCTCTTTGGTGAAACCCTTTTTTTGTTTTCTGTTCAGGTAATTAATTTATAAACCCCCTCTTTTACTAAGGCTGACGTGTTCATTATATTATATGGACGAACCCTGCTTCCAAATCCCCGTGGGAGTCCCGTTGGCCAGAGAGGGGTCCCCATGGGCCAGAGGAGGTCCCCGTGGGAATCCTGTGGGTTAGGGGGGGATTCCTGCGGGACCCCCAAGGGACGGATCCCCATTCCCGTGCAGACCTCTAGTTCTGACCAGTTAGCTCCATTCGGGATCTTTGGAGGCTGCTTGGTATGTTGCAGATGCCTCCTACCTTGGACAACAGAGGTGCTTTGCAGTCTGAACTGTTGGCTATACTGCTGGGAGCCCAATGCGAAGGTGCCCAGAGAAAGTGCTTGATCAACTGGTTGGAGCTGAGAGCCATCCGCCTGGCGCAGCAGATGTTCGGAAGCTTACTGCCTGCAGTACGAGTTTTCTTGGACAATGTAAACGTGGTAGCCTTTTTCAATCGGCAGGGAGGCACTAAGAGTATTCCACTATGGCTTTTCCAGCGGGTGGATCCATCTGTTGACCCTCTAAGCAGAACATGTAACAGGAATAGACAGTGTGCAAACGGATTTCCTCAGCTGGCAGATTCTGGATCCTGGAGAATGGGCTCTGTATTGGGAAGCATTCGACAGCATTCTGAGTCGGTGGGGGCGCCCAACATTTGACCTCATGGCATCAGGTTCCAACAAGAAAACGACTGTATTTTTCACTTGGAAGCCAGGAAGTGCTGGTCTGGATGCCTTGGTGCAGCCTGGCTACAGAAAGGGCTTCTGAATGTGTTCCCGCCATGGCCCATGATAGGCAGAGTCCTATGAAGAATATTGCATCCAGAGCTGATGGTTCTCATTGCACTAGACTCACCGAGGTGTCCATGGTATACAGATCTGTCTGTAAAAAGGGTCCAAGGTCTCAGCGTACCCTATCATTGGGGTTACTCTCAGGGCTCAATTGCTCTGGGGAATCTTGAGCGCTTTGGTCTTACGGCATGGATGTTGAATGCGCAAAGGCTATTCAGAAATGGTGGTTGCCATTCTCCTGAAGTCCAGGAAGAATTCATCCTTGGTCACCTATGTGAAGGCCTGCAAGTGCTTCCAGGGCTGGTGTGCCCAGAAGAGTGAGGACCCAGTCACAGCACCAGTGTCACTGGTTCTAGCTTTCCTTCAAGGAGGACTTGTAAAAGAAATAGCAGATGGCTACCTCAAAGTACAGATAGCAGGTCTCTTGTGCTTCAGATTCCAATCTGATAGAACATTGGTCTCTCAACTTTTTGAAGGGAGCATTACATCTGCATCCCCATAGTGAAGTCTTAATTTCATTCTGCGGACTCTTACTCTATATGAACCTTTGGAGACAGCATCATTGATGGACCTGACAGTTAAAACAACATTTTTAGTGGCAGGCTCTCTAGGTTGCTGAAAAGAAAGAAGAGACAGGGAAGAGCATATTAAAGCTTTATTTTATTTTTTTCATTTAAGAGGAGCCTTGCAACCTAATTATAGGGTTGGCTGAAGGAAAAACATTGTTATCCCAGGACAAGCAGGCATGATATTCTCACATGTGGGTGACGTCATCTACGGAGCCCCGATGCGGACAGCATTTTCAAGCAAACTTGATTGAAGATTTAAAGTTTGCTCTGCTGCTCCACGCATGCGTGCCTTCCTGTTCCACCAGAGGGCGAATCTCCCCCTCGTGGTCTCCAGTTCAAATTTTTCCGCTGAGCCTAGAAGTCGTTTTTTTTCCAGGCTCTGCCCCAACTGCCTTCTAGCACCGCGATTTTTTGTTTTTGCCTTCGATTAAGTCTTTTTCTTTCCTGTTCCTGCTTCGTTTCGCGACCCGGAGGCTTCCGGGCCGCCGTGGCCGCGTGACTATTCGAGCCGCGGCCAGTTTCTTTTTCTATGTCCTGGCCCCAGACCGGCTTTAAAAAGTGCACCCGGTGCAAGCGGCTTCTTTCCATCACAGACCCACATCGCCGGTGCATACTCTGCCTGAGGGCCGCCCATCCAACTGACTCCTGCCCTCAGTGCGCTACTTTTCAGAACCGGGCCCTCCGTCGAAGAAAAGCCCGCATGGCGGACCTTTTCACCGCCGACCAACCCACTACCTCGGCCTCGAGGTCGGCCCCGGCCTTGACCTCGGCCCCGAATGCCTCGGCATCACCTCGAGACTCTACCCCGAAGTCCTCGGGACAGCAAAAAGCCTCGGCCCCGGGTAAGTCTCCTCTTCCTTCTTCAGGTTCCGCACCAGCGAAGAAGCCAGCCTCGGGGACACCGGCGACGCATGGTGGAAGCCCCATGCTTTCAGCCCCGGTGAAGCCTGCCAAGCCTTCGGGCCGTGCCTCCACCACACGGGAATACTCTGACACGAGGTCGCCCCCGGTGGAGTGCACCGAGGCATCGGACATGCCCTCGATGCTGTCCATGCCCGTTTTCCAGGACCTGCTCCGGGCGATGATCTCGTCGGAGCTGTCCGCTGCACTGGCCCATCTACAACTGGCCCCAACCGCGACCTCGCATGCGCCGGACCAGCCTGAGCCTCGCGTCGAGCCTCCTCGGGGCAAAGTGCGCCAGCTTCGCCGCATTCCATCCTCCTCGAATTCCTCGCCGAGGCGCCCGAGACGCTCTCCCTCCACGGACCGCCGTGGGGCAAAGCGTCGCGCTAAGACAACCGAAACCTCGAACCGCCGTACCTCTAAGAAGGCCCGGAGTTCTCCCACACTACGAGGCCGTTCACCGACGCCCCGTACAGGACCGCTGAAGGTGACTGAGTTATCACTCTCCAACCCTCACATCCTCCTAACTCCCCCTCGGACCGGGGCTCCGAGCCGAGGTCCCAGGCTTTCGCCGAGGTAGTCCGGGTCGAGGTCACCGATTCGACATCGATCGGTACCCCGTACCCCGGCATCGTCTCCAAGGGTCTCCTCGAGACAACGTAGGTCCTCGACCCCGGAACACTGCCACAGTGTTTCCCCGGTCTTGGAGCGCAGGTCAGAGCATGAACCTCGATACTCGAGGGAAGCCTCCCCGTCCTTCTCCTCCCGACATAGGTCTCGTTCACCGTCCCCACACAGGGCCCCAGGAAGGTCTCGCCCCTCCTTCACTCGCTTTGTCCAGGACATGGGCCACGCTCTGGACTTAGACCTCCAGTCCGACTCGAGATACTCTAAAGAGTACTTGGCGGAACTAGATTTACCGTCACCGCCCAGAGAGTCCCTCCGCTTACCTCCCAATCCGGTACTCCAACAGGCTTTCTTCAGGAATCTGGAGACCCCCTATATGGTAACAGCTGTCCCCTCCAAAATGGAGTCCAAATACCGTACAGTACCATACCCCGGATTTGAGCAACCACAGCTCTCCCACCAGACGCTGTTGGTAGAATCTTCCCTGAAAAAGGCCCACCCCTCCCGGGTCTCAGCGGCGGTCCCCCCGGGTCGAGAGGGTCGGACCCTTGACAAGTTCGGCAGAAGACTGTACCAGAACTCTATGATGGCCTCTAGGGTACAAAGTTACACTTTCACCTTCACGTCCTACTTGAAACACCTCATTGGACTGTTGGGAGCCTTTGCGACTGACCTGCCGGCCTCACGCCAAGGAGCCTTTAACCTGCTCCTGGAGGTTTTCTCCAACCTACGCCTCCATCTATTTCACGCGGCCTATGATGGCTTCGAACTTTCCTCCAGAGTGGCAGCCTTCGCTATCGCCATGCGCCGCCTAGCCTGGTTACGCCTCATCGACATGGACCCCAACTTACAGGACCGGTTGGCTAACCTCCCCTGCGTGGGCAAAGAACTTTTTGATGACACTATCGAGGCAGCTACGAAACACCTTTCGGAGCATGAACGCTCGTTTGCCTCCCTCGTTCGGCAAAAGCCTAAACCGCCAACGTCTAGGCCGTTCAGGGCCCTTCCACGCCGTTACCCTCAAAAATCCACCCCTGCCTTCTCACGGCCTCCACCCCAATGCCCGCAAGCTCACCATCGAGCTCCGCCAAAGTCCCAGCCACCTGCGACCGCCAAACCATCCCCGTCCTTTTGACGGGACAAGCGGATGGGGGCTGGCCCCCTCCGCCACAGTCCCCAGACCTCCTCCCCATCGGGGGATGCCTCAGAGCCTTCTACCCACGCTGGGAACAAGTCACATCGGACGCATGGGTCCTTGGCGTGATCTCATCAGGATACTCTCTCAACTTTCGGAGAAACCCTCCAGACAATCCTCCAAGGGTGTGCCCCCCCAACCGAACTCAGTTACCCCTCCTTCTCTCAGAATCTCGAGAACTGCTTCGCCTACGGGCAGTGGAGGTGGTTCCCCCCAACCAACGGGGGAAAGGATTCTACTCCCGTTACTTCCTGGTACCAAAGAAGACGGGAGACCTGCGCCCAATTCTAGACTTGAGGCGACTCAACAAATTTCTGGTGCGGGAAAAGTTCCGGATGCTTTCCCTACCGATTCTCTACCCTCTCATTGACGAGGGCGATTGGCTCTGCTCCCTCGACCTGAAGGAAGCCTACACACATGTTTCAGTGCACCCCGCTCACCGCAAATTCCTGCGCTTTCAGGTGGGGGACCTGCACCTACAATACCGAGTCCTCCCCTTTGGCCTAGCGTCGTCACCCCGAGTCTTCACGAAGTGCCTCGTGGTAGTCGCAGCTGCCTTACGCTCTCAGGGCCTCCAGGTATTCCCCTACCTGGACGACTGGCTCCTTCCGCAAAGGCCCCCCACCCCCTGCATGAACCAGCACCCTCCGCCCGAACAACTTGAAACTTACCCCCCTTCTGGCACCGGCACGCAGCCCACAGGACGTGCTGATGTCGCTTGAAGAACTTCCTGCCTCTGCCGGGCCTTGAGCATACATCTGCGCATGCTCAAGGCCTTCTCATTCTCCCTCTCGTCAATAAGACAGCAAAACAACATGATACAATAAACATATTACAATAAAATCACCAATGAATTAATTATGAATTAATAAGATTATATTGTGTGTATATGAAAAATGAATGGAAGAAATTGCATTACAATTAATACTATTATTATGGGGTGAAGTCAGGGGCGGAGCTTGGGCAGGGGTACTTGGTTGATATTTGTTAGACTTAGGGGTCACTTGGCTTGAAGAAGTTGAAAAACACCGTCTTAGATGATCTTCTGCTCTTACAGCCAATGAAGCAGCAGCAGGCTAGAGCATTAGTACACTAACCCCAAGCCAAGCACCACAAATGGTCATCCATCTTGTTCACCCTATCTAATGGTCCTTCTTAATGCAAAACCACAGAATTTACCAGATCTTATGTTGTACCTTCACACCTTCACAGGGCTGCCAGGGGAGAGTGTGGCTCAGTGGTTAAAGCTACAGCCTCAGCACCCTGAGGTTGTGGGTTCAAGTTTCAAGTTTATTAAGATTTTGATTTACACGCAATATCAAATATTTTCAATGGGTTCAAACCCACGCTGCTCCTTGTGACCCTGGGCAAGTCACTTAATCCCCCCATTGCCCAAGGTACATTAGATAGATTGTGAGCCCGCTGGGACAAACAGGAAAAACTGCTTGAGTACCTGAATAAATGCATGTAAACCGTTCTGAGTTCCCCTGGGAGAACGGTATAGAAAAATGAATAAATAAATAAAAATATTTAATGTTTTGGCTCTTGGGCTTTTGTATATTCTTCCTAACTATGTTTGCAAGTAAAACATAAAAGCACAGTTACTTACCGTAACAGGTGTTATCCAGGGACAGCAGGCATATATTCTCACATGTGGGTGACGTCATCTACCGAGCCCCGATGCGGACAGCTTTTTCAAGCAAACTTGATTGAAGATTTAAAGTTTGCTCTGCTGCTCCACGCATGCGTGCCTTCCTGCTCCACCAGAGGGCGCATCTCCCCCTCGTGGTCTCCAGTTCACTTAACCAGCAAAGAAGCCAACCTCGGAGAGGCGGGCGGGTTGTGAGAATATATGCCTGCTGTCCCTGGATAACACCTGTTACGGTAAGTAACTGTGCTTTATCCCAGGACAAGCAGGCATGATATTCTCACATGTGGGTGACCTCCAAGCTAACTGAAAAGGGATTGAGAGAAGTTGGCAACTTAAGCAAATAGATTACGCAAAACCGATTGGCCAAAACGGCCATCGCTCCTGGACAATGTATCCAGGCAGTAGTGGGAGGTGAAAGTATGAACCGAAGACCACGTGGCAGCCTTGCAGATTTCCTCAATGGGTGTGGACCAGAGGAAGGCTACGGAAGCTGCCATCGCTCGGACTTTATGTCCTGTTACTCGACCATGCAGCGCGAGACCAGCCTGAGCGTAGCAAAAAGAAATACAAGCAGCCAACCAGTTGGACAAGGTGCACTTGGAAACTGGGCGACCCAGCCGATTAGGGTCATAAGACATAAGACATAAGCAGTGCCTCCGCTGGGTCAGACCACAGGTCCATCTTGCCCAGCAGTCCGCTCCCGCGGCGGCCCGAACAGGTCACGGCCTGTCTGAGACACCAGAAGGGGCCCCCTTGCCACCTTGGTTTCCCATTGAGTTTTATCTTCCCATCGAAGTCCTAACCCTCCGGTCTTGTACATGCACTACCTGGTTGGGTTTCTATACTTATTACCTGGTTAGCTTTCTATACCTGTGTTACATCCCAGCACCTCTCTCAGTATCCCACGATCCCTTTATCCCTCAGGAATCCGTCCAATCCCTGTTTGAATCCCTGTACCGTACTCTGCCTGATCACTTCCTCCGGTAGCGCATTCCAAGTGTCCACGACCCTTTGGGTGAAAAAAAACTTCCTTGCATTTGTTTTGAACCTATCTCCCTTCAGTTTCTCCGAATGCCCCCTCGTACTTGTTGTCCCCTTCAGTCTGAAGAATCTGTCCCTATCCACCCTCTCTATGCCCCTCATGATCTTGAAGGTCTCTATCATATCTCCCCTGAGCCTCCTTTTTTCCAGAGAGAAGAGCCCCAGCCTATCCAACCTCTCGGCGTATGGGCAGTGTTCCAGCCCTCTTACCAGTTTCGTTGCTCTCCTTTGGACTCTCTCAAGCACTGCCATGTCCTTCTTGAGGTACGGCGACCAATATTGAACGCAGTATTCCAGATGTGGACGCACCATAGCTCTTGTCGAAGGACAAAAACAATTGTGGGACTGTCCGATGAGACTGAGTGCGTTGGAGGTAAAAGGCCAACGCTCTTTTACAGTCAAGCGTGTTTAGCGCCGTCTCTCCGGGGTGAGAGTGGGGCTTGGGGAAAAATACTGGCAAGACGATGGACTGGTTGAGGTGGAAATCAGACACCACTTTAGGCAGGAACTTAGGGTTAGTGCGGAGGACCACCTTGTCGTGATGGAATAGTGAAAGGTGGGTCCACCACCAGAGCCTGCAGCTCACTAACCCGCCGAGCGGAAGTGAGTGCGAGCAGGAAGATCACCTTCCAAGTGAGGAATTTTAGATGGCATTTGTCTAATGGCTCAAATGGGGGTTTCATGAGTTGAGCCAGCACCACATTAAGGTCCCAAACCACTGGGGGAGGTTTGAGAGGAGGGTGGACATTCAAAAGGCCTTTCATGAAACGAGAAACTAAGGGATGGAGTGAAAGGGCTTTTCCTTCCAGGGGTTGATGGAAGGCCACAATCGCACTAAGATGTACCCGAATGGAGTTGGTCTTCAGGCCGGAGTGAGAAAGGTGGAGCAAATACTCCAGGACCAAGGGGACCGGGACCGACACCGGGTCCTGGTCGTGCGAGGAGCACCAGGACGAGAATCTGGTCCACTTTTGGGAATAGCAGGTTCTACTCGAGGCCTTCCTCGAGGCTTCCAGTATATCCTTGACTGATTGCGACACAGGGAGAGAAGTCAGGGGGAGAGAAACCAAGCATTCAGATGAAGAGACTGAAGATTTGGATGCAACAGCGAACCCTGGCTCTGCGATAGCAGATAGGGAAACAGAGGCAGAGGCAGTGGATCTCTGGTACTGTTGAAGTAGAAGGGAAAACCAAGGTTGGCGTGGCCACCGAGAAGCAATCAAGATCATAGTGGCTCGCACTGGTTTGAGATGGACCAGCGTCCGCAGAATCAGAGGAAAAGGCGGAAACGCGTATAGAAACCTTCCCTCCCAATCTAGGAGGAAGGCGTCGGCCTCCAGGCGGTCCGGGGAGTACATCCGGGAGCAGAATTGAGGGAGTTTGTGGTTGAGGGGGGAGGCGAACAGATCTATCTGAGGAGTCCCCCACTTCTCGAACACCTGTCGTAAGGTTTGAGCGTGCAGCGACCACTCGTGTGGCTGGAGGAGGCGGCTGAGTCTGTCTGCCAGACAGTTCCGTTCTCCTTGTATGTACACCGCTCGAAGGAAGATGTTGTTGGAGATTGCCCACTTCCACAGGCGCAGGGCTTCCCGGCAGAGGGTCCGAGACCCCGTCCCCCCTTGCTTGTTTATGTAGTACATTGCTACCTGGTTGTCGGTTCGAACAAGAACCACCCGGTCATGGAGCATATGTTGAAAAGCCACAGCGGCGAGATAGATGGCCCGAAGCTCCAGCACATTGATGTGGCAGCGGCGGTCCTCTGTTGACCACATCCCCTGAGTGCGTAGGCCATCCAAGTGAGCTCCCCAAGCGTACTCCGACGAATCTGTGGTGAGTACCTTGCTGTGTGGGGGGGCGAGAAAAAGTAAACCTTTGGACAGATTTGAAGAGTCGGCCCACCAGAGGAGCGATCGTTGCAAGGAAGGAGTCACTGTCACAGGACAGTCGATTGGGTCCCGGTCCTGACGCCATTTGGAGGCCAGGGTCCATTGAGGAATCCTCAGGTGGAGGCGGGCGAAGGGTATGACGGTGACGGTAGAGGCCATGTGGCCCAGCAGAGTCATCATCTGTCAAGCTGATACCGAGGTCAGCAGCGAGATCCTTCGACTCAGACTTACTAACGCCTCTTGACGTGGAGGGGGAAGGAAGGAGCGGAGGTGAACCGTATCCAGAACGGCCCCGATGAACTGTAAGGACTGAGAGGGGTTCAGCTGGGATTTTGGGATGTTTACCTCGAACCCCAGCCCTTGAAGGTAAATAATAGTCTGTCGGGTCGCTGAGATAACCCCCTCCCTGGACGGGGCTTTGGGGGGGAGCAGCGCTACTGGCCTCGGGGGGTGGGGATGGGGGGAACATATCAAGCGAGTTTCCATTATTTCCTATGGGTTAAACTCACTTTGATTATGCAAAGGGAAGGAAGGAGCGGAGGTGAACCGTATCCAGAACGGCCCCGATGAACTGTAAGGACTGAGAGGGGTTCAGCTGGGATTTTGGGATGTTTACCTCGAACCCCAGCCCTTGAAGGTAAATAATAGTCTGTCGGGTCGCTGAGATAACCCCCTCCCTGGACGGGGCTTTGGGGGGGAGCAGCGCTACTGGCCTCGGGGGGTGGGGATGGGGGGAACATATCAAGCAAGTTTCCATTATTTCCTATGTGTTAAACTCACTTTGATTATGCTTGTAAACCAAGGTTCCACTGTATGGTCAAATATATTTTATTGAGCAATCAAGAAAACAACAGAGTGACACAACAAGATCAAAAACCAGCTCAAAAGAGTTTGAAATATCCCCCCAAAGAACCTCCCTCCCCCAAACCCAACCCAAAACACCCCCCTCCCCCCCAGTCCCACCCCTGGGTCCTCCTTCCAATTACCAAAAAGAAACAAAGAGCAAGCTATACAGAAAATGAAACAAAAGGAGAAGCACAACAAAAAGCATCAATTAAGTATCCGGCTACGAGCCAGAGGGGTCAAAGTAGTCCAGAAGGGTTCTCAAGTAGTCTGGAAAAGGCGGCCCTGGCGAGAGGACAAATCGGTCACATCCCGTCGCTCCCACATCAAGAGAGCAATCATGCGGCTCCTCCAAAGGGAATAGAGCCTCAGCTTCAAGCCATTTCAGCAAGATGCATTTCAAAGCAATCAGGATAGACCACTTGAGGAAAGCTGCAACTCTTTTAGAACGTGGAAAGTAGTGAGGAATAGTCCCAAACAAAAGCAAAGGTGAGCTGCGGATGGTAACATGCCAAAGATTCTCCACAAAAGCAAAGATAACAGTCCAAAAATGCTGTACCTGAGGACAAGTCCAAAACATGTGTCCCAAACTGGCTTCCGGAGCCTGACAACGAAGGCAGGCTGCGTTTAAACGAAAGTGAGCCAAATAAGCCCTTTTAGGAGAGACATATAAACGAAAAATCAATTTAAAATGTTGTTCCCAAAAGATGGTATATTTACGAAATGCTGGCAGACGTCGGACAGACTGAAGAAGTATGTCCGAAGGCAAGTCTACAGCAAGATCACAAGACCAAGCATCTCGCAGCCGAGAATGGTCAAACAAAGGGCATTCATCTTTCAAGTGGCGATGATGGAACTTGAGGGGGACCGGCTCCTGTGAACCAATGGTAAAGGCCGTGGACAACGACTCTTGGCAGGAGGCCTGCAAGGAGCTAGGAGATAAGGAAGAAATGTAATGGTGGATTTGCATATAAGCAAAAAAGTCAGAAGGGGGAAGATCAAATTCTATTTGCAATTGAGCAAAAGATTTAGGGGTACCATCATCATTAACCAAGTGAAATAGATAATGAATGCCCTTCGTTTCCCACCGAACAAAACTCGGCCCATCAATCCCAGGCAGGAAAGAACCATTAAAGCGAAGAGGTAGAAAGGGAGAAACAGAGGAAGAAAGAGTGTGAAATTTACAGACCCAACGCCAAACCTTCTTCAAGGGTCGATGCAATACTTTCAGAGAAAGAGACTCAGGTGCAATAGAAGGGACAGAATGTAGATAGGCACTAAAGTGAGCAGAATGAAAACAAGTAAGTTCTAGAGAAGTGTTAGTGAACGCTGAAGTACCCCTAAAGAGATCATTAATATGCCGCATGCCACAACCAACTGTCAAATAGCGAAGATTCAATAAGCCCAAACCCCCTCTATACCAGGGAGTCGCCGCCCACTTATAAGACAAATGAGGTCTCTTACCAGCCCAAAGAAATTTCTGGACCAGGCGCTCCAGTCTGCGCTCGTCACGAAAAGTCAAATAAAGGGGAAGGACCTGAAAAACATAAAGCCAACAGGGAACTAATAGCATGTTATACAAGTGTACTCGACCCAGAAGCGAGAAAGGAAGAGATTCCCAAAGGTGTAATTTATTTTGTAAAGCCTGAAACAGCGGCATCACATTTAACCGGTACAGATCAGATAAATCTAGCGGAATGGTAACTCCCAGGTACCGCAAAGCGGAATCAGCCCAACGAAGAGGAAAAGCACCCCTCCAGGAAGTCCGTAAATCCGGTGGAAAAGGTAAGGCCAAGGATTTATCCAAATTAAGGGACAGCCCCGAATAAAACCCAAATTCGGAAATGAGATCCAGAGCTGCCGGGAGAGAGTCTTCAGGGCGGGTAAGAATTAAGAACATATCATCTGCATACACCAGAGTCTTAAGTTCGAGGTCGCCAACCGAGAGACCTCTGACCTCCGCGAACCCCCGAAGAGTGCATAACAAGGGTTCCAAAGAAAGAAGGAACAGAAGAGGGGAAAGAGGGCAACCCTGCCGGGTACCACGAAGAATAGGGAAAGAGTCTGAGCGTGTCCCGTTGACAAGCAGAGAAGCATGCGGATTAGAGTAAAGTGAACTCACAGCATCCAAAAAGAACCCTCCGAGCCCCACATACTCCAAGGTACGAAACAAAAAAGACCAGTGAATGCTATCAAACGCCTTGGATGCATCCAGGCTAACAAATAGCGTCGGAATTTGGCGAGATTGGCACTGAGCAAGAGCAAGAAGTACCTTGCGGACATTGTGTACTGACTGGCGGCCCCGAACAAAACCAACCTGATCCTCATGTATAAGCTGTGGTAAATGAGGAGCAAGACGATCAGCCAGCATGCGTGCGAAGAGCTTGAGGTCAACATTTATTAAAGAAATGGGGCGATAAGACCCCGGCAAATCAGCATCCTTACCCGGCTTCAAGAGCAAAGTAATAAGGGCCTCGTTCGCAAAGCACAGAAAAGAACCACGGGCAGTAGCAGCATTAAAATACGCCAACAAAGGTCCATAAAGAGAAGGGGAAAGGAGCCGATAGAAGTCACCCGAGAACCCATCTGGGCCCGGAGCCTGATCAGAGCGGAGCGATTTAATGGCAGACTCTAGTTCAACTGCCCGGAACGGACTATTAAGAGAAGAAATCGCAGCCTCCGACAAACGAGGAAGCCCAGAAGAGTGAAGATAGTCCGTCATCATCTCCAAAGAAGCATCATCCGGAGCTTCATATAACCGACGAAAAAAGTCAAACAAAACCCCGGAGATCTCAGAAGTTTGAGACACCACCCCACCGCCCCAGGTCCGCAAAGATAAAATCGGCTTCCTACCAGTCGTAGCGTTAACCAAACGAGCCTTAAGGCGTCCAGGTTTGTTCCCATAACGATGGAAACGATGCTGATAAAAGGCTTTGCATTTTTGGGAACGAGAATGAAGAAGTGAGTTCAAGGCCACCTGAGTAGACAGATAACAGTCTCGAGTCTCCTGAGAAGGGTGAAGAGAAAAGGACCGCTTCGCTAAACGTAAGGCCCGTTCGAGAGTAACGATCCCTTGGTTAATACGCTTGTTACAAGCACACAGAAATGAAATGATATGACCTCAAATCACCGTCTTCCCAGCCTCCCAAAACAAAATAGGATCATCCATGTGGGAAGCATTATTCGTTGAATAGTCATCCCATTGGGCCTGCAAAAAGGTACGAAATTCCATATCCTGTGCAAGATAGAAGGGAAACCGCCAGGACGACGCTCGGAGGTACGAAGAATCCAAGAAAACATCTACCCAAATCGGGGCGTGATCCAAAATAGACAGAGGTCCAATCTCAGCTGATTGAACGGAAGGAAACATAGAGGAAGACAAGAAGATATAATCCAAGCAAGACCAAGTGCCATGGGCACGAGAAAGATGAGTGTAGTCGCGAACTTCAGGGTGCAGGAGGCGCCAAGGGTCCACAACCGAAAGAGATTCACAAAAGTCTGAAAGAAGGTGACCCTTAGAACCCAAAGAAGAAACGGGAGATCCGGATTTATCCTGATCAGGAGTCATGACCAAGTTAAAATCTCCCAGGAGAAATAAAGGATCACCAGGAAAACGAGAACAAATTTGGAGCAACCGCTGCAAGAAGGCTGATTCACCAAAATTAGGGCCATAAACCACTAACAAAAGATAGGAGCGCCCTCCCAAGGTAAGTCGTAAAAGCAGGGATCGACCGTCAGGCTCCTTTTCCAGAACCAGGACACCAATGGGAGAAGACTTGCGGACCAACACAGCAATGCCCCCATGACGGCCAAAGAGGAAGCAAAATACACCTTCCCCACCCAAGAACGACGCAACTTAAAATGTTCTGCATCAGTCAATCTAGTTTCTTGTAAACAGGCAATATCTGACTGATAGCGCTGTAGAGCAGCAATTATTTTGGATCTCTTAACAGGTGATGTAATCCCCCCTACATTCCAAGATGTAATTCTAAAAGGGGTACTCACAGCTGAAAGTCAGAAAAGATGCGAGAGAAGAAAAAGGAATCCAAAAGAAAAGCACCCCAAGGGCCCAGCCCCCCCCAGAGTAGCAGTGACCACTTAAGGAGAACAATGCAGCAAATGTGGAACAATAGAGCACAGCAAAAGTGAGGCAAACATACTGAAGGAGGACCCCCCACCCCCCAAAACCAACCCCACCCAAACCTCCCCCAACCCAGCAACCCATGATCCCCAAAATGGCATGACAGAAGACAAAAGCAAAACCATTGTAAATAGTGAACAAAGTGAGCATACATAATGACGGAGGACCCCCCACCCCTACAAACCCCACCCATCCCAACCCCCCCCCCCAACCACCCAAACCAATTTTCCCATAAACCCAACCACAATTCCAAACCCCACTCCACAAACGTGAAGCGGAGAGAGAGTCACGAGTAGATGCATACAGGGCCCCCATCCCCCCACTCCACCCGCTCCACATAGTTCTGTCCATATTACAATCAAACTAGAACCCCCACAGCAGCCCTCACCAAATCAGACACACTCCGCTCACCACACACAGAGAACCAGACATTTCAGGGGGTTCCACAGCCCTCCAGAATGCCCCCTAATAAGGAAATCCAAAAGTGCACACAACCTATCTCCAGAGAAAGAAACTAGGAGAGGCAGTACAATCCAACAAATCACTAAAATAAGGAACCCACTCGGAATCAGCAAAAACCCACCCAGCTAGTGGAGAAACAGTCACACGCCCCCCCCCTCCCCCCGGGAAAGACAAACCCCAACAAATACTACCACAGTGCCCAGCCCATGTAGAACAGATATCCCAAAAACAAGCTGCCAACATTCAGAGACCCAACCAACCCCCAAACTTCTCAGTCAGCAAACAACCATGGGCCCACGACAGAGAGAAGGGAGAGATCCCAGTCACCAGAATCTGCAGTCCTCGCTCCGCTCCCTTGCAGACTCACTCAAGTCAAATGGCCCAACTCCGGCCCCCAAACAACAAACAAGAACGTGGGGCAGTTCAGTACCAGGGGGGAGGCCGAGCCCCCCCCGCCTCGCAGAGCCAGTGCACAAGTGAGTCCGATGTCGTTAGCAGGTCTCTAGGCCCAAATAGGCCAAAAGGGAGAAAAGTCCCCTCCTCCGGAGAGCATTAGCCGACACTCTAGCCATGCCAGCGATCTCAGGGGGCCGAGGAAGGCCCAGACTCTCCAGGTAAGGCATCTAGATAGGCCTGCGCCGCCTCCGCCGAATCATAAGTCCGCCATCCAGATGAAGTCCAAATCTTCAGCAGCGCCAGATAAAGCAATTGAAACCGCTGCTTCCTGTTAAACAGTGCCGTGCACACCCGGGAAAAGCGCCTCCGGCGTTCTTGAAGCGCGGGCGAATAATCCTGGAAGAGGCGAACCGACGCACCTTCAAAGGAAAGGGTATTACGATTTTTCCTATATTGCCGCATCAGTTCAGCCTTCACCGCCGAGTTATGCACCTTGAAAATTGTAACCAGGTCATCAGAGCGCTCACGATCATCAGAGCGCCGACCCAGGCGGTGCGCTCGGTCGAGCCGCAGGGGTCCTACACCATCCGGAAGGGGTAATGCGGTGCGGAGCCAGGACTCCAGTGTAGAAAGCAAGCGGGAATCTGGAATCTCCTCCGGAAGACCCACCAGACGAATATTATCCCGTCTGGAGCGGTTCTCAAGGTCGTCCAGTTTTTCCCCTTGCCGCTGAAGCAAAGCTTTCATGGATGCCAGATCCGCTGAAGAAGCAGTGGTGGTGTCCTCTACCGCAGAGACTCGCTGCTCCAGCTCACCCGTCCGCCTCGTGGTCTCAGTCAGGAGGGATTCAAGTGTGGTAAGCTGGCCCGATAGCTGGTCAAAACGGGAGTCTAGCGCTCTCACAACGGACGCCGACAACGCTGCGATGTGGGCCTCTGACAAGGGGAGTGCGGAGCCCAAATCCCCTGCCGCCATTTTCATTTCAGGCCACGCTGCTCTGCTCTCTCGGTCTTTAACGGCCCAGGTCGATTTTACGCTCATGACCGGACTAGATAGACGAAGAAACTTGTCCATGCACTGCCCAGACCAGTAGGAAATGCACAGGACTCACAAGAAGGGAGCAAGGTAGGCACGAGGGGCCCCGGGGCCCCGGAGCACAAGTAAGACACGTCTCACTCGGCTCAGAACATCACGTAACTCCCGGTTCCACTGTATATATATATATATATATATATATATATATATATATATATATATTTTTTTTTTTTTTCAAAAAGGTCAAGGCAGATGACTTTAGATTCAAACAGTTTTATTGATGCAAATATCATCAAATACAATAAATACAGCATCAAAGGACATCAAGCATTTTCCCTATCTGTCCTGGTGGGCTCACAATCTATCTAACGTACATGGGGATATGGAGGACTGAGTGACTTGCCCAGGGTCACAAGGAGCAACGTGGGGTTTGAAGCCACAACCCCAGGGTGCTGAGGCTGTAGATCCAACCAATGCACCACACTCTCAGTAAAAACTATAGAAAAATGGACACATATAGTGCAAAATATAGACAGCAGATATAAATTCTCAAAACTGACACATTTCGATCATAAAATTGAAAATAAAATCATTTTTCCTATCTTTGTTGTCTGGTGATTTCATGAGTCTGGTTGCACTTCCTTCTGACTGTGCGTCCAATATTTCTTTCTTTCTGCCTACTGCATGCTTCCTCTACTCCAGAAATCATTCCCTTCCCCAACTAACATCTCTCTGTCCTCCATGAGTCCAACTTTTCATCCTATCTCCTTCGCCCCTATTGGCAACATGTCTCCCTCTCTCTCTCACTGTCCATTTGTCTTTTTCTCATTCCCTCCCTTGCTGCAAAGGGAGTGGGAAAAGAGAAAGATTCAGGGTGCATCTCTCCCAACCCCTCTACTACTACATCCAACATTTCTCCCTCTCTCATCTCCCAGATCATGTACAGTATTTTCACCACTGCCCACCAGCCCCATGCCCATTTCTCCTTCTCTCACCCCTCTCCAGCACAATGCCACATCTCTCCCTCCATCACTATGTCCAACATTCCTCCCCCTTGCATTCCTTTCAATCTTGCATCCCTTTCAACATTCCTCCCCCTCTGTTCCCTCTCCACCACCATATCCAATATTTCTCCCTCTCATCCTTCTGTATCCAATGCATCTCTACCTCACTCCTCTCTCTGTATGCTCAATTTTCCTCTTTCTTCTTTTCCCCATGTGCACCATCTCTTTCTCTTTCCCTCTCACTCACCACTCATGCCTAACAATTCTCTTTCTTTTCCCTCCCTTCTATGTCCCAAGTTAGTGCCCCTTTCCTCCCTCCCTTCTGTGTCCCAAGTTCGTGCCCCTCCCATGTCCCATTAGCTCCTTCTTCCCCCCCCCCCTTACTCCAGTGCCACACTCGTTTCCTTCAGGGCCGTCCAGCTGGGCTGCTCCTTCTGCCTTCGGTGGCATTTGTTGCAGGGATGTGCAGGCAGCAGCTCACATGCTGCATGTGTCTGACCCACAAGCCTTCCCCCGACATCAGCGAGAAGGTTTCCCTACAAGTGCCACTGAAGGCAGGAAGGAATAGCCCACCTGGAAGGAGGTAACTGGGATCCCCCACTGACCTGGAAGGCTTTCCTCCAACATCAGCTCTGACATTGGAGAGAAGCCTTCTGGGTCGGCTTTGGTGGAGGGAAGTGGGCAGGAAGGAGGGCATGGGATCCCCAGCAGCAACAGGCAACAAGGAGGGCATGGGATCCTCGATGGCAGTCATTAAGGAGGAAGGAGGGCGGTGACTCACACAGTGCTGTGTAACCCTAAGAGTACGTGTACTGCATGTTGATAAACACTGTTCTAAGAGACAGCTGTCATCAAAAGGAAACTCAGCTGGCTTAATTCTTCTCACTAACCCCCCTCACCCCCACCAAGATTGCTCATGGGCCAGTAAGCTTGGTGACAGGTCTTGTATTGGGAATGGAAAATGGGCAGACATTTATTTTTTATTTATTTAACAGATATACCCTGTATACCGCTTAAAACCTAAACGGGTTATATTGAATGGTGATAAGTATTTTAAGTGTTCCCTGCCAGCCCCAGTGGGATCTAACTGGTACCTAGGGCAGTGGTTACAAGTTGTGGCACTGGGATTGAACCTGTGGCCTCAGGGTGCTGAGGGCACTAACTACTGGGATACTTGCCATTTTTATCTGCCATCATATTGTGACACAAGGTTTCCAAATGACTATCCATTGGAAATGTTATAATTTTGTTGTTTAGATACCAGCTGCCATTTTATCTAACAGGGAGACTATTACTGCAAAAATACAGATAGTTTGGGAGTGCAAGTTTTACTCTTCATTATGGTTTAAAACTACAGGTGTACTATCTTAGCATCCACATTTGGGATTTGAATTTATAATAAATTCTTCCCTGTCAGCATCACCAGACAAATACAAAAGCATGGGTTACAAACTAGAATTCACCTCCCCAATCGCATATTCCTTTGTGTAGTCCGTTTGCCACTCTCTAGAAAAGCAAACAGCGGTTGTTGCCACTCTTGAGGTGTTGAAGGCTATCATAAGAACATAAGATTTGCCGCTGCTGGGTCAAACCAGTGGTCCATCGTGCCCAGCAGTCCGCTCACGCGGTGGCCCTTAGGTCAAAGACCAGTGCCCTATTTGAGTCTAGACTTACCTGCGTACGTTCTGATTCAGCAAGAACTTATCTAACCTTTTCTTGAATCCCTGGAGGGTGCTTTCCCCTATAACAGCCGCTGGAAGAGCGTTCCAGATTTCTACACTCTCTGGGTGAAGAACTTCCTTACGTTTGTAAGGAGTCTATCCCCTTTTATCTTTAGAGCGTGCCCTCTCGTTCTCTCCACCTTGGAGAGGGTGAACAATCTCTCTTTCTCTACTAAGTCAATTCCTTTCAGTATCTTGAATGTTTCGATCATGTCCCCTCTGTCTCCTCTTCTCAAGAGAAAAGAAGCCCAGTTCTCTAGCCTCTCATTGTATGGCAACTTCTCCAGACCCTTAACCATTTTTGTCACTCTTCTCTGGACCCTTCTGAGTAGTACTATGATCTTTTTCATGTACGGCGACCAGTGTTGGACACAGTACTCCAGGTGGGGGCGCACCATGGCCCGGTACAGCAGCATGATAACCTTCTCCGATATGTTTGTGATCCCCTTCTTAATCATTCCTAGCATTCTGTTCGCCCTTTTTGCCGCCACCACACCTGGCGCGGACGGTTTTATTGTCTTGTCTACACATACTCCCAAGTCTCTTTCCTGGGGGCTCTCTCTGAGTACAGCACCAGACATCCTATATTCATGCATATGATTTTTGTTACCGACATGCATCACCTTGCACTTATCCACGTTGAACTTCATTTGCCATTTCGCAGCCCATTCCTTGAGTGTGTTTATGTCTCGTGGGTCTTCGCAATCCTTCTGTGTCCTCACTACTCGGAATAGCTTTGTATCATCTGCTTGTCATACCAATTTCTAGGTTGTTTATAAATATGTTGAAGAGCGTGCTGAGCACCGAACCCTTCGGCACTCCACTTGTGACGCTTTTCCAATCCGAGTATTGTCTACACTCTCTTTCCTATCCCTTCGAATTTGGAACGGGAGGTTCCAAAGAAAGGCAGATCCTTTTGCCTGGTCCTGGACCTCAAGAAGGTCAACAAGTGGCCTGCAGGTTCAGCACTTCTGGATGGAAATTCCTCGGTCTGTCATTGCGGCTGTATAACTAGGAGAATTTCTTACCTTCTTCAACCTTACGGAGGCCTACCTGCACATTACAATTTGGCCCCTGCATTAGTGGTTTCTTTGATTTGCAGTTCTCGGCCAGCACGCCATTTGACCTGTCCACCGCTTCCAGGACTTTTTCCAAAATAATGGTGATGGTAGCGGCCTTCCTGCACAGAGAGGGAATTTAGGTCCATATTCGACAGAGAGAGCCAAATTTGATCAACATTAATAAACAAGCATATATATTTATTAATTGAGAAACCATAAATTAGGTGAATAAGAAAAAAAGAAAAGAAAAATGTATATAAAAAAGAAAGGCAAGGGATATCTGAAAAATGAGGATGTGCCTTTCCTTTCCTTTTTATATACATTTTTCTTTTCTTTTTCCCTTGTCTTTCTTTTTCTTATTCACCTAATTTATGGTTTCTCAATTAATAAATATATACTGTACAGTATATGTTTGTTTATTAATGTTAATCAAATTTCGCTCTCTATGTTTCCTCAGAGGACCCCTGAGGAAGGCATTTGTGCCAAAACACAGCCCATGTAGGGTCAAGATTCCAGTATGCGTTTTGTGACAACTTTTAATAAAGTATTGTATATCTTTATTTCTTGGCTCCAAGTCCTGGTTCTATTTTCTGCATTTTTGGACACTCCTTTGTTTTGTGGAACTTTGATCTTTTTGTCTCTGACTTTGGGCTCACTGCTCTTTGCTGTGAGGCTATTCAGAGGCATTTATGGACTGTGCAACACAGCCAAGAGCCACCTAGAACTGACTCGACATCTGGCATACTTGGGAGCGCTGTTCAATATAGCTCGGGAATAGTCGTTCTCCCAGATGCCAGGATAGCCAAGCTACAAGACCAGATCCGGCCACTCGGATCCACGCCCCTCTACTCGGGCTTATGCTCAGATACTTGGCTCCATGGCGGTAGCGCTGGATGTGGTGTGCTGCTTTGTCATTGCACGATCTATGGTGTATGGTGCCTCTGGCATCGGAATCGGCTTTTTAAAAATGTGACACATCCGGTGACATCGCTAGGGGTGGGGGTGGAGTTAGCATTGTACAAAGGTTGGGCAACAGAGGGAGTTCAGTAATAGCAGAAAATGCAATTAGTAAGGTTCCGATGGCCCAGGCAGGTGTGGTGGTAATATCCTTTAGAACCTCTGGCATCGGGCCTGGCTTTTACAAATTATGGCACACCCCGTGACATTACTGAGGGGGTAAAATTGACACTATTCCAAGTCCAAGTTTGAGGAGGATGAAATAACATGGTGGCTGATGGTCCTTCAGCAGGTGTCCCCAGCTAGGCTCCCAACACCTGTTTCTGCTGTCGACTCTTGGCTGCCAATGAAGATGCAACATTTTCATGCCTTGGGCCACTATTGCGATAAACTGTAGGTAAGTGGCCAATTGCAATATTTCAAAGCAGAGCTTACTTGCTGCCATTTTTTTTTTTTTTCCTCTGCAGTTCAGTGAAAGAAGCTGGTTTATCAGCATCTACACAACATTCCAGCTCAACAGCATTTCAACTGATCCTGGGACTTGTTTGAAATGTGAGAAGTGGCCTTTTCTGCTTCCACCATATCCTTGGACAATGCTGGGGAGGAAAATTATTATACACTGAGCAGCACCCAGTACACAAGCAATGTTACTTAGGTGTGGGACCAGACAGAAAGCTGACAGATATACTGTACCAGGTCAGATGTTGGATGTTGTGGGGAAGGAATCATTGGGGACCGCAGGATCACTTTGCCACAGAGCAGATGAGCTGGGGAGAAAAAAATGGCCATTGTTTAGCCCAGAAGTACAGTCCAACCATGTGGCTCTAATTGATAATGTCAGTGCACTGTCCTTTACTCACGTGCACAGAACGACTGCTTAAGAAGCTGTGGAACCACGGGATGCAAGGGGATGTCCACCGATGGATCAAACACTGGCTGGCAGGCAGGAAACAGAGGGTTGGAGTAAAGGGCCATTACTCAGACTGGCAATGGGTCACGAGCGGAGTTCCACAGGGGTCGGTGCTGGGACCGCTCCTGTTCAATATATTTATTAACGACCTGGAGGCGGGAACAAAATGTGAGGTTATTAAATTTGCGGATGACACCAAACTCTGCAGCAAGGTTAGAACTGCGGAAGACCTGCAAAGGGACCTAACGAAGCTGGAAGAGTGGGCAAAAAAGTGGCTGATGAGCTTTAACATAGAGAAATGCAAGGTCATGCATGTAGGGAGAAAGAACCCGATGTTCAGCTACAAAATGGGGGGGATCATTGCTAGGGGTAAGCAACCTTGAAAGAGACCTGGGGGTGATGGTGGACACAACATCGAAAGCATCAGCACAGTATGTGACAGCCGCAAAGAAAGTGAACAGAATGTTGGGTATCATTAAAAAGGGTATCACGACCAGGACGAAGAAAGCCATCCTGCCGCTGTATCGTGCAATGGTCCGCCCACATCTGGAGTACTGTGTCCAGTACTGGTCGCCGTACCTCAAGAAAGACATGGCAGTACTTGAGGGAGTCCAGAGAAGAGTGACTAAACTGATAAAAGGTATGGAAAACTTTTCATACGCTGACAGGTTGGAAATGCTGGGGCAATTCTCCCTGGAAAAGCGGAGATAGAAACCTTCAAAATCCTGAAGGGCATAGAGAAGGTAGACAGGGACAGATTGTTCAGACTGTGGGGAAGTACAAGTACAAGGGGGCACTCAGAGAAATTGAAAGGGGATAGGTTTAGAACAAACGCTAGGAAGTTCTTTTTTACCCAGAGAGTGATGGACACATGGAACGCGCTTCCGGAAGTTGTGATAGGCCAGAGCACAGTACAGGGGTTCAAGGAAGGTTTAGATAGATTCCTAAAGGATAAGGGGATTGAGGGGTATAGATAGAAGTAGAGGTAGGTTATAGGAATTGTCAGGGACCACTTCACAGGTCATAGGCCTGATGGGCCGCCATGGGAGAGGACCGCTGGGCGCGATGGACCTCTGGTCTGACCCAGTGGAGGCAACTTCTTATGTTCTTATGGTAAATCACTGCAGCAGTATGGCGATAGTTACTATTTTGTCTGCTGCTTTCAATTTGAGCCAGAACTTTCTGTTGTTCAGTCTCTGCTTAGACTGTTGGTAATAATAAGGTGTTTGCATCATCTTGTATTATTAATGGTATTTGATAAGTTTAGAAGGCACTTTCAAGGTCTTTTGGATGTGAATTCATACCCCTGATGCAGGCATATGTGAAGTGGGGAAGGAATCATACACATCAACCTGTGATAAAGTAGAGCTTATTGAGTACAAACAAATATTAAAATGCAAACCATATAAAATGACCAATCTATCTTGCATTTCATTTTGTATGTTCTGCATTTTGATGAGTACGGTTCCTTCTCCACTTTCTCTTTGCTGTATATTTGCCGTGGAGTTGATAGTCTTGTTTTTTGGATTGCAGGCATATGTGAAACATGGCTGGCGAGTGGTGTTCACATCTGGTGACTTTTTATTTTCAGTAAAGTGGCTATTGACATACCGCTGCTTTATGTGGTTTAATTATTCTTGATCTATGCTGGGTTTGTTGGATTAAGCCTCTCTTCTGGACTACTTGAATTTACATGCAGATATGCTCTCTCTTTCTGATTCCAGAAAGAGTGCAAACAGGGTCACTGCCAGCTGCAGGAACCACTGGAATCCATGTGGCAATACCCCTACAGTGATTGGAAACTCCTTGTAAGGTACCATGTTTCCCTAGAACCTACTACAAGAATAATAAGAATTGGAGTCAACAAAAATGGGTCGGCAGTGATAATGAAGTAGGGAGAGCCACCAGAAGCAGATAATGGGCAGCAAGTGTTCTAAGACTCCTGTGCAACAATAACATGGCCCACTTTTGTGACTGCAAAGCTGGGTATAGCAGCTCAACAACCAAGTGGAGCAGTTGTGAGAGGAGCTTATCCTGTCAGCAGCAGCCTAATTTCCAAGGAATTTTTTGTTTTGTTTGGACCTAGAGCGCCCTCCAGAAGACAAAGATAGCCCAGAGTCGTTCTGTAGCCCAAACACCTACCTCAAATACACCCAGGCAGAAATATCCTTGAAATAGTATTTCAAGAGTCAAGTCTGAGATACTTTTATTCACCAATATTAAAAGGAAAAGCTCCATATAACCTGGTACTTCAAAACACCCACATAGAGTCATTCCTTAGCAACAGCAGCAGATGAATCCATAGACCAATGGGATAGCCCATATCTACCAGCAGGCAGAGATAGAGAAACTGAATAACAGGTGGTCCTATTGGCTGGCACTCCTCCTGCATCTCCAGTATGCTCTTATCGCCCAGCAGGTGATGGTCGCTATTCAACTAGCTCCTAGATTCTGGCTGTGACTGGAAACTTATTTTCTCCTGTTGAGGTTTTCTCTTCAGTGAGATATTAGTTCTATTTCTCCTGTTAAGGTTTTCTCTTCAGTGAGACAGGGGTGTCTGGCTGAACGGTGCCGGCTTTAGGGGTTACACCTGGGCCCCCCCAGGTCCCTACCTCACCCTCCCTCCAATGATAGAGGGTCTGCCTTAGTCCCTATTTTTTTCTTCTTTCCCTTATTTAAAAAAAAAAAAAAAGGGACACTGTAGTTACATTTCTGCCCTGCACATGCTGTGCAACCGGCATTTGCCGGCTTCTACTGGCACTAATCACAAGGTTGTGAGTATAAGTTTAATTCTTCTGGTATTTGAACTGTGGGACGTTTATTTTGTTAAGCGCTAAGTTTTTTTGCGAGGTGGAATTTGGTTTCTACGGGGTTACTTCAGTGAAGGGCTAAACTCGATTAAGGGAGCCGGTGCTTTCCCGCGCATTTGAAGTACGAGCTTCTTTTCCTTCCCTGGCGATGGTGCTGCAGTGTTTGTCGGTTTCTGGGGCTGACTCTGCTCGGCAGTACCGCAACCAGTGGGGTGGTGCGTAATTGGACGGCTCCTGGTGTTGCCTTGGGGCACTGCATAATTACACGGTTCTCGGGGAGGTGAGGACGGCTCCCGGTGTGTTCTTCAAAGACTCTCCAGGAGCCGGGTCTTTACGGAGCGCATGTGGCGCGCGCTGGTTCTCCAACGCTGTTGAGAACCAAGCGCCTTTCATATATTTCCTCCCCCAGGATGTATTTTATACAAGGTAGGCCACGGCTGTGTGTTTCTATTTCAGCGAGGGGCTTCGTGTCTGTTTTCTGCAGCACTGTTTTCAGTGCCAGCATATTTTGGCGCAAAACTGACATCCGCACCGCAGTTTTCAGAGAGTTGTTTTGTGCAGCTGACTTTCTCGGAGTGTACCGCAGCTTCTCCTTTTTCGGGGTCAGCTACGTCGGTACTGTTAACACAGCTTTGAACGATGTTGCGGTGGTCATGTTTGGTGTGTATGTGTGTTTCCCTGGCTTCACTTGCAGAGAGGCGGCCTTTTTTTCTTGGGCCTGCTCTGTTCCGTCTCCAGGGCCTTCAAAGTGAGATTCTGCCCTGTGTTTGGTCGCCTGCGCTCAGTTCTCTGGAATGGGTTGGCAGGCGGCACAGCGAAGTAACTGGCCAGAGAGTACCCGCGTTTCATTTGGGTAGTTCTTTGTCTCTCTCGGGCTGTGTGTGTGTGGTGGTTTCCTTGATTTTTCTACCTATATGCAGTGCTGCGTGTGTCTTGTAGTGCTGTGGAAATACTTCCTGTACATATGGAGTAGTTCTAGGGGCATGGTCCGCCTTGGTTACTGTAAAAAATAAAATAAATAACCAAACAAGGTTGCCCTTTAAGGGCGGTTGGTTTTTGGAGCAACTTGCATGTGGTTTCAGATACCACAGGCTGCCGCAGTTTCCTCTTCTTTTTCAGACTTCCATCATAGTCATTGTTACATTGCGAGACTAGTTGGTTCTCAGGAGTGTTCCTTTATTCTATGCAGAAATTATGATTGTCCTCCAGCTCGTTACCTGACCGCTGCTTCACTTTGTATGGGTCATTGCTTCCGCTGCCAAATCTTTTGGCTTTCTCACGGAAAGGAAGCTGTAATATTGGCAGGTCACGACACTTTGCCAATTATACCAGTTGCTTACGCCTTTGCATTCATTTCTCCCATTTCAAATTCTTTCTTGGTGTCACTGTGTGTTGAGTCTCCAAGGGTGCCGCTGGTGCGTGATCCCCTTCAATGTTTGCTAGTGCTTGGGACTGTGGTTTCAGCTCTTCCGGACCTAAGGGAAGTTGTTCCATTTGCTTCATAGTGCCCGAAATTTAAAAGGGGGATTGATCTGACTAGCGATGGGTTTCATTTGAGTCTCTTAGTTTCTCGAAGTTGAATATTTCGAATGGGAACTGTGAGATTATTTACATTTTCACATGTGGCCACTACATCAGCAGTATCTTCGCTTGGTTGTTCTCGAGCGGCACTTTCGGTTTAAGCAGACATCGTTTGGCCTAGCCATTTACTTCATAGTGACTACAATGGGGTTATTGATCGGATGGGAGCTGGATCTCGTTCTGGTAAATTAGTTTCTCAGAGTTAGATATTTCCAGAGAAAAACTATGAGAAAAATTTGCAATTGCGCTATAGTCCCTGAATTTGCACTATCTTCGCTTAGCTCTCATTGGGCAGCGCTATCAGTTTTGGCTGCTGCAGTTTGGCCTTGCCTCAGCTCCATGACCATTTTAGATTATGAGGACAGTAGTGGCATTTCGGCGTAAACAGGAGATTCAGGTGCTTTCTTTCTTAGACGGCTGCTTGATTCTGATGTCTTCCAGCCAGGTGACTTTGTCATACACAAACGGGTGATCTCTCTTATTTGTGCTTCTTTTCTTCCACTCTTTGGAGGTGTATTTTCTAATTTTCAAAGAGCTCTTTTCTCCTGTACTGATTATTGGACTATCAAGGGATGTTGTTCACATTGGAGAGGAATGTGTTACTTCCCAGGGACTGGGGCGACAGGTTGCAGTCTCAGGTTTGTCTTCTTCAGTCACCTTGATCAAGAGTATGGGATTCTGTAAATGTTCTTGAATCTATGGTGGTGATTCCACTGGGGACTTTGGTTTGCTTTCCCATGAGAACGCTCCAGCAGTCGTTTTTGTTCAGTGTTTCCCAGTCTTTCAAGGCTCCAATTGTGTTATCTAGTGGGCTCCTCTAGCATTGCTCATTATAATTTGGTGGCTCATTATAATTTGGTGGTGCATGCCTTGGTCTTTGCTGGACTGGCTCAAGTTCCCCGCACATCCAAGGCTGTCGGGTTAGGGGGCTCTGTGCCTTCAATCCTCGGTGCAAGGAGTCTGGTATTAAGAGGAGACTCAGTATTCGTTCATTCTTCTGGTCGGCTGCATGGTCAGACTAATGTTTCAGGAGTTTCAACCCTTTCCTCCGGAATGGCGATAAAGGTCTTTTAGGACAGTGTTATGACAGTGGTATTTCTCTGCAGCCAGGAAGGTATGTGAGGTACTCAGTTGGCGTGTTGAGTACTTGTTCTACTTCCATGGGTGGAATTTCTTCTTCCTCTTCTGTCCGCATCATTTTACAGGACAGGAAAAGGGTTTAGATAGACTTTCTGAGCATGGACCGTCTATTGTATGTTAACATGTACAGCGCTGTGTACGCCTTTCAGTGCTTTAGAAGTAATGCGTAATTGGGAACTATTTGCTCAAGCGTTCCAGCTCTTTGTATAGTGCTAGAGCTAGAACCTCATCGCCTCGTCTTGATATTCAAACTTCCTAGCTTCTTCAGCAGATGCAGGGCGTGGCAGTTAGAAGGGGTAGCAGCGTTGCTTCTTTCTCGCTTCTGGTTTCTCTTTTTCCGTGTTTTTCCCTGTCTGATGATTGGATGGCTTTGCTGGCTCGCTTTCAGGGCACAGTGATTAGAGAATCTCAGGATTGGCTGCGCCATCCTTGCTATGTGGGTCTGATGAGTCTTTCGACGGCTGATCTGTTGGAATTCCTGGTATTTCCGGATTGGTCACCTAGGGTCCAATCACTGTGGATATTCGTCCTACTCTGATATTTCAACCTAGCTTTTGAAAAGCTATGGCTGACGTGTAAGGTTGTTTCTTCTCTTATCCAGGCGATACAGACGTCTTCACCTGTGGCTTATGCTTCCTTTTGCAGGTTTTTCCTTTCTTGGGTACTTCTCAACATTTGTACCCTTCCAGAGTTCTCTGTTTTATGTTCTTTCTTTTGTGGCACATGTATATTTCCAAGGGCTTAGCATTCAATTCCCTTCAGCTTCAGGTGCCAATCTTAGCTTGTTACAAGGGCTATGTATCTCGCTCTTCTCTTCCTTCTCTGTTTCGTGTAGTTCAGTTCCTGACTGGAGTACAGTATCTGTCTTGAGGTACTTCTTCGCGGTTTCCCGAAGGATTCCTTTCATCCTTGTCTTTTGAGACTCTGAATGGCTTTGCCGTTACACTCGGGGTTTCTTCTGGCCAGGGCTTCAGCTTGGCGGTTTTCTGAGTTGCAGGTCTTGTTCGGCGGGGATTCCTATTTCTGGTTTACAAATTCTGGGGTGTCAGTTCGGACAGTACCGCGATTCTTTCTAAGGCGGTGTCCTCCTTTCTTTTATGCCCCTCTCACTTTTCCTTCCTTCTTCCTGGGAGGTGAAATGGGGAGTTGTGCTTTTCTTCACTGCATTTATTTTTTGTTTTTTGTTAGTGTGTAGCGTTTTCCGCGTGCTAGGTTTCTCGTGTCTTTTAGTCGTTTATATCATTTTTCTGTATTCTTCAGGGGCCGCCTCAACTGTATGGCAGCATCCACAGCCTACATCACTCGAAGGGTCCAGGAGGACATTCGTTACGCTTGCTTGCTGGCAGGGACGCGGTTGGCGGAAGAACTTCATGACCATTCCGCCAGAGCGATGGCTACTTCTTGGACTCGGTCCAGAGGTTTTTTCTCTGGAGGGTTTTGTCACGCGGCTACTTGGTCTTCTGAGAGTGCTTTATCTCAGCATTAACGGTTGGATGTGGGGGCGCATGCGGAAGATGCGCTTCGTGCTTCGGTTGTTGCGGAGGCAGCGTTTGCTTCCCACCCAGATTGAGGATTGCTTTGCTACATCCCATTGGTCTCTGAATTCATCTGCTGCTGTTGCTAAGGAAGGAAAAATTATGTTCTTATCTGTTAATTTTCTTTCCTTTAGACGCAGCAGATGAATCTAGAGCCCCACCCTTTCTGGATATTGACTGTCGGTTTTTTCTTTTGCAACTTTTGAAGTTTATTTTTCTTGCTGGTTGTATTCGGTATTATTAACTTTTGAGATTTGTTAGGGGAAAGGAGTTTTTTACATGCTGTGCCTTTTGATGGTTACGGATTCTTGGGCAAGGAGCTATACTGGAGATGCAGGAGGAGTGCCAGCCAATAGGACCACCTGTTATTTAGTTTCTCTATCTCTGCCTGCTGGTAGATGTAGGCTATCCCATTGGTCTCTGGATTCATATGCTGCGTCTAAAGGAAAGCAAATTAACAGGTAAGAACATAATTTTTCCTTCACTCCTGACTGTGTTCTGATATGGATAGTTTGAGGCTTGACTCCTGTAGGATTTTCCTGCCTTTAGATATCACCTCTTGTTCAAATAGTAGCAAATAGTTTGCAGCTTGTAGGGTAGAAACATCAAGAGAGAAATTCTTCACCTGGACCCTGAATCCCCTGATATCATTGATCTTTTTATATGGCCTCTTTCATACACTGATTGATATCTAAAGGGTGCATATATTTTTATTTCTACTATTAAAATAACATCCTGATATGCCTTGAGACATTAAAATGCCATTCAGAAACCAAAGCAACAGTTCCATGTGCTGTTGCCATCCTAACATAGTTATATTTGTAAGTTAATATGTTTTCTAGCTTGGATGGTGTCGTACCATGCAGCAGAGGTGTGAAAGCAATTCTTTGTGCCCAGACTGCATGATGTTCTAATACCACAGCTTGTGGGGAGAGCCAAAAATGCAAATCCCTGCTATATCCTTTCCCAGTGCCTCAAAAGCAGACTAACATATTAAGCTACTGATTTAATGTAAGATATGGGGGATTTGTCCTTTAGCCTTGGATAAGGGCGCCAGTGTACTTACAGAAATGTCCTTGCAGTTGCTGTAATCCATTAAGCTGAAAGGTAATAGCAGCAGTGCTGTATCGGCAATATTAAGGTGCAGAGTAGAATGTCAGTTGAGCATTGAGATCCATTCAGTCTGCTCTGATCAGTTACTGTTACAATGTCAGACTCCGGTTGATTTCATGATTTCAATGTATTTCTTTGCAATAAAGATCTCATGTGTTTATTCTGTGCCTTCTTGAATTCTGTTGCTGTTTCTATCTTATTGCAAAGAAACCTGTTTGAACAGAAATGTGTAAGAAACCAAAGTTGGCTGCTGTAGTGAACAGGAGCCCAAAGAACAATTTGCTGAAGGTAAGGTCCATAGTCTGTTATTGAGAGAGACATGGGGGAAGCCACTGCTTGCCGTGTATAAGTAGCATGGAGTGTTGCTACTCCTTGGGTTTTGGCTAGGTACTAGGGACCTGGATTGGCCACCGTTAGAACGGGCTACTGGATTTGATGGACTATTGGTCTGACCCAGTAAGGTTATTCTTATGTTCTTATCCCTGGTGGGTTTTACCACTTTTTGGGAAAGTGACAGTTGTTCAAATAAGTGTTGCTGACTGGACTATTCAGTAGTACTATCTGGAGAGTGCCACTGAGTATCCTGACGCACCGCCTCGGTACTGTGTTGATAGTGCAGGGGTGCAGTGTGGATAGTGCAAGGCCTGGGGAATTTATGCACATATATTTACCCATGATCATTGGAGTGCTCAAATGGTATGTGGGCTTCATCATAAAGCGTATGGGGACAGACTTAAAGATCTCAATCTGTATACTTTGGAGGAAAGGCGGGAGAGGGGAAATATAGAGACGTTTTAAATACCTACGTAATGTAAATGCACATGAGTCAAGTCTCATTAGAAAGGAAACTGCAATGAGAGGGCATAGGATGAAGTTAAGAGGTGAAAGGCTCCGGAGTAATCTAAGGAAATACTTTTTTACAGAAAGGGTGGTAGATGCATGGAACAGTCTCCCAAAAGACGTGGTGGAGACAGAGACTGTGTCTGAATTCAAAAGGACCTGGGATAGGCACATGGGATCTCTCGGAGAGAGAAAGAGATAATGGTTACTGCGAATGGGCAGACTAGATGGGCCATTTGGTCTTTATCTGCCATGTTTCTATGAACTGTACTAGCTACCTGTATAGTCTAAATGCTTTCGAAACCTGGGAAAGATGAATAATTTACAGTAGGTCACAAAGCCTCTTTAGATTGCTGTGAACCATTAGGAAATCTTCCTAGACTTTGTTGCTCATAGGGCAAGAAACTTTGGGGCTTTTGCTTTTTAGGTTAAGGTCACTAGATAGGCACATGAAACATAGAAATAGACGGCAGATAAGGGTCACGGCCCATCTAGTCTGCCCACCCCAATGACCCTCCCCTACCTTTCTCTGTGAATAGATCCCACATGTCTATCCCATTTGGCCTTAAAATCAGGCACGCTGCTGGCCTCAATAACCTGAAGTGGAAGACTATTCCAGCGATCAACCACCCTTTCAGTGAAAAAGAATTTCCTGGTGTCCCCGTGTAGTTTCCCACCCCTGATTTTCCACGGATGCCCCCTTGTTGCCATGGGACCCTTGAAAAAGAAGATATCTTCTTCCACCTCGATGCGGCCCGTGAGATACTTGAATGTCTCGATCATGTCACCCCTCTCTCTGCGTTCTTCGAGTGAGTACAGCTGCAACTTATCCAGCCGTTCCTCGTACGGGAGATCCTTGAGTCCCGATACCATCCGGGTGGCCATTCTCTGGACCGACTCCAGTCTCAGCACATCCTTACGGTAATGCGGCCTCCAGAATTGCACACAGTATTCCAGGTGGGGCCTCACCATGGATCTATACAATGGCATAATGACTTCAGGCTTAAGGCTGACGAAACTCCTGCGTATGCAACCTATGATTTGCCTTGCCTTGGGATCTCTTAAGAGAGAACGAGATAATGGTTACTGCAGATGGCCATTTGGCCTTTATCTGCCATCATGTTTCTATGTGATCCGTCAGCACATTGTTTTCCTTGAATTCTGAGTCTTCAAGTTTCAGTTTCCCCTCAACACAAAGAAAGACTGTACCATCCTAGAAGAATGTACTAAAAGCACTGAAAGTAGAGCAGCTATCCTTCATGGCCCCTGGGCATCTGCCAACCCTTTTTTTCTGGGGATTCATTCAGGGTTCTGTAGAAAAAGAGCGAGCAGTAGCACACAGGGCACTTTGTACCTAAGAATATAGAAACTGAAGTGGATAAAATTACACATTAAATTTCAAAATCCTTCAGCATGCAGTCAGAAAAATCAATGTTAACCATGTTTAAAAACTAGAAAAAAGCAAAACATGAAATACTAACCCCACTTTTAGAAAACTGAAGCATGGTTTATCCCAGGAGAAGCAGGCAGCATATTTTCACTAATGAGTGACGTCACCGACGGAGCCCCGGTACGGACAATCGAAAAGTGAATTGCAACTTTAAGCTTAGAAAGTTCGCAATTAGCCTGCACTGTGCATGTGTGAGTGCCTTCCCACCCGACGTAGGCACGCAGTCCCTCAGTACAAATGAAATTAAACGAGACCAAAACAAAACTACTTTGGCTCGGCCCAAAACTAGATAAGCTACCCACCCTCATCCCTCTGTCCTCTGGCACCACATTGCATCTTGAACACTCATGCAAAGTTCTAGGCATCATCATTGATTCCACACTGTCCTTCAATGACCACCTTAATTCCTTAGTAAAAAAATGCTTTTTTAATCTTCACATGTTAAGGAAAGTGAGATCCTGCTTCCATCATCATCACTTTGCTGTCCTCGTATAATCCATCATTCTTTCCAGACTGGATTACTGTAACTCTATCTACTTAAGCCTAACAAAGAAAAGCTTTCACAGACTCCAGCGGATCCAGAACACTGCGGCTAAACTAATCTTCGTAAAAAGCAAATTTGACCACGTCCCCCGCTTCTGTCTAAGCTCCACTGGCTCCCAGTAATACTTAGAGTTCACTACAAATGCGCCTGCCTAACCTTCAAGTCTCTACACGGTATCCTGCCTCCCCTTTTTCCACTATCTTGGAACTCCTCTAAACCCAACACCACCAGATCCACTCAAAAATTCAAACTATCCTTCCCCTCTTTAAAAGGCATATCCCATGCAGGAAAACTAGGGACTTCCCTCTTCTTCAGGATCACCGAACTCTGGAACAGTTTTACCACACCGCTTCGGTGCCTGTCCTCCCTCCGACTCTTCCGAAAACATCTGAAAACTTGGCTCTTCTCCAAAATGCAATGACCTCTCCCTCATCGATTTACTAATTCCCTCTAAACCTCTCTTTCTAAGTCCTTCTACTCTTCATTGTAATTTCTTTCTATACCAATTACTGTAAACCGTGCCGAGCTCTACTTCTGTGGAGATGATGCGGTATACAAACTTAAGGTTTAGTTTAGTTTAGTTTTCTAGTTTCTGCAGAGCTAGAAAGATGCGTTTTTAAACACCTGTTGAATTTTTTTCTCTCGCTTGCCTTCCCGCTCTTGCGGATTGTAACTTTTTTGTCACAGTTCTTTTGTTTTGTTTTTTTAATTATTTTCTTTCTGTATCAAGTAAAAAAAAAAAAATCTCTTCTTTTCTTTTTACCTTGCTGTTGCGGGCTTTGGCCCGGCGGGACCTTATGGAATCTTTTTGCCGTAGAGTTTGATTTGTCAACAGCTGTCTTCCCATCCATGTCTCGCCCACCGACGGGTTTCAAAAAGTGCGGTCGCTGTGCTTGGGCCATTTCTGTAACCGACCCTCACCGCTGGTGCTTGCAGTGTTTGGGACCTGACCACCATGTCAACTCCTGCTCCCGCTGCTCATCCCTTCAGAAGCGCACTCTCAAAAATTGGTTGCTTCAACAAAAACAGCTGTTTGGCGGCACAATGGACACGGAGCCCAATTCATCTCCGACACCGTCCGCGCCGACCAAGACGACACCAAGGGTGGATCCACCAACTGTGACTCCGGTGTCACAATTCACTCTGGGTAAGCTGGCTAAGAGGCCTTCCACTACCTCTTCCGGGACGCAGGTCGAAGCTGCAGTGAGTGAAGTCCTGCTGACCTCGCGTAAGTCCTGTAAATGCATGGCTCCAGAATCGGTGAGTGCCTCTTCTTCGGCCTCATCATCACCAGACCATGTTAACTAGCCATCCGTACCGGCCAAAAAGAAGCAAACGGTACCAGCACTTTACCTTAAGCAGAAAATTGACATTCTTTAGCAACAGCAGCAGATGAATCCAGAGACTAATGGGATAGCACACATCTACCAGCAAGCGGAGATAGAGAAACTGATTAACAGGTGGTCCTATTGGCTGGCACTCCTCCTGTATCTCCAGTATTCTCTATCTCACAGCAGGTGATGGTCGCTATTCAACTAGCTCCTGAATTCTGGCTGTGACTGGAAAATTATTTTCTCCTGTTGAGGTTTCTCTTCAGTGAGACTGCCATTCTATTTCTCCTTTTGAGGTTTCTCTTCAGTGAAATGGCAATTTTATTCTCCTGTTGAGGTTTCTCTTCAGTGAGACATGGGTGTCCGGCTGAACGGTGCCGGCTTTAGGGGTTACACCTGGGCCCCCCAGGTCCCTGCCTCACCCTCCCTCCATTGCTAGAGGGTCTGACTGGGTCTCGATTTTTTTCTTCTTTCCCTTCTCTGTTGTTTTTTTTAAAAAAGGGAGACCACAGTTGCTACATTCTGCCCTGTTAGTGCTGCACAACTAGCTCTTACTGGCTTAAACCGGCCCTAACAACAAGCTTGTGAGTATGCATGTGGTTTTTACTGTTGTTTGAACTTCAGGTTCTGTTTGGGAGTCTTAGTACTGTGGGTTCGGTCAACGTACGTTTAAGGAATGTATATTTTATTAAAGCTAAGTTTTTTTTGACTAGAAATCCATTGAGGGAGCCGGGACTTTCCTGCCCTTTGCATGCATGCGCTTGGTTTCCCTGTTGGTTACAGCGCGGCAGTAGCGGTGCGATTTCATACTCGCACTTGTTCTCCTCGTTGGGTTTCAGTGCAGCAGTAGTAGTCCTGTTTATTTAAAGGCTCTCTTTCGTCGTTGTCTGTCACAGCCATGTGCAGCTGATTGTGCAGGTGCTGGTTTATAGCAGCGCACATGAGATGGGACACCGTTCTTCTAGTTATTCCCCGAGTCTGATTTTCTTTCTATGAAGACCGCAGCAGGGTAAATTTTGCGGGGCTTGAATCTGACTATGTTTCTTGGAGCGTTGATGCAGCGGCAACGGGTCGGCGAGAATCAGGCGCGCACTTGGGTCTCCAGCGATGGCGGGAGAGCTGCAGCATTCTGGTAGTTTATTTCCAGCTGACTTTGGTCAGGGTATGCTGCGGCTTCTCTCCTTTCCGGTTCAGACAAGTTGTACTTGTTTCACCAGCTTTGGGACAAGCTTGGGCAGATTTATATGTGTATGTCTGTGTTCCTGCTGTATTCACTTGAAGGAAGCTGCTAGTTTAATCGGACTCTGGGGTTAGCACTCAAGGGGATTACCAGAGAGACATTTTAGAAAATGTGGGCAGTGGTATCATTTTGGCATTACCAGGCGATTCACCTATTTTCTTCTTGACTGACTGCTTGATTCGGATGTCTTCCAGTCGGGCCATTTGACTGACACAAAAAGGGTGGTTTCTTTTCCTCAGTTCTTTGGACGTGAATCTTCGAATTTACACAGCGCTCTTTTCTCCTGTACTATTTATAGGTATATCGGGGAGATGTTTTTATTCATATAGGAAAGGAAAGTGTTTCTTCCCAGAGACTAGGGCGATGGGTCACAGTCTCATGTTTGCATTCTTCTTCGGTCACCATGACCAAGAGTAAGGGATTCAATACAGGTTCTAGGATCCATGTTGCTGACTCCACTGGGAACTTCGGCTTTCTTTTCCATTATAACATTACAGCAGTCGCTTTTGTTCCGGTGGTTCCCGGTATCTCAGGGCTCCAATTATTTGGTAGGCTCCTGAAGCATCGCTCTGTATGATTTGGTGGCTCTTTTCAAAGGCATGCCTCGGTCTTTGCTGGACTAGCTCATGGTCACCAAACATCCCGGACTGTCGGGTTGGGAGGCTCGGTGCCTTCCATCCTCAGCTCCAGGAGTCTGGTCGTAAGAGGTGACTCAGTACTTGTTCATTCTTCTACTCTGCAGTATGGTCAGGCTACCTTTCTGGAGCTTCAGACCATTCTGGAATGACGCTGAAGGTCTTTTCAGTCAGTATTATGATGGGGGTATTTCTCTACAGCCTGGGCAGTAGGTGATGTACTCAGTTGGCAGGTAAAGTTGTGGTTCTACTTAAATGGGTGGATCTTCCTCTTCTGTTGGCAGATCATTTTATGAGTTTGGATAGACTTTCTCTCCACGAAATCTGAGCATGGCCCATTTATTGTATTTTACAGTGTACAACGCTGTGTACGCTCTAGAAAGTGTAAATGTTAGTAATAGTGAAATCTACATCCTGGATATTGAGAATTTTGAGTCAGGCGTTCCAGCTCTTTTTATGGAAGTGAGATCTCCTGGAATTAGACCTCATGGCCTCTTCTCGAAATTCTAAGTTTCCTAGCTTCTTCGGCGGGCACAGGGAGTCGGAGGGGGTAGCAGCGTGGCTTCTTTCTCGCCTCTGGTTTCTCTTTTTTCAGTGTTTTTCCCTGGCTGATGATGGCTTAGATTTACCATCTCAAGCTCGCTTTCAGGGCACAGTATTTGTAGAATCTCTGGATTGGCTGTGCCATCCTTGCCATCTGATGAGTCTTTCGACAGCCGGACTGTTGAGTTTCCTGGTATCTCCGGATTTGCTCACCAAGGGTCCGATCAACATGGATATTCGTACTACTTTGGTATTACGACCTAGCTTTTGAAAAGTTATGGCTGACGTGTAAGGGTTATGCGAAGCAGGTTGTTTCTTCTCTTATCCAGGCGATCTCTTATCTTCACCTGTGGCTTCTGCTTCCTTTTGGAGGTTTTTCCTTTCTTGGGTACTTCTCAACATTTGCACCCTTCCAGAGTTCTTTTTTGGCACAAGTGTATTGCCAAGGGCTTAGCATTCAATTCCCTTCAGCTTCAAATGCCATGTTTAGCTTGTTACAAGGGCTAGGTATATTGCTCTTCGCTTATTTCTCAGCTTCATGTAGTTCAGTTCCTAAACGGAATACGGTATATTCGTACAGCTCTTAGAAAGCCCTCTCCAGAGTACAGTCTTAAGGTACTTCTTCGCAGTTTACCAAAGGCTTCATTTCATCCTTGTCTTTTGAGACTAAGGGCTGTGCCATTTAACACGGGGTTTCTTGTGGCCATGGCTTCAGCTCGGCGGATTTATGAGTTGTAGGCCTTGTTCAGCGGGGATTCCTATTTCTGATTTACAAAATCTGGGGTGTCAGTTCGGACGGTACCACAATTTCTTTCTAAGGAGGTGTCATCCTTTCTTTTATGACACTCTCACTTTTCCTTCTTTCTTCCTGGGAGGAGAAATGGGGAGCCGTGCTTTTATTCACTGCATTTTTTTTGAAAGTGCGTAGCGTTCTCCGTGAGCTAGGTTTCTAACGACTTTTAGTTGTTTAATCACCTTTTTGTATTCTTCAAGGGACGCCTCAAACGTATGGCGGCGTCCAAAGCCTCCATCACTCGATGGGTCCAGGAGGACATTATTTACGCTTGCTTGATGGCAGGGAAGTGGTTGGGGAAAGAACTTCATGTCCATTCCACCAGAGTGATGGCTACTTCTTGGACTCGGTCCAGAGGTTTTTTCCTTGGAGAAGTTTTGTCTCGCAGCTACTTGGTCTTCCGAGAGTGCTTTATCTCAGCATTACCGGTTGGATGTGGGGACGCATGCGGTGGATGCTTTTAGTGCTTTGGTGGTTGTTGCGGAGGTGGCGTTTGCTTCCCACCCAGATTGAGGATTGCTTTGCTACATCCCATTGGTCTCTGGATTCATCTGCTGCTGTTGCTAAGGAAGAAAAAATTATGTTCTTACCTGTTAATTTTCTTTCCTTTAGACGCAGCAGATGATTCCAGAGCCCCACCCTTTCTGGATATTGTCTGTCAGTTTTTTCTTTTCCCCTGGAAGGTCCCTCCTCTCAGAAACTGCCCGCAAACGATCCTACAGCCACTTCATCCCACATCTCTGGAATCAACTCCCCCCCCCAACTCAGGCAACAGAACTCTTTATTGACATTCCGTAAAATGGTAAAGACCCTCCTCTTCAACTAAAGGTCTCCCTCAGTCTACACCCCCCCTTAAACCCCACCTCTCTCTTCTCTCCCTTGTTTAACTTCTCCCTAAATTTCAGTATAGTCCTCTCTTAGTCTGTACTCTGATAAATTGTCTGTACTCTGAAAAATTGTTTGTACTCTGATAAATACTGCACAGTCTTGTATGTCCAAGCATCTAAACCTATTGTACATCTTATTTGTCTAATTACTTCCATTGTGTATGTTTACTTGTAGACCGTTCTGAGCTACTGGGAGGACAGGATATAAATCTAAATAAATAAATAAAATTAACAAACAATACAAACTTCTATTAAAAGAAAAGAGAAAAAAACATTACACCAACCTAATAGGCACGGAAACCCAAGACACCAAAAAACTATTCCAAATATTAAAAGATCTAACTAACACCATACCCTATTTGACCACTAACAATAACTCCTCCCCTTCAGCCTCCCTCCTAGCTGAACACTTCAAGAATAAAATTACAAACACCAGAGCTACTCTCATTAGTAACCCAACCCACCTACTCGAAGTCACAATACGGTAAGTAACTGTGCTTTATCCCAGGACATGGGAATCCCGTGTCTCTAAAAGCTTCAGTCTCCATTGCTCTATCCATTGGCGTTATTTTGCCAGAGGTTGGAGTCTGCTATTCAAGAAGACTTTCCTGAGATATGTTTCCAACTGCATTTTTCAGCTCCTGAAGAAGTTAGCGAAACAGAGCTCTGTCGAGCTGAGACATTCATTAGATTTAGATAAGTTTATTGAAAGGACTAAATGAATTGTGATCAGTAATGGTCATGTGTTGGGATTTTTTCATGAACTTTGAACAAAATATCTTTTTTATGAGATAAGTTTAATGAATGGATTAAATAGAACATAGAAACATAGAACATAGAAATAAATCTTCACATCCTACCAACACATTGTATGCAAAGCTATGTCATAGAAACATAGAAAGATGACGGCAGAAAAGGGCTACAGCCCACCAAGTCTGCCCACTCTTCTGTCCCACCCCATCGAGTCCGAGTACTAATGACCCAGTTCCTTAGCTCGACCCCCGTAGGGATCCTACGTGGATGTCCCATTTATTTTTAAAGTCGAGTACACTGGTGGCTTCGACCACTTGCACCGGAAGTTTGTTCCAGTGATCTACTACCCTTTCTGTAAAGAAATACTTCCTGGTGTCACCATTAAATTTCCCTCCTCTGAGTTTGAACGGGTGTCCCCTTGTGATCGAGGATCCCTTGGGGCAGAAAATATCGCTTTCCGCCTCGACACGACCTGTGATGTACTTAAACGTCTCAATCATGTCTCCCCTTTCTCTACGCTCCTCAAGAGTGTAGAGCTGCAGTTTGTTCAGTCTTTCCTCATATGGGAGACTCCTGAGTCCGGAGACCATTCTAGTGGCCATTCGCTGGACCGACTCAGCTCGAAGCACGTCTTTTTGGTAGTGTGGTCTCCAAAATTGCACACAGTATTCCAGGTGAGGTCTCACCATGGTTCTGTAGAGCGGCATTATGACTTCAGGTTGACGGCTGATAAAGCCTCTATTGATACATCCCAACATTTGCCTTGCCTTGGATGAGGCCTCCTCCACTTGTTTGGCAGCCTTCATGTCTGAACTGACGATCACACCCAAGTCCCGTTCTTCTGAAGTCTTAGCTAGTGTTTCTCCATTCAAGGTGTAAGTTTTGCATGGATTTCCGCTGCCGAGATGCATGACCTTACATTTCTTAGCGTTGAAGCCCAGCTGCCATGTCGAGGACCAGTTTTCCAACGTGATCAGATCCTGCGTCATACTATCCTTAAGATTGTTTTCACTTACTATATTACACAGTTTGGCGTCGTCGGCGAACAGTGTTACTTTACCCCGAAGCCCTTGGGTCAAGTCTCTTATGAATATGTTGAAAAGAGATGGTCCCAGGACCGAGCCCTGCGGCACTCCGCTAGTTACCTCCGATGTCTCAGAGAGGGTGCCGTTGACCACCACTCTCTGAAGTCTTCCACTCAGCCAATCATTGACCCATGCAGTTAGCTTCTCGCCAAGACCCATCGACTTCATCTTGTTTAATAGTCTGCGGTGCGGGACACTGTCAAACGCTTTGCTGAAATCCAAGTACACTATGTCCAGAGACACTCCCAGGTCCAGCTTTCCCGTCACCCAATCGAAGAAGCTGATAAGATTGGATTGGCAAGACCTACCCCTAGTGAATCCATGTTGACGGGGATCCCTTAGGTCTCCCTCATCCAAAATCGTGTCTAATTTTCCTTTAAGTAGAGTTTCCATGAGTTTACACACAATTGATGTGAGACTCACTGGTCGGTAGTTCGCAGTCTCTGCTCTGCATCCCTTTTTGTGCAGAGGAACGACGTTAGCTGTTTTCCAGTCCAGGGGGACTCTCCCCGTACTTAGGGAGAGATTGAAGAGCATGGCTAACGGTTTCGCTAGAACATCGCATAGCTCTCTGAGCACTCGTGGGTGTAAATTGTCCGGCCCCATGGCCTTGTTCACCTTGAGTCTTGACAGTTCTCTGTAAACATCAGCAGTTGTGAACTCAAAATTCTGAAATGGATCTTCCATGCATTGTCTTGTTTCCAACTGAGGCCCGTTCCCTGGTGCCTCACAGGTAAAGACAGAGCAGAAGTAATCATTTAGCAGTTTAGCTTTATCTGAATCTTTTTCCACATAACTCCCATCTGGAGTTCTAAGGCGTACTATCCCATTTGTGTTCTTCTTCCTGTCGCTAATGTACCTGAAGAAGGATTTGTCCCCTTTCTTAATATTCCTCGCTAGAGTTTCTTCCATTCGAAGTTTGGCCTCCCTGACTGCTGTTTTGACCACTGCGGACTTTGTCTTGTATTCAATGTTCGCTTCTTTCTCCCCGGTGCGCTTGTATGAGAGAAATGCTCTTTTCTTCTCCTTGACGCGGTATGAGACCTCTTCAGTGAACCATTTGGGTCTCCTGTTTCTTTGTTGTTTATTTACCGATTTAATGTAGCGGACAGTTGCCTCCTGAACGGTCGATTTCAAGGTTGACCACATAGCTTCCACATTGTCGGTTACTTCTTGAACCTGTAGTGTCTGATGAACGAAATCTCCCATGCGTTCGAAGTCAGCGCCCCGGAAATTGAGTACCCTTGTTCTTGTTTGAGATCTAGGGAAGCCTTTCCTAAGGTTAAACCATATCATGTTATGGTCACTGGTGGCTAGCGTTTCTCCCACCGAGACCTCCGAGACACTTTCCCCATTCGTAAGTACTAGGTCCAGGATGGCCTGGGCCCTTGTAGGCTCTAGCACCATTTGTTTGAGCTGTACTCCCTTCATAGACGCTAATATCCTCCTGCTGTCATAATTTGTCGCTGAGAGTGTGTTCCAGTTTACGTCAGGCATATTGAAGTCTCCTAATAGAACAACATCCCCCCGCAAGGTGATATTCTCAATATCTTCAATTAATTCTGCGTCTTTGTCCTCCAATTGTCTAGGAGGTCTGTATACCACACCGAGGTATAGGCATTTTTCTCCGCCTCTAGCCAGGTTTACCCAGATGGATTCCCCGGTATACCTAACATCCGTGATCCTGGTTGTCTTGATGTGCTCTTTGACGTAAAGTGCTACCCCACCTCCTAACTTACCCTCTCTGTCTTTGCGAAGCAGGTTGTATCCTGGTATAGTCATATCCCACCCATGAGAGTTTGTGAACCATGTTTCGGACACAGCCACCACGTCTAAGTCTGCATTAACCATTTCTGTTTCCAGTTCTAGAAGTTTGTTCCCTAGGCTGTGTGCGTTAACATACATAGCTCTCCACTCTTGGTGTTTACTGAGGTCCTGATGAGTTAAAGTGTCTCCTAGCGAATCTCTTGTATTAAGGGTACTTACCTCGGACTTGGAAGCGGAGTTTTGGTTCGCCACCTCTGGATTGTTACTTACTGCTCTGGTGTAAAAGTGGGTACCCACCCCCGACTTACCTAGTTTAAAGCCCTTCGAAGTAGGCGGGCTGAACTGTGATTAGTATTTTACATGTTGGGATGTACTCATGAATTTTTCTATTTATGAATTTTGAATGAAAAAACTTTTTTGCTCATATTTGCACTTTAGATTTATAAATTTGAATGAAATTTTATATCTTGCAGCTTTGCACTTGCACTTTGATAATTTTGAAAGTAATTTTAAGGGCAGACTTTTTTAGTCACTTTTTTGTTCATCTTCCTCTTTCACAGAATTTTTTTAACATGATTATCACAGAGACCAAATGATATACGGGGCAGAACTTATTTAGCTTTTATTCAAACCTGGTGCTTGTCACCTATGAGTTTTCTGCCCAGGGCCATGAAAGCCACCCACGTTTAATCTAGGCCCGTACTGAGGTGTCTCATTTATTATTATCATTATTGATTTATAATCAGTGAATTTCTTTTGAGGGCTCTACCAATTTTCTTGTGTCTTATCGGATTATATTTTTGGTAGTTTTTCTGGAGTTTTTTGTTTGCATATTACTTGGTGACATGCCCAAGCTCCGCTTACATGTATGCTTAACTGACAGTTGTGTGCTAAGTGGTTTAGGCTCAACGTATATGGAATAGTGTTTAGCATTTATGTATGTAACTGCCAATTATTGGTACCAACTGTGTATAAGCACTACTATTCTATAATCTAGGAACTCTGTTGGCGCCAAGAATTAGCCGCCAGCTTATAAGATTGCTGTTATACTACTTATGTAGAATATGAATGCAATCAGTCAGTAAAAATAAATGTGACCTCTTATATCTGTCTGTCGACACCACATGTTGGGGTTTATCTGTCTAGCTCCAAATGTAGACCAGACAGATTCTTTGCTCACTGACCCTAAAGCAGCACATTCACCATTCTGTAGTCTGCATTTTCTAATTTCATGCCTGCTGTCTACACCATGAAGAGCTTCAAATAATTTTTCTGAACAAAAAACATGAAAATCTCAGCAGAATTTCTTTTTTCACAACGTGAATTTAGTTATATCACAAGCACATTATTGGTTCCTAGTCACTCCAGCTGGCTTTCAGCCAAGCCTCTTAAACTGTAAGTGCTAATGGTGTGTTAACATACTGTGAGCTGTATCATATCCTACCTACTGAGGTGTTTAAAATTCCTGATAGAAATAAACATTGACTGACTAATTTATGCAGACTCACTGCTGTGCTTCAGTTCCAGTCAACTGCAACACTTTCTGTTCAACTCTGACAGTGAATTAAGTTAAACAAGGCAATATGGGGAACAGCCATGCGACCTGTTTAACTTTAAATTTGTGTTCACGATCTTTCGTTCTGTGTCCAGTCATCTCTCTGTGGTACAGATTTTTAAAACTTTAACACGATCGTGTTTAAGTTTTGAAAATCTGTACCACAGAGAGATGGCCCTCCAATGGGAGGGGCCTTAAACAACCTGGGCCAATTAGAGACTCAGGTCCCTTCCCGGTGCATCATTTTGAAAAGGCGGGCCAGCTGGCCGGAGGAAGTAGGCATCCATCTAATTCAAGGTACGGGGAAGTGGGGTCGGAGGCAGGGGGTGTTTGGCAGCGGGAGAGAATGAGTATCTCTCCCACTGCTGGGGGGGTGGTTTGCTTGGCATCTCTCCCGCTGCTGGGGGGGTATTGTGTGGCAGCATGAGAGAATGGCATCTCTCTTGCTGCGGGGGGGAGGGAAGTTTCGCTTGGCAGCGTGAGTTGGCATTTCTCTTGCTGCTTGGGGGGGTGTTGGTTGGCAGCAGGAAGAGATTGAACATCTCTCCCACTGTTGTGGGTTGGGGTTTTTTGCGGGTTTTTTCTGCACATGTACTCACCAGTGATGGGCACAGGCAAATTTAGCGAGTCTTCGCTACTCTCTGCCAACCTCATTTACATGTAGAAATTGGGGACAAGTTACACACTATGTAACAAGAGTGAAAAGGTGCATGTATTAGATAGAAAAAATCACTCTATAGACCTGTTCAAAGGGTAAAGTTGATTGAATGATGTAACACAGTTCACCAAAAACTTGCTCAGAATCAAGGAGGGGAAAACTGGGGCGAGCCCCAGAAAAACCACCTCACAGCCCAATCATCGCATGAAAGGTAAACGGTATCATTATATCATTCCATGTATGCTTGTAAGTTTGAAAAAATAAGCACTATAATGATAGAATAGATTTTTAAAGTCCAAGAACTAAGCAAACTTAGCTTGTAGCTTGCGGGTTCCGACGTGCACGTTTCGATCCTGCCTCAGGGAACACACAGGAATTGTTGGAAAAAAACATGCGATGGGTATAGAGTTTCTGAGAAAAACAAAGTTAAAACGTCAATACTTTATTCAAAAATTAAATAAAAGACTTTTTTCACATAAAAGTTAAAGCAATTTAAACTTAGCTCACGGCTAAACAGCAAAGGGACTCACCAGGATGGACAAATGTCTCCCATATGAAAGCGCAAATGGCGCAGGTTTACTGCTTTGAAAGGTAACCAGAGCGGAATGACCGCCAAGGTTTTAAAGGACACTGTACGACGTGATCACGCACTAAAACGTGATGACGGGGTCCATGATTAAATTTTTGGAAACTTTTCAAGATGTGCCTACTCACGCCATTCTAGTGTCTTTGGACATTGCTTCATTATATACTAACATCCCACAAGATGCAGCTATTCATATCATCACATACCACCTACAACAGAAAAGTCTATCTGACCAACGGGTCCAATTTTTAGTTAGTTTAGCCAAGGTGGCTCTTGGCATGAACTACTTTCAGTTTGACCAGTCCTTTTTTGTACAAATTAAAGGTACTGCTATGGGTGCAAAAATGGCCCCCACTATTGCATGCCTATACGTGTCAGCTTTTGAACAACGGTACGTATATCCCTCTGAACATCACTCAAATCTGTTGATATGGAAACGATACATCGATGATGTATTCGCTGTCTGGTTGGGTACTCAAGAAGATTTAACATCATTTATGTTTTGGCTTAATCAAGGTGATTCCAATCTTCAGTTTTCCATCAACTCTGATAAACATGTACTTCCGTTTTTGGACATAAATATTTCTTTACAGGACGGCAAGTTTTCTACCACAATCTTTAGGAAATCTACAGATAGAAATACCTTACTCAGGTATGATAGTCATCACCCGAAACATTTGCGTGATAATATCCCTACGGGGCAGTTTTTAAGACTCCGTCGTTTATGTTCCACTCAAAATGACTTTGTGCACAAAGCTGAAGATATGAAACACCGTTTTATTGAACGTGGGTATCCTCCCTCTGTTGTCAAAAGGGCTTATAAAAGAGCTTTATTTGCCCAAAGAGATGTGCTGTTTTCACCTTGCAACAGGGAGTCTGAATCTGAGTCTTCTCCAGTGTGTGTTATTCCTTATTCACAGCAAGCTTTTAAGATCAAACGTATCATAAAATCACACTGGAGTATATTACAACATCACGATGTGTTCCGGGAGTTTCCTCGTTTCGCCTACTCACGTAGCCGGAACCTCAAACAATGCCTGACAAAATCTCAATTTCTATCAGAGGGTCCTGCATTGAGCCCCCCTGGAAGCTGTCATTCTCCTTGCTTGTCCTGTAAAGTTTGCCCGTACAGTGTGCCCCTCACCAGCATCAATTTACCCTCGTGGATGTACAAACGTACCAACATACCCTCCACTAATTGTTCCACCAGTGGGGTTGTGTATGTCATCCAATGCCCGTGTGATAAACTATACGTGGGACATACCATCAGAAGCATCAAAACGCGTATTGGGGAACATCTTAGTAGAATATCCACTCGAGTAATGGAAGCTCCACTCACCCAACATTGGGTGAGCGAAAACCATCCCCTCACTTCAATGAAGTTTTCTGTTCTGGAAGTTCCAGTGTTACCCCGCGGTGGTAACTTAAAAGCAAAATTACACGTAAGGGAGCAACATTGGATTTTCAAACTTAACACCTTACATCCACTAGGTCTTAACAGTGAGATTGAGTGGCGGGTTTTCTTGTAATTCAGTTTTTTGTACTTCAGTTTTTTGTACTTCAGTTTTTGTTATTTAGTTTTTGTAATCTAGTTTTTGTTATTCAGATCATTCAGATTTTTCTTTTTATTTTTTATTCTCCTTTTTCATTTTATTCTTCACTTTTTTATTTGTTGTTTTGATTGACAGTACCCCTTCAGTCTCTCCGGCACCTGATTCATTCATAAGTATTATGACGTCATCACGTTTTAGTGCGTGATCACGTCGTACAGTGTCCTTTAAAACCTTGGCGGTCATTCCGCTCTGGTTACCTTTCAAAGCAGTAAACCTGCGCCATTTGCGCTTTCATATGGGAGACATTTGTCCATCCTGGTGAGTCCCTTTGCTGTTTAGCCGTGAGCTAAGTTTAAATTGCTTTAACTTTTATGTGAAAAAAGTCTTTTATTTAATTTTTGAATAAAGTATTGACGTTTTAACTTTGTTTTTCTCAGAAACTCTATACCCATCGCATGTTTTTTTCCAACAATTCCTGTGTGTTCCCTGAGGCAGGATCGAAACGTGCACGTCGGAACCCGCAAGCTACAAGCTAAGTTTGCTTAGTTCTTGGACTTTAAAAATCTATTCTATCATTATAGTGCTTATTTTTTCAAACTTACAAGCATACATGGAATGATATAATGATACCGTTTACCTTTCATGCGATGATTGGGCTGTGAGGTGGTTTTTCTGGGGCTCGCCCCAGTTTTCCCCTCCTTGATTCTGAGCAAGTTTTTGGTGAACTGTGTTACATCATTCAATCAACTTTACCCTTTGAACAGGTCTATAGAGTGATTTTTTCTATCTAACCTCATTTACATGAGCATTTTTTGGAGAATGACTTGCTTTTTTTTAATTTGCTACCAGAACGGCTGCAATAGCAGACCGTTGTTTTTTTAATGCGGTTTTTGAGAATCTAGAACTGTGTTCTTAGGTCCTTGTACATTGCTTGCTTAAAGTTGTGTAGCTATTCATTTGGATCTCTGTACATCCAGCTGGTAGTAGACTGGACTTCTAACACTGAGCAGCATGTCAACACAAGGGATTATTAATATTACAGTGCCTTGTGTTAAGAGTGGCTGAAAGCAATTGAAATTGTGTAATCCATGCTTTAAACTGCCTCCTCCCCTCTAGTTATCCCATGATTTCTAAATAAAAGTGTCTGATTGTTTGTGGAGGCTGAAAATTGTGTTAGAGTTCAGGAAGATTTTGATCAGCCCAGAGAGTGCTTACCAAATGGATTGTGCTAGCAGAGCAAAAAAACTATTTTAAAACTGAGGTCTGATGACCGTAACACAGTTTTCTTTGGCTCTCAATTATTCTTTTATTAACCAATTCACTTTCCTTCTAGGTGAAGAGTGAGGGCCCAAAGCTGGTCCCCTTTTTCAAAGCCACTTGTGTGTACTTCGTCCTCTGGCTGCCAACGTCTACTCCCTCCTGGTTTAGCGCCCTCATCAAGTGTTTGCCCATCTTCTGCTTGTGGGTTTTTCTTTTGGCCCATGGCATCAACTTTGTAGTAGCCCATCAGAGTGTTAAGAGGATCTTTGCTGGACTGATATTCTCAGCGCTTGGTGATGCCTTCCTCATCTGGCAAGAACAAGGTTACTTTGTTCATGGTAAGTCTTAGCAGTACTAACTGGGAAGAAGACACATGGCCAAGCCATCAAGGACTATTCTGACCATATTTCAGTGAGCCTCGTATTGGATGAGAGAGAAATGCAAGTTATAGTCAAAGGTAATGCAGAGATGCCACATCTCACTCATTAGTAGCGTATCACACTCATTTGAATGCGTGGAGAGCTCGCTCCTGCCTGGTAAACCGCTGGACCACCAGGGATTCAAACAGGCATGCGAGGGAGGCGGAAGGGAGGTAAAAAATTGTCAGAGAAGGGAGGGATCTCTTCTGTCCCAGCCCACCACTGGACCACCAGGTTATATGGCAGGCCCAGTGGAAGCCTGCAACAAATCCTGGAGAGGGGCGAGTAGGCACTGACCCGAATTTAAGCAGAGCCCCCCATTTTTGGACCATTTTTTTGGCCCCAAAATCTTGTCTTATATTCGAGTAAATATGGTACTTAAAAGACAAGTTTTAACTTTTCCAAGGCTTTGAAGAACAAAATATTTTATGGTGGCTTTCTTCATTTCCTTCTTAAGCCTTCAGTTTCATTTTTTGGGGTGGTAAATCTCACTGTTTGGGGTGGTCTACCTTTGGCATCTATGAGTAATGGAAGAAAGTCAGTGCAGCAGAAAAATTAATAAGAGCTTTCCCATGTCTGATACATTCATGTCTGATACGAACAGTATTGCACTTGGATTGCTGAGACCATTTTGATGAGGGGAACTTGGCACTCAAATTAAGCTGTAAAAAATGGTCCCATCTACAACACAGTTGTACTAACACAAAAATCGCAATGCTTTAATTAGACTTTCATTGCAAATAATCTGTACTGTGGTAATTCTTAACCCTTTCTAAGCAACATTTTGGAATAGACGTCCTGGATTTATGAACAGATATTAAATATTACTTGAGTGCTTGCTAGGTATCTTTGGTTATACTTATTATTGAATCAATTATGAGTCTCCAATTGCTACATCGTGCCTGTTACTCTCCTGGAATTCTTTCCTTCCCATTTATATGTTTATGTTGTCTCAATGTGTCTTTTTTTATTTGGAGGAGAATAGAGCAGCATTGAAATATTCTGTTAGTTTGTAATGAACTAATTATACAATGAAACACATTATCCCAGGACAAGCAGGCAGCATATTCTTGACTGATGGGTGACGGCACCGAAACACATTATGGTACTACAGTATAGTAATTAGCTATTTCTTTCGACAGATTTCAAAAGATGTATTTTTTTAGTTACCACAGAGTGACACTGTCCCATGGCAAAAGATACTGTCATCATGCTTCACCACCACTAGCTAGCAGTACACATAGCAACCAGTTGTAATTATACAGGTGTTACCATACACAACAACCATTAAGAAAACTATAGGACTCAGTCATTAGTTTTCAAAGTGTTTACAACAAAGAAAATATGTAATAAATTGGATTCTAGCTATGTATTATGTATATTGGCATTAGATAAGAACATAAGAAGTTGCCTCCGCTGGGTCAGACCAGAGGTCCATCGCGCCCAGCAGTCCGCTCCCGCGGCGGCCCATCAGGTCCATGACCTGTAGGGTGATCCTTGTCTAAATCCTTTAATCCCCCTTGTCCTTCTATCTGTACCCTATCATAACCTATCTCTACCTCTGTCTATATCCCTCAATCCCCGTATCCTTCAGGAATTTATCCAATCCTTCTTTGAAACCCAGTAGTGTACTCTGTCCTATCACAACCTCCGGAAGCGCATTCCAGGTGTCCACCACCCTCTGAGTGAAAAAGAATTTTCTAGCATTGGTTCTAAACCTGTCCCCTTTCAATTTCTCTTGAGTACCCCCTTGTTCTTGTGGTTCCCAATAGGCTGAAGAATCTGTCCCTTTCTACCTTCTCTATGCCTTTCATGATCTTGAAAGTCTCTGAGTCTCCGCTTTTCCAGGGAGAAGAGCCCCAGCCTTTCTAACCTGTCTGCGTATGAAAGGTTTTCCATACCTTTTATCATTTTCGTCGTTCTTCTCTGAACTCTCTCTCAAGTATCGCCATATCCTTCTTGAGGTACGGTGACCAATATTGGACACAATACTCCAGATGCGGGCGCACCATCACGCGATACAGCGGCATGATGACTTCCTTTGTCCTTGTTGTAATACCCTTCTTAATAATATCCAACATTCGGTTTGCTTTCTTTGAGACTGCTGCACATTGTGCCATTGATTTCATTGTTGTGTCCACCAGCACACCCAAGTCTTTTTCAAGGTTACTTTCCCCTAGCACTGATCCCCCCCATTTTGTAGCTGAACATCAGGTTCTTTTTCCCTATATGCATGACCTTGCATTTCTCTATATTGAAGTTCATTTGCCATTTATTTGCCCACTCTTCCAGTTTGTTTAGGTCCCTTTGTAGGTTTTCACAATCTTCCGCGGTTCTAACCCTGCTACAGAGTTTGGTGTCATCCGCAAATTTTATAACTTCACACTTCGTCCCCGTTTCTAGGTCATTTATAAATACATTGAACAGCAGCGGTCTGAGCACCGACCCCTGCGGATCACCACTCGTGACCCTCCTCCAGTCCTCCAGATCCCTAGTGTGTGTCAAGTTAGAATATAAACTTGTATTGTAAAATTTACTGTAACTGGCAAATTGTATCCTGCTAATTGCATATTATGTATGTTTAACCTGTAACCCGATCTGAGTTCTTTGGAGAAAACGGGATAGAAAACAAATAAATAAAATGAATTATATTTGTGAATCACTAAGAGGCTGCCTCACAGGGTAGAGGTGTGGCAGCAATGGGGTAGGGAAAGTATCATGAGGGACCAATGAAGACCATGCCTCATAGAATTAATTATCCCAGGACAAGCAGGCAGCCTATTCTCACATATGGGTGACGTCATCGACGGAGCCCGGATGCGTAAGCCTCGCAAGCAGACTTGCTTGTAGAAACTAGAAGTTTCAAGTTGACCGCACCGCGCATGCACGAGTGCCTTCCTGTCCAGCGTATGGCGCGTCTCCTCAGTTTTCCGCAGAGCCTAAAAGTCCGTCTTTGACTCTCTGCATTTAACTTTTCACTTCGTGCCTTCCCTACACTGCGGTTTGTGTTTTTTTCTTCACGAATCGCTGTCCGTATGTTCTTTATTTTATTTGAGTTAAAAAAAATAAAAAAATTTTAGCTCTTCCTTTCGGCTGCCGGGACAGGCTGCTCAGCCGCAGCCCAGGGGCTTCGACCTTGCAGCAGCCGTTAGTCCTTCTATTTCCCGGCCATTGACAGGCTTTAAGAAGTGTAGACAGTGTCAACGTTCGATTTCTCTCACGGACCCTCACACCAAGTGCCTCAAGTGCCTTGGACCACAACATCATCCGAAGTCGTGCGAACACTGTGCTACTCTTCAACCTCGAGCCCTTAAACGTCGTCAACTTTCGGTGGAGAAGCTCTTCCAGATGGATTCGTCCACATCTTCGACTTCGAAACCCACCTCGGTCTTGCCTTCGACCACCTGCCTCCACCACTTCGACTTCAAGCCTCATCAGACCTTCCTCATTTGCAGGCTCTTTCCTCGACGACGTCTACTACATCTTCCCCTGTTTCCTCAGGTCAGATAGCTCAGCAGACAGTTCCACCGGTAGTGCTTAAGGTGCCTAAGACTTCTAAGTCAAAGCACATTTCCACTGCCTCAGTGGAACCTTCAGCCAAGGCAGGTGGTCTGGTTTCAGACACGGATCCATCTTTGCCGGCTTCTTTCCAGACCATGTTAGAACAGCAATTTCTTCAGTTTCTCACCAAAATGGGACCATGATCTTCAGGTATTTCCCTACCTAGATGACTGGCTCATCAAAAATTCAACATCTCAGGGGGTTATTGTAGCGAATCAACTGACTACGTGGTTCCTAAAAGTTTGGGATTCGAAATCAACTTCCCCAAATCCCAACTTCAGCCCTCACAGAATCTACAATTCATCGGAGCTGTTCTGGACACTGTCCAACTCAGAGCATTCCTTCCGCAACAACGTCTGGAAGCTCTCCTTCAACTTTGTCATGCAGTGTCTTCCTGCTCTTCAATCTCAGCAAGACACATGATGGTACTCCTAGGACATATGGCCTCCACAATACACGTGACTCCTTTTGCCAGACTTCACCTCAGAATTCCTCAGTGGACCCTGGCATCTCAATGGACGCAGGTTTGCGACCCACTTTCTCGACACATAACAGTCACTCCTTCTTTGAAGCAGTCTCTCCGTTGGTGGATGCTCTCTTCCAATCAATCCAGAGGCTTGCTTTTTCAAACGCCCCCTCATCAGAAGGTCCTCACGACAAATTCTTCGACCTACGCTTGGGGTGCTCATCTCGATGGTCCCCGTACACTGGACCAGTATGGATCCGTCGATGTCACATCAATCTGTTAGAACTCAGAGCGATCTTCAAGGCTCTCAATGCTTTTCAACATAACTTCATGACCTGGTAGTCCTCATTCGGATGGGCAACCAAGTTGCCATGTACTATGTCAAGAAACAGGGAGGGACGGGATCTGCCTCCCTTTGTCAAGAAGCTCTGAAGGTTTGGGACTGGGCAATCCGCCACAATACCTTCCTCAAAGCTGTCTAAATCCAAGGGGCGAAGAATTGCTTGGCGGACAACTTGAGTCGTCTTCTGCAACCTCACGAATGGACACTTTACATTCACCACATTTCGTCTCTTCATCACATTTTTTCACAGTGGGGAACACCTCAGATAGACCTCTTTGCAGCTCCCCACAACTACAAACTGCCTCAGTTCTGCTCCAGGATATATTCTCCTCATCGCCTCGAGGCAGATGCTTTTCTTCTGGAATGGATGAATCTTTTCCTCTATGCATTCCCTCCATTTCCTCTCATTCTCAAGACTCTGGTCAAGTTGAAGAACGATCATGCCATCATGATTCTGATTGGTCCTCAGTGGCCGAGACAACCTTGGTACACTCTTCTACTTCCACTCAGAAGCAGGGAGCCATACCTTCTACCAGTTTTTCCTTCTCTGCTTACACAGAATCAGGGAACTCTGCTTCATCCCAGCCTACAGTCTCTACACCTGACAGCTTGGTACCTCTCCACATAACTCCTCTTCAGTTTTCTTAACTTTTCAGAGACGTTTAAGAGGCTTCTTGGAACCTACCACTAGACAATGCTATCACCAAAAATGGACTACATTTTCTACGTGGTGTTTTTCTCATGATAAGGAGCCTCAACATTCCTCCTTATCTTCTGTTTTGGATTACCTTTTGCACTTATCCACTTCTGGTCTCAAATCTACATCGATCCAAGTCCATCTCAGTGCAATTGCGGCTTTCCATCAGCCTATAGAAGGGAAACCCCTCTCTGCTCATCCGGTGGTTTCCAGATTCATGAAAGGACTTTTAAATGTCAATCCTCCTCTCAAACCGCCTCCTGTGGTTTGGGACCTCAGTGTTGTCCTTGCTCAATTGATGAAGCCTCCATTTGAACCAATTGACAAGGCTCATCTGAAGTATCTCACTTGGAAAGTGGTGTTCCTCATTGCCCTCACTTCTGCTTGCAGAGTCAGTGAGCTGCAAGCTTTAGTTGCTGACCCACCTTTCACTGTGTTCCATCATGACAAGGTGGTCCTCCGTATTCATCTTAAATTCCTCCCTAAAGTGGTTTCAGAATTTCATCTCAACCAATCTATTGTTCTTCCCAAAGCCTCATTCTCATCCTAGAGAATCAGCTCTTAATACTCTGGACTGTAAACGTGCTTTGGCCTTTTATTTGGAACGCACCAAACCACACAGAACTGCTCCTGAACTTTTTGTCTCCTTCGATCCAAACAAGTTGGGACATCTGATCTCTAAGCGTACCATCTCCAACTGGATGGCGGCTTGTATCTCATTCTGTTATGCCCAGGCTGGATTACCCCTTCACAGTAAAGTCACAGCCCATAAGGTTAGAGCTATGGCAGCTTCAGTAGCTTTCCTCAGATCTACACCTATTGAGGAAATTTGCAAAGCTGCTACTTGGTCCTCGGTTCATACCTTCACTTCTCACTATTGTCTGGATACTTTCTCCAGATGGGATGGCCAGTTTGGCCAGACAGTATTACAAAATTTATTCTCCTAAATTGCCAACACTCCCACCATCCCATTCTGGTTAGCTTGGAGGTCACCCATATGTGAGAATAGGCTGCCTGTTTGTCCTGGGATAAAGCACAGTTACTTACCGTAACAGGTGTTATCCAGGGACAGCAGGCAGCTATTCTCACAACCCACCCATCTCCCCTGGTTGGCTTCTCTGCTAGCTATCTGAACTGAGGAGATGTGCCCTACGTTGGGCGGGAGGGCACTCGCGCATGCGCGGTGCAGTCAACTCAAAACTTCTAGTTTTTACAAGCAAGTCTGCTTGTGTGGCTTCCGCATCCGGGCTCTATCAATGACGTCACCCATATGTGAGAATTATTCCATCCAAGACACCGTTTTAGTTCAGTTGCTAAATGGCTCGGGTACCAGCGGAAGAAAGCTCTGCCAGAGATGCAAAACGTTGTCCACGCATAGGTGTTTCAACTTTTGGAAAAGGTCGAAGTCTGGTAGACTCATATCTGGACTGTAGGGAGCATAAGGTAACACCTCCCAGCCTTATTCACGTAGTTTTTCAGTGACGAGTGGAGAGTTTCATCTTCCCCACGACCAAAACAATTTCAATAAGCTCAATCAAAACTCAAACAAATGATGATTTTTGCTTATGATCATGAAGGCATCATCACAGACAAAGTTCCATGTGGAAGAAGTGTCACAGCAGTGTATTATCATGATTTTTTTTGCAAAAAATGAGCAGAAAAATGCAGAATATTGACCTCAGTTGCTCTTGGCTGGGCCACTCATTCTTCACGACAATGCTCGCCCGCACATGTCATTTAAAAACTACACAAATACAGCTGGGTGGTGTTACCTCATGCTCTCTACAGTCCAGACATAAGACCACCAGACTTTGACCATTTTCCAAAGTTGAAACAACCTATATGTGGACATTGTTTTGCATCTCTGGAAGAGCTTTCTTCCGCCGGTAACCGAGCCATTCGGCAACTGAACTAAAACGGTGTCTTGGATGGAATAATGAAGCTTCCTGGACGTTGGGACTCGGTCATTGCAAAGCAGGGAGACTATATTGAAGGATTGTAAAGAAATACAGTGGTACCTTGGTTTACCAGCATAATCCGTTCCAGGATCATGCTCGTAATCCAAAACGCTCGTTTATCAAAGCAAAGTTCCCCATAGGCCTTAATGTAAACTCAGAAGATTCGTTCTACAACCAAAGTTTGCAATGGTGGCCTAGGGTGAGTACCTGCCTGCGGGTGCTGCAGCGATTCCAAAGTGGTGCCTTCCTTCCCTCGGGGTCCCCGTGCGGCTGCCCTCCCGCTTCGGCCGATGCCTCGGCCGTCCGTCAGCGCCTCCCGGCTCCCAATCCAAGCCGTCCTGCGTGCTTGTACGTGGTTAGCGTCTTGTCGGGGCAGCGGCTGACTTAGGAGAGGAGAGGTGAAGCTGCGCGCATGCTCGTTCAGGATGGCCAGCTTGGATGGGAGCCGGGAGGCGCTGATGGACGGCAGAGGCATCGGCCAAAGCGGGAGGTCTGCTGCACGGGGGCCCTGAGGGAAGGAAGGCACCACTTTGGAATTGCTGCAGCACCCGCAGGCAGGTATTCACCCCTGGGCCACCATTGCTGAGTGCTCGTTTATCGGGGCAGTGCTCGGTTTACGAGACAAAAGTTTGCTGATTGTTTTGCTCGTCTTGCAAAGCACTTGCAAACCGGTGCACTTGTAAACTGAGGTACCACTGTACTTTAAAAAAACAAACAAACATGTAAATTTTTTAAAATAGTGTGCATTATTTATGAAATGACTTTCGTATATGCCCACCTACAAAGTTCATGCCATGTGAAATGCTGGTGTCCTTACAGAATAGCACCTTGACATGTATACAGTTTCCATAAAAAATGGAACCCCTTACATAGTTTCAAAATACTTTGTAATTATTTAAATATTTAGTATGACCTTTGAAAATACATTAATATAATGTTTTTTTCCCCTTAGTGTTCAAAGTGTCTTCCTTCAACCTTGACACATTCACAAAGGGCTCCTTTTACTAAGGTGTGCAAGTGTTTTTAGTACGCGCTAAAGATTAGCGCGCGCTAACCACGTGGTAAATGAAAAATACTAACACAAGCTCTATGGAGGCGTTAGCGTTTAGCGCGCGTGCTAAAACTGCTAGCGCACTTTAATAAAAGGAGCCCAAAGTCTTTAATGCCACTGAGCTGTTAGCTCAATTAATTCTTGAGGTTTCATTAATTAAGAGCTCAACTGTTTTGTGAGCTCAATGTGCTGGAGATCCATCCTGTTGGAAAATAAGGTACTCGGAAATGTCTCAATTTCAGGCAAGTTTCTGCTGCAGTAGGATGTTTTGGGGTTATTTGGGAAAAATAGGGCACTCTGCGCATTTTTATAGAATTTCCCACTGATGTCTGGATCAGGATGAAATAAAGCGTGGATGTTCTGTCCATGGTATAGAAGTGTAACCCTGTTCTACTTCACTTATCTTCATTCTTTTCCTTCCAGGTTTGCTCATGTTTGCTATCACACACATTTGGTATTCTGCAGCATTTGGGATGAAGCCATTGGATCTACGAGCTGGCATTGTCATGGCCTTCATCTCGGGTTTTCTTTACACTTTCCTCTACTCCTACCTCTCAGGTCCCTTCACCTATCTGGTGGCCGTTTACACCGCCTTGATCGCCTTTATGGGCTGGCGTGCCATTGCCGGAATCCAACTTTGCAATGACCTTTGGACTTGGACCAAACTCTCAGCCTGCATCGGCGCAGTGCTTTTCATTGTGTCTGACTTGACCATCGCAGTTAATAAGTTCTGTTTCCCTGTGCCCTGCTCACGTGCTATCATCATGGCCACCTATTATGCAGCTCAGATGCTGATTGCTCTCTCTGCTGTGGAGATCAGAGACGAGAGCGATTTCCAAAAGAAGAAGTAAACCGTCAGTCAACTGCTGCATGGACAGTGTGGGTAATAGAAAGGGTATATGTACTCATCACTGTGGGATCTATACTGGTAAATGGGATTCAACTTCACCGAATCAGTTTTCTTAACTGGCTTTTTTAAAATCTCAGTTTAGGGGATAAATGTGTCAACAGCCAGGACCATTAATGTAGTATTGAGCTGTTTGTACTGATAACATATGCCTTTCTGAACGCTTCAGGACTCCTTGATAATATCATATTGTGAGGTTTTCCTGAAGTTGGATAATAGGGAAGATGAAGGAAATTTTTTCATGGGTTTTTTTTTTTTTTTCTTAAAAGACGTTGCACATTTCCATTTTAGTCCATTGTGGACTCTGAAGAACTTAGAGAACATAAGGGATAACTAGAATCTCAAACAAATCCAAGTTAGCAGAATTAATGCAAAGAGGGGAGGGGGGCACAGGTTCTGACCATGCTTATGTAATTCATGCATGGACAGTGAAGTTTTGTGGCATTTACAATAGATTTTTTCACTGGGAGCCCTAAGCAGCATTTTAACTCCTACCCTCTCTGAAGGATTCTCAGGCCTTGAAATGAAGTGACAGGTCTCTTGTGTGCTTCACAACTTTGTATGTTGCATTTGCAGTTGAAGGGAACCATCATATATTTTTACTGAGAGTACTGGATAAGAGGATAATGTCCAGTATTTGCCAGAAAACGAAGTGTAATTAGGAGCTAGTGCTACTTTTTATGCATTAGTGGCTCTTATTTTTATGAAGATTCCAGTGTAAAGTGAGCTCCTACTGCTATTGCTCCTCCTACTGCTGCTGATAATTTAGATGTTTCTTCATTCCAGAGGTTAATTCTGTTTGGAGATAGAAACAAAATCCCATTTCTTTCAGAACAAATCAGTATTGGTCTTAGTACAATCGATTTGACTTGATCATCAGCAGCTAAAGTACTTAGGGACTGATGCTCAAAACCTAATGCTGAAGTTAAATGCAATTAGTGCTGGACTAGTGTGTACAGAATGTTCAAAGGGCTCTAGCATGAGAAACATGCATGCCAAAGAAGGCTATAAATAGGTTTTAAATGTACTCAAATGGATGTTATGTCATTTGGTTCCAATACTTAGTAAACAGTGCAGAAACAAATGCTGCCCTTAATGCTGGAAACTTAAATATCAACTTGGGGACGGTGTTAAAGTTGAAGTTATTGAAGAGAGGATTTCTTCAAAATTCCTCATTTTAAACTGCTGGTGGGGGTTTTTTTTTTCTTCTTTTTGAAACAGAAGGAAGCCTGTGCAGCCTATAAACGCTGCTAGTGAGAAACAACAGTGTGCAAGTCCGAGCAAAACAAAGTGCAAGCACACACCAGAACAATTCTTCTGAGCTTAAATATGAGCCTTTCAAGTAAAAACAATTTTTGAAACGCTTGTACTGTATTTCAAGGTGCGGCGCCAATGTGTGCTTGCACTTCCAGTCTTGCCTGGGTATGTGCACAACAGCTGTGTTTACCATGAGACTCTTGTGCATATGTGCCAGGGATGTTCCTTCCCCTAATTTCAGTTTTATAGCATAGATATTTGAATATCATTTCTTTTGAGCATTGGAGATTTAGGTTTCTATGCTGTTTGCACTCTGGGGTCTGTTCTGTTGACTTTAGCGCTAGACCTTTGAGTAGGAAATTAGAATCTGTACATAATCTCTCCTTTCTCATATAGATAAGGGGTTTAGAGTTCAGAATAGTTGGATCTGGTCCCCCTACCCCTCACGTCTTCAGTACCTATTAGGATAGTGCAATGGACTGTAACTATCCCCAGTTTAGAGATCTATAAGATGTGATTCAAAAAGCAGGGATGTGGTGTCAATACCCAAAACCTTCTGACTCCTTTATTTATATATCTATTTAGGAGTTTGCAGGGTCTAGGACATAGCTCGCAGGTATAGGGGCAAACTTTGTCCCTGTGTCATTCTCTATGTGCCACTTTCACTAATATAAACATAAAATATATTACGTTTTGTATCATTTAAGAACTTGATATCAAAATATGTTTAAAGTAAAACATATTCTGAAACCAATGGGTTAATCGGATTATTATCTGTGAAATAAGAAAGTTAAGCATTATAATATTTGCGTGACATACAATTTAGGAGTCCAAGTTTGAGTCGGCACATTTTCACTGACTCTGACTCCACAGCCCTAAAATTGCTTCCAACTCCATGACTCTGTCTTCACAGCCCTGGTAAGAAAAAAAATGACTCAGATGGTAGGCCTGTAAGTATTTGTTCAGATATACCATAAACTGACATTTGCTTTTCTTGGGAAGAATAGTGGCAGCTTAAGTTAATAACTTTGATTAAGCAGGTAAAAGCCCCAGTACTGTACAGCAAAGTGTTAATTTCTGTAATATAGCTTAGATATATTTCTATGCTTGTGAGAAGCCAGTAAATTCTATAAGAAGCACTTAGGCTAGGTACCTAGATCGAGGATGCCTAGCAAGACTCCTAACTTAAATCCACGCTTAAGTTAATTGTTTTTTTATAATGGGTTAAATGGCGTAATTGGCCACACCATTAAAAAACAATTGCTAATTTGAGTATGGAATACTGCGTGGCACCTAGTGACACTTAAGTCGAGGTGTTCTGTGATGCCTAACCAAGCCTACCTAAAAATTAGATGTGGTTATGGGCAGAAAATAGGAGTGGTTTACTTAGACGTTGCTAGGCGTTTGAGGTAGGTGTGGTGCCTACTTCTAGGACACCTAGCGATGCCTAAGTCCACTTGAAGGAAGATCAATTGAAGGAAGATGAAAGGAAAAGAAGAGAGAAGAATCACAAAGAATTAAGAGAAGGTGGAGGAAAGCAGAAACCAGAACTTGGACCAACACAATTAGAAAAATGAAATAACCAGACCACAAGATCAGAATATGTCAGTTTTTGGAATACTCATTTCAGAATCTCTGCTGAGCTCAGGGGTTCTGAGAAACGCTAATGATGTAAAGTATTTTTGTTGTTGAGTCTTGGTCACATTTTTTTCTTTTTTTTTTTTGGTGTGGTGGCTTATCTTTGCCCAGGCTTGCCCACCATGTTCCAACCAGTCCAGTCTTTTTCATGTCATCAAGAGGGTCTTAAATCTGTTTTGTTTTTCCAGTACAGATAAATAAGAAATTGTGCTTTAGGATGGTTGGAAGTCCTAAAAGTGAAGGGGAGCTATTTATGTATTTATTTATTTTTATCAAAAATTTCCAGGAACACTTGGGGTTTCATTTTAATATAAATGCAAAGACATTTCATAAATGATATCTTACTGTAGGATGGTCTCGCCCTATTTTGGCTATTAGGAAAATGTAAATGCATGTACATGGAAATTGCAAATGTTTCTTTACTTCCATTTTGTTTGGAAAATGATTGTGAAAATATGCAGAAAGGGACTATCAGAATTACCTGTGGACTCATTAATAGTAGGCTAAAATAATTTGATTAAATATCGGGTGGTAAATATTTGTCCCATAGACGCACCATGGTGAAATATTCTTTTGTACTAGAGAATGATACGGGGAAAAATCTGTCCCCTTCACTGCTCTGTTACCGGACCATCGTCCCCCTTCACTGCCCCGTGCCCGCCATCCCCTTCACCGTCCCGTCTCTGCCATCCCCTTCACCGCCCCATCCCCGCAGCATCCACCCTTCTCTCGCCACCTCACCGTCCTTCAGCGGCCCGAGAATCTCCCTCCCCCTTACCTTCGCGGCGTAAAGAAACTTAAGGGAGGGAAGGCGCGCAGTCACCGATCGCGCATGGCCCCTTCTCTCCCTCCGGCCAAATCTAGCTCCCTCTCCCTCCCCCTTACTTTCGCAGCGCTTTAGAAAAGAAACTGATGCCAGCAAAGCCTGCCTGTGCCGCTCTGCAGTCGCGTGTGTATGGGCGGAAGCTTCTCTGACAATTGTCATTTTATAAACACAAATAAAACAGAGCAAGGTTCAACAAAACCCATTTCCCCTCCCTTTCACAAATATCCCCTTCACTATTGTGAAAACTGAACAAACCAAATTACTACAGAATGCTACATAGAAAAATCAAGCTAACAGAATACTTCAGTCACACATGGCAGGAATAATGTTAGGGGAGAGCAACTAGGGCAACTGCCCCCTGGTCAGAGAGAGAGCCCTAAGCCAGCTGGAAGCTAAAGAAGCACAGCCTGGACTTTGGGGTCCCCAGTTATGTCTAATACCAGCTCTAGCAGGATACATATTTCAAATCAGAAATATTCTAATCACAAAATATAAAATCAATTTTTTTTTTCTACCTTTTGTTGTTAACCTTTTGTTATTCTTCAAATTACATTGGTCTCAGGCTTTGGTTTTAGGTTCCTTCTGTCTTCATCGTGGCATGGCTGGCTCCTGAAGGTAAAATAGGCGCAAAAGGAGCTGGGGAGAAGATGCCAAGTCTGACAGGTGCAATTTTTTTTAACACAGGAGTAAGACTTTTTATCCCAGGACAAGCAGGCAGCATATTCTTTACGCATGGGTGACGTCACCGACGGAGCCCTCGGTACGGACCTTTTTAACTAGAAAGTTCTAGTTGGCCGCACCGCGCGTGCGCGAGTGCCTTCCCGCCCGACGGAGGAGTGCGTGGTCCCCAGTTTCTTCGTTTCCGCGGAGCGAAGAAGACGTGTGTTTTTCAACTCCGTTGAAATCCTCTTTTTGCCTTCCCGCTCGCGTTATTTTTTCATTTTATTCACCTTCGGGTACTTTTTTCTTTCAGTTTAAAAAAAAAAAAAATATATATATATATTTTCTTTTTGCTTTATTTTTCGTTCCTGCCCCGGCGGGGCCTGTTGTCACGATCCAGGCCTCGGGGTTTGATTTTGCGGAGGCCGTCTTCCCATTCATGCCCCCGCAGCCCGGTTTTAAGAAGTGCCAGCGGTGTGCACGCCCGATCTCCCTCACTGACCCACACAATTGGTGTTTACAGTGCTTGGGACCGGAGCATTGGGCGGACTCCTGCACCCGCTGTGCCACTCTTAAGAAACGCACTCTGAAGAATCGTCAAATCCAACAAAATCTACTTTTCGGCACCGGCCCCGACTATGGACTCGACTTCTTCAACTGCGGCACCGTCGAAATCGGCACCGACCACTTCGACACCACCGGCGCCAGGTAAGCCGGCTAAGAAGCCTTCCACCCTTGAGCGCCCTCCCACCTCGGTGGCGACACCAGTCCTTTCGGCTCCACGCCGCCCCAAAAAACGCTCCGCTCCGATATCGGTGAGTGCCTCGTCATCGGCCTCCTCATCGCCGGAGCGTAGAGCGGCACCCATGGAACCAAAGAAGAAAAAAGTGGTTCCGGTGCCACCCCTGGATGACCGCATTGCGGCCATCCTCCAGGATAAGTTGCAGGAACAACTCCAACAGCAACTTAAGCAGCTCTTACCCTCTATCTTGGCACCGCTGCTTTCGGTACCAGACCGGCCCGAGCCCCGCACCGTCCAACCGGTATCCACTCCATCGGTACCTTTGGACTCCTCCATGCCCATTCTCTCGGCGTCGCATCTCCATACCCAGGCCGAGACTATCGCCTTGACGACGACCGATCCTCCTCGGGACCGAGCAGGGCACCGGTCTTCCCGCGACCCTGACTGGCACCGTTCTTCCCGGGACCGAGACAGACAAAGGTCTTCATCCCCCGGTACCGTCTCGGTACGCTCAGGCAAGTCTTTGTCTAAAGCTCACCATACCGAGCCTTCCACTCCGGTCTCTCGACACGCACACACCGATGTCAGAGACCCGGACCTATGGGAAGAATCCCCTCCCGGTACCGAGGAGGATGCATCGTCGTCGGACGAAGAGCCTTCGGCCCCCGATACCACATCTAAACCTGAACAATCTTCCTTTTCTAAATTCCTCAGGGAGTTGTCGGGGGCCTTATCTTTGCCTCTGGAATCTGACTCTAAGAAGTCACAAGCTTTCCTGGAGGCATTGGATTTCGATCAACCTCCCAAAGAATTCCTAAAGTTGCCCGTGCATGATATCCTACGGGAAACTTTTTATAAAAATTGGGAGAACCCACTGACTGTCCCTGGGGCCCCCCGTAAACTGGACAGCCTCTATAGGGTTATACCAATCCCGGGATTTGATAAACCCCAGCTGCCCCATGAGTCTCTCCTGGTGGAGTCCACTTTAAAAAAGACTCAGGGCTCTAGTGTTTACGCCTCCACCCCTCCTGGCAGAGAGGGCAAAACAATGGACAAGTTTGGCAAGCGACTTTACCAGAATGCCATGCTTGCCAACAGGGCTAACAACTACTCATTCCATTTCTCATTCTACCTGAAACATCTGGTCATGCAACTCTCCGCCATGCAGAAGTACCTGCCAGAACACAAAGTTCCTCTATTCCAGCAGCATATCTCCAGCCTGCTCCAACTGAGAAAATTTATGGTGCGCTCTATCTATGACTCTTTTGAGCTCACCTCCCGTGCATCTGCCATCGCTGTGGCTATGCGCCGCCTGGCCTGGCTCAGGGTCTCTGATTTGGACGTCAACCATCAAGACCGACTAGCCAACGCCCCATGTCTTGGTGATGAATTATTCGGAGAGTCCCTGGATACCACCACGCAGAAACTCTCCGCCCATGAGACCAGATGGGATACTCTCATTAAACCAAAGAAAAAGGCTCCACCTGCTCGTCCTTACAGGCCACAGACCTCATATCAGCGCAGGTTCTCCGCTAGGCCGCTCAACCCACCTTCACAGCAACCTAGGCGGGCCCGCCAACACCAACACACCCAGGCTCGTGCCCAGTCTAATCAACCTGCCAAGCCTCTTCCTCCTGCCAAACCTTCTCAGCCCTTTTGACTCCTCTCTCCAGGGCTTAGCCAGTCTTCCACCCTCATTGCCTCTTCCTCAGCCAATCGGAGGCAGGCTCCACATCTTCCTCAGCCGTTGGGAGGTCATCACATCGGACCAGTGGGTCCTCAACATCATCCACCACGGCTACTCTCTCAACTTCCAGACTCTTCCACCAGACAATCCTCCCGTAGAGTCTGCTTCTCATTCAACTCAAACCCCCCTCCTCCTGAGGGAGGTCCAATCCCTCCTTCTTCTCAATGCCATCGAAGAAGTACCTCCGGAACAAAGAGGCCGGGGATTCTACTCCCGTTACTTCCTAGTTCCAAAGAAGACAGGAGACCTCCGTCCCATTCTCGATCTCAGGGACCTCAACAAGTGTCTCGTCAAGGAGAAATTCAGAATGCTCTCCCTTGCCACGCTTTACCCTCATCTCTCTCAGAACGACTGGCTATGTTCCCTGGACCTCAAAGAGGCCTACACTCACATCCCAATCCATCCAACTTCACGTCGCTACCTGCGATTCCAGGTGCACCATCGCCATTATCAGTACAAAGTGCTACCTTTTGGCCTCGCTTCATCACCCAGGGTGTTCACCAAATGCCTCATTGTGGTGGCGGCCTTCCTCAGGTCTCACAACCTCCAGGTGCTCCCATACTTGGACGATTGGTTGGTGAAAGCACCTACGTCTCCACTTGTGCTACAAGCCACTCATCATACCATCTCTCTCCTCCATCTTCTGGGGTTCGAGATCAACTACCCCAAGTCGCATCTGCTTCCCACGCAGCGCCTTCAATTCATTGGAGCAGTTCTCGACACCACACTAATGAGGGCGTTTCTCCCCTCCGACCGTCAGCGGACTCTGCTCCATCTGTGTCGTCAGGTGCTCCTTCATCACTCTATTTCTGCCAGACAGATGATGGTCCTCCTGGGCCACATGGCCTCGACGGTGCATGTGCTTCCCCTGGCACGACTCCACCTCAGAACACCTCAATGGACTCTGGCCAACCAGTGGTCGCAGACCTCGAATCTTCTTTCTCATCCCATCTCTGTGACATCGTCTCTTCAGCGATCTCTACAATGGTGGTTGAGCTCCTCAAATCTTTCCAGGGGCCTTCTGTTCCATCTGCCCCCGCATTCCATGATCATCACCACGGATGCCTCCCCTTATGCATGGGGAGCTCACCTTGGAGACCTACGCACCCAAGGTCTTTGGACCCCACAGGAGCGTCTACATCACATCAATTTCCTAGAACTACGAGCCATGTTCTACGCTCTCAAGGCCTTCCAGCACCTTCTTTGTCCTCAGGTTCTGCTCCTGTGCACGGACAACCAAGTCGCCATGTACTACATAAACAAACAGGGCGGCACCGGGTCTCGCCTCCTTTGTCAGGAGGCTCTCCGCATTTGGACCTGGGCCACGGCCCGCAGTCTCTTCCTCAAGGCTGTCTATATCCAGGGCGAACAGAACTCCCTGGCCGACAATCTCAGCCGCATCCTGCAACCTCACGAGTGGACTTTGGATCCTCCCACGCTCCTCTCCATTTTTGCTCGCTGGGGCACTCCGCAAGTGGACCTCTTTGCAGCTCCTCACAACCATCAGCTGCCCCAGTTCTGCTCCAGACTCTTCTCGCCTCACCGTCTGGCCCCGGATGCATTCCTTCTCGACTGGACGGATCGGTTCCTCTATGCCTTTCCTCCTCTACCTCTGATGTTGCGGACTTTATCCAAACTCCGCAGGGACGGAGCCACCATGATCCTCATAGCTCCCAGGTGGCCTCGACAACACTGGTTCTCCCTCCTGCTTCAGCTCAGCTCCAGGGAGCCCATTCCTCTTCCTGTGTTTCCTATTCTACTTACACAACAACATCAGTCTCTACTGCATCCCAATCTGTCTTCGCTCCACCTGACAGCTTGGTTTCTCTCAGGCTGACCTCTCCAGGAAATCTGTCTCAGCCTGTCCGTCTCATTTTGGACGCCTCCAGGAAACCGGCCACCCTCCAATGTTACCATCAGAAGTGGACCAGGTTCTCCTCTTGGTGCCTCCGTCATCATTACAACCCCACCTCTTTAGCGGTGGAAACTGTTCTGGACTACTTGCTCTCCCTGTCCAACGCAGGCCTCAAGTCTACCTCAATCAGAGTACATCTTAGTGCCATCACGGCATTTCATGAGCCTATCCTAGGAAAACCTCTCACGGCTCATCCACTGGTTTCCCGGTTCATGAGAGGCCTCTTCAATGTCAAACCACCTCTGAAGCCTCCTCCGGTCGTCTGGGACCTGAATGTGGTTTTATCAGCCCTCATGAAACCCCCTTTTGAGCCTCTTGCCTCAACTTCACTCAAACTTCTGACATGGAAGGTGCTTTTCCTCATTGCCATCACCTCTGCCAGGAGGGTTAGTGAGCTGCATGCACTGGTCGCCGATCCACCGTTCACTGTTTTTCACCATGACAAGGTGGTTCTGCGTACCCATCCGAAGTTCCTTCCCAAGGTAGTCTCGGCTTTTCACCTCAACCAGTCGATTGTGTTGCCTGTTTTTTTCCCGAAACCTCATTCCCACCCAGGGGAACAGGCATTGCACAGTCTTGATTGCAAGCGTGCCCTGGCTTACTATCTTGATCGTACAAGGGCTCACCGCTTGTCCCCTCAGCTCTTCCTGACCTTCGACCCTAATCGTCTGGGTCGACCGGTCTCTAAACGGACGCTATCCAACTGGCTTGCAGCTTGCATCGCGTTCTGCTATGCTCGGGCCGGTCTGTCACTGGACGGTGCTGTCACTGCCCACAGGGTGAGAGCTATGGCCGCTTCTGTTGCTTTCCTCCGTTCCACACCCATTGAGGAAATCTGCAAGGCGGCCACCTGGTCCTCAGTTCACACTTTCACTACTCACTACTGTCTGGACGCTTTCTCCAGACGGGATGGGCACTTCGGCCAATCTGTACTTCAGAATTTATTTTCCTAATGGCCAACCATCCCTCCTCCCTCTTTGTTAGCTTGGAGGTCACCCATGCGTAAAGAATATGCTGCCTGCTTGTCCTGGGATAAAGCACAGTTACTTACCGTAACAGGTGTTATCCAGGGACAGCAGGCAGATATTCTTACGTCCCACCCACCTCCCCGGGTTGGCTTCTTAGCTGGCTTATCCTAACTGGGGACCACGCACTCCTCCGTCGGGTGGGAAGGCACTTGCGCACGCGCAGTGCGGCCAACTAGAACTTTCTAGTTAAAAAGGTCCGTACCGAGGGCTCCGTCGGTGACGTCACCCATGCGTAAAGAATATCTGCCTGCTGTCCCTGGATAACACCTGTTACGGTAAGTAACTGTGCTTTACCGCTCCCACAGGGCGGTAAAAGGTCTAGTCCCCATTCCCGTGGGGCAGTGATAGGTCTTGTCCCCATTCCTGCAGTAAACCAGTTGCAAATGTCTCCATTCCTGCGGATTTACTGTGGTGACCCACGGTTTACCGCAGTAAACAGTCCCTGTGTCATTCTCTATTTTGTACTTCAGATTCATAGGGGAGATTGATTTTTTTTTTTTCAAATTTGTACATCCATAAATGTTAGGGATTTTCGTTACTAACCATTGCATTCTCCAGTGCAGCTTTTTTAAAATCACTTGTGGCTAAGAGAACAAAGAGACTGATTTCTAGAATGTTTATAAATACTGCTGAGCCATTTCTGGTTGGTGCATTGAATAATTAATAGTACTGTATTTGAAATACATTTAGTGAGTTCAGAGAGTATGAGACACTTTTAAGGAAGAACATGGTGCTTTATAAGAACTGCAGGCTTCTCATTAGGAAAGGGGAGCCTGGCTGCAATTTGCCAGTATAAATTATCCTTCAGCTGGGAAAGCAATGCTCTGTTGTTTATACATTTTAAAAAGAGAGAGGCTGTCAATTTGAAAACACTGCATTGGTCTTAAACCTGTTAGATGTACGTCAGACTGTCTCCAAGCTAGTTAACTTCCATATAGTTAAAGTTATATGAAGTAGAACATGGCACACTACTCCTTATGACCCTGGGCAAGTCACTTAATCCTCCAATGTCTCAGGTACATTAGATTGTGAGCCCACCGGGACAGATAGGGGAAATGCTTGAAGTACCTGTATGTAAAACCAATTTCAGTGTGGTATAACTACGAAAAGGCGGTAAACCAGTCCCAATCCCGTAGCATGGAATGTTGCTACTCCTTGGATTTTGGCCAGGTACTATTAAAGCCCTTAAAGTAACATGGCAAAAAGATAATATACAATCGGTAAAATTTTGGGCACACCATGGCAAGTGCTCTTTTACCATGTTTATCCATTTTTACCAGCTCAAAATGCTGAATGCTTTTCTTTTCTTTAGCATGAGTTTTGCTATATAGGATTCAGTAGAGGACAGTTTACAAAATCAGTGGAAGAGTAATATAGTTGTTAAAGTAGCAGTTTGCAACCAGGAAAGCCCAATTCAAATCCCAGTGGCTCTCCTGGCCAAGTCACACTCTCCTCCTTTGCCTCAAGTACAAACTCGGGGCTAGATCGCCTAAAAAGGCTCTTTAGTAAATGTAGTCTTAAAATTGTCAGTTCTTCAAGGACAGAGAAACACCTATTGTACAAGTATATGGTAAAAGGTAGCCAATTTGAAAATTGACCCCCCCCCCCCCAAAAAAAAAAACCAAAAAAAAACTGAGCTGTCAACTCAGTTGCAGGAGGAAAAATGTAAGCCAGTCCTCTATTTCAAATTAGCCCATTCTGATGCATTTGGGTACATATCATTAGGTAGAACAGACAAATAGTACTCTGCATTGTAACACGAGTGCAAACGCAGGCCTGGACCCCACAAAATCTCTTCTGGAGCTAGGCAACTTGGCAGCTCTGCAAAAGTGGACCTTAAGAAAGTCAGACATTTTGAATGCTTCCTTCAGGTATGTTGCAGGTATTTGGAGTGTCCAGTGAGTACTGTTCAGCTCTCAGTCGGAATAGTTGAATGTGCTTTTTCAATCCTATTTATTGGACTGTAGTTTTGTGCACCATTGAGCTTAGGTTCCAGGTATCTGGTAGCATATTTCTGGAACCACTAATCATTTTTGTTATGTTCTTGGTTGACGCTTATTAAGAGACAGTTTGATAGGATAAGGTAGAAATACTGTATAAAGTTGGAGTATTTTTTGGTAATATAGGCTAGGTTTTTAAATAGCTGCTGTTTTGAATATTTGTGGGTTTGTTCTTTGATGATATTTAGGAAGTCATCTTAGCCTTCTATCCATGGAGAGCACCCTTACTACATTTCGTGGTTTGTCTTTCTTTATGATATGTATTCCTGTGTGACGCAAAAGTTCAAGCGTTTTCTGTACCCATGGTGAAAATCAGGGATTAGACATGTACAGTTAGGTGAAGATGAGAGGGGCCCTTAACTACTTTGAGTTGGAGCCAAGAGAGTTTCAGTTAAAGTCCTAAGAGCCATAGTTGGAAAAAGCACCATATTACTGGGGAATACAATATTATTGGATTGTTCCAGTTACCATCTGAAACAGACTTTTTCATTGAATTCTGTAACTGTAACTTTGGGTTGTGAATTGTTAAAATGAGTAAAAGGGTGGAGCTGAAATGCCATTCCTGACAGTATTCCCAGTCAGTAGCAGGAAATTGTGCTGACCCTGCAAGCTGGAGGTTGAGAGACACTAGTACCATCCCTGCGACACCTCCTTGGTGCCCTTGAGCCCAGTTTGTCCAAGACAAACAGGAGACACAAACCCAAGTTGGCAGTGCCACAATACGCAGCGCTACAGCCTGAGCTGGTCCTGAATTTTGCAACTTTATTTTTGTGCTGTAAATGGTTTCAGTAGGATGACTGGGATTTATTTTCCTTTTATCTTTTGAATTACTTCAAAAGATTCCACTACTGTGCTCATCTGAAGCCTTAGAAAAAAGTATCCCTAAGGTGGCTTTGACTTCATCAGTAGCTAGCTGTTCATTCACTTTTCAACTTTCCTTTCAGGCCCTTCTTAAACAGAGTGGCTTTGGACTTTTAGTAACTGTGACTTGAAAGCACTTAACAGTTAAGTTGACGTATAAGGCAGTGTAATAGTAAATTTGGATATAATGAAATTATACACAGCAAAGTTCATCAGGCTTTACCATTGACAGGTTTAAGGTTAGATGTATGGAAAAAAAAAGTGCATAGTGCTTCCAGCTCTTTATGAGGTCTGATGAAAGAATTAACTGAGAATCTGAGGTCTGCACATTAAGAAACAGAATGTTCTGACTTCCATGTTTAAACATCAAAAACGAAACATATTTCATGTTTAAATAGTAATGGTAGTAACTGCATATTAGAAGTAAAAGAATACATGATTGAATCAATTACCTCCAATTTTTTAAGAACTTTTACAAGGGATTGTCGTGTTAGCCCAAGAGTATGACACCCTAGCAAACCTTTGGCCATGTGCCCTCCAGGGGTTGCTCAAAGCCTCCCCTTTAGTCCAGCATCTCTGCTTCCCTTCTCCTTCCTATTCCCCCCCACTAGGTGGCTCCCCTTTCCTTTCCTACTCCCCCTCTCCCCAGGTCTTCAACATATCCTCTTTTCTTTCCCATTTCTCTTTGTCCAGCTTGGATACCTCTTAAAGAAACCAGAATCATTTTCTTCTACTTGTAATATCCTTGCTGGAAAGACAATAAAGTAGTCTTGATTAGACAGTTCTTTGTATAGAGTGATGGTACATTCTATTGTGTAGCCTGGGGATCTGGAGTTGATTTTTAATAGGGAAGTGCATTTATTCTGACACAAAATGAAAACCTCAGTGGAAGAGGCTGGTTTTGTTCTGTCTCCTTTCAAAATGAACTGAAAACCACCTAAAAAGAGGTCCTTTAGGCGTGCTAGCTGTTTTAGCACGTGCTAAATGCTAACGCGTCCATTATATCCTATGGACGCATTAACGTTTAGCATGCGCTAAAACGGCTAGCGTACTTTGTAAAATTGTTTTATTTTTAGTGTATTCTATTAGCAAATAACAAAAAGGAAATTAAACAAAATTAAAATAAAACAGCAAAATTAAATGAAATTTGTGCAACTAACTAAAACACCCTGAAATGAAATGAGACAACTGGCATGCACATCCCTAGTTCATAATGCTGCTAACTTTCCCACGTGGTCTCGAGCAAATCACCTTACCTTCCTGTGCCTTGATTTTCCCCAGTAGTTTGTATGTAATAATAATGTCATTGTTAACATTGTAAAGTGTTTTTAGGTTCTACTTAATCAGTAAAACATTAAGCTCAAGGTCCTTAATTATTCACTTAAATTGTTGCTTTTGTAATGCTAAGTTAATTCTGTGTACCATGGATCATGGTTTGCAACCCACAGCAATGCAACTTCATTTCATATGAACTCAGTGGCAAGTACAATGCAAATATTTACTGTAAAGTTCTAATTTTACTTTGTTTGTTATTTTCTCCTTTTGGAGAAATATGTTAAATGAAACATATTTTTCTTATTTATAATTCTACTCATGCAAAAAACAATGTAAGTGGCCAGTTGCAGAGATGCCAGAACCCTTTGGTATTTTACTTAATCTGCGAGTGATGGCATGAAGGAAGGGAGCCAATAGATCATTCCATAACAGGAGACATTGGGTCCTGTGGATGCTCACTCAGGTGCTTTGTAAAGGATAGGTTTCTATATAGGTCCATATTGCTGCTTTTAAGCCTGTTTCTTGTTAGGAAACCAGGACAACAATAGATACTGGTTGTCCTGACCACTTAAATAGGCCCTTTTTAACAGTTAATATTAATGCCTGCTCAGTTAAAGGTCTGCTTCCAGTGATATATAACTAGAAATCTGGGACTGGGAGGAGAGTGTGGTGTAGTGATTAGAAGTACAACCCAGCACCCTGAGGTTGTGGGTTCCAACCCCACGCTGCTCCTTGTGGCCCTGGGCAAGTCACTTAATCCTCTACTGCCCCAAGTACATTAGCTAGACTGTGTGCCCACCGAGACAGATAGGGAAAATGCTTGAAGTAGGTTGTAAAACTACAAAAAAGGGCGGTATACAAGTCCCTATCCCTACCACATCTCAAAAGGAGAAAAAAAAAGCAAGATAACATTTTTCTTTAGAATTCTGCGCATTCTCTAGAACAGAGGTTCCCAACCATGTCCTGGAGGACCACCAGCCAATCGGGTTTTCGGGATAACCCTAATGAACATCCATATGAGAGATTTGCATATCATGGAGGTGGTAGGCATGCAGATCTGCCCCATGCATATTCTTTAGGGCTATCCTGAAAACCTGTGGTCCTCCCGGACAGGGTTGGGGACCACTGCTCTAGAAAGTTTTGGATTTTAAAAAAGATGTTTTTCAGAGCACTTACAACCAGGGCAGGATTAACCAATAGGCCCAGTAGGCACGTGCCTAGGGCTCGAAATGGTCAGGGGGGCCCGATGAAGGAGGGCATCAACATTGTTTTTTCCAAATGACGATGGGCCCTTCCAGCATCGATCGGCAATGCGCCCCCCCCGATCGACAGAAAGTAAGACAAGCAAGCAACGCAGGTAAGAAAGGCAACGGGAAATGTAATTTTGCCCAAAGCTTCCCTCTGACACAGCTTCCTGTTTCCGCCTGGGCATATGGTGGGGTGGGGTGGGGCAGGGGGCCCAGTGTACTTGTGTGCCTAGGGGCCCTCAACGAATTAATCCTGCCCTGCTTACAACTCTATATAATAGCACTGTGTGTGTGCAAACAGCCTTTCAGTCTTGTCTAGGTTGGATAGTTGTTAGTAATTCATGGAATCGCACTTGTAGCTAGTCTTCTATGCCATCTACTCCTAGTAAAATTATTAAAACCCAGACCATTTTTTACAATTACTCTGCAGGTGACCTCTCTTCAAAATACTGGCTGCCACAGGCAAAAAATTCCAGATATTCAGCAGCAGGATCCAGATAGTGACTGCTACTGAACATCTAAATAGTGCTGGCAGCTCATCTCTCTATCCAGATAGCACATTGGACCACTTTTTACTGTCCTAAGTTATCTGGATAATTATTATTTAGCGGTGCCATCTGCATAACTTATGACTCTGCCCCCTACTATCCAGATGTTTTCACTGAATCTCAATTGCATTTAGAATAAATTATTTTAAATGTCAACCCCAGTATTTTTATACCAATGTTAGTTTAGATTGGGAACATCCTGCTAGTGTATCACCCTAAAAAGAAATATCACAATGAGGAAGCACAAGTGCTATTCTATAACTTATGCACCCAACTAGCGCCTATCTTTAGATGCCAATTTATAGATTTGCCCTTCATATTTTCTAGTTAAAACTACCAGTTCTGCCAATTTTCAAGCTACGGCCAAGAAAACAAGTGGCATTTGTCTGTTAAAATGGGGACAACAACCCTACTTCTTCAACACTGTATCTGATTTGCATTAGTCTCTGGGACCAGTGCATTGAGCCTTTTAAATGAAACCTCCACCATTTTACCTAGTACTGCATACAGATTTTGTAACTCCTCCCTTCCTTTGGTTCTCAACTGTTGGATTCTTCAGGATCCTGTAGGAGTTTAAAGCATAGAGGTGTATTAAAATATTTAGATCAAAAGTGAAAAGAATAGTTGGCTTTGTGGAAAATTTTTGTGAAAAGAGAACCCTTTCTGTTTCCCTATTTTGGAACTTAGCAGGAAACCCATTTCACAGCACGGACCCTCATCACTGCCTGTACAAATGGCTGTGAAAGATGTTGGAGTTGATAGGCACATTGGTTCATAAACATGAAGAATTTTGGAGGGCGGAAGAGTGAAATTATTTTGGTTTTTTTCTTTCTCCATTCCTGCTTCAGAGCCACACACATTAATATTGCTGAGTAGAAATCCTGTATTACCAGTTACAGTATGGCCACTAACCAATGATAATTTATGCAGGTATATTAATGTTAATTGTATTGTAGTTCTTAGAATTTTTCCTATTTCTTGTATAGTTGAATAAAAATGAATTTACTTGATAAAGTGCTCTGGAGTCTAATTTGTTTCTTCTGCTTTTTGATTTATTAAATCAAAGATCTGATACGTCCCTTCCAGTTCTATATGCAAAGTGTCCAATCCATTTCAACAAACAGGACTTGCAGAAATTCACACTTTTCTCACCATGTACTCCTACTGAGAGAGAGACACAGTCCCCCTACAGTTTCAATTTCTGCAAGTGATCTGTTCAGAAGTCTTTCTGATCTGCTCTGCATATTTTTTTTATTTCAATTAAAAGTTCATTTTCGGTGGTTTGGGTGCCATGAGACCCCTTGTGATGGTCTTCTGCCAGAGGAAAGCAAGTCCGCGAAGCTGGACTGTTGCTTCACAGAGAAACTGTAATGGATCTGTGAAGCCAGCCTGCTGTGTGCCACCTTGTTCAGGCTTGGGGTCTATTTCCCTGGGAGCTAGCTTGCCTTCTGACTTTGGGCTAGATGCACTAAAGTTAGCAATCGTCGCTAAACCTTTTACACATGCAAAATATCTCCCATTAAAAAAAAATGAAAAAAGTCCCCCACCGCTGATGGTGGCCCTCCCCAACAAATATGGCATGAGAGAATATTGGCAGGAGAGATGCTCACTCCATCCTGCCTCTCAGAACACCCCTGAGCCACTGTCCCCCCCCCAAAAAAAAGAGGCAGGAAGGATGCCCATTCCCTCCTGCCACCGGATGCCTCCCATCCCCGTACCTTTTTAAAAAGTTGGAAGCAGGAAGCCTGCTTTGAGGCTCCTGTTTCACGCCTGCCAGTCCTAAATGATGGGCCTTCCCCTCCCAGGTGCATCATGTGATGCACAGGGAGAGGCCGTAGGCCCTGATTGGTTCAGTCGCCTAAGGCCCTTCCCAAGAGGCATCTGAGTCAATCAGGCCTTAGACATCTCCCTTTGTATCCAGGATACAAAGGGAGGAGCCTAAAGCCCTGATCATCACATTATGCACTGGGGAGGGGAAGGCCCATTATTTAGGACTGGTGGGCATAAAGCAGGAGCCTCAGAGCATGGGCTTCCTGCTTCCAACTTTTAAAAAGGTACGGGGGAGGTTTGGGGAGTGGGAGGGGGCATCCAGTGCCAGAAAGGAGTGGGCATCACTCCTGCCATGGGGGGGGGATAGTGGCTCAGGTGTGCCTGGCGCAGGGGGCCCATGGTGTAGGGTGTTCTGTATGGCAGGAGGGAGTGGGCATCCCTCCTGTCTATTTTTGGGGAAGGGGAGGGGATTGCTTCAGGGAGGCAATATTGGGTGAGGGCTTGGCTTGGGGGTATTCAGGCAGGAGGGAGTAAGCATCCCTCCTGCAATTTTTGCTGCCATGGGGGGTTTCTTTTGTTTAATGGGGCGGTTTGTGCGTGTGTAATCGCCTTCGTTGCCACAGCTGAACATATATTGTATATTTGGAGTGGAGGAGTGGCCTAATGGTTAGAGCAGCTGCCTCAACACCCTGAGTTAAGGCGGTAAGGGAGGCCAAAAGAGACTACGAGGAAAAAATAGCCAAGGAGGCAAAAAACTTCAAGTCGTTCTTTTGATATATTAAGGGGAAACGACCTGCGAAGGAAGCGGTGGGACCGTTGGATGACCATGGAATAAAGGGAGTGCTAAAGGAGGACAAAGCCATTTTTTGCATCTGTATTTACTGAAGAGGATGTACACAACATACCAGAAGCCGAAAGGCTATACGCAGGAAACGAAGACAGGAAACTGGGATGATGGTCAGTCTAGAAGAGGTATGCAGGCAGATTGATAGGCTTAAAAACACTAAATCCCCTGGACCGGATAGCATCCATCTGAGGGTAATCAAGGAACTGAAAGGGGTTATAGCTGAACTACTTCAACTAATAACCAATCTGTCGATCAAATCAGGAAAGATTCCGGAAGACTGAAAAGTGGCGAATGTTACGCCGATCTTTAAGAAAGGTTTGAGGGGAGATCCGGGAAACTACAGACCGGCGAGTCTGACCTCGGTACCGTGAAAGATGGTAGAGGCGCTGATAAAAGACCGCATCATTGGCCACCTTGACGGACACAATCTGATGAGGACCAGCCAGCATGGCTTCAGTAAAGAATGAACTTGCTGCACTTCTTCGAGGGAGTTAACAGACAGCTAGAAAAGGGTGACCCGGGCGATATTGCATATCTGGATTTTCAGAAGACGTTTGACAAGGTCCCGCAATAACAACTACTTCGAAAAATTGCGTGCCATGAAATCGAGGGTGAAATACATGGATTAAAAACTAGTTGGTGGATAGGAAAACCAGAGTGGGGGGTAAAATGGACAATACTCAGACTGGAAAAGCATCACAAGTGGAGTGCCGCAGAGTTTGGTGCTTGGACCTGTGCTCTTCAACATATTTATAAACGACCTGGAAATTGGTACGACGAGTGAGGTGATAACATTTGCAGACGATACAAAGTTATTCAGAGTAGTGAAGACACAGAAGGATTGCGAAGACTTGCAACGTGACATAAACATGCTCAAGAAATGGGCTGCGACATGGCAAATGAGGTTTAACGTGTAAGGTGATGCATGTCGGTAATAAAAATCTTATACATGAATACAGGATGTCCGGTGCAGTACTTGGAGAGACCCCCCCAGGAAAGGGACTTGGGAGTACTGGTTGACAAGTCGATGAAGCTGTCCACAAAATGCGTGGCAGCAGGGAAAAGAGTGAACAGAATGCTAGGAATGATTAAGAAGGGGATCACAAACAGATTGGAGAAGGTTATGCCACTGTACTGGGCCATGGTACGCCCCCACCTGGAATACTGCATACAGCACTGGTCGCCGTACATGAAGAAGGACACAGTACTACTCAAAAGGGTCCAGAGAAGAGCAGCTAAAATGGTTAAGGGGCTGGAGGAGTTGCTGTACAGTGAGAGATTAGAGAAATTGGGCATCTTCTCCCTTGGAAAGAGGAGACTGAGAGGGGACATGATCGAAACATTCAAGATACTGAAGGGAATAGACTTAGCAGATAAAGACAGGTTGTTCACCCTCTCCAACGTAGGGAGAACGAGAGGGCACTCTAAAGTTAAAAGGGGATAGATTCCGTACAAACGTAAGGAAGTTCTTCTTCACCCAGAGAGTGGTGGAAAACTGGAACGCTCTTCCGGAGGCTGTTATAGGGGAAAACACCCTCCAGGGATTCAAGACAAAGTTAGACAAGTTCCTGCTGAACCAAAACGTATGCAGGTAAGGCACTGGTCTTTGACCTAAGGGCCACTGCAGGAGGGAACTGTTGGGCACGATGGACCACTGGTCTGATCCAGCAGCGGCAATTCTTATAGTCTTATGAGTTTGATTCCCATTAGAACCCCCTATAAACCACACAAAAAAGCCATGTGAAGAATTATTCAAAAACTTAATAATATCTGCAATTTGTTCCACTGAGATTTCTGAAAACAAAGCCCACTTTACCAAATCATTATAAATTGATTTTTTAGTGACACAGTAGAGTCAAATGATACAACAATGTCTAATATTCTGCTGAATCTGTCTGCAAACTGCTGACAATTAGGTGACATCTTAAATAAAAACTGAAAAGAAGAAGACAGTTTGGCAACAAATGGACACAGTTCCTGAAGATCCCCCACCAAAAAAAAACAACTGCTTATAAGAATAGCCATACTGGGTCAGACCAATGGTCTACTCTATTTAGCCCAGTACCTTGTTTCCAACAGTAACCAATCCAGGTCATAATAAGTACCTGGCAGAAACCCAAATAGTAGCAACATTCCGGAACCCAGAATATAAGATTCCATGCAGAATCCCATATAGTAGCAAGATTCTATGCTACCGATCCCAGGACAAGCAATGGCTTACTCCATGTCTGTCTCAATAGCAGACTATGGATTTGAACATACATTTTAAACAGAGAAAAATGAAGGCAGATAGGCCATATGGTCTTTAGTCTGCCTAACCATGCCATCTACTATCCCTTTCTCTCCCTTAGAGATCCAATGTACTTACCCCTTTCTTGGAATTCATAAAATTCCGACTTAGTTCCATTAACTCCCCCTTCTACAAAACCGTGAAAGTGGTTTAGCGCCAGCTGGCATGCTAAATGCTCTGCGCTGCTCCTGACACTCATAGGCATTCTATGAGCACTGGAGCAGTGCGGAGGATTCAGCGTGTTGGCTGGTGCTAAAAACCACTTTTGCGGTTTTGTAAAGGAGGGGGACGGGGGTGGGGATTAATTAATTTTCCTTTTATTGTCTCCTTTTATTGGTTTCATATTCTCCATGTCTGATCAAATTGTCCCAGTAAACCTTTTTGGTAATTCCCAGTTTTAGACAGATTGGAAGGTTTTCAGTAATCAAAATCAATCTTGACAAACTTCACAGACTGTGTTGAGAAAGGCATATGACAATAACTTCTATTTTTTTTAATTGATTTTATTGATTTTCAATTTAAATTTCAAGTATTACTTGTACAGAAAGCAATAATAGAATAGATATTAAATACAATGTAAATATAACTCATAAGTTAATGAATTTACAATTTATGCTCAAGTCCTCAACTTAGGATCAAAGAAAAAATGGCGAAACAATTAAAAAAAAAATACTAATAATTACATAAGAAACTGAAAGCTATAGCGCTGAAATGAGGTCATCAATAGTCAAATTATAGGGCTCAAAGATTGCTTACATTCAGACTAGAGAGTTGCGCGGGGACAGAAATCCCACCCGTCCCCGCCAAAGTCCCACCCGTCTCCGTGAGGACTCCCACCCGTCCCCACCCGTCCCCGCGAGGAATCCCTCCGTCCCCACCCGTCCCCGCGAGGAATCCTCTCCGTCCCCGCCCGTCCCCGCGAGGAATCTCCTACATCCCCACCTGTCCCTATAAACTACAGAAATAGTTATTTCATTTAATTATGCTACTGAATTAAAGGCTCTGGTAGAAACCCATTTAAAAATAAGCAAAAAGACTTTATTAATTTGGAAATATTAATTGGGAAGAATACATACTTTGTAAACGGGTTTCTACCAGAGCCTCTAATGTTTATAAATTTTTATCAACACAACTAATATATTACTTTATCCTTAAGCAAAAAAAAAAAATAATAATAATTTTTTTCCTACCTTTATTGCCTGGTTTCTGCTTTCTTCATGTTCTCATTCAATTCCTTCCATCCACTGCCTCTCTTCTCTCTGTGTCTTCCATTTGCTCTGTTACTGTGCCTCTCCCTTTCTCCCCCCTCCCAAATTGGTCTGGCACCCATCTTTTTCCCTCCGCTCCCCCCATAGTCTGGCACCTCTGTCTTCTTCCCTGACAGCGTCTTCTTCCCATTCCCTCTTCCCCATTTCCTTTGAGTGTCCTTCTCCCCCACCATCTTCCCCATGTCCTGTCAGGCAGCATCCTTCTCCCCTCTCTGCCTTCCCCATGTCCTTTCAGCGGCCTTCTCCCCCCTCTGTCTTCCCCATGTCCTTTCAGTGGCATTCTCCACCCCTTTGTCTTCCCCAGTGCTTTCAGGGTCCTTCCCCCCCCTTCCTCCCGTTTACCCCATGTCCTTTCAGCGGCCTTCTCCACCCCTGTTTTCCCCATGTCCTTTCAGCGGCCTTCTCCACCCCTGTTTTCCCCATGTCCTTTCAGCGGCCTTCTCCACCCCTGTTTTCCCCATGTCCTTTCAGTGGCATTCTCCACCCCTTTGTCTTCCCCAGTGCTTTCAGGGTCCTTCCCCCCCTCATCTCCCGTTTACCCCATGTCCTTTCAGCGTTCTTTTCCACCCCTTTGTCTTCCCCAGTGCTTTCAGCGGCCTTCTCCCCCCTTAAGCGTCTTTTCTTCTCCACTCCACCTTTCCTCCCTCCCTGCCTCCACCTTTGTGGCGCTTTTGCACCCGACCGACAACAGAACAGGCCCGGTCGGACAAATCTCCCGGTCCTGTAGCCGCGAATCTAAATTACCTTCTTACAGCAGCTGGAGTAGTGAAGCTGCTGTAAGAGGTAATTTAGATTTGCGGCTACAGGGCAGGGAGATTTGTCGGCCGGGCCTGTTGTCGGTCGATCGGGGGACCTGACCGGCTGTGCACATTCTTCGGGGCGGACCGCCCCCTCCCCCCTCTTTCGTTCGCCATTGCCTTCTCCCTACCTGCCCTGCCGCACACAGCCGACCGGAAGTCTTCCTGATGTCAGCGCTGACGTCGGAGGAAGGGAGGGCTTTGCTTAAGCCCTCCCTCCAACGTCAGCGCTGACATTGGGAAGATTTCCGGTCGGCTGTGTGCTGCGACAGGGCAGGTAAGGAGAAGGAGACTACCCTCGCGGCTCGACCAACCCCGCTGCGATCCAACCCCGCAGGAACCCCGCGACCCTCGGAGGCGTCCCCACGGGATCCCCGCGACCCTAGGGGGCGTCCCCACGGGATCCCCGTGACCCAAAGGGGGAACCCGCGGGATCCCCGCGGGTCCCGCGGGATTCCCGTCATCCCCGTTCCCGTGCAGTTCTCTAATTCAGAGACGAGACATTGCCACAAAGTTTGTCAGTTGGGATGGTTCAAAAAACACATACTTAAGAGTACGGTAACACAATACATTTACACGGATGTCTCAAATAAAAGGTCGCCCCCAAAGATATAACCCCAGGTTTCAAAAGAAGAAATTCATGGTGGCGCCTTTGCATCTCCCGTGCCAAGTCTGGAAACATTTGTATTTTGTGACCAAGAAAACTTTTTTGTCTATTTTTAAAGTAAAGCTTTAACAACCATGTTTTATCAATTGGTAAAGCTAAGGTAATAATCATAGTGGCTGATGATGCTAAATCCTTCTCAGATGTCTCTAAAATTTGTGAGATATTTAAGGGTTCTCGGTCTGAAGATTTTTCTTTTTGTTGTTGGGTTTTTTCTTTATCAGGCAAATAATAAACCTATGAGAGTGGTGGTAATGATTCTTCAGATATCTCCAAAATTTCCACTAGATATCTCTTGAGCATATCTCTAGGTGTTACCAAATCAAGTCTTGGAAAGTTAATTAACCTTAAATTGTTACTACGTGAATTGTTCTCTAGCATTTCAATCTTCTTCCTTAGGTTAAAGTCTCTTGCAATTGTTTCGATGTTATAACTTCCTTTTCTATTTTCTGAATGGATGAGTTAGAAGTATTAATTTCTTTTCTTATATCCTTCAATTCTTTATTATGTACCTTAATTTTCCCTTCAATTTGTTGAAAAGTAGGAGTAATGTTTTTAACAAAATCAGCCATTAAGTCCCAAATGGAATCTAGGATCACTTCAGCGGGTTTAATCAATACAATTGGAGTTTATGTGAGTGTGAAGTACTCACCATGCTGAAGATTTCCTTCGGGGTATGTCTTCTGTCCTTCCCCCTCATACTGAGATGGTACTGCCCTAGATATCTCCATGGGGACCCTTGTGATACGCGCCCCAGCCTCCAAGCTCTCCTGAACATCCTTACTTGCCTCTGGAGAGGAGAATACCTCGGAATCCGAGGTTTCCCCACCCCTAGGAGAGCTGGTAATCTGAGGCTGCGGGGGCGGTGCCCTAACATCGGGGCTTAGAGTAGTGTCAGGCCCAAGAGTGTCCACTGCGGGTTCGCCTCCCTGTGTCCTCAACAGGCCGCCATCCGATGTTACAGAGACCTCCTGCATACGCCTCAGAAGATCTTGAATGTTGCTGAGACCTGGAGCTCCAGAGCGCCGCGAGGCAGAAGCAGCACTCCGGCTCTGTCTCATAGGCATCGCGGTAAGTAAAACTACCGCTAGGAATTCATTCTAAAAAATCGCTGTTCTGAAACGAGCAACTCAGCGCGTCCTGTTCTCAGTCGCCATCTTGGATCCATAAATTAAATATAACTTCTATTTTACTGAAAACGAGCCTCAGAAACTCTGGTAAGGCATTTCCAGCACTCACCTAGCCTAATTCAGCCACACAGGCTAAGGCAAATTAATCATAGGCTCCTCTTGCAGCTGAGAACCGCCACAGTAAAAAACTCAAACTTGAGAAAAACCTGACCGGTCTCAATTGCAGAGCAAAAATATCCTCTGCACTTCTACACAACACAGTGTGGAAAAATGTGGTTACGCAAAAATCAACACAATCAAGCCAATTACTTAGCTGAAGCTGGTTGGAGTGCGCTGTCCTGGAAAACTGCATACGGGTTCACTTCTCCCGGTGAATTCCACTGTTCAAAGCCAAGGATTCCACCTGCTAAAATTCCTCTAGTCCAATTTAAGAAATCCACAAACTGAAATCTTGCAGTTTCACCACACATGAGCAAGTTAATACTCCATTCCGGCAGCAGGCCACACCTTTCACAGTCTTCGAAGTTGCTTCAGGGCTCTTCCACGCCTATAGATCTTCGATCAACTGCTTCCGAGGCAACCTCTGCTAGATCTTCGAGATCCAGTTCGAGACACAGTTCTCGACATCATTCGAGACCTACTTCAAGGCATTCTTTGAGACATTATTCCTCAAAGCCTCGGTCCTCTTCGGCCTCGACGAGACCTCCAACTCCTCGTTCCAAGTCTCCGATGCCCGCTCTCGAAGACATCCCGATGTCCAGTGCATCGTCTAAGTCTCCAGGTTCTTTCATGCCATGGTTTCCTGCCGAGGCTTCTATTTCTTCGACTCTGGTTGCCTTGTCATCTTCAAATCCTTCTCGAAGCCATGCCACTGCAGATCAGTTATCTTTTTCCTCATTTTTGAGACAGATGGCTGTAGATCTGAATGTTCCACTGGACACTGGCTCTAAGTATTCTAAAGAATACCTCGAGACCATGCACCTTCCTCAGCCTCCGGCTGAGTCTCTCAAACTGCCATTGCACAAACTTCATGATCAGACTTTTACTCGATGCATGGAGACTCCCTTTTCCATTCCAGCAGTTCCAGGAAAGTTAGATGCTAGATATAAAACCGTGCATCTTAAAGGTTTTGACAATTCCCAATTGTCGCATCAATCCTTGCTTGTGGAATCCTTTTTAAAGAGATCCCATCCTTCCAGAGTGTATGCCATAGTTCCTCCTGGCAGGGAAGGGAAGACCATGGATAAGTTTGGACGTCGCATTTACCAAAATGCTATGATGTCTTCAAAAATACTCAATTACAACTTTCATGTTATTACGTATTTTGAGTTTCTTTTATCTCTTCTGCCGAAATTTGTGAGTTATCTGGATGACAGCATGCATTTTGAATTCCAATAAGTCATTGCTTCTTTTTCTCAATTGCGTATCCATCTTCTGCAATCATCTTATGATGCCTTTGAGCTCTCTGCCTGAGCAGCGGCTTGCTCTGTGGCCATGCGTCGTCTAGCCTGGCTTCACACCGTAGACATGGACTCAAACCTTCAAGATCGTCTGGCGAACATCCCCTGTGAAGGCAATGACCTCTTTGATGAGTCCATCGAGGCTGCCACTAAAAAGTTGTCTGACCATGCTAAATCGTTTGTCTCCATAGTCAGACCAAAGCCTAAACCAACTCCATCTAGGCCTACTCGCCCTCCTGTCATCTACCAGAGGTGTTTCCCTCCAAAGCCGGTGCCTTACACTCGCCCTCCTTTGAAGAAACAGCCACCGCAGAAGCAACAGAAGCCTCAACCTTCTGCTACACCTAAGGCTTCTCAGCCTTTTTGATTGTATACTCCAGAGCGTAACATCCATCGTTCTGCCTCTGTCTCCTTTTCCACCTATAGGAGGTCGTCTCCATCTTTTTTACAACAGATGGATGGCCATAACATCTGACCTCTGGGTCCTTTCCTTCAGCAGAGAAGGATACTCTCTTCATTTTCATCAGGTTCCACCAAACCTTCCTCCAAGAGAGTATCCTTCCAGTCCATCCCAGACCGCCCTTCTTCTTCAGGAAGCTCAAGCTCTGCTTCATCTCCATGCCATCGAGCCAGTTCCCTTGAAACAGCAGAGCAGGAGGTTTTATTCCCGTTACTTCCTTGTTCCAAAGAAGACGGGCGATCTGAGACCCATTTTGGATCTCAGGGCTCTCAACAAATTTTTGGTCAAAGAAAAGTTTCAAATGTTGTCCCTGGCATCTCTATATCCCCTTCTCGAGGAGAACGATTGGTTATGCTCTCTGGATCTCAAGGAGGCCTACACTCATATTCCAATCCACCTGGCCTCCCGTCAATATCTCAGATTTCGGGTGGGGAATCTGCATTTTCAATACAGAGTTCTACCCTTCGGCCTGGCCTCGTCTCCCAGAGTGTTCACCAAGTGCCTGGTAGTGGTAGTCACAGCTCTATGGAATCATGGTCTCCAGGTTTTTCCATACCTAGACGACTGGCTCATCAAAGATTCCACATCTCAAGGGGTTATTGTAGCGACCCAACAGACTACCTGGTTCCTACAAAGTTTGGGATTCGAAATCAACTTTCCCAAATCTCAACTTCAACCCTCTCAGAATCTACAATTCATTGGAGCTGTTCTGGACACTGTCCAACTCAGCATTCCTTCCTCAACAACACCTGGAAGCTCTTCTTCAACTCTGTCACACCGAGTCTTCCCGCTTTTCCATCTCAGCGAGACACATGATGGTGCTTCTGGGTCACATGGCCTCCACAGTACACATGACTCCTTTTGCCAGATTTCACCTCAGAATTCCTCAATGGAACCTGGCTTCTCAATGGACGCAGGCTTGCGATCCTCTTTCTCAACACATTACAGTCACTCCTTCCTTGAAGCAGTCTCTCCGTTGGTGGATGCTCTCTTCCAATCTTTCCAGAGGCTTGCTTTTTCAAACGCCCCCTCATCAGAAGGTCCTTACGACAGACTCTTCCACCTACGCTTGGGGCGCTCATCTCGATGGTCTCCGTACTCAAGGGCTCTTGACCAGTACGGATCGTCAGTGTCATATCAATCAGTTGGAACTCAGAGCAATCCTCAAAGCTTTTCATGCTTTTCAACATCTCCTTCATGACACAGTAGTCCTCGTCCGCATGGACAACCAAGTCGCTATGCATTATGTCAACAAACAGAGAGGGACGGGATCTGCCTCCCTCTGTCAAGAGGCTCTGGAGGTGTGGGACTGGGCGATCCGTCACAACACCTTCCTCAAAGCTGTTTACATTCAAGGAGCTCAGAATTGCTTGGCGGACAACTTGAGTCGTCTCCTGCAGCCTCATGAATGGACTCTCCATTCCTCCTCTCTTCATCACATTTTCTCACAGTAGGGAACGCCTCAGATAGACCTCTTTGCAGCTCCCTACAACTTAAAACTGCCTCAGTTTTGCTCCAAGATATACTCTCCTCACCGCCTCAAGGCAGATGCTTTTCTTCTGGACTGGACGAATCTGTTCCTCTATGCATTTCCTCCATTCCCTCTCATTCTCAAGACTCTGGTCAAGTTGAAGAGCGATCATGCCACCATGATTCTAATTGCTCCTCGGTGGCCAAGGCAACCATGGTACTCCCTTCTACTTCAACTCAGCAGCAGGGAGTCATACCTTCTACCAGTTTTTCCTTCTCTGCTTACACAGAGTCACGGATCTCTGCTTCATCCCAACCTACAGTCTCTACACCTGACAGCTTGGTACCTCTCAACATAACTCCTCTTCAGTTTTCTCAATCTGTTAGAGACGTTTTAGAAGCTTCTAGAAAACTTACAACTAGACAATGCTATCATCAAAAATGGACTAGATTTTCTACATGGTGTTTAACTCATCATAAGGAGCCTCAACATTCCTCCTTATCTTCCGTCTTGGACTATCTTTTGCACTTATCTGATTCTGGCCTCAAGTCTACATCCATACAAGTCCATCTCAGTGCAATTGCGGCTTTTCATCAGCTTATTAAAGGGAAACTCCTTTCTGCTCATCTGGTGGTTTCCAGATTCATGAAAGGACTTTTCAATATCAAACCTCCTCTCAAACCGCCTCCTGTGGTTTGGGACCTCAACGTTGTCCTTTCTCAACTCATGAAGCCTCCATTTGAACCAATTGACAAGGCTCTTTTGAAGTATCTCACTTGGAAAGTGGTATTTCTCATTGCTCGACGAGTCAGTGAACTACAAGCTTTGGTTACTGATCCACCATTCAATGTGTTCCATCATGACAAGATGGTCCTTCATACTCATCCGAAATTCCTACCTAAAGTGGTCTCAGAATTTCATCTCAACCAATCCATCGTCTTTCCAGTATTTTTTCCAAAGCCTCATTCTCACCCTGGAGAGTCAGCTCTTCATACTGTGGACTGTAAGCTTGCTTTGGCCTTCTACTTGGAACGTACCAAACCACACAGAACTGCTCCTCAACTTTTTGTCTCCTTCGATCCAAATAAGTTGGAACATTCAATTTCTAAACGCACCATATCCAATTGGATGGCGGCTTGTATCTCTTTCTGCTATGCCCAGACTGGCTTACCCCTTCACAGTAAAGTCACAGCCCATAAAGTCAGAGCAATGGCAGCTTCTGTAGCTTTCCTCAGATCTACACCTATTGAGGAGATTTGCAAGGCTACTACTTGGTCCTCGGTTCATACATTCACTACTCACTATTGTCTGGATACTTTCTCCAGACGGGATGGTCAGTTTGGCCAGTTTTACAAAATTTATTCTCCTAAGTTGCCAACACTCCCACCGTCCCATTCTGGTTAACTTGGAGGTCACCCATATGTGAGAATACCTGCCTGCTTGTCCTGGAATAAAGCACAGTTACTTACCGTAACAGGTGTTATCCAGGGACAGAAGGCAGCTATTCTCACAACCCACCCACCTCCCTGGGTTGGCTTCTCTGCTAGCTATCTGAACTGAGGAGACGCGCCCTGTATACTGGGCGGGAAGGCACTCGCACATGCGCGGTGCGGGCGACTTGAAACTTCTAGTTTCTTCAAGCAAGTCTGCTTTTGAGGTGTCCGCATCGGGGCTCAGTCGGATGACATCACCCATATGTGAGAATAGCTGCCTGCTGTCCCTGGATAACACCTTTTACGGTAAGTAACTGTGCTTTATCTACCAACTTCAAAAAGATATAGAGGCTCAGAAGATTTACTAGTGTCTGAACATGTTCCAATTTCTGAAAATGAGCTACTTGATATAGACTTACAGAATTTAACAGCAGTTTTGGAAACTTCTTATGCTGACATTAAGGAAAGAACTAAAGGAAACTCTAATCAAACTAATGGAAACTCTAATCAAACACCAATTGGATAAGATCCTGGATGAGAATCTTCGGGATCCCCGTCAACATGGATTTACTAAGGGGAGATCATGCCAATCCAACCTGATCAGCTTCTTTGACTGGGTAACCGGGAAGCTGGATGTTGGGGAGTCCCTGGACATCATGTACCTGGACTTTAGCAAAGCATTCGATAGCGTACCACACCACAGGTTGCTGAGCAAGATGAGTTCTATAGGATTAGGTGACACATTGACGAAATGGGTTGGGAACTGGCTTGGAGGGTAGTGGTGAACGGCACCCCCTCTGAAATGACGGAAGTGATCAGTGGAGTGCCACAGGGCTCGGTCTTAGGCCCGATCCTATTCAACATCTTTATAAGAGACTTGGCAGAAGGGCTTCGCAGTAAAATAACATTATTCGCCGATGACGCCAAACTAAGTACTGTAATATAGTGGGCAAATGCAAAACGGATGAAGATTCAATGTCCGACAACATGATGCACAACCTACTCCTACTAGAGCGCTGGTCTAGGACCTGGCAACTCAGCTTCAATGCCAAAAAATGCAAAGTTATGCACCTAGGCAGCCAAAATCCATGCAAAACTTATACCCTTAATGGTGAGATCCTAACAAGAACGGTAACAGAACGAGACTTGGGGGTGATCGTCAGTGAGGACATGAAGGCTGCCAGTCAGGTGGAGCAGGCTTCATCTAAGGCAAGACAGATCATAGGTTGCATATGCAGGGGTTTCGTCAGCCGTAAGCCGGAAGTCATTATGCCATTGTATAGATCCATGGTGAGGCCCCACCTGGAATACTGTGTGCAATTCTGGAGGCCGCATTATCGCAAGGATGTGCTGAGACTGGAGTCGGTGCAGAGAATGGCCACCCGGATGGTCTCGGGACTCAAGGATCTCCCGTACAAAGAACGGTTAGACAAATTACAGCTATACTCGCTTGAGGAGCGCAGAGAGAGGGGAGACATGATCGAGACGTTCAAGTATCTCACGGGCCGCGTCAAGGCAGAGGAAAACATCTTCTTTTTCAAGGGACCTGCGGCAACAAGAGGGCATCCGTGGAAAATCAGGGGCGGGAAACTACAAGGTGACACCAGGAAATTCTTTTTCACTGAAAGGGTGGTTGATCGCTGGAATGGTCTTCCACTGCAGGTGATTGAGGCCAGCAGCGTGCCTGACTTTAAGGCCAAATGAGATCGACACATGGGATCTATTCACAAGGCAAAGGTAGGGGAGGGTCATTAGGGTGGGCAGACTAGATGGGCCGTGGCCCTTATCTGCCGTCTATTTCTATGTTTCTAATTGTAAATTTTATCTTTGAATAAGACCTCAACTCAGTAAATTCGCTTTTCTGCCGAGCGTATATGGTTATATCATGATGTTATAAAATCTACACAAGAAAGGCATAAAGTATTCCTAGTTATGCGAGAAGAGACGAAGAAGTTGTGGGCTACCTTTACTTTAGCTTATCCCTGTAAGTGTATAGTCAAATATATGAGTTTAAAATATACTTTTTATACACCTGATCATCTCTTTTTGGACCTTAAGGGGTTAATCAGGGGTGGCGCATCTAGCTCCAAAAGTTAATTACCAGGGGTTTTTAGACATTTGAAGCCCTTTCTTTAATTTTTGATTATTTACCTAGATTATATCTCTCTGTAATTCTGATCATCTTCCTTTCTAAAATTGAGGTCTAAGAAAGTGTTATTTCCACTATGATTTTATTTAATTTTGATTAATATTGTGACTATCTCATGTATGTTGGTTCTGTATTACTTTAACAAGTAGAAGTTACTTGTGAATAATATGAAAATTGGCTTAAAAACAAATTGCTAAAAGGTTTCCATTCCTAGACGTAATAGCATGTCTCTTCCTCACCACCCCCACCCCCTACACACACACCTAGAACAATATTCTGTTTGTTCTTTCTTCTTATTCTGTTTATTCTTTCTTATTATTGTAATTTCTGTATCTACTTTATTACTGTACTTATAGTATTGCACTATTTTGTGTTGTAAACTGGACAATAGTTGGTATTTCAAACTTGAAACTTCCTAAGCCACTAACAATCCCAATTTTAATAACTCTTCCTCTTGCCTTGAAGCTTTTCTTTTCAAAACAGGAAGTTCACCAGAAGAGGAACCACAAAAGAATTGTCAGCTACTTAAGGTCCCACCTCCCCTCCCCCTGTCTAAACTGCAGCTATTGTGTTTTACTGATAAGTAGCTAAGGGAAAGGCAACCCTGTGGAACTAGATTAGTGGGTAAGGAGGTAAAGAAAAAAGTTTAGTTGGAAGAGAAATGGCACTAAAATGTCTGTGCAATATGCCCCAAATCCTACTTTTTAATGTAGTTGAGTCAGCAGTTTGCTGGATGTTATACAGGTTTTTCATGTTTTTATCTTGCCACATGTCCTTGATAATTTGCTGAGAAGTGAGAGTTTTCCCAATTGTGCTCTGTTTTCAATTCTTTCTAATCTAGTTCTCTCTTCATGTAAAGTTCAGTTGTATCATATTACACAAGGTCAGCTGCAGAAACAGCAAGTCTGACAAAAGTTTGTTAAATCTGTAAAAGGCTGTTGTACAGTGCTGCACACTGCCATGTGGAAGGCTTGGGTTAATTTCCCATGCCCAATTCAGCTGAGGCTGAGATTTTGGAGGGAGGGAGGGAGTCTCAGCAGTGATTTTCCTTTCCTTTATCAATTTTTATGAACTCTCAGATAAATTATTTAAATATGTTTTTTTGTTAGTGAGCCCTAACAACAATGAAGTTGATTTGGATGGATATAGGAAGAATTATAGGCATTGACCTCCTGACCATGTTCCTATTGACTCCAAATAGCAAAAAAACAAGTAGGCATTGGGCCAATTGATCTTTATCTGGCATCATGTACTGTTACTATGCTGCAATGATGGCACCTAGTGGCCAGATCTCAGAATACAAGCATACAGGCAGTGAAATTGATGGGTATTCAAAAACCAGGACTTGCCTTTAGTGTCACTGCAGAAACTGAGACACTTGACGCTGTCATTGTTTATTGAAAGCTTCTATACCACTGCTAATGACTGGGGGAGTCAATTGAGAGCGGTTTATATGAGTTTTGTAATGGTGTTACAATACATGAGCTTCTGTATAGATGTTACAATATAGAATTTGCGTTTCCTGGGATGATTTCAATACAGATATTATTAAACCTTAATCAATACTTGTGCTTTTGTAAAGGTGTTACAATACAGAGTTAGTGTCAGTGACATAGCAAGGGTGAGTAGTGTCTGGGGCAGTGATGCCCCTCCCCCACTCTCTTCTCCAACCTCGCTCCTTCCTGACCCCCGCCCCCTGCCGCCGCATATGTGCCCTTTCCCTTGTACCTCTTTAATTTTCCCAGCATGAGCAGCAACATGAACTTGCTGCCCACGTTAGAAACATAGAATATGATGGCAGAAAAGGGCCGACAGCCCAACAAGTCTGCCCAATCATGATCCCTTCCACCCTCGAGAAACTATCCTCTATCATACCTCTGTAGTGACCCCACATGTTTATCCCATTGTCTCTTGAAGTCGAGCGTGCTACTAGCCTCGACTACCTGACGTGGAAGACCATTCCATCTATCAATCACCCTCTTGGTAAAGAAGTATTTCCTGGTGTCCCCATGAAATCTTCCTCCCCTAAGTTTTAGCGGATGTCCTCTTGTCACCGTGGGACCCATAAGAGTGAAGATTTCCTCCTCCTCCTCGATGCGGCCCGTTATGTACTTGAAAGTTTCTATCATGTCCCCCCTTTCTCTGTGCTCCTCGAGCGAGTATAAGCGCAGACTGCTCAGATGATCTTCATATGAAAGATCTTTAAGTCCTGAGACCATCCTTGTGGCCATTCTCTGAACTGACTCAATTCTCTTCACATCCTTTTGGTAATGTGGCCTCCAAAACTGGACACAGTACTCCAGGTGCGGTCTCATTTTTGGATCTGTATAATGGCATTATAACTTCGGGTTTTCGGCTGATAAAGCTTCTTCTGATGCAGCCAAGCATTTGTCTAGCCTTTGTTGAGGCTTTCTCCACTTGATTTGCAGCCTTCATGTCTTCATGTCCGCCCCCTCCCTCCCTTACTACACCACTGTTTAGCGTTTTCTGAACTATGATGCAATCTGTGGTTCTTAGCACATGAAAGTGCAACTTTGCAAAATGAAATTACATTAGAACTGTTTTTGGGTTTCTCCTGCTCCTTTAGACCAGCGGTCTCAAACACGCGGCCTGCGGGCCGCATGCAGCTCTCCAGGTGCTATTTTGCAGCCCGCAGTCTGGACACAATCAAAACAGCATTTCTCTTCCCCCTTCCCTTCCTTTTGGAGCAGCAGCGTGTCTGGCCGGCTCAGTCGATCGTTCCGTTCAAAGCCGCGGGTTGGCGGCTCCTCGCGCTATCCACTTCTGCATCGGAAGCCTCTCTGATGTCACAACATCAAAGAGGCTTCAGACGCAGGCGCGGCTTTGAATGGAACGATCAACTGAGCCAGCCAGACACGCTGCTGCTCCACAAGGAAGAGAACAGAAGGGGAGGGGAAAGAGAAATGCTTCTGCTGCATAGGAAAGGGGGCCCTAGGGAAATGCTGCTGCTGCTGTACAGGGAGAGGGAGGGAAAGGGGAAGAGAAATGCTTCTGCTGCACAGGAAAGGGAGAAGGGAAATGCTGCTTCTGTTGCTGCTGCACCCAATTGGGGAAAGAGAGGGAAGGAAGGAGAAGGAAGACAAGGGAGAGGAGAGGAACAAGAGAAGCCAAGTTCATGGGAGGGAGGGAAGGAAAGGAGGGGGAGGGAGAGATGCCAGGGCATGGGGGAAGGTAAGGAGACAGATGCCAGACCAGGGGAAAGGAAGGAAGGAGGGAGGGAGAGAAAGGAAGGAAAGAGATGCCAGACCATGGAAATAGGATGGAAGAAGAGAGAGATAGGAAGGGAAGACATGGAAATATAGATTTTGAAAAGAAAGCAGAAAAATTGAACATTAAGTTAATGCCAAAGATGGATGCAATAATTACCAGTGAGGAGAGAGTGACATATACTTTGAAAAATGCTCAGAAGAGTGAAACCCTGAAGAGGGGGTGAAGACCTCCTCTTAAGAAAGAGTTTATCGTCCAATCATTGCATTGGTGTATGAAAACATCACTCTCTGGTCTCTGGTAAAGCTTGAACTATGCTTATAAGCTCAAATTAATGATGTACCAAAATTTTTATGAAGAAATTCTCTGTCAAGTAGAAAAATGATGCAATGCACAGGATGCAATGCACAGGGTGAATTATGGCGAACATGGGGTGGGAAGCACATACATATAGCGATCAACAAGCTAACGAATTACTGGCATCTTTTCAACTTTTTTCCCCCGGGGAAAATATATCTATCCCCTCAGATTGGGATCACCTGGAGATCCTGCAGAAACGTATAGTGCGGGCAGAACTCCACGCAGCCACCTTAGCGGAGTATTGTCGCTTGAAACGTATCCCACGGGGGCTTAGAATGCGCACTGAACCCAGACTATTTTTAGACAATGCTGCTTTTTTAGAGAAATGGAATGCCATTTTGAATAAATGCTCTCTTGACTTGATGCTTTTAGTTATAGAAACCACAAAGATAGAACTACAATCCTATAACAGTGAGTTTCAAACATCTAAAGGTAATTTAGAGAGTAGCTTGTCCGCTGAAGATTAAACTAAATCACTTCAGGAGTTTAATACCAAGATAGATGGGTTTAGGGAGGATCTTAGAAAAACTAAGATCAAAAAACTACGTCGTGATGAATTGGATTACACTAAAGGATTTGTTTATGCTTGGATGGACAAATCCCGTTCCGCTAAGCGTGGTAATCGCCCCACATACACACACACGTCATCAGATTCATCTGAAGACGACAAAAGACAACAGAAAGCCTCTGGGGCAGCCCCTAATGTCCATTTTCAAGGGGGTCCAAAGCCCAACTTAAAAAGGTCAACCAGACCGAGACAAACAAGAAACCAGCCCTAACATCCAATATTTTTAATCTCTCTCATAGAGATCTTACACCTGTTGAAACATCATTATTAGATAAAGGTCTTTCGTTTGTGCCTTCAAATACATACCAACCTTTTGATACTCGTATTGCTTTATTTAAATTCATTAGAAAATGCAAACTTAAAAATTTTTTTCATAAGGGCGCAGCTGCTACTCAAGACAACACTTTGACAGATCCCAACACCCTGGCAGACTCAGAAACTTTTATACATCCGACACTGCAGGTCAAATCTACATGGTGCCCTCCAGGCACCGTAGATCCTCATATCCAGGCCTTTGAGAATCTTATATTAAAAGAGATTGGTACTTTAGAACATCAGAAATCTTTGTTTAGGTTCAACCTCTCCCGCTCACAGCAGACAGCTTTACACTCCTTAGCTGTAGATAACAGTATTATTATCCGTCCAGCTGACAAGGGAGGAGGTGTGGTCATTTTAGACTCTGATCAGTATGTGGCAGAAGCTCATCGCCAACTGACAGACACCACATACTATGAGGTCTTACACGTGGACCCTGTAGAAGATATTCAGGATGTCATTTCTCATTGTCTGGTTCAGGGTCTGGAAAAGGGAGTGATTACTGAGAGGGAATATAGGTTTCTATCCTGCAAACATCCCATAACTCCAGTTATCTACTTTGTTCCTAAGATACATAAGTCTCTAATCGATCCCCCAGGCAGACCAATAGTTTCAGGGATAGGGTCTGTATTAGAACCCCTGTCTTCCATGTTGGACTTTTATCTCAAAGACAGGGTGCCTCTAGCACCCTCGTATGTTTTGGACTCAGCTAGTATAATAAAGTTTTTGGCCACGTTTAATTACATTCCAGACGGCGCTATACTTTTTACTATGGACATTGCTGCCTTGTATACTAACATACCCCAACGGAAGGCAATAGACATTATCAATGCAGAATTGCACTCCTTGGATATTCCAGATACTAAGATCGAATTTTTGACTACACTGGCGTCTATTGCATTGAGTATGAACTATTTCCAGTTTGGTGAAATTTTTTACAAGCAAATCAAAGGCACAGCCATGGGAGCCAAAATGGCTCCGTCCATCGCCTGTCTCTACGTGTCTAAATTTGAACACACTTTTTTATATTCTTCAATCTATTGGCAACATCTGCTGTTTTGGAAGAGATATATTGATGACATCCTTGGAGTATGGATGGGAACCGCCAGTGAATTGGATCAGTTTCTACTATGGCTTAATAATTTACAATTTATAACTTACAATAATAATAACTTAATAACTTACAATTTACTATGACCACAGATCATCATCAAGTCTCTTTTTTGGACATAAATGTACTGTTAATCAATGGGAATTTCCAGACAACCATATACCGCAAACCCACTGACCGTAACAATCTTTTGCAATATGATAGTTTTCACCCCAAGCATTTGAGGGATAACATCCCAGCGGGGCAATTCCTGAGGCTCCGAAGACTTTGTACTTCAGTACAGGACTATATCTCGCAATCAGAAGTTATGACAACGAGATTTGAAGAAAGAGGGTACCCTGCTGGAGTCATCCACAAAGCTTATAAGAGGGGGCTGTATGCTAATCGTTCATTGTTGCTAGCGACTCAACCTAAACCTGAGGATCACCCTCTAGTATGCATTCTACCATATTCTCACTTGGCTTTTCACATTAAGCGCATTATTAAGCAACAGTGGCATATCATGCAGTACCACCCAGAGTTTCAGGATCTTCCCCGCTTTGCATTTACCAAACAGCACAATTTGAAACAACGATTAGTTCATTCACAGTTTTTCAGCTCATCAGCAGAAATCTCCCCTGTTGAGGGTAGGCACATGCTGTGTGGGCATTGTAAGATGTGTTCGCACAGTGTTCCCTTGCAGGAGATTAGCTTATCTACAAAAAAGAAACCTACCACTTTGGTCTCAGATTGTAACACCAAAGAGGTAGTGTATATCATTCGATGTCCGTGTGGCATGCAGTATGTGGGTTGCACCATCCGGAGTGTGAAAACCCGAATTGGAGAACACATTAGTAGAATTAAATCCGGCACACGAGAAGCCCCACTAGTCCAACACTGGCTCCAATACCAACACAGTACAGCTGATTTGAAATTTTCCATCTTGGATTCAGTAACCCTCACCCGTGGAGGTGATGTTTCTAAACTACTTTGGCGTAAAGAACAGCAGTGGATTTTTGAATTGAACACGCTGCACCCTTATGGACTAAACAACGAGATCGAATGGGTTGCTTTCTTGTAATCTCTGCTTTGTTTTTCCTAAGTTTTGCCTTTTTGCATAAATTTTTCTTTTCATATTTTTTCAATTTTCAACATGCTTTATGTACAGTGTCAGTTGTTAGCTGGTGACAATAACCTTTTGACGTTTTTGGCGTTTTTTGACGTCATTACGTTCAATCGGAGCTCACCCCCCCTCCCCCTCTTTTCAGCATAAATTGAGTGAGGCGGGTCGTGCTCTCCGTCGTTTGGAATTTTTGAATCTAATGACTGGTATGTAAGTTCTCAATACTTCCTTGCTTCATTGTTTTGCTAGTAAGATGTTATTCGTTTCCTCACCACAGTAAGTTTTAGCATACTGCTGTGTTGTGGGGTTTTTTACAAAATTATTATTATTGTTTTTCAGATTTTCTCTTTTGGAAAAGCATTGTGACCTTATTAAAGCCTGCACAGAGGGTTTCAAATGATTTATTTTTGGGTCTCCTGAAGCAGATCTTGAAACGGGGCCGCGTCGGGACCCCTGAGAATCTTAACTCTTCAGTTAAGTGCATTGCATCATTTTTCTACTTGACAGAGAATTTCTTCATAAAAATTTTGGTACATCATTAATTTGAGCTTATAAGCATAGTTCAAGCTTTACCAGAGACCAGAGAGTGATGTTTTCATACACCAATGCAATGATTGGACGATAAACTCTTTCTTAAGAGGAGGTCTTCACCCCCTCTTCAGGGTTTCACTCTTCTGAGCATTTTTCAAAGTATATGTCACTCTCTCCTCACTGGTAATTATAACAATAGTCAGTCTCCTATCTATCAGTACAGCTATTTTTCTGACTAACCAGTTATATATATATCCCTGTATTTCTTTAACAAAGATGGATGCAAGGCAGAAAGTGAAGACGGAGAGAAAAACAGTCAAATAATAATAATAATATAATAATAATAACTTTATTTTTCTATACCGCCATAGTCAGGCGACTTCTAGGCTGTTCACATTGAAAGAAGGCTGGACAGTCAGTCAGTCAGGAAAGTTTTATAAACTATAAAGAGTTTTACCTCATGCAAAATTGTAATTTCTTTAATAAGGCATTAACTATTTTTTTCTGCGGCCCTCCAAGTACCTACAAATCCAAAATGTGGCCCCACAAAGGGTTTGGGTTTGAGTTTGAGACCACTGCTTTAGACTTAAAGATCTCAATATGTATACTTTGGAGGAAAGGCGGGAGAGGGGAGATATATGGTAGAGATGTTTAAATACCTACGTGGCATAAATGCGCATGAGGCAAATCTCATTTGAAAGGAAGCTCTGGAGTAATCTAAGAAAATACTTTTTTACAGAAAGGGTGGTAGATGCATGGAATAGTCTCCTGGTAGAGGTGGTAGAGACATAGACTGTGTTTGAGTTTTAAAAAAAGTGTGGAACAGGCAAGTGCAATCTTGGGGAGAGGAGGAGATAGTGGATGGGCAGACTGGATGGGCCATTTGGCTTTTATCTGGCCTTTGACACCGAATTTCTAAAAATGAAACAACTAATCAGATGACTAGAAAGAATTTGGAAAAAAAACAGGAAAATTGACAGACCGGAACAATTGGAGATCCAACATAAAAATCTATAAACAACTGATAAAAGAAAAACGTAAAGCATTTTACTCTTCCATAATCGACCTAATACTAGCCCAAAAGGTACCAATACAAAAGAGCTGTTCAACCTGGTTATGAATCTATTTAACACCACACACCACACTCAACTCGTGCATAATATCAAACTACCTTCAGCAAATGATTTAGCACAGCATTTCGATTCAAAAATTAAAAACCTAAGAATCAACTGTTCGACAAATGACACATATGAACATCAAATAACCAATATACAAGGAAATGCTATTCCAGCTGACATGATTTGGAGTAGAGAATGACACGGTGACGGTTTACCCGCGGCCACCGCATTTAAGCCGCGGGTCACCGCCGAAAACGGGGAAGAAAACTAGCAGTCGCTGCGGTGACGGGGACAAGGCCATTCACCGACCGTGGAAACGGTGAACAGGTTTGTCCCCGCGGGCCAATGTACCCCCTTCTAGGAACCGCTATTTACCTGTGTTTCACCGTGCTCCTCATTTGTCAGATCAACCCTTCCTGCCAATCGCAGCAGAAGGGTACCCAACCCCTCCTGCCGGTCCTCCCAATGGCCTCCCCTAAGATCGCCGGCAGGAGGGTACCCAACCCCTCCTGCTGGACCCCCCCCCCCCAACGAACCCTCCCACCCCGGAACCCCCTTAGTCTTACTTTCCAAGTTGGACCGGACGGCTCCTCACATGTATGGCCAGCAGGCTTGCCTCCGTCCAAATGAGGCGGGCCCGCCCCTACCCTGCCCAACCCACAGGATCCTAGGGCCTGATTGGTCTAGGCACCTAAAGCCACTCCCGCTATAGGAGGGGCCTTAGGTGCTTGGGCCAATCACGGCAGGAGGGCACCCAACCCCTCCTGTAGACCCCCCCAACGGCCCTCCCGACAATCGCAGCAGAAGGGTACCCAACCCCTCCTGCCGGTCCTCCCAATGGCCTCCCCTAAGATCGCCGGCAGGAGGGTACCCAACCCCTCCTGCTGGACCCCCCCCCAACGAACCCTCCCACCCCGGAACCCCCTTAGTCTTACTTTCCAAGTTGGACCGGACAGCTCCTCGCTCGTCTGGCCAGCAGGCCTGCCTCCGTCCAAATGAGGCGGGCCCGCCCCTCCCCTCCCCTGCCTAACCCACAGGATCCTAGGGCCTGATTGGCCCAAGCACCTAAGGCCCCTCCTATAGCGGGAGTGGCTTTAGGTGCCTAGACCAATCAGGCCCTAGGATCCTGTGGGTTGGGCAGGGTAGGGGCGGGCCCGCCTCATTTGGACGGAGGCAAGCCTGCTGGCCATACGTGTGAGGAGCCGTCCGGTCCAACTTGGAAAGTAAGACTAAGGGGGTTCCGGGGTGGGAGGGTTCGTTGGGGGGGGGGTCCAGCAGGAGGGGTTGGGTACCCTCCTGCCGGCGATCTTAGGGGAGGCCATTGGGAGGACCGGCAGGAGGGGTTGGGTACCCTTCTGCTGCGATTGTCGGGAGGGCCGTTGGGGGGGTCTACAGGAGGGGTTGGGTGCCCTCCTGCCGTGATCGCTGGGGGGAGGGGAGACTTGCAGCACTGCTTATACAGCGACTCTGGCTGTGAGGAACTACAGTAAGGCCAGTGTTGAACAGACTTCTATGGTCTTTGTTCCATGTGTGGTAAGACAGATTAGGATGTGTTAGATAGGGCTTCAACAGCAATTTCAGTAGTTGGAACATTAGAACAAAGTCAGGCAGATTTCTACAGTGTGTGTCTCATGTATGGCAAGACAGATTAGAATATGCTTCAATGGCAACTCCAGTAGTTGAGACTTAAAGAGAACACCAAGCAGACTTCTACGCTCTGTGTCCCTTCATGGGTTCTAATTTTGGCCATTGGGGTTCCTTGGAATAATTGTACCTAAAGGGAGGCCCTACATTCTTTGGGCTAAAGTACTTTCGGAAACCCTTTTGGCCCAAATGAGGTGTATGGGATGGGAGCTTGGGGGTTTGAAGGAGCTCAGTAAGATCTCTAGTAAAGAGGTGGGACTTTGTAAGCATTTAAAGTACATGTCGTGTTTGTTTTTGCATTGCTAGCCCCAGGGGTGGTGGAAGATTAGTGATTGAAAAACTGTATGAAAAATAACTATTTTAAATTTAGTGATCAAAATGTGTCAGTTTTGAGAATTTATATTAATTAATTTTTTCTCTGCGTGTTTTGTTTTTGTATAGTTATTAACTAATATTTAACTAAGTTTTAAAGTTTTAAAGAATGTTTCCTTTATACGTAAATAAAGAAAAGTGAATGGGATTGCAGTGGCGGTGACGGGGCGGTGAATGGGGTGGCAGGGGCGGTGAAGAGGATGGTGAGACGGGGACGGGGCGGTGACGGGGATGGTGAGACGGGGACGGGGCGGTGACGGGGATGGTGAGACGGGGACGGGGCGGTGACGGGGACCAATTTTTTCACCGTGTCATTCTCTAATTTGGAGTTCCTTTCAAGATTTATATAACAAGTATTCAAATTATATTGTGTTTTGGACTCATGTTCCCCAGAAATTATGAAAGCAGCTCCATTAGACTTTAAACTATCTTTGCTGAATTATTTAACCGTTAATCTAAAAAATGGAAAATTCCTCACTAACAATGGCCGCATAATAATAACCCCAATTCCAAAAAATAGCAAAGAATCTTCAGCACTAGTCACCAACTACAGACCAGTAGCATCAATTCCATTTATTGTAAAACTCATGGAAGGATTGGTACATACCCAATTAATAGAATATCTCAATCAATTTTCTCTCTTACATGAAACTCAATCTGGTTTTAGACCTTTTTTCAGCACCGAGACAGTAATTGCGGCTATCTTGGATAACTTACGCCTCCTGTTCAGTAAGGGACTTAACGCCCTGATCATGCAATTCGATATGAGCTCTGCGTTTGACTTAGTAGACCATGGGAAACTGCTACAATGCTTAGATGCAATTGGTATCAGAGAAGAGGTGCTAGACTGGTTTCGAGGTTTCCTGATGTCTCGCACCTATCAAGTACGTTTCAATTACAATCTCTCTGATACCTGGAGCAATCCATCTGGAGCAAGGGTCACCACTATCCCCATTGCTTTTCAATGTCTTCATGTCTTCATTAGTGCAAAATACAGCGATCAGACTGATCCTCGGGTTGAAGAAGTTCGACCATGTTACACTTTCCTACCGACTTCTGCACAGGCTGCCGATGGAGGCACGTGTGAAGTTCAAGTTTGGTTGCTTCTGTTACAAGGTACTATTCGGTCTAGCCCCTAAATACATAACTGACCTTTTCTGTTTCTCAGCCAACAGACATAAGAGAAGCTCACACTTAAATTTTGTTTCCCTACCGTTTAGAGGATGTAAATTCAAAAGACATCATCAACATCTCCTCTCACACCAGGCAGCATTATGGGGTATAGATCTAGAACAATTGCTTACGTCTACTACTTATGGGGAATTTAGGAAACGCCTAAAAACATATCTGTTCCTAAAGTACTTAGGCAACTAACCTCATCCCACAATAACTGATCCCTAGAGTTGTTAATCACTAGTTTCTAACTTTGCCAATTCCACTCAACTTGTAGCATCTTTCTATCAATGTTAACCGGCAGAACATTGCTAAATCCATTCAAACTGTAACATCTTCTAATTATTGTAAACTGCATAGAACTTCACGGTCCTGCGGTATATAAACTGTTATATTATTATTATTATTATCATATTTCAAGTTTTCAAGTTTATAAAATTTTTTGATTAAATGCAAATCAAACCTTCTAAGTGTTTCACAAATTGTATTAAAAAGGGGAAGACAAAACAGAGGAATATTCAGTTAACAAAACTTGACCAATACAAAGAAAATAATAGGAAATAAGGGGGAACTACAAAATTAAAATTAAAGAGTACATAGAAGGTAAACCACAAAAGGGAGGGAAAGCAATCAAGATGGTTGAGCAACTCTGGCAATATTCAAGATATTTTTAAGAGTCAAATGCATCGTGGAAAAGGTGTCTTTAAATTTCCCTTAAATTTGTCTGGATTTTTTTCCGCCCTGATATGAAAAGGTAGAGAATTCCATATCATGGGGGCTGTAGCTCAACGTGTGCTCAACGAAGTAGCTCAACGTGTGCTAATGATTTTCTTTTTTTTATTATTATTTATTTATAAATTTTCAAATTACATATCAAGTATTCACTTGTACAGAAAGTAAGTTAGTCAAATTATAACTTCATTGGATAATTAAATCATATTACCATTTAACATGATTTCATAACAAAAAGAAAAAATATATGTATGGCTAACTCAACTCAAGTCCACAATTATGGATCCAAAGGCAAATTAAAGAAAATTATAAATCTATGTAGCAAGATAAACTACAGAATGAGCTGAGATAGGAGCATATTATTAAACTATTGAGCACTTGTTTTTACTTCATCCGGTTGAGAAAAAGCCAAGAAAGCAGTTAATTGTTGAGGTTCGAAGAAAACATTTAACTGAGCGGTGGCATATGATACACAAGGATGTCTCAAATAAAATGTTGTTCCCAAAGCAACGACCCCAGGTCTCAAAAGAAGAAATTCTCGATGACATTTCTGAAACATTTGAATTTTGCATCCAAGAAACTCTTTATGTTTGTTTTTAAAGAAAAGCCTCAATAACCACATTTTATCCATTGAAAGAGCTACAGTTAGTATCAATGTGGAAGGTACCGCTATTTCTTTATCTGACGTTTCTAAAATTTCTGATACATTCAATGGTTGAACAGATATTTTATCCTGTGATTGAGTCCCGTTTTTATTTGGTAGATAGTACACTTGTGTAAATGGTGGTAAGGGTTCCTCTGAGACTTGCAAAATTTCCACCAGATATCGCCTAAGCATTTCTCTAGGAGATATCATTGTTAGTCTGGGAAAATTAATTAGTCTCAAGTTTCTTGAATTATTCTCAAGTGTCTCTAATTTCTTTCTAAGACTAAGATTGTCCTTGATTAGGGACTCCTGTACTTGTTTATCCAATAATAAATCTTGGTCATGCTTTTGAATTGATAATTTAATAACAATCAGATCTTCTCTTAATTCTTTGAGCTCTTTAGTGTGTTGTATCAGTTTATGTTCAATATATTGGAAATTGGGGCTATTATTTTTTTGAAAAGTTTGCAATTAAGTTCCATAAGGACTCCAGGGTCACTTGTGGAGGCTTTTCCAGAATTAAAAACTTTTGCTGAGTGAAAAAATGCTCACCCTCTGAAGAAAGTTCTTGGCTTTGCTCTGGCTGGTTTTCTTCACCTCCCGTTGCTGTTTTAGTCCCAGAATCTCCTACAGCTGCTACTTGAACTGGGAGCTCTGTCTCCACACTTCAAGATCTCACTGTCCGCCTCTGGGGAAAGAACCTCCCCCATCTCAGGGGTTTCCTCGCCCCTGGGAGAGCTGGTGATCCGAGGTTGTGGGGGTGGAGTTCTGACATCAGGACTAAGTGTGTTATCCGGCCCAAGAGGCGTAGCTCCGGTCTCGCCGCGACCAGGCACCCTCAGCGGGTCAACTTCTGACGTTGGGGTTACAACTCCCTGCATCCGCCGCCACAAGTCCTCTATGTTGCCGAAAGTCGGGACCTCGGAGAGCTGCGAGGCGCCAGCGGCTCTCCTGCCTCTTCGCTTCGGCATTGGAAGAACCAGGCTACAAGAGCCGTCAGGCCAAGAAAAAACAAGTCGAGACTGAGTGGTTCAGGTGCGTACTTCTCAGCACATCTGTACCGCAGCCATCTTGGATCCGCCCACTCTGCTAATGATTTTCAATGATGGTATATGGAGTAGATACTGAGAGGCGGATCTTAAGATTCGAGTAGGTTCTTGAGGAATAAGAAGTTTATGGATAAAGGCCAGTTCTTTAGTATTTAGTATGTTTATTTGGATCTAGCACTGGGATCTGGTGTCATGAGCCTTCATTCACAACAGCCTTGAGTAGGAGGGAAGAGTAATCTATTTTATAATTTTTCCCTTCCCTCTCCTGTCTCCCCAGTCTACCTAGTCTGGTCATTTATAATGACGATCCTAGGCTGGAAGTCATGCATCTAGGCTCCTTCTGGAATCTTAGTCATAGGCTTTAATCTGATCAGGTGGAGGCAATTCAATAGCAGAGCACCTTCGTATGCAAATCACTCTCATGCATATTCATTGTGGATATCCCAAGGTAGGAAATATTTATAAACTACTAGCTGATGCCCCGGCGTTGCACGGGTATTTAATTATAGCAATAACACTGTAAATGGATTCAAATAAAGATACTTTAAAGTGGTGAATAAAATTATTGTTTTACAGCTTAATAAAAAGTACAATATTCAAATTATAATGTGAAATATTTGACAAAATGAATACAATACAACTAACGCAAAACGTGATTAAAAACAACATTTTTAGTTTCACCTCCAGGAGCAAGAACATATAAATTGTTGGGTGAACCCACCCTTGAGCAAGCAACATAGAGTTGTGGGCTGAGAGACCCCCAGAACATATCACTCCAGGTAGTGAGGGATCTGCATACCAAGTTTTGTTCAAATCGGTCAAGCCGTTTTTGAATTACTGTGAGAATGGCAGCTTTTTACATTTTTTCCATTGACATGAATGGGTGATATCTGATTTTGTTTGTAGCTCCGCCCACGTGTGCAGGTGGGCCGCGAGACCACCAGAACATATCAGCCCAGGTAGTGAGGGACCTGCATACAAAGTTTTGTTTAAATCGGCCAAGCCGTTTTTGAATTACAGTGAGAATGGCAGCTTTTTACATTTTTTCAATTGACATGAATGGGTGAAATATGATTTTCTGTTTGTAGCTCCGCCCACGTGTGCAGGTGGGCCGCGAGACCCCCAGAACATATCACCCCAGGTAGTAAGGGATCTGCATACCAAGTTTCGTTAAAATCGGTCAAGCCGGTTTTGAATTACTGTGAGAATGGCAGCTTTTTACATTTTTTCCATTGACATGAATGGGTGAAATGTGATTTTATGTTTGTAGCTCCGCCCACGTGTGCAGGTGGGCCACGAGACCCCCAGAACATATCACCCCAGGTAGTAAGGGATCTGCATACCAAGTTTCGTTAAAATCGGTCAAGCCGGTTTTGAATTACTGTGAGAATGGCAGCTTTTTACATTTTTTCCATTGACATGAATGGGTGAAATGTGATTTTATGTTTGTAGCTCCGCCCATGTGTGCAGGTGGGCCACGAGACCCCCAGAACATATCACCCCAGGTAGTGAGGGATCAGCATACCAAGTTTCGTTCAAATCTTTCAAGCCGTTTTTGAAGTACTGTGAGAATGGCAGCTTTCTACTTTTTTTCCTTTGACATGAATGGGTGAAATCTGATTTTATGTTTGTAGCTCCGCCCACGTGTGCAGGTGGGCCGCGAGACCCCCAGAACATATCACCCCAGGTAATGAGGGATCTGCATACCAAGTTTTGTTCAAATCGGTGAAGCCGTTTTTGAATTACTGTGAGAATGGCAGCTTTTTACATTTTTTCCATTGACATGAATGGGTGAAATCTGATTTTCTGCTTGGAGCTCCGCCCACGTGTGCAGGAGGGCCGCGAGACCCCCAGAACATATCACCCCAGGTAGTGAGGGATCTGCATACCAAGTTTCATTCAAATCGGTCAAGCCGTTTTTGCGTGATCGCGGCACATACACACACACATACATACCTCCAATTTTATATATATAGATAACGAGTTTTACCTCATGCAAAGTTGTCATTAACTTTAAGACATTAACTATTTTTTCTGCGGCCCTCCAAGTACCTACAGATCCAAAATGTGGCCCCACTAAGGATTTGAGTTTGAGACCACTGTTCTATACCATATAATCTGTGCCGATGTCATGTATTAATTCCTGTTAACAGAGTGACATGAAATAGGATGGAGTGTGGGCAGGGTACCATACGCTGTTAATATAGCACAAAGGCCCAAATTCTGTAACCAGCGCCTAAAGTTAAGCACCTATTTCGGAGGCACCCAACTAGTTAGGCGCCTATCTAAATTGAATGACAAGCTCAATTAAGTTTTTAATCAGCACTGATTGAAACATAGGCGCCTATCAAGAAAACGTCATTCTGTAATAAGGCGCCTCTAAAAATTTAGGCAGCCTTCAAAAAAATAGGCGCTATGCATGTTAGGTGTGGGTGTGGCTACGTGTTAGGTGCCTTCTTACGTTCTTAAGCGCTCGCATGGCCGTCTAACTTTTAGTTGTGCCTAGAGCTTCCAAATTAGGTGCTGCTCAGCGTGATTCACTAAATAGCACCCAATTGTGCTTGAATCGCGCTGAACGGTGCCTATATCGGCGGATAAGTAAATAGATGCCATTCCAAAGAGGACTTTGTAACAAATACAAATTACAGTATTATAGAATGCTAAACTTGAAACATGGAAAGCAAAATAATTAAAGGTCCATAAATCCTGTATACTTCTTAGCCCACATAATGAGAAAACAAAGTGAAGAAAATCTAGAAGATAGATATTCAAGGAAATAAAAAAAATTTAAAAAAGTGTGAGGTTGCCTAATCTTGGATACCTTATTACCAGAAGTCAATCTGGTGGGGTTGGGGGGTGGGCTGGGCGGACCGACAGGGGTTCAGGTGACTGTTTGTCCAGCAGGAGGAATTTGGGCATCCTTCCTGCCAGTGAAGTGCGTGATCGTTGGGGGGGGGGGTTTGGGGGGTGGCGGCAGGAGAAACTGGGTATCTCTCCTGCCATGATGTCAGGGGATGTTGCAGCAGGTGGTGGCAAGAGAGATTGGGCATCTCTCCTGCCGTGATATATCTGGGGGATCGCGGTGGGTGGTGGCAGGAGAGATTGGGCATCTCTCCTGCCGCGATCGTTACCGGGGGGGACGACGACGATGACAGTTCCACGATTCTCTAACCGGTGTTGTTTATGACAGACGCCGGTTAGAGAATCGTGCTTTTACCCACTTTACTGGGTGGTCACGTCGTGAACAATTGGCAGAAAAAGGGATAGTAGCCCTGAGGAAACCCCCTCTAAGGGTGAAACATGTTGGCTCTTTAATCCCTTATTAGTCATCAACCACCAGCCAGCTAAGTATTCTAAGATTGAAAAACTTCTTTAAAATATTTATGGTTTTAAGGCTAAAACAATTAAAAAATTAAAAAATAAATAAATAAATTAGACACACACTATATATTTTGACCCTATGACGATTTGGTGTATAAAGCCAGAAGATATGATATGGTGATCTTCTGGTGGCATCTCTGAGGGCAAAAAAATCTGTTTGAAAAGCTCTCTCTTTTGCACAAGGAAGTAAGGGTGGATAACGTTATCACCTGGGTTATACTTTGAACATACAGGTAGGCCATTCTTGAAAAAAACACATTTTGGATGTTTTTTTTTAAGAATGCACATTTCCCTGCTACCTACTTTGTGTGCCTAGTGCTATAGGCCAAAAGGGGACTTAGATGTTGGTTTTGATTATGCCCCTCCACATTTTTTTTAAAGCAAAAACATGACAAACTTTCTATCATTTCTGGGTCAAAAAATTGTCTCCCCCTAATGCATTTCTATCTTCCTCCTGATTTGGGAGAGTTTCAAGAGGGAGCTGTAATCAATTTCAAATATATATACACAATAGGATCTTAGATCTCTTATGTTGGGCCAGTAAAATTATCCTGGAAAAACAGAGACTTTTATGTCCACACTCCAGCAAATTTCTGCATGTTGATGTAAATTAAAGTTTGTATTAAAGAATAAAGGAATACTTACATTTATTAAATCTTGAGCTTGGTACAAAAACCATCTCATTCAAACTGTATATTATTCATTCTATTGTATCAAAGTACTATTTTTTGTAACAGAATGCTTTTAATATCCAACAGTGCTATTTACACTTTTTAAAAAAAATTAAAACATAGCACAATAATCAGCAGCTGGAATAACATGTTAACATGTAATAATATTTTTTCCAGTCCTTTAATTGACTGGGTGGATAATGGAAAATGATCACAGAGGAAGATAGCTGAGGATATAAAAAGCAAAGGATTTAGATGAAGTTTTACATTGAAGCCAATTGAAATTAAAGCACAAAGACAGGAGGATTTGTTGTCAGTTACTCTAGTCCATAGAAAAGAGATATGTGGCTACAGACAACCATAGATTACCTGTATTCAGCCTTGACTACTGGGTGAGCTTCATAAATAATTGATATTTATGTTTAGATTTATTCAAAGATTTGCTGTTTCACCCTTCTTGAAAACATCAGAATGGTTTACAATGCACATCAAGTTTCAAGTTTATTAATTAATTTAATATACTGCTCTATAGCAGCAGCCATCAGAGCAGTTTACATATAACTTTAAAATTATGAAAGAAAAGAGAGGGAGAAGAGGGAGACATCTGGAATTCCAGTGTAATAGGAAGGAGGGAGAAAGATAGTAGTATTGATGTGCTGTAAGACTATCCTTACAAACGTCTGCGCCAGAAACATGTGGTCAAGAGGAGATGGCAAGGGATATCAGGAAATCAGCTTGGGAAGGCATCTTTTGAGCTATATGGAAATTAAGGTGATGTAATTGCGAACAAATGTTAAGGGTAGTGAGTTCCAAAGACTGGGTCTATAATAATAATAATAATGAAAACCATATAGTCTAAAGCAGGGGTGTCAGGATCCCTCCTGGAGGGCCGCAATGAATATGCATGAAATCTATTATGGGGTAAAGACCTTGAACAATTGCTTGTGCCTACTACCTATGGAGAATTCAGGAAACGTCTGAAAACACATCTATTCCTGAAATACTTAGGAGACCAACCCATTCAATCTTAGTCCTTAACAACCGAGCGCAAGAATCACCTATCGCTAAATCTGTACTTTGTTCATTCAATCTGTAACTCTGTTTATTCACTCAATCTGTAACATTTCTAAGCATTGTAAACCGCATAGAACTTCACGGTCCTGCGGTATATAAACTGTTGTTATTATTATTTTTATTATTATTATTAGCATACAATGAGAGCAATGCATGTAAACAGATCTCATGCATATTCATTGGGGAAATCCTGAAAATCTGACTGGATTGCGGCCCTCGAGGAGGGACTTTGACACCCCTGGTCTAAAGCAAAAAGAAGTGAAAAGAGATTAGAGCAACCTTCACTGGAGCATCCTCAAGACTGACTGGAGCATCCCTATGAAAGATCATAAGGAAAACATAGGTTTTTAGACCTGACTGAAATAATTAGAGGGAGTCTCAGCTCTGACTACTGAGGTGGTAAATTCCATAGTACTGGAGCTAAGAAAAAGAGCACAGATTGGCACTTATATAACTTCTGTGCTCTCCAATGAACATACAGTAGAACCTCTGATCATGAACGCTTCCGTACACGAACAAATCGGTTACCGACCAAAACATTTGCCAAAATGTTGCACCTGGTCATGACCATACAATCAGGTACCAAACAAACACAGCCCTGGCCATTTTCCCCTTTCGCCTTGGACGCACCAATGTTTTCCCATTTTCTTTTGTTTGCATCAGAGGTGCTTTGCGACAATTAACACCACTGTAAGCGTGGCTAATGCTGGAAGTGGTGTACACATCATAAAGCGCCTCTGTAGCCATGATTCTTGTGAAAGGTAGGCACCGGAATGTAGGCCTTTAAAACCCTGGCCTATGTTTCCGGTACCTACCTTTCACGAAGCTGCAATTCTAGAATGGCTTCGTTGTGTGATTGATACGCAATCGGTGGCCATTTTTAGAATCTGGTATTTTGTCTTTTTACGTAATTTTGTGGATTCGCTCTCTTCCCTGCAGCTCACTGTGCAGATTTTTGCCTCTCCATTCTCACTATGTCTCACACATTAGACAAATCAATAAAAATATAAACTCCCAACCCTATAGCTACATTTAAGACAAAATGAGAGTATAACCATGAATGGAATAATTTATTATCATGTGTTGCAGATTCGAGAGAAAGCGGTCGTGAAATAATAGTGCTCACCAGCACTACCTGCTTCTTTGACAAACTGTGAGCCATACCACTCTACTTGGCATTAGTATTGAAGATCATTAACCACCTCTTTTTTGCATATTTAACATATTTTTATATAAATGAAACGCTGTGCCTTGTACTAAAACCTATAGGGCCAGAGTCTATAAATGGCACCTAATTCAACAGACCTCTAGAAAAGCAGCATCTAATGCACGTCAATCAGAATTAGGTGCCGTTTGTAGAATCACGCCTAATGGTGGTTAAATTGACTTAGGCACTGGTTAGACACTTTAAGCACCAGTACATTAAGCCTGGGTTTTCTTGGCCTAAAATACTGGCGCCTAAGAATAGCCTTACTGGGTCAGACCAATGGTCCATCTAGCCCAGTAGCTTGTCCTCACAGTGGCTAATCCAGGTCATTAGTACCTGGCCAAAAGGTACAGGGGGTTGGGGGTAGAGTTAGGGGTGTGAGGCCTGAGCCTGGGTGGGCTCGGGAGGGTTCGAGTTCGGGGGGGTGGCAGCAGGAGGAAGTAGGCATTCCTCCTGCCCAGCTTGCCTTGGGGGGAGGGGGAAGGTGGCTCCAGGGCAGAAGGGTGGTGGACATCCCTTCTGGTTGGCTTGCTTCTGGGGGTTCCAGGGCAAGAGGGAGTGGGCATCCCTCCTGCCGGCCGAGTTCACTGGAGGTGTTTGGGGGTTTTGGCAGGAGGGAGTTGGCATCCCTCCTGCTAGCAGAGTTCATGTGGGAGGGTGGTCGGGGATTCCCTGACACAGCAACTCAGCTGATGGCAAGGGATCAGGCCCAATATAACAACTGGGTGAAAGTACAAAAGTGGTGTCCTGAAATAGCTAGAAATCAAGAACAAAAAGCAGGATAGTAATCTTGTTTAATTGCATTTGAACCAAGATGTTTTTTTTGGTAACATTAGCAAGTATAGCTCTGCAAAATAACTTTTTTATTTGATGCGGAGTTTTTCCTGCAGACAAAAGGCACAGCCATGGGGGCCACTATGGCCCCGCTTTTGGCTTGCCTTTACGTAAGTGACTTTGAAGAAGCACCTGTCCACACCTCTATTTTTCAATCTGACATCTATGTATGGAAACGTTTTATTGACGATATCTTTTTGGTGTGGACAAATACTCTGGATACTTTTCATAATTTTTTACAGTGGCTGAACACTTGTGACTCAAACTCACAGTTCACAGCGTCCACTTCGTATACCCAAATTGCATTCCTGGACATTGAAATTCATTTATGTCAGGGCCATTTTGAGACAACTATATATCGTAAGACCACCGACAGAAACAATCTTTTACATTTTAATAGTTACCATCCCCATCACCTGCGGGAAAATTTGCCTGTGGGACAATTTTTGGGGCTACGTCGCTTATGCAGCAACAAAGATGAATATAAATTGCGTTCTAAAGACATGTGGCAAAGATTTACAGACAGGGGATATCGTTATGGAATCATTAAAAAAGCTTATGAGAGAGCTTTGTATGCTCAACGTGTTCATCTTTTGACCAACACAGCTGCTCCTGCCCCCTATGTTTGCTTACTCTAGGGGTAAGAACTTACGTGACTGGATTTCCTCTTCTCAATTCGTGAGCTCAGCCATTTGTTCTCCTCAGCCTTCTAAGGGCCATTTTAAATGTGGCCGATGCACCATATGCCCTCATGCTATGGAAACATCTCAAGTAGTACACCCCCAACTACCTAAACATTACTGGTTGCAACAACACACAGATTGTAACACTCTGGGGGTAGTCTGTATGATAATTTGCCCTTGCAAGTTGTTATACATTGGACATACCACCAGAAGCATCCGTATACGAATTACTGAGCACCTTAGTAAAATTTGTAGGGGCGATGTGGATGCTCCTTTAGTTCAACATTGGCAGAGTGCATCTCACGAATTAAAGGATCTTAAATTCGTGGTGTTGGAAGTTCCGAATTTGAGGAGAGGAGGGAACAAGCAGGCCTGGCTGTGGAAGAAAGAACAAACATGGATTTTTCATTGGAAGACAGTGGTTCCTACAGGGTTAAATCGGGAAGTTGAATGTTGGACGTTTTTACATCGGTGATTGACAGTTGGGCTCCTCTGAAATACCGGAGTATCAGCTGTTTCCTTATGTCACAGGAAATGAGAAACTACGGGTCATGTGAGAGGTACACCGCCAACAGCGTCGTGAGTTATTGCTATGTACACAGCTTTTGCTTTAAATTTTAAAACGTTTTTTTCTCCTTCTTCTTTTGCCAGAAAGAATTAAAATTGGAGTTACATCCAGCACTAGCAGGTTCTCTGAAGAAGCCATTATGGCGAAACGCATTAGAACCTTGCCGGTTCATGCTGTATGAACATCCAAGTTAAGTTCATTGTATTGCACTTACTATTACAACAATAATTGAAAAGAAGAAAAAAATAATATTTATACTAAAAGTTTTTTTACACATTTAATGTCACTATGGACTATATTTTAACTACCTTTTTACCTTAAGAGGTTGGTGCAGTGATAGACTCTGAAAATCTCTATAGAGGTTCGTCCTCTGCTTTGAGAATTTCTGTTCCACTCGAAGGGATCAGGCCCAACATGGAATTGGGCTGGCAGGTTTGGGTGTCTGTCCTTTAGGGCAGATGCGATTCTGAATAGTACGTTGGTGTGCAATTCTCAGCTGCTTCTTAGGTGGCTGCAGAAACTGGCGTCCTATACAGAATCCAGCCTTTAATGTCTGGTTAGTTAAGCGATGGAAGGGCTGACGGGCACCACTGTCGGGCCGTGCTTAGAGCATCGGCTGGCCTTCATCTGGCCCTGATGCAGGTATATAGCTTTACTCAACAATGTTCACAGCCCATGGGGGTCTGGTGAGGGGGCGGAGCACCCTGGGTGCCATCTTGCTGAGGGCGTTGGCACCTCTCCACTCTCCCATGCCACATTTGCACCCTCCCTTCCCCGCCCTCTGTACCTCTGAAATTACTTCCGGGTCACAGGGCCAGGAAGTGATGTCAGAGGGAAAGCCAGAGTGAGTAGTGGGCCGGATAAGCTGCTCACACTGGCGAAGATTTCAAGAGGTATAGGGAGGGGAATGGAGGGCATGAGTGTGGTGCAGAAGGAGCTGGAAGGGAGTTGGCATGGAAGGAACAGGGGGCGTCACTGCTCATGGATATACCTATACACAAGTTACATAAAAGTAGACACACGCATTCCATGACCCTATTTTTCATGCACATATATGAAGTTACCCCAATTTTATAAAAGCCTCCCTATATCTTTGTATGAGAATAACAGCAATTCATCAAGCGTGCTTTGCTTATGGCTTCCTGGCTAATGCTATTCTGTGCTATCACTGTAACATGACCTTTGTTCACAAATCTGAAAAGTACAATAGAGATTAATAACAGCAATGGAGAAAGACAAACATCATACACTTGATGTCTGAAATCAGACTTTATTTGATGCAAAGAAACACATCTGTTCACATCAATAAAAAGTACATTAAAAACATCATCTAGGTTATAGGTCTATCACATTCATAAAAATGTTAAAAATGCCCGTGCTAGATTTCTTTCTTTTTTTTTTTTTTTTAAAGTAATTTAAAAACATGTTTTGAAAACTAGTTAAAAACACTTGTTAATCTGGGATGATAAACGAAAAGCCATAAAAATCCAGACTTTTCTAGCATGTGTATGACAATCTGTTGGTATTCCAAGGATATGTGGAAAGAAGACACAGAGAAGAACAATGGGTTGAGACAAGCAAAATTCACATCAAACAATCTCACATGTGGTTTTACAACCACAGGCTACAAATGGGGGAATAACTACATATATGTCACAATATTGTGAATTTTATAATATTCATTACAATATTCTTTTATTGCAATGTGCTCAGCCCCACAACCTTCAGTGTTTGAGTGTATATAACAAAACACAGGCTGCCATCAGACCATCATAACACCATTTATGTCTTATACCACCGTATGTTATAATAAAGCAATCTTGTGACTAATATCTTTAAGAACTTATCTTTTCTGGTGGTAATGTCACACAGGATGGTCACGTGACAGGCAGCGCAGCGTTATAAAGTGCTCATGCTTTCTTTAAAACAGCTCCTGGAAGCCAAGAAACACAAGTCTGATGGCAGCCTGTGTTTTGTTTTATACACTCAAACACTGAAGATTGTGGGTCTGAGCACTATTTAAAAGAATATTTTAATGAATATTATAAAATTCATAATATTGTGACATATATGTAGTTATTCAGTATATTATCACAATTATAGAAAATTTTTGTTCCCTAGTAGTAGAAAAATACAAATGGGGGAAGCCATGGGTTAATCAAAAGCATACCACAGGAAAAGTCCATCAAGGAAGGGTGCTCCATGGTTTTAGGACAGGGTGGCCCATGCTTATTTTGTCCAGTACATGCATGGGCTTGCGGTTCTGATATCTTTACCAAGATCAAGATTACAGATGCACAGATGTGCAATGAAGGCAAAACCAGAAGTGGACAGATCTGTCCTAAGACCAGGGATATGGGTACACTGCTTGACGAAACAAGCTCTCTCTAATTCCCTCTTCATTACCTTCATTACTCTTTAGGACAGGGTTGAGCTACCACAGTTCTCAAGGGCTGCGACCCAGTTAGATTTTCAAGATTGTCACAATGAATATGCATGAAATTGATTTGCATATACTGCTTCCAAATTGTACAACTAAATCTTATTCATATTCATTGTGGCAATCTTGAAAAGCCGACTGGGTGGTGGCCCTCAAGGTCAGTGGTTCAAGGTGCTCAAGGCAAATGAGTTGGAAGGCAAAGAATTTGTTTTGTTGATTTAAAATGCACATTAACACCAAAAATAGAGCTGCAAAAAATCCCAATCTCAAATAATCACATCCATAATGTTAGGAATATCAGTAATACAGCCAAGATATACAGCTCTACTTTAGGTGTTATCTTTTGATTATAGTTTGTAGAGTTTTTGTTTGTGTTCTCTTTGCTTAATGCTGATTATTTATGATGACTTTTATTATCTGTCATGGGGCCTATTTTATGTATAACTACTGCTAGTACTACTCCTCATTTCTATAGCGCTACCAGATGTACACAGCGATGTACATATTATATGCAGGTACTTCTGGTTCTAGTGGGCTCACAATCTTAGGGCTCCTTTTACTAACCTGCATTAGGGCATTAACACACAGAATAGCACACGCTACAATGCCACGCGCGCTAGATGCTAACACCAGTTAGTTCTAGCTGCGTAGCGCGGGGTTAGCGCGGGCTAATCTGCTGCGTGCACTAAAAACACTAACGCACCTTAGTAAAAGGAGCCCTAAGTACCATGTTGTGGTTTGATAAATAGATCCTGGAGTTTGTGGGATAAGATTTCTTTTTGATGTAACCAAGCTCTTTCAAAGAATGATTTCACAGAAATTTAGACAGGATAAGTGTGCTTGATCAGGTAAGTATTGTTTATGCATATTTTGGACTTAATCTGACAGATAACCCCCAAATCATTCCATCATAAAAACACTGAATATGATAGTCGATAAAGGCATTTAGGCCATTTTAAAAAAGTACAAAGAATGGGGACAGACCAGGAAGTTTCTATTTAAAACAAATTGGAGAACATTTTTTTTTCATTCAATGAATAATTAAGCTCTGGAACTCATTGTTGAAGCAAGTGGTAAAAGCAGTTAACATAGCTGGGTTTAAAAAAATGGTTGGACAAATTTCTGGAGGTGAAGTCCAGAAACTGATATTACAGTAGACCTGGGGAAAGCCACTACTTTTTCCTGGGATCAATGGCATGGAATCTTGCTATTTTTGAGGATTCTGCCAGGGACTTGTGACTTGGATTGGCCGCTGTTAGACGCAGGATACTGGGCTAGATGGACCTTTTGTCTGAGCCAGTAGGGAAACTCTTATGTTCAGTTTCATTTCTGGTGCAATGCTGGAGACTGCAGTTGATTTCTGGCTTTCTTTTCATCTATTTGCAACTAGGGATCCTCTAGTCTTATCCTATATTTTTCTTAATTTTTCTTGCTGTCTTTACCTCTCCTTTGAGAGGCCATTCCATACATATATCATCCTTATTTTCTAAACTTTCTTGAACCTATCTCCTTTGAAATAATGTTTTTTCCTCCTATAGGCAACCACAGCCATCTCTATCCCCCTCCCCAATCTCTAAATATACACAATAAAAGTTAGATTCTGCCTCCAGTTCTCTGATTCAGGGTATACAAGATAACACTACTTCAGAGAATACATTCCTAACATTAATGACAAGACAGGCTTACCATTAATCAACCAGACTTGTGTGTTTTAGTAAGCATCATGATATGACATTAATAGTTACAACATGGGGCCAATTATAAACCAATATAGTAGAAAGCAAACCTTAATACTGCTAATAACCAGCAATACACATCAGTGTAGTTAGCCCAACAAATTTGAAGGACTATGGCCTCAGAATCGGAGCCTACGCACAGCAGTGTCAATCACAAACTGAGGATGATCTGCGTAGTGAAATCGCTCCTGCTCCAATCATTGGCCAACACGCATTAATTTTTTTAGAAAATTTTTTCAAAAGCATTTAAATGAAGCTATAAATACAACCTCTACAGGGTTACATTGTGTAAGTGCAAGCCAGGATCTGAAAAACATAGACCAGAAAAAAGACTTAGCTTTGTAGCTGACTTGTCTTTACAGGAAAATACAGTCACTAGTGTTTGTTTGCCGACGCGGCCAGCGTTCCGCGGGAATTTTATAATAAAGACCATCCGCTGCGTCAGGGCCACCAGGACATTCAAAAATCAAGGCTCACTGTAAAATGAGAACAAAATAAGAAAATGTATTTAGCTCCCAAGAACTTAAAGAGATAGAAAAACAAGATAACAGCACTCACATTACTGCACTCGGTCACAGAATTTCAAATCATGTTAAGATGGCAGTCGGCTACGTTTTATAGCCGTTCCGTAACATACCGTAATGACGTCACGGGTCACTGGACACACTGTAAACACTAGTAAAAATGTTGCCACTCAAATGATCGGTTAAGTCCCAAAGGCCACAGTGTGTTCAGCCTATTTATCCACCGCTGCTCCCTCTGTGCTAGATACCTTCTGAAGTCCCCCCCTCTGGTACTTGGCTGAACCACCTCCAAAATTAAAGCTTTCAGAGACACAAAATCATGAGATCTTTCAAGGCAGTGTTTAGCCAATGGAGCCCCAAATATTTTGCTTTTGATATTGCTCTTATGTTCTGTGAGTCTTGTGGTGAATTTACGAGAAGTCTGACCCACATATACTAGATCACAGGGGCATTGTATAATATATACCACACCGCAGGATTTACAATCAGAGTTATGACGTAGATTGTACTCTTTTTTTGTCTCTAGGATTACAGAAACAATTGGTACAAATCATGAGCTTGCACATTTGACATGTTCCACACGCTCTATGTCCCATCCATACTTGATCCTGCCCAGAACTGATATTGGGCAGTACAGAAGGGCATAAAATCTCTTTCAGATTCCTAGTTCTACGGAAGGCTATCCTTAAGTTGTAATCTTTAAAAGTACCAGAGGTCTGTAAAATCGCCCAATGTTTTTTAAGCGAGCGGACCAACCGATGACACTGGCTGGAGTAAGTTACAATGCATGTCATGCATTGTTCACCTGATCTCTGAGAATCAGATCTCTTAGGGGCGAACAGACTCTCCCTGTTGCAGTATAATGCTCTTTTATATGTGGGTCAGACTTCTCGTAAATTCACCACAAGACTCACAGAACATAAGAGCAATATCAAAAGCAAAATATTTGGGGCTCCATTGGCTAAACACTGCCTTGAAAGATCTCATGATTTTGTGTCTCTGAAAGCTTTAATTTTGGAGGTGGTTCAGCCAAGTACCAGAGGGGGGGACTTCAGAAGGTATCTAGCACAGAGGGAGCAGCGGTGGCTGAACACACTGTGGCCTTTGGGACTTAACCGATCATTTGAGTGGCAACATTTTTACTAGTGTTTACAGTGTGTCCAGTGATCCGTGATGTCATTACGGTATGTTACGTAACGGCTATAAAACGTAGTCGACTGCCATCTTAACATGATTTGAAATTCTGTGACCGAGTGCAGTAATGTGAGTGCTGTTATCTTGTTTTTCTATCTCTTTAAGTTCTTGGGAGCTAAATACATTTTCTTATTTTGTTCTCATTTTACAGTGAGCCTTGATTTTTGAATGTCCTGGTGGCCCTGACGCAGCGGATGGTCTTTATTATAAAATTCCCGCGGAACGCTGGCTGCGTCGGCAAACAAACACTAGTGACTGTATTTTCCTGTAAAGACAAGTCAGCTACAAAGCTAAGTCTTTTTTCTGGTCTATGTTTTTCATATCCTGGCTTGCACTTACACAATGTAACCCTGTAGAGGTTGTATTTATAGCTTCATTTAAATGCTTTTAAAAAAATTTTCTAAAAAAATTAATGCGTGTTGGCCAATGATTGGAGCAGGAGCGATTTCACTACGCAGATCATCCTCAGTTTGTGATTGACACTGCTGTGCGTAGGCTCCGATTCTGAGGCCATAGTCCTTCAAATTTGTTGGGCTAACTACACTGATGTGTATTGCTGGTTATTAGCAGTATTAAGGTTTGCTTTCTACTATATTTTTATATACTGCTGGGGTGATTAGTTTTAGGTTATACGCCAATTATAAACCATCAGGTATAGGCTAAAATTTCCAAGTAGTTTTTACCCATGGCCTTTGTACTAGAGGACTTTTTGCTTCTGCTGTCTTGTACAGGTAGATCTTCTACACAGGGCTGGCTCAACTTAGGTTGCCAAGACTAGTTGGCTACCTAGGGTGGCAGCTTCTTGGGAGCAGCAAAGAGCAGCTGCAGTCTAAGCAAAATAACAGGTCTTGAAAGACCCACACACTCAAAGAACAATCAGTACATTGACCTGCATTTTAATGGGATTTTTATGCGATGACCAGTTGGTTAAGCAATGGAATGCATATGGAATGGGATAGTACGCCTTAGAACGCCAGACGGGAATTATGTGGAAACAGATTCCGATAAAGCCAAACTGCTGAATGATTACTTCTGCTCGGTCTTTACCTGCGAGGCACCAGGGCACGGGCCAAGGCTGGAAATGAAGCAAAGCATGGAAGATCCATTTCAGAATTTTGAGTTCACACCTGCTGATGTTTACAGTGAACTGTCAAGACTTAAGGTGAACAAAGCCATGGGACCGGACAACTTGCACCCAAGAGTGCTCAGAGAGCTAAGCGATGTTCTGGCGAAACCGTTAGCAGTACTCTTCAATCTCTCCCTAAGTACGGGGAGAGTCCCCCTGGACTGGAAAACAGCCAACGTCATTCCTCTGCACAAAAAAGGTTGCAGAGCAGAGGCTGCAAATTACAGACCAGTAAGTCTCACATCAGTAGTATGTAAACTCATGGAAACTTTACTTAAAGGTAAACTAGACACGATTTTGGACGAGGGGAACCTAAGGGATCCCTGTCAACATGGATTCACTAGGGGAGGTCATGCCAATCCAATCTAATCAGCTTCTTTGATTGGGTGACGGGAAAGTTAGACTCGGGAGAGTCTCTGGACATAGTGTACTTGGATTTCAGTAAAGCTTTTGACAGTGTCCCACACCGCAGACTATTGCACAAGATGAAGTCGATGGGGTTAGGTGAGAAACTAACTGCATGGGTCAACGATTGGCTGAGTGGAAGACTTCAGAGGGTGGTGGTCAACGGCACCCTCTCTGAGACATCGGAAGTGACTAGCGGAGTGCCGCAGGGCTCGGTCCTGGGACCATCCCTTTTCAACATATTCATAAGGGACTTGACCCGAGGGCTTCAGAGTAAAGTAACACTGTTCGCCGACGACGCCAAACTGTGTAATATAGTATGTGAAAGCAATCTCAAGGATAATATGACGCAGGATCTGATCACGTTGGAAAACTGGTCCTCGACATGGCAGCTGGGCTTCAACGCTAAGAAATGTAAGGTCATGCATCTCGGCTGCGGAAATCCATGCAAAACTTACACCTTAAATGGGGAAACACTAGCTAGGACTTCAGAAGAACGGGACTTGGGAGTAATCGTCAGTGCAGATATGAAGGCTGCCAAACAAGTGGAGCAGGCCTCATCCAAGGCAAGGCAAATGTTGGGATGTATCAATAGAGGCTTCATCAGCCGCAAACCTGAAGTCATAATGCCGCTTTACAGAACCATGGTGAGACCTCACCTGGAATACTGTGTGCAATTTTGGAGACCACACTACCAAAAAGATGTGCTTCGAGCTGAATCTGTCCAGCGAATGGCCACTAGAATGGTCTCCGGACTCAAGAGTCTCTCATACGAAGAAAGACTGGGCAAACTACAGCTATACACTCTTGAGGAGCGTAGAGAAAGGGGAGACATGATTGAGACATTTAAGTACATCACATGTCGTGTCGAGGCGGAAAGCGATATATTCTTCCCCAGGGGACCCTCGGTCACAAGGGGGCACCCGCTCAAACTCAGAGGAGGGAAATTTAATGGTGACACCAGGAAGTATTTCTTCACAGAAAGGGTTGTAGATCACTGGAACAAACTTCCAGTGCAGGTGGTCAAGGCCACCAGCGTGCTAGACTTTAAGAATAAATGGGACATCCACATGGGATCCCTATGGGGGTCGAGCTAAGGATCTGGGTCATAAGCACTCAGACTTGATGGGGTGGGTCAGAAGAGTGGGCAGACTTGATGGGCTGTAGCCCTTTTCTGCCGTCATCTTTCTATGTTTCTATGTTTCTATCATATAATGTTTGTTGTTGCCCTTATTATTATCAGCTAAATAGGTACTTGGGACCTGGGTTGGCCATGGTTGGAAACTTACTGGACTTAATGGACCTTCGGTCTGTCCCAGTATGGCAATTCTTATGTTTTTATGTGAGCCAAGTATAGGACAATCGAGCCATTGTGACATCACTGATGAGTTTAGTTCTTAGTAGAGAGTTGCGCGGGGACAGAAATCCCACCCGTCCCCACCCGTCCCCGCCAAAGTCCCACCCGTCCCCACCCGTCCCCGTGAGGAATCCCACCCGTCCCCGTGAGGAATCCCTCTGTCCCCACCTGTCCCCGCGAGGAATCCCCTCCGTCCCCGCGAGGAATCCCCTCCGTCCCCGCCCGTCCATATAAACTTCAGAAATAGTTATTTCATTTAATTATGCTACTGAATTAAAGGCTCTGGTAGAAACCCATTTACAAATAAGCAAAAAGACTTTATTAATTTGAAAATATTAATTGGGAAGAATACATACTTTGCAAATGGGTTTCTACCAGAGCCTCTAATGTTTATAAATTTTTATCAACACAACTAATATACTACTTTATCCTGAAGCAAAATAAAAAAAAAGAAATATAATTCTTTTCCTACCTTTGTTGCCTGGTTTCTGCTTTCCTCATGTTCTCATTCAATTCCTTCCATCCACTGTCTCTCTTCCTTCTGCATCTTCCATTTGCTCTGTTACTGTGCCTCTCCCTTTCTTCCCCCTTCCAAATTGGTCTGGCACCCATCTTCTTCTCTCCGCTCCCCCATAGTCTGGCATCTGTCTTCTTCCCTGCCAGTGTCTTCTCCCTACTCTCTCTTCCCCATTTCCTTTCAGCGTCCTTCTCCCCCCCATCTTCCCCATGTCCTGTCAGCGTCCTTCTCCCCCCTCTGTCTTCCACATGTGCTTTCAGCGTCCTTCTCCCCCCTCTGCTTCCCCATGTCCTTTCAGCGTCCTTCTCCCTCTCTGTCTTCCCCATGGCCTTTCAGCGTCCTTCTCCACCCCCCGTCTTCCCCATGTCCTTTCAGCGTCCTTCTCCACCCCTTTGTCTTCCCCATGTGCTTTCAGCATCCTTCTCCCCCCTCTGTCTTCCACAAGTGCTTTCAGAGTCCTTCCCCCCCCCCCCGCCCTTCCCATGGCCTTTCAGCGTCCTTCTCCACCCCTTTGTCTTCCCCATGTCCTTTCAGCGTCCTTCTCCACCCCTTTGTATTCCCCATGTGCTTTCAGCGTCCTTCTCCCTCCTCTGTCTTCAAGTGCTTTCAGAGTCCTTCCCCCCCTCCTCCCATCTTCCCCATGGCCTTTCAGCGTCCTTCTCCACCCCTTTGTCTTCCCCATGTCCTTTCAGCGTCCTTCTCCACCCCTTTGTCTTCCCCATGTGCTTTCAGCATCCTTCTCCCCCCTCTGTCTTCCACAAGTGCTTTCAGAGTCCTTCCCCCCCCCGCCCGCCCTTCCCATGGCCTTTCAGCGTCCTTCTCCACCCCTTTGTATTCCCCATGTGCTTTCAGCGTCCTTCTCCCTCCTCTGTCTTCAAGTGCTTTCAGAGTCCTTCCCCCCCTCCTCCCGTCTTCCCCATGGCCTTTCAGCGTCCTTCTCCCCACTCCTTCTCTACCGCCCCGGGTGCAGTACAGCCGGCCAGGTCCCCTTACTTTTGTGGCACTTCCCCGACCGACTGACAACAGCCCCGGTCCGACAAACCTCCCTGCCCTTAACTGCGAATCTAAATTACCTTATTACAGCTGCTGTAAGAAGATAATTTAGATTCGCGGCTACAGGGCAGGGAGGATTGTCGGACCGGGGCTGTTGTCGGTCGGTCGGGGAAGTGCCACAAAAGTAAGGGGACCTGGCCGGCTGTGCTGCAACCGGGGCGGGGTGTGGCGGGGCGGACCGCCCCCTCCCTTGGTAGCCACTCGAACCACGAGGCTACTCTCCTCCTTACCTGCACTGCCTGCAGCACAGCCAAATGGAAGTCTTCCCGACGTCAGCGCTGACGTCGGAGGGAGGGAGGGCTTTGTTTAAGCCCTCCCTCCCCTCCGACATCAGCGCTGACGTCGGGAAGACTTCCGTTCGGCTCTGTGCTGCAAGCAGAGAAGGTAGGGAGAAGAGCCGCGCGACCCTCGGAGGCGTCCCCACGGGATCCCCGCGACCCTAGGGGGCGTCCCCACGGGATCCCCGCGACCCTAGGGGCGTCCCCACGGGATCCCCGTGACCCAAAGGGGGAACCCGCGGGATGCCCGCGGGTCCCGCGGGATTCCCGTCGTCCCCGTTCCCGTGCAGCTCTCTAGTTCTTAGGCACTGATGGAATGAGACATTATAATATCACAATATGAACTCTGGAATGTTGCTGCTCTTTAGGTTTTTGCCAGGTACTTGGGACCTGGGTTGACCACTGTTGGAAACAGGATGCTGGTCTTGATGGACCTTTGGTCTGTCCTATTTTGGCAATTCTTATGGATTTGGGTTTTTTTTTGCTTTTTTCTAATCGGTTTCAATGTTATTTGTTTTTTTTAAATATGTATTTTATGCATTCTTTATGCCTTTTATATAATCCTTTGAATATTTGTTAAGTTTAAAAAATTTTTTTAACCCACTCTGAACCTTAATAAGGGATACAGCAGGATAGAAATGCCCATTATCACTATCATTGTGGAGTTTACCAAGCTCTTGAATGGAGGGGAGTGGGCTGAAGTTTCACTTAGGATGCCCATTGCCTTTGCATGGGCACTGCTTCTACAGAAAATATGTATAGACTTTTTCAATATTCAGACAAGCAATCAAAGCATAATTTAAAAAGTCCAACAGTTGCATCTGAGATATGATTACTTACACCAGCCCTATAGCTCCATCCACGCTCTGCCCAAACTCCACCCAAGTTGGTCAGTTCACACAAGTGAATTGTTATTACCCATGCAAATAACTTTGCAAATTGATCTAGGCAAGACTAAATTTGATTGTATCTTCACACTCAAGTTTCATCTGGCAGGTTGGGATTCTGGTAGTGGAAGATTAATTTTGTCTGCTTTGAGATTGTTCATCTTGGATCCCAAAATCTTTAGACTTGTGACAGAAGCCAACTATTGGAAACTTCAAGTTTTTATTGGCAAGACTGGCAGTGAGAAAAAAAGGAGGGAAGCATCTTATAAATTATCATGCTCTGTGCAGGATACCTCTTACATGTGACCTTAACGGGACAGAGTCAGCATGGATTCAGCCAAGAGGTCTTGCCTACCCAATTTGCTTCATTTCTTTGAAGACCTGAATAAACATGTGGATAAAGGCGAGCCAGTTGATAAAGGTGAGCCAGTTGATATAGTGTATCTAGATTTTTAGAAAGCTTTTAACAAAGTTCCTCTTGAGGGACTCCCGAGAAAATTAAAAATCAAGGGTAAGGAGTCAATGTTCTTTGCTGTGGAATATGAATTGGTTATTAAAAAGAAAACAGAGGGTAGGATTAAAAGGACTTTTTTCTCAATTGAGGAGGGTGAATAGAGAGACACCACAGGGATCTGTACTGGGACCGGTGCTATGTAACATATTTATAAATGATCCAAGAACTGGAATGACAAATGAGGTGATTAAATTTTGCAATTGACACAAAAATATTCAAAGTTGTTAAAACACATGTGGACTGTGAAAAATTGCAGGAAGACCGTAGGAAATTGGAAGACTGGGCATCCAAATGGCAGATGAAATTTAATATGGACAATTGCAAAGTAAATAATCCAAATCATAGGTACCTTATGCTAGGGTCCACTTTGGATGTCAGCAGCCAAAAAAAGATCTAGGTGTCATTGTATACAATACACTGAAATTTTCTGCCTGACAGCCATAAAAACAAACAGGATGCTAGGAATTGTGTTCAATTCTGGTTGCCGTATTTCAAAAAAGATACAGAGGAATTAGAAGTAGTTCAAAGACAAACCAAAATAATTAAGGGGATGGAACTCCTCTCATATGAGGAAAGGCTAAAGAGAGTAGGGCTCTTTAGCTTGGAAAAAAACAACTGCGAGGGGATATGATTGAGATCTACAAAATCCTGAGTGGTGTAGAATGGTTTAAAGTGAATCAATTTTTTACTCTTTCAAAATATACAAAGACTAGGGGATACTCAATGTAACATGGAAATACTTTTAAAACAAATAGGAGGAATTTTTTTTTTCACTAAACAGTTAAGCTCTGGAATTTGTTGCTGGAGGATGTAGTAATAGTGGTTAGCATATCTGATTTCAAAAAAGGTTTGGACAAGTTCCTGGAGAAAAAGTCTGTATTCTGCTATTGACATAGACATGGGGGAAGACACTGCTCGCTCTGGATCGGTAGCAAGGAATGTTGCTACTATTTGCAATTCCAGAATCTTGCTACTCTTTGAGATTCTGCTTGGAATCTTGATACTCTTTGGAGTTCCGGAATGTTGCTACTCTTTGGGTTTCTGCCAGGTACTTGTGACATTGGCCACAGTGGAAACAGGACACTGGTCTAGATGTATGTTCCTACCATGTGCATCTGTGGCTTGAGATCCTGAATGCTAAATACAAACAGGCAAGAACACTGCTTTTACATAGTAAGAGGCAACCCTCACAAGACATATCAATTGATTATAAGGTGTCTATGATTTTAATATTAAGTCAGGGATTTAAAGTTTGCAACTTGTCTAATGAAGTGCCCCCACAGCCCTTTAGGAATCCTTTAACAGCTGCACATGGCAGTGTTACAGGGAATGCATCAGTCATTCTAGCTTTGGTCAAATTCTGCATAATGCAAAACTTCAGGGTTACACATTGTATATACAGAAATGTGCAATGGAATTGAGATTTCTTGGACAGGACCAGGGGAACCATGAAGGAAACTACAGGGGAACCATGAAGGAAACTACAGAAAGTTTGTTTCCCACCTACTTTTAAAGGGAGGGAGTGTGTAGCGCAGAGCTACAGCCTTAGCACCCTGAGGTTGTGGGTTCAAATCCCATGCTGCTCCTTGTGACCCTGGGCAAGTCACCCAATCCCCCATTGCCCCACCTCAGGTACATTAGAGTGTGAGTCTGCCAGGACAGATAGGGAAAAATGCTTGAGTAGCTGAATGTACACCACTTAGGTTATAAGTGGTAAATAAATAAATCAAAGTGTTTTATGTTATGGATTCTCTTAAGCAGCAGGGCAGGGATGAGAATGGATATTCAGATTTGACTACTTGTTTGAGTAGTTTTAATGGTTACTGCAGTTGGCATTGATCTTTGCAAACTGGGTTCGATTCCCACTGCAGCTCCTCGTGACCTTGAGTAAGCCACTTAATCAGGGCAGGATTAATTCTTCAAGGGCTCTTAGGCACACAAGTACATGCCCCACCCCCACCCTGCCCCCATTTATCTGTTTTCTTATTTACTTCTTTATTTCCACTTGTATTTCTTTTTTTTTTTCTTATTCAAAACAAAGATTAACATACCAGTGCCCAGTTTTTCTTCTATGCAACCCCCAAATATCTCTGCACAAATCCCCCTTCCCATTTACTTACCCAGGACTTTAACTGAACCCTTTCCATACAAATATATTGTAAAGCAGTAATACTATTCAAAATATAAGTCTATATTAATAACCAAGTTTGCAACGCCTCTCAACTGCCTTACTCTATGTCGACCAACTGTAACCCATATGTATGTATAAACAACCAAATCTGTAACTCCTCTGTAACAAAACAACAAAGCAAGCAGTCCACCAAAGAATCCAACATGAAACAAAAGAAGATCGGTAGAAATAAGGAGATTCAAGTCAGGTTTATTCAAGGTGTTTCCAAGAACCATGCCTGATGCATTTCGCCAAACAAGGCTAGTCAACGCTAACAGAAAACCACTTCTTTAATACACAAAGAACACAGATACACCCTCACCCAGTGTAATCACAAACTAAAAATAGAAATATGTTGATAAAGGTTAAACTGAATTGCCAAGAAGCCAAACTGTTTACAGTGAAACACCACAGAAACAGTGACACATAGCCCCTAATACTCTGCAAAATATAAATATAGCAGATGTAATTTTGAAAAAACTGACAATCACCACTTTATAAATTAACAAACAGAAATAAAACAAAAATTGAAAAGAAAGAATATACCATTTTATTGGACTAATCCATTTTTCAATTAACTTTCAGAGGCCATAGCCTCCTTCTTCAAGTCAGTATAGTATACTGCTGTTACATTAAACTGTCCTGACTTGAGAAAGGGGGTTTTGGTCTCTGAAAGTTAGCAAAAAAAAAACTGTATTAAAATTAGTCCAATAAAAAGATTACCTTATTTTCTGTTTATAAAAGTTTATCAATACAACTACAATACTATTTTATTCTAAAGCAACAAAAAATATTTTTTGTACCTTTTGTCGTTTCTGCTTTAATCACTCTCTTCTTTCTAGCCAGCATCTGTCCTCTTTCTCTCTTCCATGCAGCCTCTGTTCTCTCTCTCTCTCTGCCCCTTCCATCCACTGTCCACCCTCTCCCGGTTCCATATGGCATCTTCCTCTTTCTATGCTCTTCCATAAACTGTCTATCCTGTGCCCCTTCTCTCCTTTGTACACGATTGCTCTACCACTTCTCCATTTTTCTCTCTCTGTCACCACCCCCTCCACTATGCTCTGGCATCTCTCTCTTCTCCTTTCTTTCCTTCCCACCCCATGGTCTGGTATCTCTGTCTCCTCCCTTCCCTGACTACCTGGCATCTCTCTCCTTTCCTTCCATCTCTCCTTCCCCCTCCATGCTCTGACATGTCCTTCCTTTTCCCTTGGTCTGGCATATCTTCCTCCCTCCCTTCCCTCCATGCCGTGGCATCTCCTTTGATTTCTTCCATTCCCTACCTCCCTTCATTATCTTCCTTCTCCCTCTCTTTCTCCCTCCAGTTGGGTGCAGCAATTCTTTCCCCCTCTGCTCCCTTTCCTCCTTCTGTCACCCCGTCCCTGATCGGCAGTGCAGCCCCTAAGCGGGTGCTCCAATTTTCTGCTGTTGCTGGCTTCGGGCCTTCTTCTCTGTCGGGTCCTGCCTTTGCGGAAACAGGAAGTAGGCAGGACCCGGCAGAGAGGAAGGCCCCAAGCCAGCAACAGTGTCAAATTGTAAATGCTGCTGCTGCCCAAAGAAGTTCATGACACCAGGCCTTGGACCACTTCTCCCCACTGCTTCAAACACCCCCCACTACTGGTACACCAAAATGTTTCTTTTCAGAGGGGCCCCGATGTGGAAGCCATTCTCACAAGCTGCCAGCGGCTGTCCTGAAGTTTTCCTTCTGCCGCAATTTTCCGTTTCTGACAAGACAGATCACCACAGAGGGAAAGCTTTGGGGCAGCTGCCAGCAGTTTGTGAGAACGGCTGCCATGTTGGGGCCACTCTGAAAAGGAACATTTAGCTGTTTAATCAAGATTGGGAAGGTGAGGAAGATAAAGAGAAGTTTGGACCGCAGGGCTCCCTGGATCTGTGGCGCCCAGAGCCCTGTTTGCTCCCCCCTAACACCAGCCCAGGGGCCCCCTGACAATTTCAGGCCCCAGCCACATGCCTACTAGGCCTACCCTTTAATCCAACCCTGCACTTAACCCTCCATTGCCCCAAGTACAAAACTTAGATTGTGAACCCGCTAGGGACAGAGAAAGCAACAGCATATAATGTGTACAGCGCTGCGTACATATAGTAGCACTAAAATGATAAGTAGTAACAGTAGAAGCAGTGGAGTAGTAAGGGTGAGCAGCGCCTCTCCCTGCCCCCCCCTGCTGTGCGTGTGCGCGCACCCTTCCCTTTCAAGCTTTTCTGGTATGAGCAGCATGTTGCCCACGTCGGTGTCGGCTTTTCCTTTGACATTACTTTCTAGGCATGGGTCCCGGAAGTGATGTCATAGAGAGCGCTGATGCCAATGCACGCAGCAACCTCATGTCGTGGAAAGGTATATGGGACGGTAAGGGGCGCATGCACATGGCAGAGGAGCAGGTGGGTAGAGGAGCAGGTGGGCAGAGAGGAGGAGGGGTGCTGCTGCGCCCTTAGGAAGACCACGCCAGGGGTAGACTCCCCTCCCCCCTTTCTTACCCCTCTGAATAGAAGCTCTCTGGGGAGGACAGGATTACATTACATTACAGATTTCTATTCCGCCATTATCTTTCGGTTCAAAGCGGATTACAAAAAGAGTTATGGAAGAAGGGTTACAAAGTTAGATCAGAGATCGTTTCCAAGAGAGGAATAAGATCAGGGGTTGGGGAAGGGAAGGTAAGAAGGGGTATTAATGGTATTAAGCTTTATTAAGGGATTTCTTGAAGAGTATAGTTTTTATTTCCTTTCTGAACATCTTGTGTTCTGGGATAGTTATCAATAGGTTGGAGATTTGGTTATCTATTTTTGCAGCTTGAGTGGCTAATAGGCCGTCGTATAGTTTTTTCCGTTTTACTTCTTTGATTGGGGGGTAAGTGAATGGGGTGTGTGTTTTTCTATGCCTGGTAGAGGTAGTTTGGATGAAGCAGTCATTCAGGTAGATTGGGCTGTCTCCATTTATAGTTTTAAATAGTATACAGTAGAATTTAAATTATATTCTTTCCTGGATTGGAAGCCAATGTGAGTTGATGAAAGCCTCAGTAATGTGGTCATGTTTCTTCAGTGAGTAGACGAGTCTCAATGCTGTATTCTGAATTGTCTGTAGTTGTTTAATCATTATTGCAGGGCAGGGGAGGTAGAGGATGTTGCAGTAGTCTAGGATACTTAGGATTAGAGATTGTACTAGGAGCTGAAATTGTGTTTTATAGAAGAATTTTCGGACTTGTCTAAGGTTTCTCATTACTGCGAAAGATTTCTGTATTGTTTTGTTTATTTGTGGTTGCATGGTGCAGCCTTTGTCAATAGTCATACCTAGTAGTTTTAGGGTGGTTTGCAAAGGGTAATTGATAGAGTTGATTTCTAAGTAGGTTATGGTTGGGATTTTGTTGTTTTCTAGGAGGATGAATTTAGTTTTGTCTGGGTTGAGTTTCAGTTTGTGGTCTTCCATCCAAGTCGTAACTGTAACTAGAGTTTGGTGTCATAGAAACATAGAAGATGACGGCAGAAAAGGGCTACAGCCCATCAAGTCTGCCCACTCTGCTTACCCACCCCCTGTCTATGCCCTAATGACCCAATTTCCTTATCTTGACCCTCGTAGGGATCCCACATGGGTATCCCATTTATTCTTAAAGTCTGGCACGCTGTCTGCCTCGATCACCTGCACTGGAAGCTTGTTCCAATGATCAACCACTCTCTCTGTGAAGAAATACTTTCTGGTGTTGCCATGAAATTTTCCGCCCCTGAGTTTGAGCGGGTGCCCTCTTGTGGCCGAGGGTCCCTTGAGAAAGAAAATATCATCTTCCACTTCGACACGTCCCGTGAGGTACTTAAATGTTTCGATCATGTCTCCCCTCTCCCTACGTGTCTGTCATTAAGAGCTTAGGTTGGTCAAAAGGAATGAGGATGATGATGTCATCAGCATAGCTATAAGAGGTTAGGCCTTGTTTGTTCAGGTAAACGCCAAGAGAGGTCGTATATAGGTTGAAGAGAGTAGGGGACAGTGGGGATCCTTGTGGAACGCCACAGGGGTTGGACCAAGGTTTGGATTTTTCTTTGTCTGATTTTACTTTGTATGTTCTGGATTTTAAGAAACCTTCAAACCAGGAGTATACTTTATCTGAGATGCTTATTGAGTCCAAGATTTGCAGTAGGATGTCAAATGCCGCCATCAGGTCCAATTGTATGAGCAGCATTTTTTTTTCCAATGCTGAGGTGTTGTTTTGCTGTGTCGATAAGGGAGCCTAGTAGTGTCTCTGTGCTGAATTTAGTTCTGAAGCCGGATTGCGTGGGATGGAGTAAGTTATGGCCCTTGAGATAGTTGGTGAGGAGTTTGGCTACTAATCCTTCTGTTAGTTTGATAAATAGAGGTATTGAGGCAATTGGTCTGTAGTTGGATGGGTGATCTGTTGGTCCTTTTGGGTCTTTTAGGATTGGGGTGATGATGATTTCGCTGAGGTCAGTTGGGAAAATGCCTTCTGTGAGCACGGTTTGTATCCAGTGTAGGAGTAAGGTATGGAACTTAGTGCTCGCTGATGACAGGAGATATGGCGGGCAGTGGTTGAGTTCACAGGATGCGTGGCTGTACTTATTGTAGAGTTTGTTGAATTCGGTCCAATGTATCTTAGGGAATTGGGACCAGGCTCTGTCTGCAGCATAAGATTAATTTTCTGTGGGAAGTATTGTGACTTCAATTAGGTGGGCTGGGTTACTATTGAGGGTAGCTCTGGTATTTGTAATTTTATTCTTGAAGAGTTCTGCTAGGAGGGAGGTTGAAGGGGAGGACAGGGGGGTTGTTAGTGGTCAAATAGGGTATGGTGTTAGTTAGATCTTTTCATATTTAGAATAGTTTTTTAGTGTCTTGGGTTTCCGTGCCTATTAGGTTGGTGTAATGTTTTTTCCTCTTTTCTTTTAGTAGAAGTTTGTATTGTTTGTTAATTTTTTTCCAGGCGGTTTTCGTGTGATCTAGGTTGGTTTTTCTCCATTTTCTTTTCAGACGTCTACATTGTCTCTTGAGTAGGAGTAATTCATCGTCACACCATTGGTCTGATCGTCTGCAGGTTCTGGTTTTGGTTCGTAGTGGGGCTTGTTCATCAAGGATGTTATTGCTCAAATTGCCCCAGTGTGACATGAAGTCTTTGGGGTTGTCTTCTTGGATTGTTTCATCTACTTTTGACCAGAGGGCTTGATGCGTTTGTGTGATGTGTAGGTTACTATTTTGGAAATTGGTTTTGTTTTGTTTTTGGTCCAGTTGATGTTGAAGGTGTAAGCATAGTGGTCTGACCAGAGGGATGGGGACCAGGTTCCGTTAGACGTTTGAATTTCTGAAGTAGATGATTGATGGGTCATGAAGGCTGCAATGTCAAGTTGGTGACCTTTCTCATGGGTAGTTTGTGGGTTTAAAATTTGGAAGGATAACCATTGAGGAAAGAAAGGAGGTTGTCTACTGATGATGAATGTCTTCAAGATGAAGGTTTAGATCTCCTAGGATAAGGTTGTGTGCTGCTGTTAGTGGATTTTGGTATATGAAGTTTTCAAATTCAGATCTAACCATGGTCCAGTTTCCCGGTGTTATATAACAGAGCATGCAGTTTAGTGCGTTTTTTAGTGTGGTGGATGAGATGTGACATGCTAGAAGGTCCATGTAAGGGGTGGATGTTTTTTCCAATATGTTTAAGGTTAGGGAGTCTTTGATTAAGATTGCTAATCCACCTCCTCTTTTTTTCTCTCTGCACGTCAATGTTATTTTGTATCCCTGAGGGAAGACTTTCATAATTCTTGGGTCTGTGTCCGATGTTAGCCAGGTTTATGTGAGGAAGAGGCAGTCTAGGTTTTCGTTTTTTATCCAGTTTTTTATAAGTTCTGTTTTTGGGCCTAGGCTCTGATGTTTAAGTAGGCACATTTAAGGATGGTGGTTTCTGTTTGGTAGTTGTGATTCGTTTTAGGGTAGATGAGTGAATGTGGATTGTGGTGAGGTTTGGTCTTGGGTTGTGTTGTTCTTCTTCCCCATGCTGGTGTTATGGGATGTTGAATGCTTGTTTGGTGGTTAGAGTTTCCGTCTGTTGGGACTCTACTGTAAGGGTGATGGGTTTTGTTTGCAATTGAGCTAGTGGGAATGTTGGGTAGGTTGTTTGCTTCTACCTTATAACTGGAGATGAGGATTATTAATAGGATGATCTGGGTGTTTGTTTGTGGAATTAGCTTCATTATGAAGGTGGGGGCAGATGATAGAGGCTGTGTGGTTTTCAGTAGTTAGGTAGTTGATTGTGTATTGTGTCTGCCCTTGTGTGCTCCCGGTCCGTGAAGGGAGTTGTTGAAAATTTGTGCCGCGAGGGCTGTTGGGGGGCGGAGTTCGTCTCCCAAGCCAGCTCCAACTCCCTCCCTTGCGGCTGTCGCCGATGAAGTCAGCTTGGGCAGCTCCCGATAGCAATGGAGCTGCGCTGGTGGTGAAAATCTTTGGAAAGTCGCACTGCAAGGGCTGTTGGGGGGCTGAGTTCGTCTCCCACGCTGGCTCCAACTCCCTCCCTTGCAGCTGGCGCCATTGAGGTTATCTGGGGCAGCTCCTGATGGCAGTGGAGCTGCCTTGAAGATGGAGATCTTTGAAAAATTTGCGCCGCAAGGGCGGATATAAAACAAATTAAATAAATAAATAGACTTTCATGTTGGCTTTGAATAGAGATAAAAAGGCAATTCCCTTGCCTGCCTAAATGTTTAGAATGCAGGTAAGTGTACATTTGGACTAGCACAAAACCAATCTCTTTTTAGATCTGTAATTCATCGAGTCGCTCAGACTCGAGCATGAATTGGTGGCACCTGCAAAAGAGTGAAAAGGACACCTAGGAGTATTCTGTACTGCCACAAGTAAGTGGATTATAAATGCAAAGAGGCAAGCTTAGGAGGGGCTCCCAATAGGTGTGCAACTTAAAGAATATTGTATGTTACACACGAGACTACTGCAGTTACGCCAGCTGTACGCTGAATACATGTTAAAATAATATTCTAAAATGGAATCTGGGTGCCCTCACCGTGTGTCTTCAGAGAACCCAAATGGAGGTTGCTCTCTATGTGTTGAGGCTTTTCTTTCCAACTAGAGCTCAGATTCTTTTCTAGACTTAAGATTTATCCTCCCGATATTCAAAGCTACTGTTTAACCAGCTAACCGTGAATATTCCGTGTGAGATAACCACAGTTCTCTGGCACTAGGTCCTCTTTTTAGAGGGCTGTCCAGGTGTCCGGATGGAATTTGCAAACCCGGTACGTTGTCCGGGTTTTGCACAGTCCCAGCTCTGCCGAGCTTGGGGCTGTATCTGGAGAGCCTCCGAGCATGTGCGGATCTGATGCAATGACATCATATGCATGTGATGTCATCATGTTACATCTGTGCATACTCGGAGGCCTTCCAGACACTCTCTCAAGCTCCAGGAAGATGTAGAAATGAGGTTTGGTGGGGGAAGGGCTGGGAGTAGAACGACTTGCACGGTCTGTGTCTGTGTATGGCCGTTTGGTAGAGGATGGGCAGGGGAGGGCTTCAATGGCTGGGAGGGTGTAGATGGGCTGGAGTAAGTCTTAACAGAGATTTCGGCAGGTGGAACCCAAGCATAGTACCGGGTAAAGCTTTGGATTCTTGCCCAGAAATAGCTAAGAAGAAAAAAAAAAAAAAATTTAAATTGAATCAGGTTGGGCAGACTGGATGGACCATTCGGGTCTTTATCTGCCGTCATCTACTATGTTACTATGAGTGGGACCACATGTCCTCTTTTTTTCCCTTCAAAATATGGTAACCCTATCTCACGCTGAATATTAATGGTTAGTGGCTAAAAGTTAATCAGCGAAATTCAGTGTTGACTGGTAAGTTTAGTGGGCAAATTAGATCACTTAGATAGCAATCTTATCTTTGCCCATTATAACTTAATCGGTCAGTACTGAATATCGACTTAATCAGTTAAGTTATAGCCAGTTACAAAACCCTAGATATTCAAATGCCAATTACTGGCATTCAGCATCCAAGCTCACAACCAACTGTGAGACTCTGGAAGGTTGCCTCCAATGCAGTGGCGTAGCGAGGGTGAGAGCCGCCCCTCCCCCACCCTCTTCTCTGCCCTCCCCCATTCCTTTCCCACACCCTCACTGCTGCGCATGCCTCTTCCTTTCCTCCATACCTCTGTAACGTTGCTAGCATGATCAGCAACCCCCAACCTGCTGTCGCACCTGTGTGTGCTCTCCCTCTGATATCACTTCCTAGGCACGGGTCCAGGAAGTGATGTCAAAAGAGCCAATGCAGCGCGGCAGAACGCTCCCCCTTACTATGCCACTGCTCCCATGGTCTGAATATGAGGTCCTTTGTATTTCCTGACATTTCTGCTTTACCACAGAAGATTCCTCGTACATTTTTTTGTTGTTTCATCCTAGCGCTCTTTCTTTGGGTATGACTTTTTAAAATTAAATTCCCAAGAGAACGTTTGGTGAAATTTAAAGGTCAGGATTATATATTTTTAGATCCAACTCACCTGGAGGAACTTTTTAATACCCATGAACAACTCTCAATGATTCAGCTGATATAGCTCCATTAGGGACTCAGCCAGAGTTAGAGATGATTCTTCTAAGGTCTGCAACAGTGATACAATGTTTTTCTGGGATTTTTATGGTGTAAGTTTAGTTTGCTTCCTTTTGGTGTGGTTTCTAGGAAATTAGCTATTATTTTCTTTATTTGCCTTATTGTAGTGCTTTTCAACCCCAGTCCCCAGGATCTCCACAATGAATCGGCGTAGTAAGGGGGCCGTCCTCCCCAGGCATGTTAAAGAGATACGGGGGAAGGGGAAGGAGCAGATGGGGTGGAGGGCGAAGAAGAAAGCAGGGGAAGGGCACCACCTCTCACCCTCGCTACGCCACTGCCTGCATGCACTGCCTCCATTGTATGCAAATTTATCTAATGTCTATGTATTTTGGAGATTCTGAAAACCTAACTGGCTGGGTGTAGCTAGGGTTACCAGATGTCCGGGAAAACCTGGACATGTCCTCTTTTTAGAGGACTGTCTAAGTGCCTGGATGGACTTTCCAAAACCCAGTAGTTTCTCCGGGTTTTAGAAAGCCTCAACCTCCCGGCCACCTCTGAGCATGTGCGGATGACGACACATGCATCCACATATGCCTGGAGGTTGAAAAAGATAAGGCTTTGTGGGGGCAGGAGCTGGAGGCGGAACAAGGGAGGCTGGGGGTGGAATGGGGCGGGGCTATGTGTTAGAGTTTCTCTGTGCAAAAATCTGGTAATCCAAGGACTGGGTTGAGAACCATTGCCTTATTGGCAAAGAATTCCTTTTCTTTTATGTTTTTGAGTTTGTATGTAAATAATGCACTTCTTTGGAAAGTTACTAAATTTGAAATGGGAAACAAACAGAAAAAAGAAAGCATAGCAAATGTTGGCGTATTTTAGGTGTCACAGTGGTCAATATTTACTTTGGCCCCCTTTTATGAAGCTGTGTTAGGCATTTTTTTTTATCACCGGCCGCGGCGGTATTAGCTCCATTGCTCATAGGAATTGTATGAACATTGGAGCTTTTATCCATGGCCAACGATAAAAAAGCATGGGGGAGTTCAAGTTGTATGCAATATTATAAAAATGTTATAAATAAATAAATTTGACTTAGTAAATCCATGAAAGATCTAATTTAAACAAATTTTAAGTACCAGGGGATCATAGATCAATCATTTCAGTTAGCCAGTGCAGAAATCCTAGCTATTGAAAGCAGCTCCCACAGTCATGCACAGTCAATTCATTGCTGAATATTATTTCTTGAACTGAACTCGATAGAAACATCACTGACCTCTACATCTACAGGCTGCCCCCGACTGTAAAGGAAAACATGAATCAGACAGTGATATGAAGTTCTTGCATTCAATACCTTTTGGTACAGCCTATAATTTGTGAGCAAAAGGCCATCATTTTTGCTTTATCATCCTTTTTAACATTCTAATAGACATTTCTTTATTGATGGACATGCCTCAACAGCACAAGATTTTGTGTCTTTTTCAAATGCCAACAATATTGTGATGTAGAGAAAGCTAGCATTGACTGTATGAGGCCAGTGATTATCTGCACACTACCACATTCCAGTATTCTTAACTACTTATCAATACCGATTATCCCTTATACAGTATACCCACTCATACTCTTCAATCTTTGATGGACAACAAACTTGTCATTCCCCACTTCTTTAAGGCTAAGTGGGAATGTGCCATGGGAGTGGCCTTTTGGTATCTGACAAATTGGAGTCTTAGGCCACTCCCAGTGCATCACAGAATGCACTGGGAATGAGGCCTGACTTTGGTTGGCCCAGGTGCCCACTTAGCCTTGGGATGCCCTGGGAGGGGCCTAAGGCCCTGATTGGCTCAGGTTCCTAAGGCACCTCCCCTGAGAGGGGAAAGGCTCGCCATTTTGAAGAGACAGCCCTGCTGGTAGGAGGGAGTGGGCATTCTTCCTGCCGATTTTCATCTAAAAGGTGCAGGATTGTTGGGGGTTTCCCAGGGCTTTTGGACCTTATGGCCAGGTGGAGGGAGGGTCTTCGGGCCAGCCTGGTGGTTTTGGTGTGGGAGGGGGGGGCTGACAGGAGGAGGGATAGGATGCATAGGGGCCTTTTTTAATAGGTGCAGCTCTTTTATGTGTGTTGTGGACACATAAGAGCTGAACCATTAAAAACAAAAAAGCTGATTGGGGATTCCCTTGCTGGCTCCAAAGCAGGTAGCAGCCCCAGAGAACCTGTTTTTTTGCATTGGCAGGACAGCTTTCCATACCAGTATTTTAACGACTCTTACTGCCTTGGAAAGCTAAGTCAGGAGGGCCAGATTTACTTTTTATGTTCCTCTATTTGCAGATATAAGAACAGGAGGGGTCTACCTCTTAAGTTGGAGGTGGATGAGAAGAGATGAAGGCATTCTCTTGGAAGTTGCAAAATTAGGAGGGGTAGTCCCTTCCAAATATGTGCTAAGATCAAAATATTTCTCTTCCCTCTCTTCTTAAAGAATGACATGGAGATGGTTTCCCGCAGTTATCCATGGGGACGGGAATGGTGATGAATTTTGTCACTCTGTCAGATGCCTTCTTAGCCTAATAAGAAATCTAGGTCGATGAACAAGAACACAGTGTGCTAAAGTCTACAGACAGCCCTGCCAATAAACAGGAAGGTACTGAAGTCACAAACTTGTTGACATTCAATTGTTATCTGTCAGTGACCTTTTGGGTACATTAGGTTTTGGAATGTGCATGGCTCAGGATAACACTCCAAAAAACCTTAGATCACTAGAAACATATTTTCTAGTAGACTTGTAGTTACATTTTGGTTAAATGGTAGCTGTGTGAGGACTAATTTTATAGCATTTTGCAAGCTATATTACTATGCCTTCTATTCTTCACTTTGCATGGGTGATCATTCATTTATGTACACAAAGGATTCTTTAATGGAAGGGCAAAAAACATTGTACCACCTGGAGTCCTGCTCTCCAGTGGAACTACACAGCTTCCAGACAGCACAGTACATCAATGTTAGCAAAAGGGTTTGCTATCTTTCTGCAGCATTTCAACTGACTCCCCAGTGACTTTTCTCCTCCTGCACACATTTAGTGCAATCCAAACAAGAATAAGCCCTGAAAGTCATCGTAAAGAATGACACGGGAACAAATTTATTCCCATCTCCGCGGAATCTCAATCTCCCCATCCTGTTTCCCCCCCCCCCTCCCCACACCGAGTTCTGTCCCATTCCTGTAAGCTATGCCTTAACCACACAAGCCTCGGACACTTATGATTTTAAAGTGTTCAAGGCTTGTGCAGATGAGGACAGATCTCACAGGGATAGGATGGGGAAAATTTATTCATGTGTCATTCTCTAAGGTGTGACTTCATTGGGTGACTTTATGGGGTTAACAAATATACTGTCTAGTAAAAACAATTATGGGCCAAAACCATCAACATTTGTTTTTCTGGTTGCATTCTTTGGAAATTAACCCTCTCTTTTACGAATGCAGAGCGTGGGTTTTAGCACTGTAAGCAACGGTAGCTGCTCCAACGCTCAGAGAATTCCTATGAGAATCTGAGCAGTTACCACTGCTGCCGGCGCTAAAACTCGCGTTATGCATTTGTAAAAGAGGAGGTAAGTTTCTAATGCAATGCTGCTGTTGTAGGTCTTGCCAGTATAATGACATACATTGCTGAATGAAGTGCCAGTATAATGTCATATATAACTGCATTGGAGTACTTTGTGCTCACTTGTAAGCCCTTGGAAAGTAAAAAAAAAAAAAAAAGGAAGGATCCCTGGCACCTTTAAATCCACAGCTATTCCTATGACACATTTCATAAGTTGCTCAACTCATGTCATGTCATAACCAGGTACTACTTGAAAGAAATCAATGCTTAAGTTTACAATGTTACAATCTTAAAATGCTTCATTTTATTGCTCTATTTAAGGACTATGGCATAGCAGTATGTACTGTATAAAGATGATGCCAATTCATCTCAATCACTTTTAATTCAAATTGGGCGTAAATACAGCAATAAAGTCAAGTAGAAGGAAACACATTTTGTCACATTCAGGCACACTGTGTCGATGAGATATTTACAGATCCTCTGGCTACAGAAATATGTTCTTTCACTCTCTACCCCGTACGGAGCAGATCGAACTGAAATTGAAACCTCACAGAAAAGAGGGTCAAAAATGTCAGACAGAAAAATCAAACCTTTGAGAGGAAGGGTCAACATTTGCATTCCACGGTTTGTGGTTTAAATGTAATTAAGCACGCAGAAGGTCCACTTAGAGCACCACTAAACTTTATGAACTGGAATGCTCTGGACAGTGGTTTCAAACTGTACATCAACTGGTCTGCTGTCAAGTAGGAATGCTTACAAAACCAGAAACTGCCTTTTTCAAGTCCATCATAGGTTTCTTAGAAGATATAATATATTACATCATAAATCCCTTTAACTGATAATTTTACAGTGCTTTCTTCATCTGCAGGAAATGCAGGACAGCAACACCTGACGAGTGAAGAATGAACAGCTTTGATGGGGGTTAGTCTTTCAGGGCTGGTATATATCATTAGGGATCCTCTGGACATATGAGTGCTGTCAAGTGATCCGATGTGTACAGATTCACAGGATGTGTTTCGTGAAGACAAGGCACTGACTTTGTCAAACAGTTGTGTGTGCCTTTAAAAGAGACATGAGAAAATACTTTATCACAGATTTTTTGTTCCACTTTTTGGGGTGGAAGAAGGCCTCACGCTCCAGAATTTTACATTAAGCAATACAGTCATTGAGTGAGAAGAAGCAGATAGATGCTAACGTCATGGCCCTCCCTTCCTGGCCCTTCCCCCTGCTCTGTGTCCTTCAGCATCATTTTTTAGGCAAGTTCCAAGGGGCCATGTGTGAAAAACTAAAATCCAAGAAGTGGGAAACATGATCATGAGATGAATTGGCTGGAACATGTTGATGCAAGGACTTAATGAGCCAAAAGGACACTATATTTGGCAGTCCAAAATGTAAAAAAAAAGAGCAATCCTGAAAAAGGCAATATTGAAACATAGTCAACGTACAGTACATATTTCAGCATGAAATCTAATAGAACTCCATCCTTATTTTGCTCTACCAGCAATCAAATCCTTTTCTTTTTTAAATAGTTGACGCAGATACATATAACAAGATCTTTTGTTTCTTTGTTCTTTAACAAATGAAGCCAACCACGCCTATCTTACAATATCAAGAGGCAAAGGTTTTTGTGGGAACTTTTTGGTGAACCTTATATTCTTCCATGAGCTGAAGAAAAAGCAGCACTTCAGTTCTTAAATGCTGATGCACACAAGCGCAGAGAAGAAAGCAATATCAAACCCAAATGGAAAGAAATTGAAAAAAAAGTCATTTAAGATTGAGTTACCATTGGTTTCCATCAACTCGGGCCATATGGGACTCAAGGTAAAATTCTCTTGGTTGCAGCCATGAGATGCCGTGTCTAAGTTCTCATTCTTCTGGAGCATGGGAGAGCTCTTTCATATACAAACTCAAAATGTGGTGTACAAACTGATACTGTTCACAAGTCTGAATCATTCCTCCCCTACAAAGGAAACACAATTGTCTCTTAAACTCAGCCTGCTAGTTGAAGTAGAAAACATTGCAAGTAAGATCTCCCCATCTTGCCTATTTATTAGATATTTAGCCCATTCTCCTAAAAAGTGCAGAACAGGTAACAAAATTATATTCACAACAATTCCCCATCCTAAAATAATCATAACTAAAACAATCAAATTACTATAAAACAAGATCAGATTGAACAAACAGAACTCAAAATAAATAGATTTTTAAAGCCTTACAAAATAATAATAACCAATCTAATAATAATCAAAGGGAGTTAGTTCCAAAGTCTTAACAAATAAGAGGAATAAGCTCATTTACAAGCAGTTTCCAATTTAAACAATTTTGCTGAGGAGACACAAAAATGCTTCTCGCTCTGAGATCATTAAGAATGAACGGGAATATAAGCTGGTAACTTCTCAGAAGTATATCTTGGACTCACTGCATGAAAAACTTTAAATGCCAACATTGATGACTGGATGCTGCTTAAGTTCTCTGGGATTGGATTTTTCTTAGCTCTTTCACTCCATATCTGTCAGGTCTAATCTAATACAAGATTTCTGAATCGCTCTAATACCATTTCAGGGTGATTTACATCAAAAAGAAGTCATAATAATTCTATGGGAAAATACAATTCCTTGGATAAAAAGATGCCCTTACAATTCTTTAACTAAAAGTACTAACTTTACAATCTATCATATAAAAATGTTTTCAACATTCTATGAAATTTCCCATAACTAACTTCTGTCCTTATTTGTAAAGAGAAGACTGCGAGGAGATTTGTTAGAGACTTTTAAAATATTAAAAGGATTTGATAAAATTGACCAGGAAACAGCATTACTGACATTTTCAGATGTGACACGGACAAGAGGTCATAGCCTGAAACTGAGCGGCAGCAGGTTCAGGACAAATGTCGGGAAGTTCTGTTTCACACGAGTGGTGGGAGCTTGGAATGCTCTCCCAGAGAAGGTTGTGGCAGAGACTACTGTTCTGGGTTTCAAGCGCAAGTTGGATTCATACCTTCTTGCAAATCACATCGGGGGATACAGGAAATCCGGGTCTCCAATAAGGAGCACCTAACTGGGCCTCCGCGTGTGCGGATTGCCGGACTAGATGGACCTAGGTCTGATCCGGCGAAGGCGTTTCTTATGTTCTTATGTAAAGGTAAATCATTCAAAATAACAATAACAACATATGTAAAAGAAGAATTAAATTGATGTTTAAAAGGGGGAACTGCAATAAAAATGTATTACTTAGTCTATTAGATGAATAATGCCAACGTGAAAAGAACACAGTGAGATGATTGGAAGCCTCTGCCTGTATGATATGATAAATCAGACAAACAGTTTTAAACTCTATATGTTCCTCTATAGGCAGCCAATGAAAATTCTTATAAAATATAGAAACACTATCTTCAGACCATAAATCAATCTCACTGCAGTAGTTTGAATCAGCTGCAATTTATTTTACCATTTTTGAATTTAAGAATTACAAAAATTGAGTTGTGATAATCAACATCTGAACCACCAATGCAAAATGATGTTCAAAAAAATAAGATTTCACCAATCTCAACTGTCTCATTACATACATGATTTTCTTCCATAAATTTGTGATTTGATCCTTGTATATCAAGGAGGGGTCCAAAATAACCCCTAATACGTTGTTTTTTTCAACTTTAAGAGAAACTCCATATTCCAGGGTCTTTTCCATGCACCTACTTTTAACTATTTGGTACCCGGGTCACTTGACTCCCCTGCACAAGAATATGGCATGATCCCTGGGCCAGTCTCCCATTGTTCTTGTTGTATGTGCAACATTAAAGATTTCCCTTGCCACCCCTCCCCCCAACACACACAAAGTTGATAGAGAAAATCTATAGCACACTAAGAGTTAAATTCAGTAAACTTTGCCTAAATTTAGGCCAAAAAAAGAAAGAAAGTGGGGAGGTAACTGTACACATCAACTTATTGAGTTTATTCAATCATTTATTCAATACAACACATATATAAATAAATATCTACCAGTCCATATAACATATCCTGTTGTGGGTCCTTTCAGACTCTCTTGTACCCGACACCTATACCCTTGACGCAGGCTTTAGCTGAAACACAGACCATGTTGGGCACGAGTCTGAGAGGACCCACTACAGAATATGTTATATGGACTGGTAGATATTTATTTATCTATGTGTTGTATTGAATAAATGATTTGAAAAACTGTCATAGGTTGATGTGTACAGTTTCCTCCCCGCTTTCTTTCTTTTATTTGGCTTTTACTGTGGAGTTGTTGACTCTGCTTTTTGCATTTACATTCGCCTAAATTTGGGAACCAGAAAATATTGGCACCCAGAACTGTTCTACAGAGCGCTCCAGGCTGAGTGCTTGTTCCAGAAGGGCATTGGGTGCTGAATTCGGTTCCCAACTTCGGGCAAAAGGACTTACACCGGCTGAAATCTGGTGTAAATTCTGATGCACGTCCATGGCATTCTATAAAGCTGTGCGCAATTTTATGGCCCCTGAATCACCTATGCCTCTCACCTAGCCATATCCCTTTTAGGCACTATCTTATATCTGAGCGCTAAAGTGCATTTTGTGCCAATGTGCCATTTCAGCCCCTTGAAAGTTGGACACTGTTTATAGAATTCCCCAGCAAACATACATGTGATTCCCACAATCAATGGCTCTTGGAAGTTACAGTATCTAAAATCCCATAGCCTCAGCAGGGTAACACATTATCATGGTTTGAAATCAGAAAAGGTTTATCAATAAGTACTACAGTGCATTTTTTAATGCAATAGGGTGCAAGGACATCCTAAGGGAGCAAATGTCTGCCCCCTTACAAATATGCGCTATGCTGTTTGAGCACCTGTAAAATACCACTAACACACTCATTTTCAAAAAAGGTAGATGTCCAAAAGACAGCATAAACAAGCACTTGGGCTTCTTACTAGTCAAAGCAAATCCTAAACATAAGAAATGCCTTCACCGGATCAGACCGTGGTCCATTTTGTCCGGCGATCCGCGCACGCGGTGGCCCATTTTGGTACTCCTTTTTGGAGACCCGGATTTCCCGTATCCCTCAATATGATTTGCAAGAAGGTGTGCATCCAACTTGCGCTTGAAACTCACAAATTACTAGATAAAGACCTTACCTATCATGACCAGATCAGTACAGTTACCCAAAAATGCTTCTATAAACTCCAGCTAATTTGCTCTATAACCTCCATTCTCGAACCGGCCTCCATCCAAACCCCAATTCACTCCTTGATTACTTCCCACATACCATGGAATCACCTAAAAAGAAACGCTCCAATTGCAATTAATTCAAAATACTGCCATTAAGCTTATTCACAACACAAAAAAATACGATCATGTCACTCTGCTGCTATGTGAAGCACATTGGCTTCCTGTTTCGCATCGAATTACTTATAAAATTCTCCTATTGGTATTTAAGATTAAACTCGCACACTCCCCATCATTCCTTGATAAATATCTCATTCCTTATGCTTCTCTTCGAGCCCTGAGATCCGCTGATCAAAATCTACTGACTGTTCCGTCTCTCAAAGAACTTTTCTATACTCGAAACTCTATCTTCTCTGTAGGGACACCATTCTGAAACAGGGCGAGATTGGCATACTGATTTCACCGCCCCTGTGAAAGAATTATGAGCCCCTGTGAAGAATTATGAATTATTCCCATTCCTCTCTCTTCTTGCCATACAGCACTTCTAAGTAAAGGAAAATGCTAGCATCTTGTCACATGACTCTTGTCACATATTAACCTGATACAAGTTTACCCTTATCCCTTATTCCTTATATGGGCAGCAATCAGACTCTGCCTATGTGCAGGCCCTGAGCTTAAGACTATTTAAGATAGCTTAAGGAGTATGCATTATAACCTTTGGACTGTCACATGCTTATCTTATTTGAGCAGTCCTTATTAGGAAAGGACATCAGCTGACAGGCCTTGAGGATGTGCAAAGACTCAGGCCCTGTCCACGTGTTAATCAGGCCCTTGCCTAAGTGCTGAGTTGAAGGATGATCACGAGGTAAAAGCACGAGGTAAAGGGAGGGTAATCAAGAGGTAAAAGCATGTACCTATCTTTGTATCTGTCAATGTAAAACCATGTACCTTTGTACCCACCAATCATGAGATGTGTAAACGAGGGAGTTACTATAATGTCATTAGCTTAGAAGCATAATAAATAGACTCAGAGCTAGCCCTTGTTAGCGCCTCCTCCCGATTCTAAGACTGCGTGTGTGTGTTTCCTTTGTGGGGCATTCCTACAAATGGTGCCCGAACAGGGACCTTTGCTGACCATCGCCCTGCTTGCTCCGTCTGACGATTAGACTCGTCCTCCGGGATCCCTTCAAGTAAGTATGGGCAATTCCCTGTCAGATTTACAGCGTGCTCATGTGACAGAATTGAAGAATATTCTGAGACATACAGATAGAGAGGCCTCTGATTCACAGTTAAATTGTTTAGTATAAGAGTATCTAGTATCTGCCCAGTATCTGGACAAGGGATTATTAACATTAGAAGATTGGCTTAGAGTCGGGAAAGTTTTGTATGCTGAGCCTCTGGCCTCAGCAGCCATATGGGTATGGCCTCAGTGTGAGCATGCCTTGGAAATTGTAGGGACAGAGACGCATTCCAAGGTAACAACGGTTTCGCTAACCGTTCCCCCCCTGACTACACAAGTCAGAACACATACCCAAAAATCATACCTCCAGCACAGGTATCCCCAGCTCCTTTACAGGAAAAAAAGGCAGAAACATTAGCGCAATATATCTCAGAGACAGGTTTAAAAAGTAATTTTACAGCTGGGTTCTTTGAATCCATGGCTGGAGTGCATACCAGACGTTATGTGCATGGTATTGACTATGGGTCAATATGTTATGTGGGATAGTGAAAATAATAAGGAGGCTCTATGGAGAGCTTTGCAGTCTGGAGGGCTTTATACCCCAGATCAGTTATATGGAACAGGCAATTTTTCCACTATTCCCCAACAAGGTGTCCTTCCAACAGAAACGCTGACAATAAGTAGTCAGTGTGTCTTCAGAGCATATCATAAAGTACCAGCCTCAGGAACACCAGTTAAAAGTTATGCAAGCATCAAAAAGGGGGCCGAACTTATAAACAGGTTAGGATGACTGCCTGATACTTGTCGTGGGCGCAGGAATTAGTTTAATAGAACTGAGAAATATTACATTACATTAGTGATTTCTATTCCACCATTACCTTGCGGTTCAAGGCAGATTACATCCAAACTAAAACAAAAAATTACATTCAAAATTTGAAGGAATAGAATAAGCGATGACATAAAATTTTTAAGGTAATATATGTTGGGTAAAGAGTTATCAAAGGGAAGTGGAGGTCTTTAGGAGATAAGAATAGGGTGAAATTATGGGTTTTAGATAACGTTTGGTAGATAAAAGAGTATTAGAGAGATCTAAGGGTAAATAGAGTGTTGGATATTGGGTTGGGATTGGTTATGCTGGATAGGTTTTCTGTGTTTTTTGAAGAGTATGGTTTTAATATCTCTCCTGAAGGCTTTGTAGTCTGTAGTCAAAGATAACAGAATGGTGATTTCTCTGTCCAGTTTAGCTGCTTTGGAAGCTATTAGGTTATCATAAAGTTTTTTTCGTTTGACATCTTTGGATGATGGGTGAGTGAATAGTAAGTGGGATCTTCTGTGTCTGGTTGAGGAGGATTGATTTAGTCAGTTATTCCAGTAGGTTGGGCTTTCTCCGTTGAGAGCCTTGTAAAGTAAGCAGTAGAATTTGAAGTGCACTCTCGCTTCTATTGTAAGCCAGTGCGAATCATGGTATGCCTCTGTGATATGGTCATATTTTTTTAGGAAATAGACAAGTCTCAGGGCTGTATTCTGTATTGTCTGCAATTGCTTCATCATGGTCGCAGGACAAGGTAGGTATAGTATGTTGCAGTAGTCTATCATCCCAAGGATAAGAGATTGTACCAATAGTAGAAATTGCTTCTTTTTGAAGAATGTTCGGATTTTTCTTAGATTTCTCATGGTCATGAACTTTATTATTTTGTTAATTTGGGGATGCATGTTGCAGCCTCTGTCAATTGTGATTCCTAGCAATTTTAGTGTAGGTTGTATTGGGTATGAGATCGAGTTTATTACAAGATTAGTTAATGTTGGAGTTTTATTGTTTTCTAGTAGGATGAAATTTGTTTTGTCAGGGTTAAGTTTTAATTTGTGCTCTGTCATCCAAATTGCAACTGAATCGAGAGTTTTGTGTATTGTGCTTGCCATGATGGGTTCTGGTTGGTCGAAGGGTAGGAGAATAGTGATGTCATCTGCGTAGCTGTATGAAATTATGCCATGATTATCTAGGTAGTAGCTGAGGGAGGCTATGTATATATTGAATAATGTAGGTGATAGGGGTGATCCTTGGGGAACTCTGCAAGGGTTGGACCATGGTTCTGATTTTTCTTGCATTGTTTTAACTCTGTACGTTCTTGATTGTAGGAATCCTTTGAATCATGCAAGTACTTTGCTTGAGATTCCTATTGAATCGAGAGTTTGTAGAAGCATGTCGTGGTCTACCAAGTCGAAGGCTGCAGAAAGGTCTAGTTGTATCAGCAGGATTTTCTTGCCTGTACAGAGGTGTTGTCTTGCAGTGTCCATTAGTGTTCCTACTAGTGTCTCCGTGCTGTATTTGGCTCTGAATCCCGATTGTGTAGGGTGGAGTATGTTGTGATTCTCTAGATAAGAGGCTAAATTTTTTGCTACGAGACCTTCCATCAGTTTGATGTACAATGGGATTGAGGCAATGGGTCTGTAATTGGATGGTTGGTCTTTTGCTCCTTTAGGGTCCTTTAATATCGGAGTTATTATGATTTCAATGAGTTCTTGTGGGAAATAACCCTCTAGTAGTGATGAGTATATCCATTGTAGAAGTAAGGAGCGGAATAATATGTTTGAGTTTTTCAGTAGGTATGGGGGGCAATGGTTGAGGTCACAGGCTGCATGGCTGTATTTATTATAAAGATTGTTGAACTCTGCCCATTCTATAGGTGAGAAATGGACCAGGTTCTATCTGCTGCGACTGTTGGTGGAAATGATGTCTCTATGTGTGAGGGTGTTCCGTTGAAAGAGGCTCTGATATTTGCGATTTTGTTTTTGAAGTAGGTAGCTAAGAGGGTGGCTGTAGGTGGGGTGAATTATTGTTCTCTATGTATGGTGTTGTGTTTGTGAGGACTTTTAGTAGCTGGAAAAGCTTTTTTGAGTCTTGGGGTCCATCTCCAATTTGTTTCGAGTAGTATGCCCTTCTTTTTTCTTTCAGTTTTTGTTTGTACTTTCGGTTTGTTGCTATCCATGCTGGTTTTGTGGATTCTTGGTCGCTTTTTCTCCATTTTCTTTCCAGTTGTCTACATTGTCTTTTGAGTTGGAGTAGTTCATTGTCGAACCATTTGTTTGGTTTTCTGTGGATTTTGGTTTTAAGTTTTTCTGGGGCTAGTTCGTCTAGTGTGGTCCTACTTAGCAGGTTCCATTTTGAGATGAAGTCTTTAGATGTGTAGTGTTGGATTATGGTGTCTGTTTTTGTCCAGAATACTGAGGGATCTATATGTTTGCGTGAGAGGAACAAATACACTCTGACTGTTGAGTAGTCAAGAGTGTATTTGTTACAAGACCAATTGATTTCGAAGGAGTAGGTGTAGTGATCAGACCAAAGGGAACGGTTCCATTTTCCATTTAAGGCTTGAATTTCTGGGTGTGAGATCTGTTGGGACATGTATGCTATGATGTCCAGCTGGTGTCCTTTTTCATGTGTAGTTTGAGGATCTAAGATTTTATATGTTAGGGCTTCTAGGTATGCTAGTACGGTTTCAGCATTTTTGCAGGAATGGTTTTCAAGGTGAAGGTTGAGGTCTCCTAGAAGGAGGTTGTAGGTAGTTGCTAGGGAGTTTTGATAGATAAATTCTTCAAATATTGGCTTGGCTGTGCTCCAGTTACTTGGGGTTATGTAGCATAGTATGCATGTGAGTGTTCCTTTAAGTGATGTGCTTGAAAGTTGACAGGCAAGTAAATCCATGTATTGGTCTGTTATTTTGTCTAGTAGGTATATGTTAAATGTGTCTCTGGCTATGATGGCAATTCCTCCTCCTCTCTTATTTTCTCTGCATACCAGTGTGATTTTGTGGCTTTTAGGACAGACTTCAGTTATTCTGGGGTCTGTATCAGAGGTGAGCCAGGTCTCTGTGAGGAAAAGGCAATCAAGGTTATCTTCTTCTATCCAGTTTTTTATGAGTTCTGTTTTAGGGCCAATGGCTAAATATTAAAATACAGAGTGGATATAGAGACTGCTTCTGTATGTGAGAAGAGACTGCTTCTGTGTGTGAGAAGAAACTGCTTCTGTGAGTAAGAAAAATAGGACTGTCTGCCAGTAAGAAGGTGTGTTTTTCTTGTGAGGTTTTTTTTGTATTACTGATAAGATAGGTCTGAGGAGAAATTAGGAAGGAGGAGTTGGTCAAAAGCTCTAGAGAGAGAATGGGGACTTTAACCTCTTATCTTTATAACCTCTTATATTTGTAAAGTTGAGACTTGGTTCAGAAGATATCAACAATAAATTATATTTTTGTAAATTAATTGAAATACTGGTGACTAAGATGTGGGGTGTTAATTATCCCTCATAAATTGGAGTCATTGTTAGATTTCTAGATCCATTCTGACACTGCAGCTGGGGTCATTGTCTACCCAAACTACCTGACCTTTGCACGTTTGTTGACAAGCTTCAGCCCAGGTCCTTTGTTTGCAACTCTTCAGTACTGATGACGTAGGCTTCCTGGTGCCTACGTCCTTCCATAGCCTTTGCTCATGCTGGTTAAGATAATTATTAACTGAATGGCAGGACTCACTCAGAGGTGAATTTAAATTTTTCTGACAGGTAATCTCTTTAAGATAGGAGCCTTCTGCGGTTATATTAATGTTTCCATATTAATCAACTTGCAATCTAAGTTTATTACAGAAAAAAAAGTGGGTAAGTGATTACGTCACTGAATGAATTGTGCCCTGATTTGGAACGCCTTCCCAGTTAATTGCAATTACGGCAGGCTATTTCTGAGTCATGTTATTACAAGAATTAATAGCCTCCTCATCGAGTGGTCACAAATTAAAATTTGGATATTAAATTGTACTTTGGTAATTTGATGGAAGAACGAATTACTGATTCATAAAGAAAAATGCTTCTGGAACTCTCCTGTTTGTAATAAAAAAATGACACCATAAAATTTTACTGCTGCTATTGAAACTAAATCAACCAATGGGCCCTTTACAGTGTGGCACTCCAAATCCTAACATAATTCCGATAAAAAGGGAGGTTTTGGTAATAGACCTTAAACATTGTTTTTTCACCATCCCTCTACATCCAGATGATAAAGCAAATATCTTATTAAGCAGTTCCGAAAATAAAAACTGAATGGATTTCTGAATTGACCACACATTTAAAACATTACGGATTGTGGCATTGCACCTGAAATAAAATTCAGACGCGGTATCCTTATATTTATTTGGGTCACAATTACTGCAATCATTTGCAGCTCCTATCATTATTACTTTAAAACTTAATTAAGGCAAACAACCTTCAGATTTGATCTATATAACACCAGACAATCAAAAAGTGATAGCGATTATTAACCAGGTATTATTAACGCAATGCGTTACTAGGATTCAAGATTATATCGGTAGCGGTAATCCATGCAGAAATTACACCTTGAATGGAGAAACTTTAACTTGTACTTCGGCGGAACGAGACCTAGGAGTAATCATCAGTGCAGACATGAAAACTGCCAATCAAGTGGAGAAGGCTTCATCTAAAGCAAGGCAGATGATGGGATGTATCAGTAGAAGCTTTGTCAGCAAGAAGCCTGAAGTCATAATGCCATTGTACAGAACCATGGTGAGACCTCATCTGGAATACTGTGTACAATTCTGGAGGCCACATTACCGTAAAGATGTGCTTAGAATCGAATCGGTTCAATGGATGGCCACCAGGAGGATCTCGGGGCTAAAGGGTCTCTCGTACGAGGAGAGACTAAACAAACTACAGCTCTACACTCTAGAAGAACATAGGGAGAGGGGAGACATGATTGAGACATTTAAATACATAACGGGACGTATCGAGGTAGAAGATGATATCTTCTTTCTCAGGGGACCCTCTGCCACTAGAGGGCATCCGCTCAAACTCAGAGGCGGGAAATTTCTTCATAGCGACATCAGGAAGTATTTCTTCACAGAAAGAGTGGTTGACCGTTGGAATGAGCTTCCAGCGCAGGTGATCGAGGCCAGCAGCGTGCTGGACTTTAAGAATAAATGGGATACCTATGTGGGATCCCTACGAGGGTCGAACTGGAATATCGGTCGCTAGGTATAGACTTAAGAGGATGGGTCAGTAGGGTGGGCAGACTTGATGGGCTATAGCCCTTTTCTGCCGTCATCTTCTATGTTTCTATATCAATCCTTCCGCAGAAACGCCTGCCTATTGCGGTTTTAGGCCAGCTAACCCCAGATACTCGTTTACATATAGTAGAATGGATCTATTTATCAGTTTTCCTCAATACATGTATAGTTCTCTCATAAGTAAAGCAAGAAATCAAGCCTTAGCCATTCTGGGACTGGACCTGATATCTATCACCGTTCCCCTTTCACAAGAGCAATGGGAATTTCTTTTTCAATATAATGAGGTATTGCAAATTGCATTAACAAATTATATTGGTCATATTTGTCCTCGTTATCCTTAAGATAAATGCTTAATTCTAGTGGCAGCAGGCGTTTTGGATTTTCATTCTGCACTAAGCTTAACACCTATCATTGACGCTCTCACTGTCTATACAGATGGCAGTAAGACATACGGAGTCGTGCTCTGGATCCAAGAAAATGCTTCTCGGGTCTTATTCTCTCCCCCGCAACAATCCGCTCAGCACTCAGATGTAGCTGCTGTTATTCTTGCGCTGCAAACCTTTTCCCACTGTCCATTGAACCTGATTATAGACAGTCTGTACGTTCGTAATTTAGTCTACCAGCTTCCTGGTGCCTATGTCATCCCGTCAATTGATGAGATCCTTTTCCTTCCATCTTTAACTGTTAAAGAAACTGTTAAGAAACGACCCCCCTCCCCTCTACTCTTCGTTCTCTCCCTTCCCCTTCCTACCTCCCTTTTATTTTCTTTTTTGACTTCGATGTAATGTTGAATCTTCCCCTCCCCCCATATTTGTGATTCATTTGTTGCACAATTGTAGCTTGAAAAATCAATATAGATTTATTAAAAAAAAAAGAAAAGAATCTTCCCTTCCCCCAGTGCCTATTGTACCAGCTTTGTCCGTATCTTTGCCTTTGTCTGGTCTTTATGTTGCCCTGTTTCATTTTTAAAAAAATTATTATTACTCTTTTTTTAAACTCCAATTTTAACAATTGTAAACCATCCAGATATTTGTTTAATGGTCGGTATATCAAACTGTAAATAAACTTGGAAACTTGGAAAACGTCCAAGCGGGCATTCTCAAAACTCTAGATGTCTTTCTGGCTGTTTTGTCTCCAGTGCGTCCAAATCTTAAGGGGGTATGTTAGAGGCGTGTTTTAGGCGGGCTTAGGACTTGTTAGGCACTTGTTAGGCATAATCAAACCTTTTACAAAAGGTCATGGGCTTTTTTTTATACGTTTGGAGCTAGAACTGTTTTAAAAGTGTCTAAATGCTAAAAAGGTGCCCAAACTGACCAGATGACCACTGCAGGGATTAAGGCATGACCTCCGCCCCCCTGTGGTCACCAATCCCCTTCCACCACTCAAAGATGTTAAATAAACAGTACATTCTAGCCTGTATTTTGAGGAGGTACTGAAGAGTTCTCAGCCCAAGCAGCTTCAGATGTTAACATAGACATTTGAGCCCAGCAGTGAATTTCACATTAAAAGTTGCAGGTACAGATGTCACTTTAACTTGCTTCTGTTGTATGGTGAACTCATCAAAACCTACTGTATCTACATTAAGATGACACCTGCAGGCGGCTATTGTTGTGGTGTACATGCGGGCCCAGTAAATTTGGGGTGGATTTTGGAGGGTTCACCATATAAATAGAAGTTAAAGTGACATCTGAACCTGGGACTTTTAATATGACATTCTCTGCAGTAATCCTTCTGCTGTGCTGAGAAATGCTCAGCTGTCTGTGGACAGTTTGCTAAGAATGCTAGCTGCATGAACATCAGAAAAACTTGCTTTTGTGCGTTTTTCATGTAGAAGTCTTTATATTTGAGAATGGCCAAAAAAGATAGATGTACTAAGGACCAAAACGTCTACATAGGTTTTCCTAAAAAGAAATAAAATAAAATAAAAAGATAGACATCTTGCTGTTTTGAGAATGGATATTTTCTCTACTGGATTTCTGGATGTTTTTCCCAAAGCAGACAAATTCAGACTTAGATGTCCTATCGAAACCCCCTCTAAGGCTCCCAAATGGCATTTTAGCAGGAATGTGTAAACCATCCCTCAGCTCTGCTCAGAAAATTGTGCCTTATTTTCTATGAAGGTTTTACCTGTCCAGTCGTAACTGACATGTTGTTCTTAGTATATCGACTATTCCCTCGTTTTTCAGCTGCTTACAGCCAATGCTCGTAGCAATAAAACAGCCGGTCCTTCCCAACCCTGCACTGAGAAACAAAGAAGGGAAAGTGAGAATTTGTACATAAAAATCTCTTTATTTTTTTTTTAAGGCAGCATATGTTAGAAGGGAGAAATTTCCATGTACACTTGCACTATCCATAGACATTGAATGCCAGGCCATGTCCAGGCACTGACATTGAATATCCATTATGTATAGCCAGATAATATTTGTTCGATTACGTGGAATATTCAGAACTTAACTGGATAAGTTAAACTAGATAAAGATAGGGCTGTGTTCTATGTGGTCCTATTTATCCAGTTAAGTGCTGGATATTGGTTAAGTGCTGGATATTGGCACTTCACAGGATCAACGCTGACTCCACCAAATAGCTGGTTTTGGCTTATGCGCTAACTGGATATAGTCAGCAGCAATATCTGGTTAAGGGCTGATGAGTATGTCTGGTTAGCCTCAGACAAGCAATATAAATGGCCAGAAGCCTCGCCTGGTTTTAAAATTGGAGAGTGTGGCAAAGTGGTTAGAGATTTCAGGAGTGACGCTATTCAGCAGATGCAATTACACGCAGCATTTTGGGACTGGGTACAACATTGATTTGCAAACTTTCATATATGAACTGAGAGCATTTATTTTCAGTTTTTACAAGTATACTGGCGCCATCTATTGGATTTCATTAGCAGACCCCTGAGGCAGGCTTTCCAAGCTGAAACACGGACCATGTTGGGGTCCAGTACAGAAAAGGATAAAAGTCTCTTTGTATATGTTTTTAGATATTTATATGTCTTCAACAAATTGATTGTCCTTGAGGCTGATGTACTGTGTCCCTTCCCCACTCTCTTTTGTGTTATTGTAGTGGTTAGAGATACAGCCCCAGCACCCTGATGTTGTGGGTTCAAACCCTGCACTACTCCTTATGACCCTGGGCAAGTCACTTAATCCTTCACTGCCCCAGTTACATTAGATAGATTGTGAGCCGACGGGACAGTTAGGGAAAATGCTTGAAGTACCTGGATGTAAACCGCTTTGAATGTGGTTGTAAACCTACAAAAAAACAGTATACAATCCCCATCTCCTTTGAACATTGACCTCTCAATAGCAGAGTAATATCATATCCAACTTGATTAGGAGGGATAAGAATAATAAAATTATAGTCATACAAAAATCAAACAAAAATGTTGCATCTGCCTACCTGCAGTGGATGATAATTGGGCCGTGCTTTTCCTTTGTGCGCTGCATGGCTTCCTCAACATCCTGTACTAGATGTAGCAGAGCTGGTGCTTGGTCTGGCGTCTTCTGATCTGGCCAGGATGTGTACCAGTAATGCTTCAGGCTTCTTTCTTTCTCACCATTCTGTGACCAAGCGAGGAGAGGATATTGAAAACATGCTATCTCCTCTTTTCTTTGGTTAGCACTCAGTTTTTGAAAAGCGGTTATCAGAGCCTGAATAACTTTTTTGCAAGATGACTGATCTTTGAATAGCCAAAACAGTCTATGACATACTCTATGATTAACGGCCTCCAATCTGTTCCATGGTGGTCTCTTTGTTGACTTGTGATGCTAATTTTTTTTTTTTTAATTTAAAGTTTTCAGATAATATAAACTTCTGATCTGGAAAAGAAGGGGTTACCTTCGAAAGCTAATCATAAACTATATTAAGTAAGTCTGATAAAAAAGGTATTATTTTTCCTTTATATTTTTGTTTGATTTCTCCATATTGCCTTGAAGAAGTGGACAAACATGGCCACCACACCATTTCACTCAGAAAATAACACTAACCCCTTTTACTAAACTGCGATAGTGGTTATTAGCGCAAGGAGCTGTACTGAATGCTCTATGCTGCTCCCGACGCTCATAGGAACTTTATGAGTGTCAGGAGCTGCGCGGAGCATTCAGCATGGCTCCCTGTGCTATAACCGCTATCTTGGTTTAGTAAAAAGTATTCAGAAGTAGCATGCAGGTAGGCCAGAATACTACTTTGTTCAAATAGACTAGGAATGTGATATAATTCCCAAGGACTGCTTGGTTGTTTTGTTGACATAAAAACCATTTAGAACCATAATAAATAAAATAATAATTATAGAGTTATGTATAACAATTTGGGGATTTAACTTCCTTTCCAAAGAATGTCCAAGGTATTTTACATCGGACAAAGAAACAAAATCCAACAAGTCTGCAATAAGGGCATGATGAATCCTAAACAAAAGAGAAGAAAACTGCAGACAACTGTACAAGATGCAGGCAGTGTTTATTTACAATAAACAATTTGGTGCACACAAGTTGACCACCTTAATCAGGTAAAGGGACCCGACATGGTCCGTGTTTCGATCAACATGTCTTCATCAGGGGTCCATGAGATGGTGGTAAAATATATATTTGCAACAATTTTGCCTGATCAGTATGCTATGTTGTTTGGTGAGGTCTGTCACAGCATTCAAGCTAAATATTTTCAAGTTCACACCACCTAGACCCCCTTTTAGAGGTTTCTACCGCGGGCCAGTGAGGTAAATGCTCCGATGCTCATAGGAATTCTATGAGTGTTAGAACATTTACTTTGCCGAACTGTGGTAGAAACAGTAAAAGCCATCGCTAATGTTTGAATGTCAAATCTGCAATGCCTTACCTTTAGGGTAATGAGCCTTAACATGTAGTCATCTGTATGTATGACTTGATTAACAACAACTTCTATTCCTTCATACGTTGCTCTTTCCTCTGGCCAGTACTCTGTGCATTTCTAGTTGCAATAGAAAAGAGATGTATGAAGACAGGTGAATTGCGAATTTGTGAATTGTGAGATCAGTTCAAAAAAAACATATTAATATTTCAAGTTTCATATTTAGATTGATTCCTACAGCCATGTACACTGCCATCAACAGTATGTTTTGTAAATAAATACCCTTTCAGTGATGAACACTAGGGAACACAGATATATTGAGCAGATCATGAAAAGGTTGCAGATTCGCACAAGGAATTTCATCTTAATATGGAGCCACTCAACATAGTTTCACTTCATCCAACAATCAAAGCAACTTTTGACAAATGTTATATCATGCTATTCTATCTCTTTTCGAATGAGTTGCCAATTGAGCTTACCCTACCGATTTAGCTTTTTGTTTGGGCTCAAAAACCTGGCTTTTCCATAAACGTTCAAATAATTATTAACTTTGTCCTTGTCAGGGATTTGATTTAATCATTGTATTTGGTATCTATTATTAATGTGTGTATTATTTTGATTCATTATGGTGGCAATTCTATACACGGTGCTTCCTTGTAGGCATCCCGATTATGCACAGGGAATACCTACTCTATAATAATGGCATCTTGGTGCCTGGATTCTGTTACAGAATATGAGTGTAACCTGGTGTTGACACATCTTACATTTCGGTGGTCAGTTTATGTAATAGTGCTTCACACTGATTTTTTCTAGTGCCAAATTCTTGGCATCATTTATAGAATGCTTAGTGCACTTTAATAATAGACCCCCCCCTATGATATTTTGATTTTATAGTCATCTTTTATCTAAGCACAAATTCCTTACCTAATTAATGGGGTCCTTCTATTAAGGTGTGCTAACCGATTTAGTGGGCGTTAAATGCTAAGATGCCCATAGGAATATAATGGATGTCATAGCATTTAGAAGCACTAATTTTTAGTGGTTAGCGCACCTTAATAAAAGGACCCCAATATTTGTTTAATAAAGGACTATCTTATTTTTAGAAACTGATTAAAGCACTGGTATTTCAGCCAAGAAAATATATAGAATAAACAGAAAACAGACTAAGCACATGAGCAAGTTTCAAATAGTGGAGAAAAAAAGACCTCTTCTGTGTTTTGAGCCGTTTGATATAATCCCTTTGTGAAGGTGAAGAATTCTGTGTTTGGCAAAGACTGCTGATTAGAGAGTTGTGCGGGGACAGAAATCCCACCCGTCCCCACGAGGAATCCCCTCCGTCCCCATAAACCTCAGAAATAATTATTTCATTTAATTATGCTACTGAATTAAAGGCTCTGGTAGAAACCCATTTACAAATAAGCAAAGACACTTTATTAATTTGGAAATATTAATTGGGAAGAATACATACTTTGTAAATGGGTTTCTACCAGAGCTTCTAATGTAAATATAAAATATAAATAAATACTCAGCCCACTGCCTTACTCATTAAGTTTACTTCTTCTTAACTTGTCAAACTTTTATTTTGTTTTTTACAAGTCAAAGAGGACCAATCTGGCAATCTTTATATTCATTTCTCGAATAAAGAGACTTAGAATTACTGCTTACTATTTCCCTAATTAGGGCAGGAAAGAGGAAAGCTTGTATTGGGATTTTATTTATATTTATGTGTTGTGTTGTAAAAACAAAATATACAATGTAAATTGCTTTGAGTCCCTTATTAGAGGGAAATGGTGATTCAAAAAAGAAAATGAAATTATGCAGTCCAGTATGTCCAGTGAGAACCCAAATGATGGGTGGATGGATCTTTTCAGATATTTTAAAAATGTTTATCTCACACTATCCAACCATTCTATGTGGGTTACAGTTTAAGCATACATAAACTCATTTAAATAAAAACACATTCCATATAAACATGATAACCCTTGAATTTTTCCTACCTGCCCTGTCACAGCACACAGCCGACCGTAAGTCTTCCCGATGTCAGCGCTGACGTCAGAGGGAGGGAGGACTTTGCTTAAGCCCTCCCTCTGACATCAGCGCTGACATCGTGGAAGACTTCCGGTCAGCTGTGTGCTTGGGCAGGGCAGGTAGGAAAAAGAAGACAAGCCTCGCGGCTCGAATTTGCATCTAACCCTAGGGGGCATCCCCATGGGATCCCCGTGACCCGAAGGGGGAACCCGCAGGTCCCGCGGAATTCCCGTCGTTCCTGTTCCCGTGCAGCTCTCTACTGCTGATGATGGAGAATTAATGTTAATCTGGAGGTGAAACAGGGCCGCTGTTGGGTTTTGTTTTGTTTTTTTGTGAATGCGAGATAAAGAATACAGTTGGACTTTGCTTTTTTCATCTGTTAATGGTTGTGAGTTGTGAACGCTATGGGATTTTGTCTATGAAAACTGTGCTTAAAGACATATTTTTGCAATTTTTTTTGAAGATCACAATAGAGTGATATAATTAAAGTGGAGGGTTTTTTTGACCAATGGCTGGAGAAGCTCCTATATATAAAATATATTCAGTCTCATGAAGTTGGAACTTGTTGGAGCAAAATATCGGTCTTTTTTCTCCACGTTTTGAGACCTGTGCAGTTTCTATTGATATAATTGCTGATGTGCTTAGCCTGTTTTCTGGTTATATATTTTTTAAGCTTTGCTAGTAAGATTATATAGTCTATTCCTTTTTATAACTTTAATAACTTTTTATAACTTTAAATAACTGAGCCAGATAATGTGATGAATTAATTTGAAATAATTGGTGTTTCATGTATTTATTGAATACAGATACATTTCACAGTCCATACTTTTTATCCTTTAATTATATATGGATCTGATTTGTACTTTAACATTATTTTGGTAGACTGCATATGTTGAAAATTGTAAGTATTTTATGATTTATTCTTATGTTATTTTATGTGAAATCTTATATCCTACTGAATCCTCGCAAAATGGTGTTCTAGGCAGGTTACATGCAGCATATTGCTACATAGAAATTAAACATAGTTATCAATATTCCATTGTATTATACATGCTACTTAAATTTATACATGCAAGGTAAGACAAGACATCTAAAATCACAATTTGCTATTAATATGGTATACTTGTATTTGGCCCACTATTGAAAGCCAGCAGTCTGCTTGGTTTTTAACTCAAGTTTTGAAGGCTTGTGCAGATGAGGACAGAACTTGCAGGGATGGGGCAGAGACAGGGACAGAACTCATGGGGACAGGGATGGAGATAGATCCCGTGGGAACGGGGTCAAATTTGTTCCCTTGTAATTCTCTAAGTCAGTGGTTCCCAAACCCTGTCCTGGGGGACCCCCAGCCAGTCAGGTTTTCAAGATTTCAAGAGAGATTTGCATACCTGTCACTTCCATTATATGCAAATCTCTCTCATGCATATTCATTAGGGATATCTTGAAAACCCGACTGGCTGGGGGTCCCCCAGGACAGGGTTTGGGAACCACTGCTCTAAGTGAATGACACCCTCACAGCTTAGAGGGAACATTGCTGATCATTGTGAGTTGATATTGACCCAAAACTGTAGCTGAATGTCACAATTATCTGCATAGCTGGGAGAAATACCCTCGCTCTAACCCAGCAGTCTCAAACACGTGGCCCGTGGGCCATATGCGGCCCCCCAAGGACTATTTTGCGGCCCGCGATATGTCCTCTCCACTTCACAAGTTTTCAGATTGTGGAGAAGACAATCGCGTACAGACTGCAAGTGCTGTAAATGACTTGCGTCGGAAGGAATATCAGCAAACGGCCTCCTGGTGGCGCTGTGCTTCTCCCAGTCTCAGCCTCCCTCCGCCCGCTTTGGCTTGCATCTCTAGGCAGCATTAGCGGCTTCCGGGTTGTGCTGTGCATCTCGCGATCTCAGCCTCCCTCCGCTCCCTCTCAGCCCGGATCCGGAGTGCATGGCTCACTCTGCCCTGCAGCACAGCTCACTCTGCCCTGCATCTCAACCACAAGCACTGGAACCAAACAACGAGGCATCCCAGGCTGTGGTGGCTGTAGGCCTTTGGCAAGTATGTGAAAAATGTGTTTCTTTGGAAATTGCAATTATCTGTCCCACAGAAATTTTTTTTTAACCCCCTATGATTTCTCCTGTGGTGGTGTTTCTTCACATAGGCTTTAATTTATTACAATTGTCTGTCACACAGAAATTTTTTTTTATCCCCCCGCCCTATAATTTCTCCTGTGGTGGTGTTTCTTCACATTGGCCTATGTCAGTGGTCGGCAAACTGTGGCTCTTTAGCCACTTGAGTGCGGCTCGCCTAAAGCAGGGGTCCCCAACATGCTTCCCTTCTCACTGCCCATCCCCAAGTCACCGCCATTGGGGAACAGGCCACCACCACAGCCTGTGAATAGGCTACTACCGCCACCATCGGGGAATATAGTAACATAGTAGATGACAGCAGATAAAGACCCGAATGGTCCATCCAGTCTGCCCAACCTGATTCAATTTAAATTTTTTAATTTTTTTTCTTAGCTATTTCTGGGCAAGAATCCAAAGCGCTACCCGGTACTGTGCTTGGGTTCCAACTGCTGAAATCTCCGTTAAATCCTACTCCAGCCCATCTACACCCTGCCAGCCATTGAAGCCCTCCCCAGCCCATCCTCCACCAAACGGCCATATACAGACACAGACCGTGCAAGTCTGCCCACAACTGGCCTTGTTCAATTTTTAATATTATTTTCTGATTGTATATCCTCTGTGTTCATCCCACGCTTCTTTGAACTCCGTCACCGTTTTCCTCGCCACCACCTCTCTCGGGAGCGCATTCCAGGCATCCACTACCCTCTTCGTAAAGTAGAATTTCCTAACATTGCCCCTGAATCTACCACCCTTCAACCTCAAATTATGTCCTCTGGTTTTACCATTTTCCTTTCTCTGGAAAAGATTTTGTTCTATGTTAATACCCTTCAAGTATCTGAACTTCTGAATCATAGCTCCCTTGTCCCTCCTTTCCTCTAAGGTATATATATTCAGGGCTTCCAGTCTCTCCTCATATGTCTCCTGGCGCAAGCCTCCTATCATTTTCGTCGCCCTCCTCTGTTAAAGAAAATATTTATTTTTATTTTTTTGTAATGGAGGGATTGGATGTGGGGAGTTTGGCTGTCAGTTGAATTGCTGGCACTGGAATGGACTGGGGCATTGGGGGTTTGTCTTATTCTGGTTCTGTGCTTCTATTTGTTCGATTCTGTTCTTTTTTTCTCCTTCTTTTTCCTAGGGTGCTTTGACGCCCATCAGGGGAGCTATCTGATTTAAGGGGGGTGGCGGTTGTTATATGCTGTTACCGGGGGGGGGGGATGACATCAATGGGTCTTGCTGTTATTCAGATTGACTGACTATGCTGTTTTTGTATTGTGGTGCTGTGAGGTTATTTGTTATAAATAAACAATTACAAAAAGAAAAGATTTATAAACTATAAAGAGTTTTACCTCATGCAAAGTTGTCATTTCTTTAATAAGACATTAACAATACACATCATATATCACAGCAAACTAATGCACTCTTCGAATATCAGACTACAAAGCCATGTGGTAGCAACACCCACTCCTTTGTTTTTAATACGATTAAACATATAAGGCACAAGTTATTACAGCAGCTACGAAATTGAAAAGTTAACTTGGTTTAACCATCGATAATATCCCGAGCCTGAAGAAAGTTTCTGAAACGTGTAGGAAGGGGGTAACATCCGCCTGCAGCAACATAACCTTCTTTTTAATTTAATATAAACTTAGCATGACTATATGAAGCACCGAAAATAAAAGCACTTTATGAGAAGCAATAATCGTATTAAAAACAAAGGAGTGTGTGTTACGCTACCACATGGCTTTGTAGTCTGAGGTTTGAAGAGTGTATCAGAGATTTCATTAGTTTGCTGTGATATATGATGTGGATTGTTGACATAGGCTTGCTCTACCCCAGCATTTTGGAGGAGTGTGTGGCGCAGTGGTTGGATCTACAGCCTCAGCACCCTGGGGTTGTGGGTTCAAACCCCGCGCTGCTCCTTGTGACCCTGGGCAAGTCACTTAATCCTCCATAGCCCCAGGTACGTTAGAGAGATTGTGAGCCCACCAGGACAGAGAGGGAAAATGCTTGAGTACCTGATTGTAAAAACCGCTTAGATAACCTTGATAGGCGGTATATAAAATACTAATAAACTTGAAACTTGAAACATATCGGGATAGTGTTCAGTGCTAGACACAAAAATCGCTTTGCTGTTTTTCACCTTGAGAGCTTGGTTGGGAAAGGGGAGTAGAAACTGAAATAAATAAAGACTCCTTTTACTAAACCGTTGTAGAACTTTTTACCACAGGTCAGCAAGGTAAATGCTCTGATGCTCAGTCAATTCCTATGAGTGTCGGAACATTTACCTCACCGGCCTGCAGTAAGAAGCTCTACCGCAGTTTAGTAAAAGCCAACGTAAGGTTTTAAAATAAGATGAGTAAACAGCTGCCCAAAAATATAGTTTAACATGCTTGGCAACCAGTTTATAGTTTCTAGAGTCCAGGCAGCCTCTCCAGGAAGATGGTAAAAAATCCTTTCTTGAAGCTCGGGTGTCCACCCAGTCTTGACATTACCTCATTCACTTCCTCTACGTTGGTGATCATGACAATGATGGGAGACTGCTGCTGCCAAACCATTCTCCAGAAATCACTCACAGTATTAACCGTGGGTCCCTGAGTGGCGATGTACACTTTCTCTTCTTCTCCATATCCCTGTCAACAATGCAGAAAAAAAAGAAGACTGACATTTTTTGACCTGCCTCTTAAACCCCAAGATCAAAACAAATGGGATTGCTAATACTTGCTAACTGAAGCAAAACCTTCAAGCAGAGGGCTAAAAAGTATAGATAAAAAGAAAAGAAAATTCATAAAAGCACCCAAGGAACTATATTGGATGGAAGTATGCTTTCAGGGATGACAGTTTTCAAAAGCCATTAATAGAAACATAGAAACATGACGGCAGATAAAGGCCAAATGGTCCATCTAGTCTGCCTTTTCATACTATCCACTATCTCCTCTTCTCTCTAAGGAAATTCTACTTTACGGAGAGGGTGGTGGATGCCTGGAATGCGCTCCCGAGAGAGGTGGTGACAGAGTTCAAAGAAGCATGGGATGAAGTGACAGAGTTCAAAGAAGCATGGGATGAACACAGAGGATATACAATCAGAAAATAATATTAAAAATTGAACAAGGCCAGTCTATCCCACGCTTTCTTGAATTCAGATACTGTCTTCATCTCCACCACCTCCACCATCTACCATCCTTTCTGTAAAAGCAGTATTTTCTTACATTATTCTTGAACCTATCACCTCTTAACTTCATCCTATGCTCTCTCCTTCCAGAGTTTTCCTTAATTTGAAAAAAGACTCACCTCCTGTACATTAATGCCACGGAGTTATTTAAACGTCTCAATCATATCCCATCTCTCCTGTCTTTCTTCTAGAGTAGCATATTAAGTTCTCTAAGTCTGTCCCCATACGATTTATGACAAAGGCCACTAACCAATTTTGCAGCAACCCTCTGGACCAACTCCATCCAATTTATACCTTTTTGAAGGTGGGGGGGGGGGTCTCCAAAGTTGCACACAGTATTCCAAATGGGGCCTCACCAGAAACTTATAAAATGGCAATATCACCTCCCTCTTCCTAATGTGTGTGAGTGACCATCTACTCTAGGTACAGTTTTACTGTTTACTCTCAACCTTTTTTCATATTTTCATGGAGGTATTCCCAAGGCAGGATTCAGTCAGCACACAGTTTTGCATTCTCAAAACTCATTGGGGGCTTTTTGTGAAAAAGTACCTGCCAAAATTTTCAAAGGGAAAGGCACTGCACAGTTTTCAAAATCCCCCTAATGAAGATCAGCTTTAGGAGGTGGTTCTACGAGATTGATATTTAAAAGCACGTGTGCAGGCAATGGACAGCAGTGCTGCTTTTCAACAGTGTTTTAGTGGGGCAAACAGTGACATTGCTTCTCAGTGGTGGAACTTACGCTTGTAGACACCCGTTTAGTGCCTAGTATGGAAAAAGACAAGTTCTGATTGGCAAAGCCCTTCCAGCTCACAGAAACTGTTTTGCTTGCTGGTTTTGTTCATGAGTATTATTGTCACAATTATTTTCAAAGGAACAACTACCCACACCCTCCCCTTTGAAAATAAGCTTGGGCAAGGACCGCAAGGACAAAAGCAGCTACGGACTTTGTCCCTGCCTTACCTATGGTCTGAGTAGGAAAAAAATAAAAGTACTCCAGGAATGTCCCTTTATCTCACGCCTACTAGCCATGTCGTGAAAAAGTGCCTCTATCTGGTATTCTTTAAGGGGGGTCATTTTACTAACGTGCGCTAAAGACTAGTGCACGCTAAATCAGTTAGCGCACCTTAGTAAAAGGACCCCCTAAGTGTTTCTGAGTTGTTTTCAGTACAGTTCTTCATTTCAGAAGTGCTCCTGCAGCTCACGATATCTATTTCTAGTGACTAATTTGCCAAATATTTTTCAAACAACAGAGAGAGAAGACTGCCAGGTAAGATTGGCAGGATGTGGTCTTACTAGCAACAGCGTTGTTTTCGTTTTCCTTTTAGGAATGTATGTTTTTCATATATCGATCATCTGTTTTGATGCAGGTTCTTTGCGCTGGTGTGGGTGAGCTGTTTACTGCATAACACCAATTTATTTGTTTACAGAAGAGGTGGAGAGGCATTTTCGATAGGACGTAGAAGTCTGAGGTTGGACGTTTTGGGCAGGACATCCACAAACCCCAGGAGAAAAAAAATGTCCATTTTGAAAGCTACCAGACGTCTATCTTTTATTTTTGAAAATTATCTAGGTATAAGTTTTGGTCCTTAGGACATCTACCTTTTTTGACCATTTTGAAAAATAAAAATGTCCTCATGAAAAACGCACAAAAGCAAGTTTTGTAGATGTGCCCAACTACCTTGTCTGATCGTGGCAGAGGAATCCCCGTCAGCTGAGCCAGTTTCAGAGATTCCTGTCGGCTCAGCTGATGGGGATTCCTCCCTGCCAGGATCAGCTGAGCTGCGGAGCCGTACACCTCTCCCCAATAGCGTCTCGGAGGTCTCGGTAGGAGATACGCTAGCCTCCAGTGAGCACAACATGGTACGGTTCAACCTCAGGAAAGGTCTCCCTAGATCAAAAACAAAAACAAAGGTACTTCACTTCCGAGGCACTGACTTCGAACACATGGGAGATTTTGTCCATCGGGCTCTGCAGAACCAAACTGTGACAGATGATGTTGAAGCTATGTGGTCAACCCTGAAATCTACCATACATGAAGCAACAAGCCTCTACATTAGATCAGTAAATAAATGCTGAGATCTCGTGCCTCGTTAAAGAAAAGAAAAAGGCATTTATTTCATACAAACGTATGGAGGAAGTGGAAGCCAAACTAGAATATACAGCCAGGGCTGCAGCAGTCAAAACAGCAGTCAGGGAGGCCAAACTTCGAGTGGAAGAAAATTTAGCGAAGAACCTCAAAATGGGAGACAAATCCTTCTTCAGGTACATTAGCGACAGGAAAAGAAACACAGACGGGATAGTACACCTAAAAAAACCAGATGGGAAGTACATGGAATCATATTCCGAAAAAGCTGAACTTCTGAATGAGTACTTCTGCTCAGTCTTCACCAGCGAGGCATCGGGTCACAGTCCACACTTACAGACAAAGCAAAGAGCGGAAGACCCATTTTTGAATTTCAATTTCACACCCGGAGACATCTACTGTGAACTGACAACACTCAAGGTGAATAAAGTCATGGGACTGGACAACCTACATCCCAGAGTACTCAGGGAGTTGTGTGATGTCCTGGCGGAACCGCTATCCGTACTCTTCAATCTCTCCCTCAGTACCCATGGACTGGAAAACGGCTAACGTCATTCCACTACACAAAAAAGGTTGCAGAGAGGAGGCTGCGAATTACAGACCGGTGAGTCTAACATCAATAGTGTGTAAACTCATGGAAACACTAATCAAACGAAAAATAGACACGATCCTGGATGAGGAAAATCTACGGGATCCCAGTCAACATGGATTCACCAAGGGTAGGTCCTGCCAATCCAATCTCATCAGCTTCTTTGACTGGGTTACAAGGAAGCTGGACTTGGGAGAATCCCTAGACGTAGTGTACCTAGACTTCAGTAAAGCATTCGATAGCGTCCCTCACCGTAGGCTGTTGAGCAAGATGAAATCGATGGGATTGGGAGAAACGCTAACTGCATGGGTCAAGGATTGGCTAAGTGGTAGACTTCAGAGGGTGGTGGTTAACGGTGCCCTCTCTAAAACGTCAGAAGTGACAAGCGGTGTACCGCAGGGCTCAGTCTTGGGCCTGCTACTTTTCAACTTATTCATAGGGGACCTGACTCAGGGGCTTCAAGGTAAAATAACACTATTCGCCAACGACGCAAAATTATGTAACATAGTGAGCAGCTCCAATTTACACGATAGTATGACGCAGGACCTGTTTTTGTTGGAACGTTGGTCTTTGATCTGGCAGCTGGGCTTCAACGCCAAGAAATGTAAGGTCATGCACCTCGGCAGTAGAAATCCGTGCAGAACTTACACCTTAAATGGCTAGGACTGTAACAGAACGAGATTTGGGAGCGATTATCAGTGCAGATATGAAAGCTGCCAATCATCTAAGGCAAGACAAATGTTAGGTTGCATCCGCAGAAGTTTCGTCAGCCGGAAGCCTGAGGTCATCATGCCATTGTACAGAACAATTGGTGAGACCACATCTGGAATATTGTGTGCAATTCTGGAGGCCACATTACTGTAAAGATGTGCTAAGAGCAGAGTCGGTTCAGCGGATGGCCACCAGGATGGTCTTGGGACTCAAGGATCTCTCATACGAAGAGAGACTGAACAAATTGCGGCTCTACTCTCTCGAGGAACGTAGGGAGAGGGGAGACATGATTGAGATATTTAAATACATCACTGGACGTATCAAGGTGGAAGAAGATATTTTCTTTCTCCAAGGACCCTCAGCCACAAGAGGGCATCCGCTTAAACTCAGGGGCGGGAAATTTCATGGTGACACCAGAAAGTATTTCTTCACTGAAAGAGTGGTTGATCATTGGAACAAGCTTCTGATACAGGTGATCGAGGCCAACAATGTGCAAGATTTTAAGGGTAAATGGGATGCCCATGTGGGATCCCTGAGAGGGTGGAGTTAAGAATGGGTCATTTGGAGCGGGGTCTCTAGAGCAGACTTAGGGGGTGGGTCTGTGGAGTGGGCAGACTTGATGGGCTATGGCCCTTATCTGCCGTCATTTTCTATGTTTCCCCCCAACATCGCTCCGACATCCCCAAACATTTCTGCCCCCTCCCTTCATCCGACATCATGGAACACCCGCTCCCCACATCACCCGACACCCCCAATATCATGGAACACCCCTCCCCTCATCACTAAAATCGGCAGGAGGGAAATCCCCTCCCTCCTGCCTACAGGGCCGCATGCTGAGAATGATGAGCCTTCCCCCTCCCAATGCATCTTGGGGATGATTTGATAGCGGTTTGTAAAATACTGAGTGGAGTGGAAAGGGTAGATGTGAAACGCTTGTTTGCTCTTTCCTTCGATTTATAATTTTTATTCATTTTTACAACTTACATCATGTGTATCAAGAAATAACATTTGAAATGAAAAATATCACTTGTTTTGCTATTCTTATCATCATCTAAAATTCATGAAATCTAACCTCCTCTCCCATCCCTATCACATCAAAAATATTCATTTATATTATATTATACAATATACATTTTAGTAAAATATCAAAATATCAAAAAAACATTCCTCCCACCCATCCCCATCCCCTTATTTCAATTATCTTACTAAGGGAAAATGTTTACTACTCATTACAATAGTCTGTCAATGGTCACCAAACATCTCAAAATTTACCAAAATATCCTCTCTGTGTGGCTAATGTTCTTTCCATTTTATAAAGATGACATACAGAACTCCACCAAAAACTAATTTAATCTACTCCGATTTTTCCAATTGAATGTAATCTGTTGAATGGCAACTCCAGTCATAAGTAAAAGTTTATTGTTTTTTGAAGAAATCTGACTTTTCGCTCTCATTGACATGCCAAATAAAATAGTATCATATGTCAAGGCCACCGGATTTTCTAACAACCTATTTATTTAGCCCCATATCGATTTCCAAAACATCAATATAAATGGTCAATAGAATAAAAGATGATCTAAAGTCCCAGCCTTGAGATGACAGTGCCAACATCTATTCGACTTAGAGCTATCTAATTTTTGTAAATGAACAGGTGTCCAAAAAGCTCTATGTAACAGAAAAAAAACAAGTTTGTCTCATAGAAGCAGACACTGTACATTTCATCCTCCAAGACCAAATTCGTGACCATTGAGACGCAGTAATTTGATGCTTGATCTCAATGCTCCAAATGTCCTGAAGACCAGTTTTGGTTTTTTATTCATAAATCCAGATATTAATTTATACCACTGTAAATTTGTGTTTCCAAGTTTTCATTATTAATTGGGGTGGAATGGGATGGGAGAAGGGTTTGTTCGCTCTTTCCAAAAATACTAGGACTAGGGTGCATGCGATGAAACTACTAAGTAGTAGATTTAAGACAAACGGAGAAAATATTTCATCATACAATGTGTAGATAAACTCTGGAATTCATTGCTGGAGAGTGTGGTGAAATCATTTAGCTTAGCAGGGCTTAAAAAAGGTTTGGATAATTTCCTAAAAGAGAAGTCCATAGGCCATTTTTGAGATGGCTTGGGGAAATCCACTGCTTATTCCTAGGATAAGCAGCATAGAATCTGTTTTACTACTTAGGATCTAGGTAGGTACTTGGGACCTGAGATGGCCACTGTTCGGAAACAGGATACTTCTTATGTTCTTAACTGTCCTGGCAGCAAGCACCACTGGTCTAGTATCTGTGTCTGCCTACCAGAGAGCTATTTTGAGTTGGGTGACACTGAAGGTGAATTATGCACACCACTTACCCTAATGTAGTTAGCATTGATGTAAGAGCTCAGGGGGTCATCTTCATCAGGAGAGGTAAGGCACACTCTGCTATGAGGATCTGCACAGAAGCAGAAGAACATGAGGTCACTGGCAAAAGATCTACATGGAGTCAACATCAACTCTCAGCTGTATTATGCCTGTGATACTTATAGAATTTTAATGTTCATTTTAAAATATTAAACTTGTTTTGTAACTCTATGCACAGAGGTGGAGCACTATATTTAACAAATCAAGTATGAGAAAATCAAATCAAGAGATGGAGCACTATATTTAATAAATCAAGTATGATATTCAAAGGATTATATTCCGCTGAGCTGGCTGGCTGCCAATATTCAGTGGCACTTAACTTAGTACTGCAGGTGAATATCCCTTAATCAGTTAGGTTAGGTGAGCCTGTGTGGAATGATTACTTAGCCAGTTAGCAGTGATATCGAGTCAACTAACTGGCTAAGTAATCTGTTGAAGTTTTCAATTGCTCAAACAATAATAGAAAAAGGAAAAAAAGGATATGGACTGATGACAATAAAAGGTGAAAAAAAGTTCCTCTCAAATGAGCTGGAGTATTACTTCTGAAGGTCCAGTAACTTAATGGTAGTTGGTACATAGATATTTAGCATAGGTATAAGGTACCTCTACGTCAGTGTATCGCAAACTGTGTGCCGCGGTGAGATTCAGGGTGTGAGAGGCATGTCCTGTAGGTAGTCAGCCAGTACCGGTGCCTCTCTTCTCCCAGGGTTAGCAAGCTCAGGGCCACGTCTGGAGGGGCTCCGTGCATATGCTGACGTCAACATGATGATGTCACACATGCGTGTGACGTCACCCCATCGATGTCCATGCATGTCCGGATGCCCTTCAGCTGCGCCCGTAAGTCTAATGTGCCACGGCTTCAAAAGGTTTCTGACACACTGCTCTACATTATTTTATAAAATAAAAAAACATAGCCAATTGATATCTTTTATATTGTATTTATAATGTTATTTAATGTCATTAAATAAATTGGTAATTGTCAGATTTAAAAAAAAAAAGATTTAGGGGTTAGTTTACCAAAGTGCACCTTAATTGCAAAAATTAAGTTGCAGTACGTGTAGTGACCACTGAAGGCGTGGCCAGCATCTGCCCTGCAGTTGCCACAGAGGGCAAATGCATACTTCCTGGATTCTGTATAGGTGGCCGACTTGGGTGTACAATTTTGGGCATCAATCCCAGATCCATGAACAAACTAACTTAGGCAATAACAATCAATATTGGTGTTAAGAAGTTAATTTACAGTAATTAAGAGTTACATAAGGATCTGCTCTATGCCCTATTCTGTAACCTGTGCACTGCATTTCATCGTGCTACTGCTAAGGGAGGTGTGGCCATGGGAGGAGCATGAGCAAGTCAGGGGCGTTCCCAGAAATTAAGTGTGATTTTATAGAATACCTGTATTTGCATGCTTAACTGCCATCCATTGGGTGTGAGCATTTACACCAGGTTACGAGGTTTTAGACTAGGGCCTAATCATGTTGGAGTATATGTTTTGATAAAATACAAACCATCCTAGAGGGCTGGCAACCTTTTTCTCAGTATTGCATGCCTATTAAGTGAAACATTTATTTTAAAAAGAACATTGTCATACCATGCTATAATTTCACGAGCATCTACGTAGCTTTACATGGCCACCAGATGACAGCCATTTAACATATGTTCATGTAGGGGCACAACAAAATGCCATTCAAAAATACTCTGGCTACAATCAGAGTGACAGGAAGTTCACTAGTATTATTTATTTATTTTAAAAATTTCTATACCGTTTAAAACCTAAACGGTTTACATGATATTACATACATAAATTTATAAAACAAAATAAAAACACATAAACATAAGTAAACAAATTCTCAAAAAATCAACAGCAGGAAAATTGATGCCAAAAAAGGCCTACACAAGCAATTATATACAGAATCTCCGAATATCAGGAAGCAAGAGGAATCAATGTCTAGAAAAAGGCATTTACAAACAATTGTGTGTTTTAAGTAGTTTGCTAAATGTGCCTTTTTCACTACATTTCCGTATTTGTCCCACGAGTGAGTTCCACAGTTTCACCTCTGCCCAACAAAAGGTCATTGTGCTGGTCTCATCATATTTTGGATTAACGTTTACCTTTAATAGGGCTGAATTCTCAGAGCGCAATGTTCTTTTCAGTAAATTTGTTGGCCATCTTACTCTTAAATAGTTCGGGTATAGTACCATACAGGAATTGATGACAGATCACCACTGCTTTGTACTGAACTCTGAATGCAACAGCAAATAACCAAGACGAGATGCATGGCACTGCAAGTTTCACAAAATAACGGGAACGTCAAAATATGTTCACATTACACCCTATCTCCAACAATTACTTTGGAGTAATTGTTGGAGATAGGGTGTAATGTGAACATATTTTGACGTTCCTGTTATTTTGTGAAACTTGCAGTGCCATGCATCTCATCTTGGTTATTTGCTGTTTAACGTAATGCACACAGAACAAAAAAGAACTGCAGAAAATGTACAAGGTGCCAGAATTAATAAAAAAATGATATAAAATATGATGATCACATAAAATGGGGCACCCGACACTGTCTTCGCTCCTCCCCCATGCCAGCAGGGGAGAGCCAACGGAGGAGGGCTGCAGTCCGGCCATCGGACCAACGGTCAGCTTGGGGGCCCATTCCAGCGGGGCACCCAACACTGTCTTCGCTCCTCCCCCATTCCAGCAGGGGAGAGCCGACGGAGGAGGGCTGCAGTCCGGCCATCGGACCAATGGTTGGCTCGGGGGCCCGTTCAAGCTCCGAGAATCTCGGAGAGAGCGTGAACTCGCAGGCCTTGAGCATGCGCAGATGCTCAAGGCCCAGCACAGAAGAGGAGGCCGATCTTCGGGCACAGGCACCAACGCACAGGACATGCCAGTGCCGAGGCCGAAATGGTTGGTCTCATGGTGAGACTTGAAATCAAAAGACCAACTCAAATTTCCAGCATCACATGGCTCAACCTTGCTCTCTAGCTGAGTCACAGGAGGAAAGTAGGAACTCCACTCTAAGCACTGCAGAATTTGTCAAGCTTCCAAGGGCCTGAAAAAAGCATTTGGTGGGTTGGATTCTGGCCCGTGGGCCATAGCTTGGACAAACGTACTCTAAGAGTGTCTACAAAATCCTGCGTGGAGTAGAATGGGTACATGTGGATCGATTTTTCATTCTGTCAAAAATTACAAAGACTAGGGGGACACTTAAAGAAACTTCAGGGAAATACTTTTAAAACCAATAGAATGAAATATTTTTTCACTCAGAAAATAGTTAAACTCTGGAATGCATTGCCAGAGGTTGTGGTAAGAGTGGATAGCGTAGCTGGTTTTAAGAAAGGTTTGGACAATTTCCTGGAGGAAAAGTCCATAGTCTGTTATTGAGAAAGACATGGGGAAGTCACTGCAGCATGGAATGTTGCTACTCTTTGGGATTCTAGAATCTTGTTACTCTCTGGGATTCCGGAATCTTGCTATTCTTTGAGACACTGCATGGAAAGTTGCTCCTCTTTGGGTTTTGGCCAGGTACTAGGGACCTGGATTGGCCACCGTGAGAATGGGCTACTGAGCTTAATGTACCATTAGTCTGACCCAGTAAGGCTATTCTTATGTTCTTATGTCATATTCCTGTATTAACCTGGAGGATTACTGTGCTCTGATGTATCCCTTGGGAGGGGAGGAGGGTGCGTCACCATTCTTGAACTGCGTCGTGTTTCTAACTCTGATAACATACGTATGTTTGCCACTGTAGTAATGGGTTCTATGCAACTTTGACAGCCTATCACAATTCCCTGAAAATCCAAATCTAATTTGGAGAGTTTAGCACTTCTCCCCCCAAAATTCTAAGTCTGTAAAAAGAAGTTTGCTACAAAAGAAGTAGAAATTAGCTAAATTAGAGTCTATTATCACGTCTCTCACTGACTACAATTAAGTCTTTGGTTGTAAGTAACTGATCATTATCTTAAGTGCCTACTTACCTTTCAATAATAACTGCCTGCGATAATTCTCCAGCAGGTCAGCTGCTCATAGGGAATTTAGGATATTTTTATTCGCAGTGACTTACTTTTGAAAAAATACATATACGTGCTTGTTTTTTAATGTCTGTCTTGCTGCAAATCAGAGGCCAACCTGACTGCTTGAAAAAGATAACTGAGCTGTACAGTGGGGACTTGGGTACAGTTTTATGAGAGGGTGCAGAAAAGTTCTTAGCTCAACCATGAAGGGAATGATGTGGAGCCATGAAACTTACAAGTTATTCCACATATTCACCCATACGTTCAACACACTTGGCACATCATGTATGAAGTTTCTGTAACTCTTCCAAAAACTACTATGATGTCTCATCACAGAAATATTGCTCCACTCCTGCAATCACCTCCTAATCACTCAAAAATGGTTGCCCTTTCAAACTCTTTTTAAGGTTTGGATACAAAAAAGTCAGATGGAGCAAGATCTGGTGAGTAGAGTGGATGGTCTATGCATTCAAACCACAACTGCATCGAAACATCCTTCGTTTTGCCAGTCTTGTGAGCAGGTGCATTGTCTTGCAAAAAGAGAATTCCTTCCTCTCCCTTTTTCTTTCAATGCCTCCTTTAATCAGCACAGCAAGTTTCAGTAGTATTCTGCATTAACTGTTTGGCCCCTTGGGAGATAGTCATTATAACACCTTCCTGATCCTAAAACACTGTGGCCATGACCTTTCCTGCTGATTTTTGGGCCTTGAATTTCCTTGGCCTTGGAGAACCTGATTGCTGCCATTGCATGAACTGTTGTTTTGACTCAGCATCATAAGGGTGTAACCATGTTTCATCAGCAGTAACTAGTCATTCCAAAAAGGTTGCACCAGCTCACTGAAAATATTGCAAAATCAACTTGGAAGTGTCCACTCGATGTCGTTTCTCCTCAACATTCAAACATTTGGGTACCCACATGGCTGACAGCTTCAACATTCCCTAGATAACTGTAGTGTCTCAGCAATTGTTTTAGTGGATATTCGTCGATATGCAGAAATGAGGTCATGGACATGGTCAACAGTTTCAGGAGTTGGCACCATTTCATGGCCTCCCAGACCTTGCTGAATCTTATGTCTCAAAATCTGTGGAGTATGATGGGCTTTTGTCACTCAGTGTTTGCATCATAAATTCATAGATTTCCTTTGGAGTTGTTTATTTTTTGCAGGAAAAGAAACTTCATGATGGCTCTGAGTTACACACTTCTCATTGACATTGTTTCAGATCATTAAGAACATAAGAAGCTGCTTCCGCTGGGTCAGACCAGGGGTCTATCGTGCCCAGCAGTCTGCTCCTGCGGCGGCCCATCAGGTCCATGACCTGTATGTGATCCTTTGTCTAAAACCTTTCAATCCCCATTTTTCTTCTACCTATACCCTTACATAATCCTATCTCTATCTCTATCTATATCCCTCAATCCCCGTATCTTTCAGTAACTTGTCCAATCCCTCTTTGAATCCCCTTAGTGTACTCTGTCCTATCACATCCTCCGGAAGCGCATTCCAGGTGTCCATTCTTGTCGCTCTTCTCTGAACCCTCTCAAGTATCTCCATGTCCTTCTTTAGGACACAGTATTCCAGATGCGGGTGCACCATCGTGCGATACAGCGACATGATGACTTCCTTCATTCTGGTTGTAATACCCTTCTTAATAATACCCAACATTCTGTTTGCTTTCTTTGAGGCTGCTGCGCATTGTGCTGTTGACTTCATTGTTGTATCCACCAGCACACCCAAGTACTTTTCAAGGTTACTTGCCTCTAGTACTAATCCCCCCATTTGGTAGCTGAACATCGGGTTCTTTTTCCCTGTATGCATGACCTTGCATTTCCCTACGTTGAAGTTCATTTGCCATTTATTTGCCCACTCCTCCAGTTTGTTCAGGTCCCTTTGTAGGTCCTCACATTCTTCCACAGTTCTAACCCTGCTACAGAGTTTAGTGTCATCCGCAAATTTTATAACTTCACACTTCATCCCCGTTTCTAGGTCGTTGATAAATATATTGAACAGCAGCGGTCCGAATACCGACCTCTGCGGAACTCCGCTTGTGACCCTCCTCCAGTCCGAGTAGTGGCCCTTCACTCCAACCCTTTACTTCCTGCCTGCCAAACAATGTTTAACCCATCTGTGTACGTCCCCTTCCACCCAGTGGTTCCACAGCTTCCTAAGTAGCCGCTCATGGGGTACCTTGTCAAAGGCTTTTTGGAAGTAGGGATAAATAATGTCTATGGTGTCACAATCCGTCCCCTGTGGCTCCGCTCATCCCAGAGCTGCCGGTGACTAAACCCTATCCAGTCATACAGCGAGCTAACCACGGGGATAGGATTGTGACTAGTCCCAGGGAAAAATGTGTATTTCCCTTTAACTTAAAGCAGGCTGAACTGCAGGGAGTAGAGGAAGAGGAGCAGAACAGCTCAGAAGAGCTCCAGAGGAACCTCCCTCCTCCTGTTCACCCTCAGCTGAGACCCATAATGAAAAACCCAAGACAAGCTAAGCAAACAGTGCAGGTAACTCCTCCCCCTCAGAGAGCAGGGTGTGTTCGGTTGAACAATATAGAGGCTGCTCTGAGGAGAGGAAAGTTAGTTGGCCCTGAGCCAGCTCAGGGAAGGGTCTCTCCTGATTATGTTCCTGACTGTGAGGATGTGATAATGCAGGAAGCTGACACTGACCCTGTTGCCAACCAGCCAGCTCTGCCTGAACCCATGGATTGGGGAGAAAACCTTGGACTGCCTGAAGACATGCAGTGAGGATAAGTGGCAGGTCTGGAGGTTTGTGCAGGCAGGAGCTTTTTTCTGTTTGATAGAGTATCGTTGTGCAGTAGTGCTGTGTGTGGGAAACTGCATAGACTTGTGCTAAGGAAAAAAAAACAAAACGTTTTTTTTTAGTTAATTCAATTGGCCTGAATTGGGGACTCATGTATGTGAATGTGAGGGAAGTAAATGTTGTGATATATTGGGGAGAATTCACTTAAGATCCAGGTTGGGATAGTGGGGCCATTATTGGCATTCTGAAATATCAGAAAAGTGATAAGTGAATTCCTTTACTCCCCTCCCCCACCAACAGCTTCTCTGTTGGTTACAGCCAAGCTTTGAGACTTGCTGAGCTTGGAGGCCCAGAACTTGTGTGAGAGGGAAAAAGGTTCCTTTACCTTCTTAGGATAAAGACAACCCCTCTAGAGTTCTGTTAGTAATTGCATTATTGAACTGTTACTTACCTGAATTGCCTGATTGAAGGTAGCAGTGGTAAACCCATTCCGGTGGGCCCACTCCATACTTTATTTTTGATATTTGGATAAGCATTCTACTTGGACTTTGATTTTTTTCTTTGAATGCTTAAGGGAGACGGTGCTCCCATCAGTGTTTCACTGAATAAAGTGACTTTGAACCAGTAAAGCTGATTTGTTGTTTTTTTGGATTTTTGATTCCTGACAAGTAAAGATACCAACAGGACTTCCTTCCTTCATCGGAAGCACGCCGGAGTTGCGCTCGGGTGAGCAGAGACCGGGTTCCGGAAAATACAGGTACCGGCTCTGTCACATATGGTGTCAGAAGTGGGATAGAGCGCCTCCTGTTGGACACTAGTGGAACTGTTGAAAAAAAAAAAAAAAAAAAAAAAAATTTTTTTTTTTTGGTGATTACAGTGGGGAAAAAAAAAAAAAAAGGAAAGTTTTGGACTTTGGAGCTAATTTGTTGTTTTAGCTTATTATTTTAGTTTGTTGTGTGTGTTCCTGTCCTGGAATGCCTGCTTCCTGAGTCTTCTGCCGGAAGTGCCGAAGAAGCTCGTGACCAGAGGGATCCTGGTTAGCCCACGGTGAACCGGTGTCGGAAGAGGACCAAGGGGAGCTGGAAGCTAAGATAAGAGGACAGAAACGCAGCTATACGACTGGGGGCCAAGGAGGCCTACAAACAAAAGGCAAAGACTCACCTTACGCTCTGGTAAGAGGCTTGACCAGGGGGGTGAGGGAGTTTGACTACCCTTATATAGTGGTACCGCACTTGGGTTGGTCTCTCTCTTTGTTTCTTGTAGGTTACCCGGCACGATGGACCAGCAACAGCTGATAGCGTTCCTGACGGCGGAGCGACAGAAGCAAAGCGAGGACTTACAAGCAGTGTTAAAAACCAACCAAGAGTTATGGTATCGGTCCCAGGAGCTATCTCGGCGGCAACACGACGAGATGGTGCTGGCGATGGGGGAGCAAACGCAAGTACTGTCTAGAATTTTGCAGAACTCATCGACATCTGCAGGCAGTGAGCCTGGACTTAGTAATCTACCGCAACCCTCAGGAGCAGCTAACCCTCTAGCCACGCTGAATCTGTGCAAGATCACACCAGCGGATGCTCCGGATGAGTTCCTATCTGCATTCGAGAGGGTAGCTACTGCTGCTGGTTGGCCTCAGGGTCAGTGGGCTGTAAGGCTACTCCCATGCCTTGCAGGAGAAACCCTGTCTGCCTATCAGACACTAGCCCCTGAGGTAGCTAACAATTACCAAATGGTGAAAACACTAGAGTACTTAGGCTACACCCAGGAACATTACCGTCAGCGGTTTAGAGCAACCCTTATGCAGGATAAGGAAAGGCCTAAGGCACTTGCTCAAAAACTGTCTAAACTGGCTGAGCGGTGGCTTAGTCCATGGCTTGGGGATGACCGGGCTATTGTATTGGAGTTGATCAGGGAGCAATTTCTGCAATCCGCTCCAAAGAATTTGAGGGGCTGGGTGCAGAAACAGGGCTGCAAAACCCTAGCCCAGACCTTAGAGGTGGCAGAAGCCTATTTGGACGCTCAAGGCGCCTATGAGGAGGAAAAGACAACCACCCTACTAGGCCTGGGAAAAGCTAAGGGCAGCCGAGGTCAGGACCCGCCTAGGAAAACTACAGGGTATCCTAGGGCGAAGGAGCCTGTCCCTGAGAAACCCCCGAGGTGTTATCGTTGTGGGAAAATAGGGCATACCCAGAAGTTCTGCAACTCTAAAAGAGAGCTGATGGTAACTCAAGGAATACATACCCAGGTTCCGGAAGCTTATAGAGTTACAGTCTCAGTTGCAGGGAGAATGGTGGCTGCTCTGGTAGACACAGGAGCGGATCAATCCATGATGTCTACCCCATGTTATAGGAAATTGTTTCCCTCCGAAGCCGAGCATAAGGGGGGAGAATCGGTGGTTATTAAGTGCGTACATGGAGACAGGGTAAGGTATCCTCTTCGTACCACGACCATATTGAATAAGGATAGGGTAGACCGGGTCAAGATAGCCATAGTACCCGGCGCACCCTACGACCTCATATTGGGTCGGGATTGGAAGGGTTTAGAGGAGTATCTCAAACCTAAACAAGGCCTAGTGAGCACTCGATCCCAGGGAGAGGAGGAACTGGGGAAGATTTTTCCCTTTAGTGGGGAGGTAATAGGGGAAGCAACCCAGAGGCCGAATCGAAGCTCTAGGGCACAGAACCGCAGACAAAGGCAACAACGGAGCCAGGCTCTGAAACAGGCTAGCACAGGCAAGGATATTCCCTGGTTACCCAAGGAGGTGACACAGGTATTTCCTACCTTCGCAGCAGAGCAGAAAGCGGATGCCTCTCTGGCAGAGTTCTGGAAACAAGCTTCCCAAACCCCTAGGTCCCCAGTGGGCTTTAAGGTGAAACAAGGGTTACTGTACAGACTCACATTGGGGAAGGACTCCAATTGCAACAATGAACAGCTAGTAATTCCTCAGGGTTTCCGGAGGATAATAGTGGAGACAGCTCACGATCATCCGCTTTCTGGTCACAAAGGGACTGAGTCAACGGAAATTCAGGTCTCCCAAGATTTTTTTGGCCAGGCCTCGGTCAGGATGTAGCAAGTTTTTGCAAATCTTGTCCCACATGTCAAAAGCTCTCATTGAATAGACCAGCTAAGGCCCCGTTAATACCTATACCCAGAGTAGGAGAACCTTGGGCCCGGGTGGCTATGGATATTGTGGGTCCATTGGAGAAGACTCCAAGGGGATATAACTACATTTTGGTGGTGATGGACGTGGCTACTCGGTATCCCTGGGCCTTCCCGTTACGGAAAACAACGTCCTCGATACTTATGAGGGAGTTGATGAACCTCTTTTGTACGATGGGGTTCCCCCGGGAGGTCCTAACCGACCAAGGGAGTAATTTCCTGTCAAAAGAAATGGAGAAATTTTGGCAAGGGTTCGGGATCCGCCACCTTAGAACGGCTGCTTATCATCCCCAGGCTAACGGGATGGTGGAAAGGTTCAATCAAACATTAAAGCAAATGATTAAAAAAGTGGTGGGCTCCGAAAAGCGAGATTGGGATCTTTTTCTGCCATTGGTGTTTGCAGCGCGTGAGAGAGTGCAGGATTCCTTGGGGGTAAGCCCTTTTGAGATGATGTTTGGGAGGGTCCCTAGGGGAATACTGGATGTGGTTAAGGACCAGTGGGGCTCCCAAGAAAGCGAGGATATGAATGTAGTGTCCTACTTAGCCCAACTAAGGAAAAAATTAGAGCAGGTGGCCCAGGTGGGCAAACATAATTTGGAGTGGTGTCAAGAAAAACAAAAAAAGTATTATGATAGGGGGACTCGGGTTCGCCACTTGGAAATAGGAGATAAGGTCCTGGTTCTGATACCCACAGACCCTCATAAGTTCCTAGCAGAGTGGAAGGGGCCCTCCACGGTGATAGAGAGAGTGAATGAAGTGGACTACAAAGTCAGAGATGAGGCAAACCGCGTTCAGACTTTCCACATAAATCTCTTGAAGCCCTGGAGGGATAGGGAAACGTTAACCATGATGGCAGAGCAGAAATCCGATGATGACCTGGGCCCACAAATAGCGGACATGGCCCAAACTGAAGGGGTCAATATTGGGACTGAATTGTCCACCAGTCAGGCCAGACAGCTGGAGACTTTGGTACAGGCTTTTGGGGATGTATTCTCACCAATCCCGGGGCGGACCGAAGTAGTCACCCATGAGATAGTCACCACTCCAGGGAAGGTAATCCGGGTGAAGCCTTATAGACTCACAGAGGGAAAGAAAGAACTGGTTCACAAGCTGGTGGAGGAGATGCTAACACTGGGGGTGATCGAACCATCTCAAAGTCCTTGGAGCAGCCCGATTGTTATTGTTCCAAAGGCTGATGGCACACCCAGATTTTGCATCGACTTCCGTCAGTTAAACGAGGTCTCGCAATTTGATGCTTTCCCCATGCCCCGGGTGGATGACCTTTTAGACCGATTGGGTCAGGCCCAATTTCTCTCCACATTAGACCTAACGAAAGGGTATTGGCAAATCCCGCTATCCCCATCGGCCAGACCAAAGACAGCCTTTAGCACACCCCACGGGCTGTACCAATTCAGGCGCATGCCCTTCGGCCTTCATGGGGCAGCTGCGACATGCCAAAGAGGAATCACGGAGGTCCTAAGGGGGCATCATAGCTACGCAGAGGCGTACCTTGACGACATCGTGATTTTCTCTAAGGATTGGGACCAACATCTGGTGCATGTGCAAGCGATACTGGAGTCCCTAAGAAAGGCAGGGTTTACAATCAACCCAAAAAAATGCTATCTAGGGCAAAAGGAAGTGAAATACCTAGGGTATGTGGTAGGCAGAGGGCAAATTAGGCCTTTAGTGGACAAGGTACACTGTATAAAGGAATACCCCATCCCTAGCTCGAAAAAACAGTTGAGGGGGTTTTTGGGACTCCTAGGGTACTACCGCAGGTTTATTCCAGCATTCTCTACCAAGGCCGCAGTCCTCACGGACATGCTAAAAAAAAATAGTCCGGACACCTTGCGTTGGAAGGATGAGGGAAGGCAGGCCTTAACAGAATTAAAGGAAGCTTTGTGCACTAACCTGGTGCTCATAGCAATCGACTTTAAGAAACCATTAATTTTACAAACTGATGCGTCTGGAACGGGGCTGGGGGCGATATTAAGCCAAGAGGTTCAAGGGGTAGAACATCCAGTCCTCTTCCTCAGCCGCAAGTTACATCCTAATGAGAGGAGTTATGCGACGGTGGAGTTGGAATGTCTGGCAGCCAAATGGGCTATGCAAACCCTTGAACACTACTTGCAAGAAAGAGAATTTACCTTAGTGACCGACCATGCAGCCTTGAAGTGGCTGAACACTATGCGAAATAACAACGCAAGGCTGACACGGTGGTACTTGGCCCTGCAAACGTTTAGGTTCAAGGTTTTGCATCGCCCTGGCAAGTTAAGTGTGAATGTTGACACTCTGTCTCGAATGCAAGAGGATAGTGAGTTGCCCCTGGAAAATAGGGGGAGGGTATGTCACAATCCGTCCCCTGTGGCTCCGCTCATCCCAGAGCTGCCGGTGACTAAACCCTATCCAGTCATACAGCGAGCTAACCACGGGGATAGGATTGTGACTAGTCCCAGGGAAAAATGTGTATTTCCCTTTAACTTAAAGCAGGCTGAACTGCAGGGAGTAGAGGAAGAGGAGCAGAACAGCTCAGAAGAGCTCCAGAGGAACCTCCCTCCTCCTGTTCACCCTCAGCTGAGACCCATAATGAAAAACCCAAGACAAGCTAAGCAAACAGTGCAGGTAACTCCTCCCCCTCAGAGAGCAGGGTGTGTTCGGTTGAACAATATAGAGGCTGCTCTGAGGAGAGGAAAGTTAGTTGGCCCTGAGCCAGCTCAGGGAAGGGTCTCTCCTGATTATGTTCCTGACTGTGAGGATGTGATAATGCAGGAAGCTGACACTGACCCTGTTGCCAACCAGCCAGCTCTGCCTGAACCCATGGATTGGGGAGAAAACCTTGGACTGCCTGAAGACATGCTCCTGGAGTGAGGATAAGTGGCAGGTCTGGAGGTTTGTGCAGGCAGGAGCTTTTCTCTGTTTGATAGAGTATCGTTGTGCAGTAGTGCTGTGTGTGGGAAACTGCATAGACTTGTGCTAAGGAAAAAAAAAACAACGTTTTTTTTTAGTTAATTAAATTGGCCTGAATTGGGGACTCATGTATGTGAATGTGAGGGAAGTAAATGTTGTGATATATTGGGGAGAATTCACTTAAGATCCAGGTTGGGATAGTGGGGCCATTATTGGCATTCTGAAATATCAGAAAAGTGATAAGTGAATTCCTTTACTCCCCTCCCCCACCAACAGCTTCTCTGTTGGTTACAGCCAAGCTTTGAGACTTGCTGAGCTTGGAGGCCCAGAACTTGTGTGAGAGGGAAAAAGGTTCCTTTACCTTCTTAGGATAAAGACAACCCCTCTAGAGTTCTGTTAGTAATTGCATTATTGAACTGTTACTTACCTGAATTGCCTGATTGAAGGTAGCAGTGGTAAACCCATTCCGGTGGGCCCACTCCATACTTTATTTTTGATATTTGGATAAGCATTCTACTTGGACTTTGATTTTTTTCTTTGAATGCTTAAGGGAGACGGTGCTCCCATCAGTGTTTCACTGAATAAAGTGACTTTGAACCAGTAAAGCTGATTTGTTGTTTTTTTGGATTTTTGATTCCTGACAAGTAAAGATACCAACAGGACTTCCTTCCTTCATCGGAAGCACGCCGGAGTTGCGCTCGGGTGAGCAGAGACCGGGTTCCGGAAAATACAGGTACCAGCTCTGTCACAATGGGTTTCCCTTTGTCCATCTGGCTGTCCATCTGGCTCATTTGTCCATCTGGCTCATTTGTCCATCTGGCTCAAAGAAGTGCAGTAAGTTTGTTTGGCACGATCTTCCTTTGCAGAAGCCATGTTGGCTCGCTTTCATTAGTCCATTTTTTTCAATGTGCTCAGAGATGCTGTCCTTTATCAGTGCCTCTACCATCTTGCCCGGAACTGATGTCAAACTTACCGGCCTGTAGTTTTCCGGGTCACCTCTCGATCCCTTTTTAAAGATAGGTGTAACATTTGCTATCTTCCAGTCCTCCGGGATCTCGCCAGTTTTCAAGGATAGGTTGCAAATTTGTTGGAATATTTCCGTTATTTCGTTTCTTAGTTCTTTTAGTACCCTTGGGTGGATTCCATCCGGGCCTGGTAATTTGTCGCTTTTCAATCTATCTATCTGTTGGAGGACAACCTCGTGGCTCACTTCTATTGTCGAAAGCAAACCTAAATACTGCTAATAGCCAGCAATACACATCAGTGTTATTAGCCCAACAAATTTGAAGGACTATGGCCTCAGAATCGGAGCCTACGCACAGCAGTGACAATCACAAACTGAGGATAATCTGCGTAGTGAAATCGCTCCTGCTCCAATCATTGGCCAACACATAAAAAAATTTTTTTAGGAAATTTTCAAAAGCATTTAAATGAAGCTATAGATACAACCCCTACAGGGTTACATTGTGTAGGTGCAAGCCAGGATATGAAAAACATAGACCAAAAAAAACAACTTAGCTTGTAGCTGACTTGTCTTTACAGAGAAATACAGTCACTAGTGTTTGTTTGCCGACGCGGCCAGCGTTTCGCAGGAATTTTTTAATAAAGACCATCCGCTGCGTCAGGGCCACCAGGACATTCAAAATCAAGGCTCACTGTAAAATTGAGAACAAAATTAGAAAATGTATTTAGCTCCCAAAAACCAAAGAAATAGAAAAACAAAGTAACAGCACTCACATTACTGCACTCGGTCACAGAATTTCAGATCGTGTTAAGATGGCAGTCGGCTACGTTTTATAGCCGTTCAGTAACATACCGTAATGACGTCACGGGTCACTGGACACACTGTAAACACTAGTAAAAATGTTGCCACTCAAATGATCGGTTAAGTCCCAAAGGCCACAGTGTGTTCAGCCTATTTATCCACCGCTGCTCCCTCTGTGCTAGATACCTTCTGAAGTCCCCCCCTCTGGTACTTGGCTGAACCACCTCCAAAATTAAAGCTTTCAGAGACCCAAAATCGTGAGATCTTTCAAGGCAGTGTTTAGCTAATGGAGCCCCAATTATTTTGTTCTTGATATTGCTCTTATGTTCTGTGAGTCTTGTGGTGAATTTACGAGAAGTCTGACCCACATATACTAGATCACAGGGGCATTGTACAATATATACCACACCGCAGGATTTACAATCAGAATTATGACGTAGGTTGTACTCTTTTTTGTCTCTTTTTTGTCTTTTTTGTCATTTGACATGTTCCACACGCTTTATGTCCCATCCATACTTGATCACGCCTAGGACTCATATTGGGCAGTACAGAAGGGCATAAAATCTCTTTCAGATTCCTAGTTCTACGGAAAGCTATCCTTAAGTTGTAAGCTTTAAAGGTACCAGAGGTCTGTAAAATCGCCCAGTGTTTTTTAAGCGAGCGGACCAACCGGTGACACTGGCTGGAGTATGTTACAACGCACGTCATGCATTGTTCACCCGATCTCTGAGAATCAGATCTCTTAGGGGCGAACAAACTCTCCCTATTGCAGTATAATGCTCTTTTATATGCTGCAGAAACAACTTTTAGGGGATAGCCCCGGGCCAGAAACCTGTGTTTTAGAACATCAGCCTGTTTTTTAAAGTCCACTTTAGAGGAACAGATCCTCCGAATCCGTAAGAACTGGGAATAAGGGAGACTTTTTTTCAACGAACTAGAATGAGCACTCGAATAGTGAAGGGTGGAATTGCAGTCAGTAGGTCACCACAAGACTCACAGAACATAAGAGCAATATCAAGAACAAAATAATTGGGGCTCCATTAGCTAAACACTGCCTTGAAAGATCTCACGATTTTGGGTCTCTGAAAGCTTTAATTTTGGAGGTGGTTCAGCCAAATACTAGAGGGGGGGACTTCAGAAGGTATCTAGCACAGAGGGAGCAGCGGTGGATTAATAGGCTGGACACACTGTGGCCTTTGGGACTTAATAGATCATTTGAGTGGCAACATTTTTACTAGTGTTTACAGTGTGTCCAGTGACCCGTGACGTCATTACGGTATGTTAAGTAACGGCTATAAAACGTAGCCGACTGCCATCTTAACACGATCTGAAATTCTGTGACCGAGTGCAGTAATGTGAGTGCTGTTACTTTGTTTTTCTATTTCTTTGGTTTTTGGGAGCTAAATACATTTTCTAATTTTGTTCTCAATTTTACAGTGAGCCTTGATTTTGAATGTCCTGGTGGCCCTGACGCAGCGGATGGTCTTTATTAAAAAATTCCTGCGAAACGCTGGCCGCGTCGGCAAACAAACACTAGTGACTGTATTTCTCTGTACAGACAAGTCAGCTACAAGCTAAGTTGTTTTTTTTGGTCTATGTTTTTCATATCCTGGCTTGCACCTACACAATGTAACCCTGTAGGGATTGTATCTATAGCTTCATTTAAATGCTTTTGAAAATTTCCTAAAAAAAATTTTTTATGTGTTGGCCAATGATTGGAGCAGGAGCGATTTCACTACGCAGATTATCCTCAGTTTGTGATTGTCACTGCTGTGCATAGGCTCCGATTCTGAGGCCATAGTCCTTCAAATTTGTTGGGCTAATAACACTGATGTGTATTGCTGGCTATTAGCAGTATTTAGGTTTGCTTTCTACTATATTTTTATATACTGCTGGGGTGATTAGTTTTAGGTATTCACCTCTATTGTCGACAGTTTTTCTTCTTGGTCTCCATTGAAGATCTCTTCGGGTTTTGGTACACTGGATGTGTCCTTGCTTGTGAAGACTGACGAGAAGAACTTGTTTAACCTATCAGCTACCTCTTTTTCCTCCTTTATCACTCCCTTACTGTCTCCATCATCCAACGGTCCTACTTCCTCCCTTGCAGGTTGCTTCCCTTTAACGTATTTGAAGAACGATTTGAAATTTTTCGCCTTCCTGGCCAGTCTTTCTTCGTATTCCCTTTTCGCTCTCCTAACCACTCAATGACATTCTTTTTGGCATTTCCTGTGTTCCTTCCAGTTTTCCCCTGTTTGGTCCTTTTTCCATTTCCAAAATGAATTTTTCTTATCTCCTATCGCTTTCTTCACTTCATTGGTTATCCATACTGGGTTTTTTGTTCGGGTTTTTTTGCACCCTTTTCTATATCTGAGGATGTACATATGTTGTGCTTCTTGCATCGTGCCGTTGAATAGGAACCAGGCTTGATCCATGGTCTCTGTTTTCCTTGAGCTGTTTCTGAGGGGTTTTTTTCACCATTACTCTCATAGCATCATAGTTCCCTTTCTTGAAGTTGAGCGTTGTCACTGTGGTTCTCTTCCCTTTTGATGTTTCTACTTCTAATTTGTACTGGATCATGTTGTGATCGCTGTTTCCTAGTGGTCCTATTACTTCCACTTCCTTTGCAGGTCCCCCTAGCCCGTTGAGGATTAGGTCGAGAGTGGCATTCCCTCTCGTTGGTTCCTTGACGAGCTGTTCCACGAAGCAGTCCCTCACAGCCTCTAGGAATTCTGTTTCCCTTGCACAGTTCAAGTTTCCAATACTCCAGTCTATCCTAGGGTAGTTAAAATCCCCCATTACCATCACGTTTCCGTTTTTGCATTCCTGCTTCAATTCTGCTGCCAGTTCTTTGTCGTTTGCTTCCGTTTGTCCAGACGGACAATAGTACAGTCCCAATTTTATGTCAAAACCATTCCTTCCTGGTAATTTAATCCATAATGATTCCAATCTTTCCGCCTTTGTTTCCATATCCACTCTGGTCGAATGAATGGTGTCTTTTATATATAGTGCTATTCCTCCACCCTTCTTGTGAGTCCTGTCTCTTCTATAGAGTTTGTAACCTGGCAGTACTATGTCCCATTTGTTTTCCTCATTCCACCATATTTCCATGATTCCAATGATGTCTAGGTCCTCATTTTTGGCTGTGACTTCTAGTTCTCCCATTTTGGTCTTTAAGCTCCTCGCATTTGCATACAAGCAATTTAAGTCCTGGTCTTTTCTTTTCCCTGCTGGTTTTCCTTGTGATTTACTCCTCTTGCCATCCCCTTTTTGAGCTGCCAGTCCCTGATTTCTGTCCCTTTCTTCCTCTTTTTTTGGCGCATCTTTTTCACCGCAACCTGATTTCTTAATTTCTCCTGTTCTTCTAGCTCTTTCTGTTTGCCCTTCTTATTGTTTGCCAGGTTCTCTTGTTCCTTAGACTCCTGTTGTTCGTCCTTTGCTTGTTCCCAGCATTTTTCCCGCTCAGTATCTTCTTTGGATACTCTTGTCCGAACCGTCGACGTCAGGTCGACTGTCGGCTTTCCCATTCTTCTTAGTTTAAAGCCTGCTCTATTTCTCTCTTGACGTTGTTTGCTAGCAGTCTCGTTTCTGCCGTGCTCAGGTGTAGTCCGTCCCTCCTGAAGAGCTTGTTCTTCCCCCAGAAAGTTGTCCAGTTCCTCACAAAATGAAAACCCTCTTCTTCGCACCATCTCCTCAACTATGCGTTTATTGCTTGTAGCTCTGTCTGCCTCTTCACGTCTGCCCTCAGTACTGGCAGAATCTCTGAGAATGCTATTTTCTGTGTCCTCAGCTTCAGTTTCCTTCCTAGGATCTTGAACTGTTCACTTAGCGTAGTCCTGCTGTAATTTCTCCTGTTGACATCATTTGTTCCAACGTGGATTATCACTGCTGTCTCTTCTGTTTCTGCTCCTTCCAGGATCCTTTCGATTCTGTCGGTGATGTCCTTCGTTCTTGCTCCTGAGAGACAGGTCACTAGCCGATCTTCTCTCCCTCTTGCTACGTGACTGTCCACTTCTCTCAGGATTGAGTCTCCCACTATGACTGCAGATTGTCAAAAACATAGTATTATGATTCTGGAAACTAGCACTTTGCAAAATAAAATAACACTCTTTACAGCTAGTGGCAAAATAACACTCAGAATTTAGGAAGTTAGTTGGGTTGAGAACTTTCAGCACTCCCTCCTAACCACACAACTGATTATAATGGCCCCCGATACTCCAACCGCCCTCCATTATAAAGAAGAATGGCAGGGATGCCCATTGCATTCTGCCTCAGAGCCCACCTCTTCAAAATGGCAACCCTGACCTGCCTGGTGCATCCCACTGGGCAGGGGCAGCCATTTTGAAAAGGCAGGCCTTGAGGCAGGAGGGAGCGGGCTTCCTTCCTCTTGTTCTATATAAGAGATGGGGGTGGATTAGTGGGGGCATGGGTGTTGGGGGACTGTTACAGCCAAATGGGAGGGAGGGTCATGTCCTTGAGCTGGAAAGGGCAAGCCCGCGTCTTTGATGGGGATGGTTTGGCTACTACTACTAGGGATTTTTTTCGGGGGGAGGGCTTCCCCTGCTGGCTCTGGAACCCCAGCTGATTGGGACTTTCCCTGCTGGAGGAGCCCCGATCAGCTGGTGGCGGCTCCGCTGGCAGTGGAAGTCCCGATCAGGTGGGGCTCAGAAGCCAGCAGGGGTAAGTCAGCAGCTGTCGCTTTTCCCTCTGCTGGTTCTCCGGAGCTGCCATCAGCTGGGCAGATGGGACAGCTGTGGCTGCAGGCAGGAGGAGCTGTGCCTAGCGATTCCTCTTCTGAGCAAGCGCCAGGCAAGTTCCTTCCCCTTTTACCAGTGTACCCTGTTTCTCTCACCTCATTTTTATGAGCCCCCGCTGTTCAGTCAAGGAAGGAAGGAGAGGAAAAAAAAGTGAATACTGACTCAGAGCATTTCTTCTGGCTTCAGAGGGTTCTTTCCCTCCCTTACCCTGAACTATGGACTGAACCAGAGAACCTTCTACACACCAGTTCTATTGAACTGCAACCTTTCCATTAAGCTATCCTCCTATAGCAACATGCCAATCACACAAGTCAAGAAATAACAGGTCTTCAGTGTTGCCAGCAAGGTCCTCTCCTCTACATTTCTCTTTTTTTTTCTTCTTTTTTCTTGTTAGGTGCCATCGACTCGTGTTTGAGTCCTAGCAACTTGATGAACATCATTGAGTTTTCATGGCAGAAAACTTTTTTCTTACTGATACATTAATGGATTCCTATAGAAAGACGCCTTTGAGCACTGACGTTAGTCTCCCTTCCTCAAATTCTTAACAGGCAGCTCCAAAGAAACCCCTTCTCCTCCCTCTTGTATTTTTCCCCTATTTTGCTCTCTTTTCTTGACTTTATTGTAGTTCAGCCCTTTCCCTAGGTAATTAATAAAATTTTTATTAAACTTAAAACTTGAATCAACCATGGTCTTTAGCAATTAGTTGTCTAACAATTGCTGTTCTGTCTGCCTGCCTTCCTTAGGACCATGACAATTTGTCCTGGCTTGGATATCTTTGTAGTCTTCTTTCTCCACCTCTTCCAAATGCTACCCGCTGCCACTTTCACCCTCCAGAGCTTGCTGCTGTATTTATAATTTGTCACATTCTGTCATTTCTAAATTATAGGACTCTGCTGCCACCTTCAGTGTACTGGCTCATCTGAGATTTTCTTTTCAATGCCTTCTATCTGCCAATCTGCCTGCCATGCTCCGTCAACTTCTTGCAATTGCCACAGCAGTTATCATGATTTGCTTTGTAGTGTTTATCAATGCAGTCTTAGCCCCAAAACAAAGGAACTCGGCTTCCTTAACTATACTTAATTCTGTACTCAGTAAACCCTCTGGAGAAAAGTCTGTACAGCAGAAAATGTCACAATGGTTATCAAAGGTCAAACAAACCAACCAAGATTGTTCCTCTGAGATATTAAACCTCATGGAGGTCAAGCTTTGTGAGGATCTTGACTCCTTGTAGCAGAACCAAAACAATTGTTGTGTATAATCTAGGGATACCAGATTTTAGTTGACTAAAATCCGGACCCATAGCCCTCTATGCAAACTGATGTAATTGGGGGAGAGGAGCCAGCAAACTAAAAATCGCAAATATGGAGGGAGAAGTCTAAGTCACTGTACTTCTGTTTTTCCCTTTTTAATGTTTACTGCATAAGAAAGTTGCTTAAGACCCATTTGTTTGTTCAAGCTTTTTAAGCTAATATTCTACTTCTTGAGTTAATATTTTACTTTCTGAACATCATCTTTTTTGCAGGTTATTAGATCTTGATTGACGTAATGTAGTAAGTGAGCGGTTGAGATGGTATAATCTTATAATTTTTGCTGATGTACAGGATCTTTATGTTGTGCAAATCCTGAAATCCACCTTGGAGAAAGGCGGATTAAAAATGTTTTAAATAAATATTAACAGTGGTTCTCAAACCTACCCTGAGGGATTCACCAGTTAGTCATATTTTTAGGCTATCCATAATGAATATTATCGAGACAGATTTGCATGCACCTCTTTCACTCCTTCCTGAAAACCTGACTGGCTGGGGGTTCCCCCATGACAGGTTTGCAACCCACTGCTGTAAAAGGTGTCCAGATACAACACACTAATCACCTAGATGACCACTGAATAGAACTAATTGAAGCAAATGTTTCACTCTGTTTGTGAAAAGATCGTTCCTGCTCGGCACCTATGATACGACTCTTTATATTCAAATTGTTGTTGGCTTACTAAACATCATAAATTACATTACATGCTAACATCAACTTTACATAGCTACGACTGGGCAAATATAACACATCAATCACATTTCAACACTTACTTGGGAGGATTGTTTTGTACCGATTCTTCCTTACTAAACCTGGAATATCATATTCTTTTGGATCAATAAAATTCATTGGGATTTCCTGTAAGAAGACAGACACGGTTAATGCCTGAATGAACAAACAAGCTATGTGCTATTATTAGTTACATTGATATACACTGGTGCAACCTCTCCCTTTCCTTTCTATACCTCATTATGCATGAGCACATCTTTAAAACACTGCTCTTAAATACTCTGTAGTTCATTCAAATGCATTATTTGCTATTGCTTATACTTAGGAATTAGGAAAAGGCAGGGAATATAATGTGGAATAAACCCAAAGCCTGCTGGACACAAAAGGTTATGAAAGCAAACTGAGCCCCTCCCAGAAAAGGGTTTGTTTCTAAAATGATTGAAATAATTGGTTAAATCAGAAATGCATACTAATTATCTTCTGGTGACAAGGCTTCGAGTAGAGGCCAACATCTTTCTCTGTCTCCTTTATCTAGGGTTGCCAGATTTTCCCGCCCATCCCTGTCCTATAACACCCTAATTTTGCCTCCAGTCCTGCCCCCGCTGCCTGCCTGACATGATTTGAGGAGGCTTTTCAAAACCCAAACAAAGTGCCTGGTTTTGAAAAGCTGTCCAGACCCCTGGACATTTCCTCAAAAGGGGGAGGGGGATTGTTAATGTTCTTGTGACTATATACACCCTTTGTGGATTGTTTTTAAGTTATTTGGACGCTTATTAAACTACAAACTGGTACATCCAATCTTCTGTTCCTTCTTTTTGTTGTTTTGCTACTTCATTTCCTTTGTGGAATCTTTTGGTGCTATTTGGTTTTTGTAGTTTTGTCTTCTGGACTTTGGATCAATATTAAGAACATGCCCTGAAGATGTACGAGGGAGTGCTGAAAAGGTCTCAACCCAACCAAGAAAAGAATGATGTGGATATGGTTCAATCACTGATCTAAAACAATGTCAAAAACATAGAATTTAGTTTCTGCAAATTGGTACTTAACAAAATAAGATAACACTGTTTTCAGCTACAGTGGCAAAATAACGCTCAGAAGTTAAGAAGCTGGTTGGTTGGGCTGAAAACTTTACAGCACCCCCTCGCAGAGCACTCATATAAAATGCTATGATCCCTTAAGCTAAGAAAATATATTTTCTATGAGATATGATGCTCATTTTCAAAGCACATACACTTACAAAGCTCCACAATAACATATGGAACTTTGTAAGTCTGTGTGCTTTGAAAGTGAGCTTAAGGACACCCAAAATAACTTTTGTCCCCTTTCTGACAGAGAACTAAGCCTCTGTGCATTGTATGAAGTACCCATATGTTGAATCTATGCAGATTGTACATGCAACATCCACAGCAATTCCCCAATTTTGGAAAAAGTAAAATGCCTCTTTAAGAAGGATACTTGAGGGAAGGCCATTAGGAAAGGGAAGGTAGTCTATAAGTGTCCACTCAGCAGCCATCTTGGTTCTGAGAAAAACACTATTTTAGGCTGTCTGTTACACCTTTTACAAGGAATTATCCAGAGATGTTGCCTACAAGAATGTTAAGGAAGAAACCTCTGTGGTTCAAAGGCTCTTGAGAAAAGACTTAGGGCGATGAGCCACGCTGAATGGCCCGCGCTGCTCCCGATGCTCATAAAGTTCCTATGAGCGTTGGGAGCAGCGCGGGCCATTCAGCGTGGCTCTCTGCACTAAAAACTGCAGTTTGATAGAAGAGGCCCTTAGGGGTCCTTTTACTAAGACGTGCCAGTGCATCTTAGTGCACGCTAAATGCTAATGCGTGCTAACGTGTCCATTATATCCTATGGACGCACGCCTTACTAAAAGGACCCCTTAATTTACCCCATTTTACAAAGCTGTGTTAGGCTTTTTTATCGCTGGCCGCGGTGGTAATAGATCCGGTGTACATAGAGTTTTCCTGAGCATTGGAGCTAAAACCACCATGGCCTAATGTGGCTTCATAAAAGGGGGAGGGGGATTGTTAATGTTTCACTAAAATGGATTGGTGCAATGGAATGAAATGGAGGAAGAAAAAGAATAATCATTTTGATTTTTTTTTCTCTCTTTTCTCATCAATTCTCATTAGACTATATAAGCTGAAGAAATCAAACCAAAGGCTGAATTTACTATGAAAGCAGCAAATAACTTGTACTTTCATATGTTTGATGATTCCAAATATGGCAGCTGTCCTTAACTTCTACATCCTCTGGAACTGGCAAGAGGTTCTGTGCTAATATGGTCTCAGTCCATAGTGTATCTAAATACTCAGCTGAAAAACATGCATATACAACTAAGACAGTGGTCTCAAACTCAGGGCCCGGGGGCCACATGCGACCCGCCAGGTATTATGTTTATCATAATCACAAAAGTAAAATTTCTTGATCATAAATGACACTATTATTATTAAGACTTGATCATAAATGACACTATTATTATTAAGACTTAGCCAAAAGGAAAGATTTATAAACTATAAAGAGTTTTAACCTCATGCAAAATTGTCATTTCTATAAAAGACATTACCTATTTTTTTTCTGAGGCCCTCCAAGTACCTACAAATCCAAAAAGTGGCCCTGCAAAGGGTTTGAGGTTGAGATCACTGAACTAGGAGTACCAGTTAGGAATTCATTAATATTTAGAACCATACTAGAGGCTGCAAAGAAAACGATAGCTGGAAGCATTCAAAAGCAATTATTTTAAAGCAGAGCTGTATGAGAGAATCATTTTGTGAAAGTGAATGGCTCTTAGATGCTGTGGGTTATGGACAGCTTTTTTTTTCAGTTAATAAGCATGTCCATGAAATACTCACAAAAAACTCAGTTTGTAGCACAAAAGAGTCTAACGCTCTCTCGTGTAGTTCTTCTTCAGTAAGAACATTGGTGGCAGCTTGCAGATATTCGCGGGCTGACTGTTCTCTGGGCGACATCATATACCCATAGGGAGTCTCTGAGCAGCCTGGTGTACACATGTCCAGTGTGAGAGAAACATTGGAACCTCTCCTAAAGGTAAGAGAAGTTGTTCAGACATCAGTAATGGAACATTCTAGAATTTGATGAAATCCTCCCCATCACTGGTTCAAGTCGGACACAACTGTAATTGTTAGACTTAATCAACGATATGTTAGATTTCCCTGTACTTAAAGATATCACAGTACAACTGATGTAAACGTAACAAAATCAATCCACTCTAAAAGCAGTGTTAAGACACTGTTAACATTAGTAAATATTTAATTAATAGCATGAAATTTCCTGAGGTGTAGAGTTGTCATCTTGCAGTATTTCACATCAGCACCATTAACATTATCTTTTTCACAGAAAGGGTAATGAATGCCTGGAATGTCCTCCCGCTGGAGGTTGTGAAGACAAAAATGGTGACAGAATTCAAGAATAAGTGGGATAAACACAGAGGAACGCAATATATAGAAAGAGGATGGAATCTAATTAAAGCAAGACTTAAATGAACTCAAAACTGGAGCAAACTTTGGCAGCAGTTTCAGATGTTGGGAAGTAACATCAATGCTGGGCAGGCTTCTTTGGCCCAGGTCCCATAAATGGTAAAAGCAGATCAGGATCAAGGCTGGAGTAGGCTTCAATGGCAACTCCAGTAGTTGGGAAGTGCCGGGCAGATTTTAAACCCCCCCCCCCAAAAAACCTCACCTAAGCATGCAGTCATGTAATGCTGCTTTAGAAGGTGAAAAGTTTTCTTGTTTATAGGGCTGATCTCACTGCCATTTATGACATTCTTTATAGTGTTAGGAAACAAAAGTTCATCAGGAACAAGAAATAGTCTCTCCAAATATAACGAAATATAATTGCTTCAAATAAACTTTAAAATTGCAACAAACATTAGAAAATTTCAAAGCTGTGAAAAATGCATCAAAATCAGTACTTAGATTCTGAGTTATGGGAGGCCTCCAAATGAAACGAGCTGCTGGAAGACACGCTGAACTGGCAATCCATAGACCATTGTTTTCAGAAAACAGCTGAGTCCATTAGGAGAACAAAAGAACTCTTCCCTAATACAGACGCCCAACACCGCAGGTTTTGTTGTCAGAAACTACTTCAGGGGCTTAGTTAAAGAATATTCTTCATCAAGATATCTTGTTGTTTATTGCATTTGTAAGAACATATGAATAGCCTTACTAGGTCAGACCAATGGTCCATCTAGCCCGGTATCCCGTCTTCACAGAGGCCAATCCAGGTCACTAGTACCTGGCAAAACCCAAATAATAGCAGCATTCCATGCCACCGATCCAGGGCAAGCAGTGGCTTCTCCCATGACTGTCTCAACAGCAGTTTATGGACTTTTCCTCCAAGAACTTATCCAAACCTTTTTTTAAAACCAGCTACATTAACTGCTCTTATCACATCCTCTGGCAATGCATTCCAGAGCTTAACCATTCTCTGAGTGAAAAAATATTTCCTCCTATTGGTTTTAAAAGTATTTCCCTGTAACTTCATCGAGTGTCCCCTAGTCTTTGTAAATCCTGATGCAGTAAAAAATCAATCCACTTGTACACCATTCAGGATTCTGTAGACTTCAATCATATCTCCCCTCAGCCGTCTCTTTCTTTTTCAAGCTGAAGAGCTCTAACCTCTTTAGTCTTTCCTCATACATGAGAAGTTCCATCTCCCTTTATCATCTTGGTCGCTCTTCTTTGAACCTTTTCTAGTGCCGCTATATTTTTTTTGAGATAAGGGGACAAGAAATGAATACAATACTCAAGGTGAGGTCGCTATTTGTTTACGGTCGTTTTGGTGATTTGTGCTTTTATCCAGAAATATTTTGGTGTTTTTTTTGTATGTATGGGGCCCTAATTTACAGCTGCTTGGTAATTATTCATGGCCAAAGACATGGGGGAAGCCACTGCTTGCCCTGTATTGGTAGCATGGAATATTGCTACACCTTGGGTTTTGGCCAGGTACAAGTGACCTGGATTGGCCACCATGAGAATGGGCTACTGAGCTTGATGGACCATGGGTCTGACCCAGTAAGGGTATTCTTATGTTCTTATGATTTAATGCCAAGAGTTGGCATGGTATACTTCTTTCTAGTTTCTGCAGGGTCTAGTGAGAAGAGCTGCAGTGGCATTATACTGATCCCTATTACTGAAAAATAAAGTAAGAGTAATATGACCTGGCCCTTTCATGTTGCTCGTGATCACAAAGATGATCTTTTTATTGGGGAAAACCATCCGTTGTGCACTGCAATAAATCTCTTTACTAGATCCGTGGATTGAGACTGCTGGGATCTAAGCTCAAGGTAGAGCTTTGGATTCTTGCCCAGAAATAGCTAAGAAAAAAAATTAAAAAATTAAAATTGAATCAGGTTGGGCAGACTGGATGGACCATTCGGGTCTTTATCTGCTGTCATCTACTATGTTACTATGTTATATATCCGGCTTAATTGAGACTTGGTTTCCATCTAAACCCCAAATTACAAATCTAGAGATTGGTGAATCAGACAAAGGGTCTGCTGTATGCAGCAACTGACTTGCTTTATTTGAAGATATTGAAGTTTGAAAGATACTATTTTGGCTAAGCAACATGCCTTGAAAGCAGCTGAGGGCAGATAGATAGATTAAAAACCGGCAAATCTCCGGGCCCGGATGGAATCCACCCTAGGGTATTGGAAGAACTAAAGGAAGAAATAGCGGAACTACTACAGCAAACAGGCATGATCCCGAAGGATTGGAAGTTAGCAAATGTTACGCCCATCTTTAAAAAAGGATCGAGAGGTGACCCGGGGAACTACAGACCGGTAAGTTTGACTTCGATTCTGGGGAAGATGGTGGAAGCGCTGATAAAAGACAGCATCGACGAACATCTAGAAAGGAATAAACTGATGAAAACAAGCCAACATGGCTTCTGCAAGGGAAGATCGTGCTTAACAAACTTATTGCACTTCTTTGAAGGAATTAACAAATGGATGAATAAAGGGGACCCCATAGACATCGTATACTTAGATTTCCAAAAAGCCTTTGACAAGGTACCCCATGAATGCCTACTACGGAAACTGATGAACCATGGGGTGGAAGGAGACGTACACAGATGAATCAAAAATTGGTTGGCGGGTAGGAAGCAAAGGGTAGGAGTGAAGGGCCACTACTCTGACCGGAGGAGAAACACAAGTGGTGTTCCACAGGGGTCGGTATTTGGACCGCTGCTGTTCAATGTATTTATAAATGACCTAGATACAGGGACGCAGTGCGAAGTAATAAAATTCGCAGACGACACCAAACTATTTAGTGGAGTTAGGACTAAAGAGGACTATGAAGATTTACAAAGGGCCTGAACAAACTAGGAGAGTGGGTAACGAGATGGCAGATGAAGTTTAATGTAGAGAAATGTAAAGTCTTGCATGTAAGAAACAGAAACCCGAAATATAGCTATACGATGGGAGGGCTGGTAATGGGTGAAAGTACCCTAGAAAAGAACTTGGGGGTAATAGTGGACAAGACAATGAAGCCATCGGCACAGTGCGTAGTGGCCTCTAAGAAGGCGAATAGAATGCTAGGTATTATCAAGAAAGGTATTACAACCAGAACGAAAGAAGTAATCCTGTCGTTGTATTGGGCGATGGTGCGCCCGCATCTGGAGTACTGCGTCCAGTATTGGTCACCGTACCTTAGGAAGGATATGGCGATATTCGAGAAGGTCCAGAAAAGAGCGACAAGATTGATAAAAGGTATGGAAAACCTTTCATATGCTGAAAGATTAGAGAAACTGGAGCTCTTTTCCCTGGAAAAGTGGAGACATAGAGGGGACATGATAGAGACTTACAAGATCATGAAGGGCATAGAGAAAGTGGAGAGAGACAGATTCTTCAAACTTTCAAAAACTACAAGAACGAGAGGGCATTCAGAAAAATTAAGAGGGGACAGATTCAGAACCAATGCTAGGAAGTTATTCTTCACCCAAAGGGTGATGGCCACCTGGAATGCGCTTCCAGAGGGTGTGATAGGACAGAGTACGGTATTTGGGTTCAAGAAGGGATTAGATAATTTCCTGAAGGAAAAGGGGATAGAAGGGTATAGATAGAGGATTACTATACAGGTCCTGGACCTAATGGGCCGCCGCGTGAGCGGACTGATGGGCACAATGGACCTCTGGTCTGACCCACCGGAGACACTGCTTATGTTCTTATGTTTAGTTCAGTTGCTCTTGTGCTGTGGAATTCTCTCTCCTGAGAACTTAGATTTGAGGTTTCAAAAATAGATTTTAAGTTAGGCCTTATGACGGTTATTTAAATAATGTTTCAATGCTGTGGGTTAGAACAGAGGATAGATGTCCAGGATAAAAGCACACTTTTTCGAGGTTGCTCTTAACTCCTAACTCCCAATCGCTTGTAAAGCACCCATGCCTGAGAAACTCCCTAATCTTTTACTTGTCCTGTTTGTCTGATTGATTAGATTATAAGCTCTACTGAGCAGGGACTGTCTCTTGAATATTTTAATGTACAGCGCTGCGTATGTCTTGTAGCGCAATAGAAATGAAAAGTAGTAGTAGATAATGAACCTAATCACGGTTCCAAACTTAGTGTGAGTCCTCCACCAGTGAGGAGGCTATGTTCACTCTTTCATTTCCAATAGTGAGGAATAGGCAAGCTCTGCAGGACTTCAGGGAAATCCCTAGTGACTGAAAACAATATTGAAGCAGCATCCCCCACTGACTGCAATGCACTTAGATGGATCAGTGGATCTAGTATTTGGTTTTGGCTCCTAATTTAATTTATTTGATTGCTTAAGCTGTCTTTTACTAAGTCACGGTAGAAGTTTCTACCGCAGCCCAGGGTGGTAAATGCTCCAATGCTCATAGGAATTCTATGAGCATTGGAGCATTTAGCGCTCCTGGCTGTGGTAGAAACCTCTACCATGGCTTAGTAAGAGGGAGGGAGGGCTAATTTTTGGAAGATTTATTTTGATTTTAATCATCCTTATGTAAGAACATAAGAAGTTGCCCCCGCTGAGTCAGACCAGAGGTCCATCCTGCTCAGCGGTCTGCTCCCGCGGCGGCCCATCAGGCCTAGTGCCTGAACAGTGGTCCCTGATTAATTTTGTAACTTACCTCTAATCCCATCCCTATAATCTACCTCTACTCTTATCTGTACCCCTCAATCCCTTTGTCTTCGAAGTACCTATCCAAAGCTTCTTTGAACCCCTGTAGCGTGCTCCTGTTTATCACATCCTCTGGTAGCGCGTTCCATGTATCTACCACCCTCTGTGTGAAAAAGAACTTCCTGGCGTTCGTTCTAAACCTCTCCCCTTTCAATTTCTCTGAGTGCCCCCTTGTACTTGTTGATCCCCTTAATTTGAAAAATCTGTCCCTATCTATTTTTTCTATGCCCTTCATGATCTTGAAGGTTTCTATCATGTCTCCTCTAAGTCTCCGCTTTTCCAGGGAAAAAAGCCCTAGCTTTTTCAGTCTGTCAGTATATGAGAGGTCCTCCATGCCCTTTATTAGCTTAGTTGCTCTTCTCTGGACCCTCTCAAGTACCTCCATGTCCTTCTTGAGGTACGGCGACCAGAACTGAACACAGTACTCCAGGTGTGTTCTGGGTATGTTTAATCCCTTTGTTTTTTTCTGATCTGAAGAAGGGCTGCCTTCAAAAGTTATTCAGAAAATACATTGTTAGTCCAATAACTGTATTTCTTATAAATCTCATAGTCAGAGCAGTTCATCCTTGGCATCTTTGTTTTCTACCAGAGGCAGTGAATGGTGAAAATAACTTCCTTAATTATCAGCAAACTACTCTGGTGTTGCCAAGGGATCCAGCTTCAGGAGGGAGACATTTGGCCAGTCCCCGTGCTCTGGAATTTTCTCCCAGAGGGGCTATGTCTAATTCTAGACTTTCTCTACTTCAGGAAGCAGGTGAAAGCCTGGCTCTTCTCCCAAGCCTTCAATATATAGGGTGACTGACTACATACTCATTCTGCACCTGGACTAGCTTGCTGCACACACTGTAATCAAGTCAGTTCCTTATCTCTTATTTAACTGTATAAACAACTTGCTTTGAGTTTAGCCTTCCATTTGTTTATCCCAACAGAGTCTGTACCAGTGGCATAGCGAGGACAGGAGGCACCTGGCACACACACAGCCTCCTCTCCAGCTCCTCTCGCTCTTTCCGCACCAATCCTCTCCCCTCCTTTCACGTCACACTCATGCCCTCCTTTCTCACCCCCGTACCTCTTAAAATCTTCACAAGCACGAACAGCTTCTCCAGCCTGCTGCTTGTGCTGGCTTTCCCTCTGACCTCATTTCCTGTCCCTGTGATCCGGAAGTGATTTCAGAGGGAGCCAGGCCTGCGAAGATTTTAAAGAGGTATGGGGGAGGCGGGAAAGGGAGGGCACAAGCGTGATGTGGGGGGCAAAGAGGTACTGGTGCCCCCCCCACCAAGACGGTGCCCGGGGCGGTCCCCCCCACCACCCCCTTACTACACCACTGGTCTATATCACCCATCTTGTCCTCATCTAATAACTACACTTGGCCCCTTGTATTGTAGCAAAAGCATTAGTGTTATATCTATGATATTTGAATGTTCTGATGTATGCTTATTAGATGTTCCATAAGTATTATGCTGACAATATTATATCTCTGCTATTTGAATTTCATAATAAGTATAATAATAAATATATTTTTGAAACTGTTTCATGGTAGTCCTATTCTTAAGTTTCAATTTACTGATTTTAACTCTACCTCATTCATTGTATTTATGTTTATCCCCCCCTTTTATGAAGCCACATTAGGCTTTTTTATCGCTGGCCATGGCAGGAAAAGCTCCGACGCTCATAGAATTCCTGTGAGTGTTGGAGCTAATACTTCCGTGGCTGGCGATAAAAAAAGCCTAACGCGGCTTCATAAAAGGGGGCCTATATTGGGTCTTTTTTTACTACAGTTATGCTGTTAACAAAATTGTAAGTTTCATGTTGAACTATACTTAATAAATCAATCAATTAAAAAAAATCAGTTTGCTTGTCTTCTTGCAGACTGGAGGAGTAGCCTAGCAGTCAGAGTACTAGCCCGACAGCCAGGGAAGCCTGGTTCAAATTCCACTTGAGCAAGCCACTTAGACTTCCATTGCCTAAGGTACAAAATTAGATTATAAATCCTCAGGGGACAGGAAAATACCTACAAGGGGCCACTGAAAAGTTCTCAGCCCAACCAGCAATGTTTGGGCCAGTGGCCTGGGGTGCCTGGGGTGGTGGCGCCCCCACACCCCATCCCCCCATGCCCTTCTCTCCGGGTCAGGCTAGTGCTCTAACTACTAGGCTACTCCTTCAGTCTGCAAGAACATTGGCTTCCAGTAAATTATAGAATCACTTATAAAATAGCTCTACTCACACATAAAACACTTATAAATAAAGCTCCCATATTTTTAGAAAGATATCTAATTCCATACTCCTCCATAAAATCCTTAAGATCTGTAGATAAAGCCCTGTTAGTAGTACCTTCCTTAAAAGTTTTATACTCTAAAAGAGATATGATTTTTTCTGTCACAGCTCCACAAATTTGGAATTCACTTCCACTTAATATAAGAGAAGAAAAATCTCTTAGTAAGTTCAAAAGTCTTCTAAAGAGCTGGCTATTCAAAGACGCTTTCCAATAGATTGGTCATACTCTACAATTGATTCAGGTAGATGATTTAATAGAATAAAGCCAGTATTTGTGTCTTAACCCTTCCCAGGTTTTATCTTTACTCTTAATTTTTTTTAAAAATTGTATTTATGTTTATTGTTTTTACCCCTTCCCCCCTTTACATATAATATTGTATTGGTAATGAATATTATGTCTGTTAGTTTTATAATGTTTTTTTAAAAAATAATTTTGGAACTTGTGTAATTCGCATTGGATTTGGACTATGCGAGGTAATCAAAATACTAAATAAACTTGAAACTTGCAAGAAGACAAGAAAATTGAAAATAATAATAATAATTTCTATATCGCAAGGCCGTAAAGTTCTAGAAATTACAAAAATGTCTTAAATAAGTAGGTTTTCAATAATTTCCTGGACTGCTGGAAGCAGCCTGAAAAGATAGGAGCTGTTGAAAATATAAACCCTTTATCGATGGAAGAGCAAACAAATTACAGTTATGGCCTGGGCGTTATGAATTAATGAATAAAAGATGGTCTACAAGATAATCAGGTGCTAAACCATGCAAGATTTTATAGCATATACAACCAAACTTAAATCTGACTCTGGCCTCAACTGGTAACCAATGTAATTTTGGTAATAAGGTGCTGCATGATCTGATATTTTTCAGATTGAAAATTAATCGGACTGCTGTGTTTTGTATGATGCAGAGTCTATGAAGATTTTTCTGATAACCCGCTAAGTAAACTATATTACAGTAATCCAAAATACTTAAAATTAATGACTGTACCAACAGTCTAAAAGAAGAAACATCAAAATATGGTCTAACAGTCCATAATTTCCACAACATATAGAAACCTTTCCTTACTAAAGCATTTGTATTTGATTCATTGTGAGATTTTGATCTAAAATAACCCCTAAAATTCTTATAGTAGGATTAATTGAGTACAAAATTCCATTCAAATTTATACTCGTCTCTATTCTTTCTTATTGCAAGGAATAGCATAGAAGAATTTTGGGGTTTTTTTTTCTGTATTGAGTTTGCCTAAGTGTTAATCCTGCCCTGCTAATGGATCATACTATAAATGGTAATTAAAGGACTCTAAACCTTCTACACCTCCAACAAAACTTACTTGTGGGAGATTTTAAAACAGAAAGATCTATGTGGTGAAAAGCCATTTTTAACTGCAAAAATGTTGTGAATATCAACCCCTTCAGGTATCTGGCCCAGGCGTCAGTTTCTTGGCCTTTAAAACATGACTGCACATGAACACTCCTACCTTTCCTGCAGTCCTACCGATTTCACCGACAAACTTGCTGGCTCTGTGTCTCCTTTGATATCCATCAGGCAGTCAAAGACCGGTGTGTCTGGCACAGGTTCAAAATCTAGAAATTCTTCCATCTTGTCATCAGTCCATTGGGAATATGTGAATGATGGCTGGCGGCTCACAGATTGACGTCGATCTTCATGTAAGGACAAATCTGGCTCTGAGCTGGATCTTAGGTGAAACCAAATCTGAAATAAATAAATTTTTTTTTTTTGTAATTGTTTTCCATGCTGTAGAACAAGGGCAGGATTAATTCGTCGAGGGCCCCTAGGCATACAAGTACACTGGGCCCCCTGCCCTGCCCCACCCCACCATGCGCCCAGGCGGAAACAGGAAGCTGCATCAGAGGGAAGCTTTGGGCAAGCAGCACCGCTTGCACAATTACAGTTCCCGTTGCCTTTCTTACCCGCGTTGCTTGCTTGTCTGACTTTCCATCGATTGGGGGGGGGGCTGTGTTGCCGATCGGGGTGGGACCCGCATTGCTGATTCGGGGGGGAGGGGGGGCCCGTTCCCAATCAATGCTGGAGGGGCCCATCGCTGTTTGGAAAAAACAATGTTGATGCCCTCCTTCACCGGGCCAACCTGACCATTTCAGGCCCTAGGCACGTGCCTACTTGGCCTATTGGTTAATCCTGCCCAGTCTTCTCAACCCAGTCATCAGGACACACCTAGCCACTCAGGCTTTCAGGATATCCACAATGAATATGCATGAGATAAATTTGAATGCACTACCTCCACTGTATACAAATCTATCTCATGCATATTCATTGTGGGGGTTCCTGAAAACCAGACTGGCTAGGTGTGTCTTCTGAAGTAGAAGAAACCGGATGTGAAAGGCTCAACGTTTGGCAACAGAGAGCAATTAATTAATTACATGGTGAGAGTGCCTGGCAGAGGTTCATGAAAATGTCAACAGTATATATAGTACAGGGCCCCAAGAACATATTTACAACCAAAAAAAGTCTTTATTAAAACTATTACTGCATTTCCCTGAAAATAAGACAGTGTCTTATATTAATTTTAGGCCCCAAAAATGCACTAGATCTTATTCAAAGCAGCTCCTGATTGGATAAGGCCCGACTTAGTGCAGGAAGAGGCAATCGGAGCTTACCACGAGTGATTTCCTGCACTCGCGGTGCTCCGGCTGCTCTCTCCTGCCTCTCCCGCTGCCCTCTCTTTGTTGGCGGTTTGCGGTAGGAAAATACCGCGATGACCGGGACTGCGAACCGCGAAGGACCGGGGGAACACTGTATTGCTTTAAGTTAAGCTCCCAGAGTGCACTAGGCTGAACCCCCTTTCTCCTGGCTGCTTCTCTTGCATTTGAGGAAATAGCTGACTCTATTTTTAGAGCTGCAAATGGCCATAGTGAAAGTACTGTTCCCCTTCTGATTTTTACCTTTGACCTTTGTATCCGTTTGCCTCCAAGTAACTCGGCATTGTTAAGCTTAAAAGTAAAGGATTACCACTTCACTAAGAGTATGTGAAAATAGATGCTGGTTGAGTGTGAATTCTGTGAGAGAAGAAGTTTCTTAAGATCTACTGAACTGTAAGTTTATTTCTTTGTTTTAAGTTTTGTATTAAAGAATGTTTAAGGAATCACAGAGTCCAGCCAGGTAATATTATTAACTGCAGATCCAATGAGTTTATGCTGTCTGGGATCCTCCAGGATAAGTCGCAGAATAGTTCTATTTTCATAAAAATGTGAAACAGGCTCTGATCTGATCCTTAATGCTGAGAGATCATTGTTGTGCACCGGAGGAGACTCTTAAAGTGTATTCTGGAGAGGAAAGGTGTGGGATGTTCTGGGGATCAACAAAGGACAAAACAATTGCATCAACCCAATACATCATTAGGAGATTACTAGACGTCCGGGAAAACCCGGACATGTCCTATTTTTAGAGGACTGTCTGGGTGCTTGGACAGACTTTCCAAAAAACCCAGTATCTTGCCTGGGTTTTGGAAAGCCCTGACTTCCGGCCATATCTGGAGGGCCTCTGAGCATGCACAGATGACATCACACTCATGCTCGGAGGCCCTCCAGACATGGTCCGGAGATCAGATAAGACGAGGCTTTGTGGAGGCAAGGTTGGGGGCGTAACAGGGCGGGGCTGGAGGTGGAACAAGGCAGGATTAGGGATGGAACAGGGTGCGGCCATGAGTCCGGGTTTCTACATCAGAAAATCACATTAGATGACACTGTGAAAGAGAATGAAAAACTTTTATTAAAAAAGGTAGTAGAAATGTGTGAACATTGGAATCCTTTACATTTGCTTGGTGGGGGAGAGTTCAAACTGTTAAAATGATGATATTGCCTGTGGTTTGTTATCAAATGGGTATGATACCAGTGTTTTTTCAGGAGTTTTTTTTATAAAAAATTAAATTCTATTCTTACCAAATTTATTTGGCAGGGTAAAACTCCCAGAATTGCTCTAGTATCTTTACAAAACCCAATTAAGGAGGGTGGGGTAAATTTTCCAAACTTTTATAGGTACCATCGACGACGACGATTAAAACGGCAGATATATCGGACTGTGATAAGATGCAGTCTCCCTATGGTTAAAATTTACAATTTGCTGGTATAAACAGTTTGAACACTGGTGCCTTTCCTGACGAAGCTCTTTTACTACTAGCGAAACAGAGATCTCCCGTCGTCATGCCATGAAGCTAAGTACTTCATAATTCACATATTTTTGAATGAGAAAGTACCATGTGATAGATGAAAAATCAGCACATCAACAACATTCAGGAATGATTTGTAAAATGTTGGCTGAAGTAAATATGCAAATAAGCAAATAAGATGGGCACAATATTGAATTAGGTTTTAAAATTAAAACAAAATAAAGAAAAGAAAAAAATAATAATTATAGAAAAAAATAAATAAAGCAGTTTTGATAAAATTGAGAAAATAGGAGAATATACAGGACCAATGATAGCTCACTTTTTGGTTACTGGCTTGTAACATACATCGGGCCTTTAGCTGTGAGCGCTTGAGATCCTTAAGTATTTCTCCTTTACATCCAGTTGGATATCTTCTCTTGTGTTTTAGCCAATTTGATGATAATTTAGTGGAATTCATTATGTCACATATATAAAATGGAAAGATCATTAGCTATACAACATGGTAATTATAAGAATTTTATTAAAATATGGGAGCCATTAACTGCTTATTGTAATGATTAAATGCCATTTTTCTATTGAAATATATACCATCTAATGTGGGGAGGGGGGTGGGTTTACATTTTATTGTTCATTTTAGAAAAGAATAATGGGAAGGGTGGGAGGGAAGAGGGATAATTATAATTATACATATTATAAGATACATTAGAAAGAATCGCAAGTGTTGTATTTTAATATTGTTTTTGATGTTTGTACACTTGATGAAAGTTTGAAAATGAATAAAGATATTAAAAAAAAGAAAATCTGGAACCCTAGGACCATTTCATTAGCAGGACCTCAGCCAACTTTACTCTTTTTAATGTGATAAAAACATGTAGCAGTTCAAACATTTGCCATAGGTGCACTCACAGAGGCTATCTGGGATGATTATACCCCTGTAGCATACATCACTAGGCTCTCACACAATTAATTGACTTTTGAGGCTATTATACAATAATCTGTAGGATTTTTAGTGATCTGAGTCCCTCTACAAAGTACACAAATTCATCCAAATATGAAAACAAGGAATACCTTGATTATGAAATGCTACTATTTTAACTAGGCCCCTCTGTGAAAGTATAGAATTCCTGCTCATGTTTGGTGCATATGAAGCCTGAAAAATATATTTATTGCACCAAGGATGTTTTTGTATACTGATAAGACTATTTGACGCCCAATGGTTCATGACCTCTGGCTGACTGACAATTAATTTAGAAAATCAAGTTTTAGCAAATTCAGCAGTCTGACTACAAACCAGATTAGCAGCAGTTTATGGATAACAAGATAGCCCTTCAGGATCCTGAAAGAAAATATAAAGCCAGGGATCCAACAAGAAAATGCAAGAACACAGATATGTTATAAACTCAGGGCTTTTTTTCAGGTTGTATGTACCTATACATATTACTGGTACTTTTTTTACTGCCAGCCAAAAATGCTTCATGGTCATTTACACATACTGTAGTACAAACAAATTTTCTGATTACCCCAACCAGCCCACAGCATGGGAGAAGGCAAGATTTAAAAAAAAAAAAAAAATTTATTCAATTTCTCCCAGGAGAGCTCAGAACGGTTTACATGAGTTTATTCAGGTACTCAAGCATTCAGGTACTCAAAGTGATACAAAAGCCTAAAACAAACTTTAAAAAAAAAAAAGGGCACATGAGATGTCCAATCAGTGCATAGGACCAATCTTTCGGCAATAAACAGTTGCTTTCCTCAGGAGACAACAAATACTATATACAAATAAAAATAAAACAATATAAATACCAAACCATATTAAATCATGTAAATAAACATGTACATAAAACAGTTAATAAAATTATATAATAACTAATGAGTCAGCTTAGTTAACGCAGTTAAAACCAAAGGAAACATGTATCATTAAAAGAAAAGTTGTGAAAAAAAAACATCTTTGAGTTTGTTTCTACTTTGACGGGCAATTCCTCCTTTCTTTGGTGATTTTGTTTAATACAAAGCCTAGAACATACTCACTGCACCTCCTGTTCCAGACAGAGCACTAGTGTCCTGTTACACACGTAACATTTATTTCTTTATTTTAAAAGATTTATAAACCGCTTTAAATCAAAGCGTTGCACAAATAAGCATAAATAATAGCATCCAATACACACAGCATAAAAATGATATGAACATGGCAGAATCATCTAGATGCCATTCCTACTAATTCTTACACAGTTCATACATTGACATAAAGGGCTCATATGATGTCAAATTATAATTGCTTAAAGCCACACTACATCGGGGGTGCCCACATTTTTTTGGGCTTGCGAGCTACTTTTAAAATAACCAAGTCAAAATGATCTACCAACAATAAAATTAAAAATAAAACTCACAAAGCACACTGAAAGGCAGAGAAAATGTTAATTATCATTCATATTCCAGGTTTTTTTTCAAAGAGGTCAAGGCAGATGACTCTATGCAATGTCACCTCAGTAACAACCATACAAAAATAGACAACCGCGATACTAAACCGCGATAGCAATTTTTAGCGCAGGGAGCTGCGCTGAATGCCCCACGCTGCTCTCAACGCTCATAGGCTCCCTGCGCTAAAAACTGCTATTGCAATTTAGTAAAAGGGAGCCATAGTGCAAAATATAGATAGCAGATATAAATTCTCAAAACTAAATTGAAAATAAAATCATTTTTCTTACCTTTGCTGTCTGGTGATTTCATGAGTCTCTGGTTGCACTTTCTTCTTCTGACTGTGCATCCAATATTTCTCCCTTCTTTCAGCCTCCTGTATGCTTCCTCTCCTCCAGACCTCATTCTCTCACCCAACTTTTTCTTTCTTCCTCCCTGCCCCCTTCTTTCTTTCTCTCTCTCCATGCCCCTTTCTCCCTGTTCCCTTTCTTTCTGTTTCCCTTCTTTCTTTGTCCATAAAGAAGAATTTCCTAACATTACTCTTAAGTCTACTACCCCTGAACCTCAAATTATGCCTTCTGGTTTTACCATGAAGAAAAACTAAAGAGGCTGGGGCTCTTCAGCTTGGAAAACAGATGGCTGAGGGGGGATATGATTGAAGTCTACAAAATCCTGAATGGGTAAAAGTAAATCGATTTTTCACCATTTCAAAAAGTACAAAAATCAGGCGACACTCAATGGAATTACATAGTAACATAGTAAATGACAGCAGATACAGACCCGAATGGTCCATTCAGTCTGCCCAATATTTCCATTGCTGGAGTTGCCATTGAAGCCCATTCCAGCCTATCCAAACATTATGTCACTGGAGCTTCTATCAAAGCCCTCTCCAGCTCATCCTAAACCAGATCACCATATGGGACACAGACTATGCAGGATTGCTCAGTACCAGCCTTAGTTTGTTTTATACCATTCATTTTATAATTAGAGATCCTCTGTGTTCATCCCAAGCTTTTTTGAATTCTGTCACCACTTTCATCTCTACCACCTCCCTCAGGAGGGCATTCCAGATATCTGCCACCCTTTCCTTGAAAAAGAATTCTTAACATTACTCCTAAGTCTACCAACCTGCAACTTCAATTCATGCCCTCTAGGAATACTTTTAAAAAAAAAAAAAAATAGGAGGAAATATTTTTTTTTTACTCAAAGAACAGTTAAGCTCTGGAACTCGTTGTCAGAGGATGCGGTTACAGTGGTTAGGGTAGCTGGGTTTACGAAAGGTTTGAACAAGTTCCTGGAGGAAAATTTCATAATGTGCTATTGAGACAGATGTATGGGAAGCTTGGATCAATAGCATGGTATCTTGCTACTATTTGGGATTCCAGAATCTTGCTACTCTTTGAGATTCTGCATGGAATCTTGATACTCGGAGTTCCAGAATGTTGCTACTATTTGGGCTTCTGCCAAGTACTTGTGCTCTTGATTGGCCACTGTTGGTAGTTAAATATGATGCAGTCTTAGGACAATATTTTATAACCAGTATTTAACTTACTAATCTCAACATTGTTTTCCCCTCCTTCTTTGAGGTGCTCAGCTCCCTCACTCACTGTAGACAGACAGAGGGAGGAAGCAAGATAGAGGAAAATAGCAGGCTCCCCACCCCCACTAGGAACACGATAGGAGGACAGGACATGAGTACATATATAATAGTGTAATAATGTAAGTGCAAACATGATACCCTAGCCAAGCAACTAGGGGGCTGAGAACAGTCACAGTAGAATCCATCTGAATTTGTATTTAAAATCCATTACAGATGTCTTTGAAATCCCCTCTAAATCGACTCCCCAGTCATTAGCAGCGGTATAGACACTTCCAATAAATATAAAGAATATGCACACTTGACCTCATCTGTCTTTTGCCATTTATAGGCCGTTGCCATAGAAGTCTGTTCAGCACTGGCCTTAGTGCATGTACCGTAAATATTCTGTAAGTTAGGCATGCAGGTGGGAGACTTGTCTATGTTGGTCTTACTAACGCTCTGCCCACATCTATGCCTCTATGCAGTTATGCACTAATACACTCGTTCGTATAATTGCCATTTTCCTGTACACAGTTGCCCTTCACTTGTGCATATTGGAAGAGTACAAACTGTGAGCCGTGACTCGGCTTGTATTGGCTAGTTTTCATTTATGAAAGTTCTTTACAAGGCTCCTTTTGGCAGATGTTGTGTTTGTTGGACAGTCATGCAATATTTCATATGTGAGATCTGTGCAGTTGGGATTGACAGTGTCTGGAGTGAAAGGCTTGTGTCATCATGTGCTCCAATTAAATCTCTCAGCATGTATGATGTCATGAATGGCTCTCTAAGATGCAGGTACTATCGAGAGGTTAGAGGAATGTAGATAAACAGTTTAAATCATTTCCATATACTAAATTCAGAGTAAAAATGAAAGTAATGGACATAAAAGTATGAGTCACCACTAGGCATGTGATTTTGTTCTGGGTCTCTGGTCAAGGTTTTGATAACAATATCATTTTACTGCTTAGAAATGCACTTATATGTGGATTTGTTATGTTATGTTAAATTAATCAGGTTTTCTATTCCGCCTTTACCTATTCAGTCCAAGGTCAGATTATATTACAAGAGGTTGGGTCAGTTACCCAGGAAATTACAGTTCAATAGAGTTGCTGTTACAGGTAGATCAGTACAGTTGTTAATACAGTTAGGTCATAGTTACAAATACATAGTTACAAGTTAAAGTAGGTCATCGTTGGCTCATTGTTATTTCCCAGGAGTTGCATTAGATAGTTCAGAAATGGGCTTCTACAATTCCGCTTTGAAGGAAAACCTACTTCAGTGAAATCAGCCTGTTTTTTTCGGTGTGTGACTTTTAGAAATTATTTCAAAACGTGCATTATTCTTTGTACACCTCTTTGGAATTTATAATACACTAGGGCAGCGATGGCGAACCTATGGCACGCGTGCCAGCTATGACACGCGAAGGCCTTGCAGCTGGCACGCGGGAAGGTCCGCAATAGAGAGCTGCACGGGAACGGGGCTGGATGTACTAAGTCGCGCGGCTTTTCTCCCTACCTGCTCTGCTTGCAGCACAGAGCCGAACGGAAGTCTTCACGACGTCAGCGCTGACGTCGGAGGGAGGGAGGGCTGACGTCGGGAAGACTTCCGTTCGGCTCTGTACTGTAGGCAGGGTAGGTAAGGAGGAGTAGCCTCGCGACTACCAAGGGAGGGGGGCGGTCTGCCCCGCCCCACCCCGTGTGCAGCACAGCCGTCCAGGTCCCCTTACTTTTGTGGTGCTAACCCGACCGACAGGGCCGCCATCAGGGCAGGCGGGTGCAACGCCCAGCAAATTTAGATGCCCGCCCGACTGTCATCTGCCGAATCCTGCTGCCGCCACTGCTTAATGCGCAGCCTGAAGAGCCGCCGAAAAACCCGCCGGACTTTAAACAAAAAACCCCCCCAGCAAGCGACTCGAACCCGGCTTCCCTCCGAAACCGGAAGTTACGTCGGGGGGGGGGGGGGTAGAGAAGAGAAGCCGGCACAGACCATTAGAGCCCCAGAGCATGCGGGAGATAGGCCAGCCACGGAGGGAAGCTTACTTGCTCTTGCTTACTTCGGGCCTTTCTCGCTGCCGGGTCCTGCCTACTTTCTGTTTCCGTGAAGGCAGGACCCGGCAACGAGAAAGGCCCGAAGTAAGCAAGAGCAGCAAGTTGTAAACTTCCCTCTGTCGCTGCCCTTTGGGAGATAGGTCAGCGAGCAAGGGAAACTTGCAACTTGCCTTTGTCTGTAGCGAATCTGCCGGGTGTGTGAGACGGGGGAGGGGGGGAGAATGGGAGGAGTAATGCTGCTGCACCCAATTAGGGGGGAGGGGGAAGATAAATGCTGCTTCTGCTGTGCCCAATTGAGGGGGGGAGAGAAATGCTGATGATACTGCTGTACTCAGTGGGGGGAGGGGGAAGAGAAATACTGCTGTACCCAATTGGGGAGAGAGAGGGAAGGAGGGAGAAGGAAGATCAGGAAAAGGAGGAAAGAGATGCAAAGACCATGGGACGGAGGGAAAGGAGATACCATACCATGGAGTGGAAGAGAGAGATGTCAGGGCATATGGGGGGGGGGGAAGCAGGGCCAGATTAAAGGATAGGCCCTGTAGGCACAGGCCTAGGGCCCGAAATAGTCAGGGGGGCCTGCCAGTGCTGTGCATTGGGGCCTCACCCTTGCTGGATTCGCTGGCAGCAGCAGCAGCCTCATCATCATCCCGGGCGAATCCCAACCCGATCCGACCCTCCTATCTCTCCCTCCTTCCCTCATCAGTGACGTGCCAGAGGGAATCACGGCAGGAGAAAGTCCTGAAGCAGCCTGTTTAGAGTCTCGTGATGGGAGGGAGGGAGAGTTAGGAGGGTCGTGGGGGGGAGAGTAGCAGTCTGCCCCGGGTGTTCGACCTGGCGTCATGAACTTCTTCGGCTAGCATCAGCATTTACAATTCACTGCTGTTGCCAGCTTCAGGCCTTCCTCTTCTTCTTCTTTGTCGGGTCCTGCCTACTTCTGTTTCCATGAAGGCAGGACCCGACAAAGAAGAAGGCCCAAAGCTGGCAACAGCAGCAAATTGTGAATGCTGCTGCCTGAAGAAGTTCATGACGCCAGGTCATGGGTGACAGAAGGAGGAAAGGGAGCAGAGGGGGATAGACTTTCTGCACCCAACTGGAGGGAGAAAGAAGATGAGGGAGGGAATGGAATGAGATGCCAGGGATTGGAGGGAAGGGAGGGAGGAAGAGATGCCAGGGCATGGAGGGAAGGAGGAAAGTATGCCAGACCAAGGGAAAAGGAAGGAGGAGAAGACAAAGCATGGAGGGGGAGGGAGAGATGGAAGAAAAGGAAAGGAGTGAGATGCTAGAGAATCAGGGAAGGGAAGATACCAGACTATGGGGTGCGAAGGAAAGAAAGGAGAAGAGAGAGATGCCAGAGCATAGGGGACGGGATGGTGACAGAGAGAGAAAAATGGAGAGGTGGCAGAGCTGAAATCAATCATGTACAAAGGAGAAGAGAAGGGGCACAGGATAGACAGTTTATTGAAGGAGCATAAAAAGAGGGAAGATGCCATATGGAACGGGGAGAGGGCAGACAGTGGATGGAAGGGGCTGATGCTGTATGGAAGACAGAGCGGACAGAAGCTGGCTAGAAAGAAAAGTGAAGACAAGATGATTAAAGCAAAAACGACAAAAGGTAGAAAAAATTGTTTTGTTGCTTTACGTAGAATCAAGTAGTATTGTATCTATTGATTAAAGTTTATAAATAGGAAATAGAAATAAGGAAGTTTTTTGGGGACTAAACCCCTTTCCTCAGGTCAGGACAGGATACCATAACAGTAGGGGTGCCCAAATGTGATCGACCAGTAGATCGCAAAGGCAATGTGAGTCGATCGCGTTGCCTTGGCAATCTTTTTCTTCCTGCCTCCCTGAGCCAGGCCAGGCGCGTAGAAGCGCCGGACTCACAAGACTTCACTTCCGACGTCAATTCTGACGTCAGAGAGGAAGTTCTGGGCCAGCCAATCGCTGCCTGGCTGGCTTGGAACTTCCTCTCCGTCGTTAGAATTGACATCAGAGGTGAAGTCTTGTGAGTCCGGCGCTTGTACATTCCTGGCCTGGCTCATGGAAGCAGGGAGAAATCGGCATGGGGATAGGGAAAGAATCGGGGAAGTGGAGAAATTGGCGCGATGGCTTGGGGGGGGGCGGGGGGAGAGAGAAAGAAAGAGACAGAAAGAAAAGGGGAGGGGCAGAAAGAAAAAATATTGGATTTATAGTCAGAAGAAGGAAGTGCAAACAGAGACTCATGAAATCACCAGACAAAAAGATAGGAAAAATGATTTTATTTTCAGTTTAGTGATCAAAATGTGTCTATTTAGAGAATTTATATCTGCAATAGCGGTTTTTAGCGCAGGGAGCCTATGAGCATCGAGAGCAGCACAGGGCATTCAGTGCATCTCCCTGCTCTAAAAACTGCTATTGCGATTTAGTAAAAAGGGAGGGGGTATATTTGTCTATTTTTGTATAATTGTTCCTGAAGTGACATTGCATAGAATCGTCTGACTTGACCTCTTTGAAAACCCACGGAATATAAATGATAATTAACATTTTCTCTGCATACAGTGTGCTTTGTGGTTGTTTTTTTTAATTTTATTGTTGGTAGATCATTTTGACTTGGTCATTTTAAAAGTAGCTCGCAAGCCCAAAAAGTGTGGGCACCCCTGCTGTAGAAGCAAGGGCAAAGTGGAAATGTCCAATCAAGATGGTGCACAAAAACAGTGTCTTTCAACTCATCTGATAAATCCAATGGGCTTTATTAATCCAAAACAAAATCGTACATCCAAAGCAACTCAATGACTCGACATGATCACGTTTCGGCCATCCAGCCTGCATCAGGAGTCTTAGAAGTCTTTGGGTAGCAAGTAGTCTTTAAATGGCAAATGGTCAAAAGTGAAACAATCATACCATTGCTCCAAGTCTGTAAATGCTGCAAAACCACACAACCTCATGTTCTTTACAGATTTTACTAACCACTTTAATGTACTAAACAAAAAATTACAAGGCATGGGAAAAACAGCAGAAAGCATGTTTAGTGACATCAAAGCTTTTGAGAGAAAATTGCATGTTTTTGAAAAAGACCTTGAGAGTGGACAGCTAAAATATTTTCCCAACCTAAAAATACATTTGGATAATTCTACAACATTTGTGGACAGTCATAAAAAACACCAGGAAATCCACAAAGCATATTCCATTATAGCCGAAGCAAAGGAGAATTTTAGTAAAAGATTTTCTCAGTTCCGTAAGATGGAGACAACCCTTTCATTTATAACTTCCCCAGAAAAGTCCACATTTGAAGATCTTGATCTTTCCTGCTTACAGTGGTTGGATATTCAAAATTTGGAAATGGAGCTACTGGAATTTCAAGAAAGCTCTATCTGGAAAAGTAAATTCAATGACCTGCGTGTGGCTCTTGAACGTATTGAGTGTGAAAGGGTGACAAATGAAATCACTGCTAGCAGTTCTGAAAATGAAATCCTAAAAGCGTGGAATTCTCTGCCAGACAATTTTAAGTCCATGAAAGCACTTGGGATTGCTCTTCTTACTTTGTTTGGGTCATCCTATGCTTGTGAGCAGCTGTTTTCGGCTTTGAATCATATAAAATCTGATGCTAGAAACAGATTAACGGATGACATGAGTGCTGCATGTGTTGCTCTGAAATTAACGCACTCTGAGCCAAGGATTGACAAGTTATCAGCATGCATGCAGCAACAAAAATCACATTAATTTTTTTCAGAGCATGCCCAATGCATATGAAGCAGTGCCCAATGCCCAATGCCCAGTGCCCAATGCATATGAAGCAGTGTTTTCAGTTTGCAGTTAAGACACTTTCTAAGTTATTTAAATATTATTTAAAGATGTTATTTAAAAAAGGGACTTTACATGGCCCTGTTGTATTTCAATCTGGAATTTCCAATAAAAACGGTTGGTTTAATTGAAAGCTCTTTTGTTTTCTTTATATCATATTATTAGAAATGTAATGATTTAACTATTTTCTAATTTGATTGTAAATTTTACAAAAAAACATGTATAGACTCTTTGGGAATGCACACCGAGTCTTGACACAGTTAACAGTTTTAAGAAGTTTATCTTTTTTTTTACTCAGGATACATTTGACATGTTATGTGAATAATACATTTAAAATATATTGTGTAACTGAATCAAATTCTTCCTAAATTCATTAAATTGAATGAAATCATTAAAACATTATAAATTGCCAATAAATTGAAATGAAAACCAAAGGATTGTGAATCAAATTGATTCTCTGACAATACAAAGATTCCAACCTTTAAAAATGATGTTACATAGTTCAGGCAACTTTATAAAGAGTTTTTAGATACTAAAATCTTGTTATTAAGGTTTAATTGACGTGCTGGCACTTTGAGGAAATTCTTTGGTTTTGTGCGGCAGTTTGGGCACTCGGGCTCAAAAAGGTTAGCCATCACTGCACTAGGGGATACAATTTTAGTGTTTCAATGAACAGATCTTTTCTAGTTAATGGTCTATGAATTTGTGGATCCCTACGTATAACTACTGTAGGTGACTAACTCTGCCTGCAAAGGCTCGTTGGAAGGAGTGTGCAATAAATAGCTGCGTCTGAGTCACTTAGCAACTTACCATGGTGCCAGCGAGGATCATGCCGACGACAACTAATACCAGCAGGAAACAGGGCCATTCAATGTTCCCAAACCCTTTCTGCAAGGCTGTTAGATCCTGTGAAACAAAACTCAAAATCAGCTCTTCATACTGTGACTCCCCAACTCACGTTTGAACGATTCAGTTGGTATTCAGACTAATTTACAAGCCAGAAACAGTGCTGAGCACTTAACTGGCTAAATCCAAATATTCAGTGCAATATTTTATTTATTTATTAAAAAAATCTATAACCTGCTACATCCAACAGTCCTGTGCAGTTATCTCTACTGAATATTTCTGGTTAGTGGCTAAAAGTCAACTGGCTATATTGAGCAATAACTGGCAATTTTCAGCACTGACTAGCCAAGTTTAGTGGCCAGATTGGGCCACAACAAACTTAACTGGCTATCACTAAATATTGATTTAGCCAGTTAAGTATACACTATCCATAAATAAACTGGATATTCAATGCTGGTCACTGGAAATGACTCAACATTGAATATCCGCAGTCACCGCTGACCGTGGGAGTAAGCCGGCCTGCCTCCCATGGTCTAAATATCGACTAGAATGTGACTCCAGTAGATTTCAATGCATAAGACAAACAGAAATTTGGGGTTGCACAAAATGCTTTATAGACATGTAGGACAGCATTTCTCAAAAAGGTCCTAGAGTAGCCCCCAGTCAGTCTGGTTTTCACAATGAATATGCGTGAGAAACTTACATCTGTATGCATTGCTTCCATTCCATGCAAATCTATTGCATGCATAGGTTTGTAGAGTTGCAACACCACGGACCCCTTTTACGAAGCCGATTATCACAGCAGTCTGCGGTAATCACACTGAAGTCCATTGGGAATTAATGGGCTTCAGTATCGTTGCCGTGTGGCAGCTGCTAGCGCAGCTTTGTAAAAGGGAAATCAAATTTTTGACTCTGACTCCTCTATATTTTTATTAACTCCAACTCTGGTTCCGGCTCTGGCTCCAACTCCAACTTCTGCTCCTACTAATCTTCAACTTTAAAGTTTTTGTTCTGGATCTAAAGTACTGGTAAATGTGAGTACTAACTTATATTTGCTAGCACTTTTGGTCCAGGATGAATGGACAGATGCTGAAATGTTATCAGAAATTAGTGAGGCTAACAAATTGGGTAACACAATATTAATGGGTGATTTCAACTACCTTATCCACAGAATAATCACACACAGGCAAAAGTAGGAATCAATACCAAAAATCAAAAAACACACACAACTTTTTTCGGGAGACGCGAGAATGATCCTTCCATCACAGCCTCAATAATGTGCACAGCACACCACATCTCCCAAACAGGACAAGACAATATAATCAAGAGGGAGCACACTAATCAAAGGTAAAAAAACCCAAACTCCCAGAAAGGCTATTTTTATGAAAGAGGAACCCAAACAATAGGGGGTGAAGAACTTATGTGTGATTGTATCTTAAGGTGGCCAAATGGCGAAAGCTAGAAGGATGCTAGGTTGCATAGGGAGAGGAATGGACAGTAGAAAAAAGGAGGTATTGATGCCTTTGTATAAGACTCTGGTGAGACCTCATTTAGAATATTGTGTACAATTCTGGAGGCCACACCTTCAAAAAGATATAAAAAGGATGGATTCGGTCCAGAGGAAGGCTACTAAAATGTTGTGTGGTCTTCGTCATAAGGCGTTTGGGTACTGTATACTTGGGTACTTGGGTATCTGTATACTTTGGAGGAAAGGCGGGAGAGGGGAGATATGATAGAGACGTTAAATACCTATGTACGAAATGTGCATGAGTCAAGTCTCTTTCATTTGAAAGGAAGCTCTGCAATGAGAGGTGATAGGCTCCGGAGGAATCTAAGGAAATACTTTTTTATAGAAAGGGTGGTAGATGCATGAAACAGTCTCCCAGACAGAGACTGTGTCTGAATTTAAGAGGGCCTGGGATAGGCACATGAGATCTCTGAGAGAGAAAGAGATAATGGTTACTGCAGATGGTCAGACTAGACAGGCCATTTGGCCTTTATCTGCCGTCATGTTTCTATGTTTTACTGCCCAGAAAAAGGATCTAGGACTAGGTGTCATTGTTGAGGATACTCAATGTGCAGCAGTGGCTAAGTAAGCAAATAGAATGTTAAAAATCATCACAAAATGGAAAACACAGATGAAAATGTTAGAATGCCCTTATATCGTTCTATTGTACGGCCGCACCTTGAATACTGTTTGCAATTCTGGTCGCCGTTTCTCAAAAAAGATGTAGGGAAATTAAAAACAGTACAGAGAAGGGCAACAAAAAAGATAAAAGGGATGGGACGACTTCCCTATGAGAGGCTACAGTGGCTAAGGCTCTTCAACTTAAATAAGTATCTGTTCCATAGCGCAGTCAAAATCAAACCCAGTGCCCTGGTTCTCAAGCTGCTGCAATAACCATTAGGTTGCTTCTCCAGTCTAAGGTTTTGCCTTCCATTAAAAATTTACATCATCTCAGCATGAGGAGTGGCTTGAGAACCTGGGGAACCATGTTCGATTCCCACTGCAGCTCCTTGCATAGGCGTTGGAACGGGGGAGGCCACAGGGGCCATGGTTTCCCCCCAAATTCTCGTCGCTGTGGTTTGAGACCTCCCACCCACCGTTCTTCTGATGTTTGCTTAAATCTTCAGGCAGCCACCGCACAGCATCAAACAGCAGGCCTGCTCATGGACGCTGCACGGCGGCTGCTGAAGATTTAATACTAAAGTGCCGAGAGGAGGTGGTGGAGGATTTGGGAGCTGTTTAGAGGTTGTGCGCCAGGGTGGAGCTCTTGGAGCCCCCCCCACACAAAGCAGCGTTCCACTGCCTATGGCTCCTTGTGACTCTGGGCAAGTCATAAGAACATAAGAATGGCCTTACTGTGTCAGACCAATGGTCCATCAAACCCAGTAGCCCGTTCTCACAATGGCCAATCCAGGTCACTAGTACCTGGCCAAAACCCACAGAGTAGCAACATCCCAGCATCTCAAAGAATAGGAAGATTCCAGAACCCCAATGAGAGCAATATTCCGGAGCTGAGATTGTGATGTCATAATGCCTCATTCCACAGTGCCTCAGAGCCAACCTCATCAGTGATGTTACTATGGCTTAATTGTCCTATACTTGGCTCATATAAAAACATAAGAATAGCCATCAAGCCCAGTAGCTCGTTCTCATGGTGGCCAATCCAAGTTCCTGGCCAAAACCCAAGGAGTAGCAACATTCCATGCAGAATCCCCAAAGAGTAGCAAGATTCGGGAATCCCAGAGAGTAGCAACTTTCCATGCTACCGATCCAGGGCAAGCAGTGGCTTCCCCCATTTCTTTTTTAATAACAGACTATGGACTTTTCCTCCAGGAACTTGGCTTAAAACCAGCTACGCTAGCTGCTCTTACCACAACCTCTGCCCCAGGTACAAAATAAGCACCGGTATATAATAGCTAAAGGTAGTATATTAAGTCTCATTCCCTTTCTTAATATTGCTGGTTTACGAGGAGGTGTAAATGTGTGCGTTGGCATTTGCATTCTATAGGGACTGCATCTTGAAGTGTATTTTATAAAGGCACAAGGACCCCCTGAAATGTCTTTAGAAAACAGATGTCTTTTTTGGACTTTACACATAGGTTCCCTGTTATAAAATCAAACCCAGTGTACTTACAGCATCCACTGCTTCAGGGTAGATACTGAACATGTTGCAGTGTGCATGTTGTACTGTTCTTTTGTTCAAAATATGTTTCAGAAATTGTTGTTAGAAAATGTCCACCTCAGGACAAGACTCCACTTCAGAGCTAATTGAAAAATATTACTTCTAGCAGTCGCTTTTTCATGGCTACAAAGATGAGTTTTATTCAGGTAATTGTACCTTCTGTAATTTCAGTCTCAGCGTCATCTAATACATACATTCAGTAGGTTTTGTTCCATCTTTTATCACAGCTGGATTATTCATTAAAGCGCTTATTTTAGAAGCATCCCTATGTTTAAATGGCAGCATTTTAGTCTGCTAGAGATGCCCAGATGTTTAAATGCCATTTCAGAACAGGGGCCGTTCAGACATGTGGAAGCTGAGGGGTGTGGGTAGAGCGGGGAGAGGGAGTGGTCTGGGCAGGTTCTCTGTTTCACCTAGGGAATCTATGTCTGCATTGAAAAACCTGGACATAATGGAATTTACACCTGCTCCAAGGCACCTGTATGTGACTGCTTTAGTGTCCCAGCAATGCCAGAGCTCTCTCCAAATCAAGTTTCCCACTCCTCTCAATAGCACCTAACCCTTCCCTCTCCCCCCCCCCAGCATCAGTGCCATTCCTTCTCTGATGGCATCTGATACCCTCCCACCAGAAGCCAACCCCCCGGTGACCCCGATATGTAGGCATGAGCCTGACAGGTGGCAGCTTCCCCCACACTCAAGGCCCTACTAAATGGCCCTTGCTTAATGTAGATCCCCAGTTTTATAAGACTCGTTTCTGGATTCATAGTTCCACTGGCAACTAATCAGCTAAGTTGTTCAAAAGTCCTACACATCTAAGAAACATGCTAGAACTGCAAATATGAAAACAATGAAAAAAAAAAAAATGCATACCTGAGCTGCCAAGGGAGCCAGCCTATTCAGCGCAAGGTCTAGGCCATGCCCCCAGTCCACCCCACATCACTCATCACTACACCTCAACTCACTCATTGCTCTGTCCAACCTGCCTCTCACTCAGCCCAGCCCCACAACATTGCACTGCCCCTGGTATAGCTGATTGGCGACCATAAGCAAAAGGAGTTGCTTTCCCATGCTGTGGTGGCAGGAAAGGCCTTCATAAAAAGTCATTTCCTGCTGCAGCAGGATTAGCGGCACTAGGAAATGACCTTTGATGAGCATCTTTCTTGCTGCCATGGCACAGGAAGGCAACTCAGTAGGAGATCCCGGCTCATTGGCAGGAGAAGACCTGAGAAAGCAGGAGACTATGCAGGTCTGGAACACACAACTCTAGAGGCAGAATTAATAACATAACATAAAATCAATTTCTAGACTGCATAACCGTTAAGTTCCAAGTTTATTAAAAATTTGTTATACTGCCTAATCAGGCTTCTATGCGGTGTATATCATTTAAATGATGAAATATAAAATACATATGATATGGGGGGGAGGGTTGGCGGGAGGGAGGAAGGGTGGGTATTAGAGGGGTGATTGCTATTTGTTCTTTATAATGTACCGTTGTGACTGTTCACCAATTGGCTGTGTCCTTTTGGCTCTTGTAATATTTTGGCCTTGTTCTGCTGTTTGGGCCTAGCTCTGCTTATTACTGTTTATGGAACTGAATAAAGATGATATTTTAAAAATACATATGATATAACTAAAATTAATAGACATAGAAGGTACTGGGGGCTTGTTGTACAATGGACAAAATAATTTGGACAAACATATACAAAAGGAGAAAGGGGTAGAACTACAATCTTGAGAGAAAAAAACAAAAAAAAAGGGAAAACCAGGAGGAAGGGGGAAAAAAGTAAAGGAGCAGTTAGAAGGACAGTTATGCAGTTAAAAAATTAAATGATGAACTATAATTGAATACAAGAGAGACCTGTGAGTTAGATATTAATTGCTCAAAAATCTAGAAAAAAGATAAGTTTTTAGTTGTTTCCTAAAATGTAGATAGGAAACAGAGGTCAATAACAATTGTTTGAAGTCCTTATCCCATGTAGCCGCTTGATATGAAAAAATAAGCTCATGATATTTCTTAAATTTACAGCCCCTAACGGGTGGAAATGTAAAAAGAGCATGAGATCTACGAGAAAACCTCTGTGTCGAGATATAGAAGGAATTAGCCAATACGGAACTTAACCTAAGGATATATTATAATAGATACGTGCCTCTATAGGTAACCAGTGCAATTCCTGATAAAAAGGGGTAATGTGGTCAAATTTCTTTAGATTGAATATCAGTTTAACTGCAATGTTCTGGATGATTCTTAATCTTAAAGTGTACCACAGAGATGAGCACTACACAACACAGACTGATCTAAAAGGTCTTTCTGTAGAAATAGCATGAACCCCATGCTACCTAAAGCATACTTCTTAAAAGGCAACAATTCTTATTGCATGAAGTACTTCATTAAATTACATAAGAACATTACATAAGAACTGCCATCTCCGGATCAGATCCTTGGTCCATCAAGTCCGGCGATCTGCACATGTGGAGGCCCAGCCAGGTGTACAATTGCTACATGTCTGCAAAAACCCAGACATGTCCTTTTTTGGGAGGACTGTCTTGGAGCACGGAGGGATTTCCAAAACCCAGCAGTTTGACCGGGTTTTGAAAGGCCCCAAGCTCGGGGCTGTGACTGAAGGGCTTCTGTGCATGTCAACGTGATGACGTCGCATTCATGCGCGCATGCGTATGATGTCATTGCATCGATGTCCAGACAGAGGCCCTACAGATGTGGCCCTGAGCTCAGGGAAGGAGACATGAGGTTTGTGTGGGAACGGGGCTATGGGTGGAATTGGTGGGGCTGGGGGTGAAACAGGGCAAGGCAAGGTGTCTTCTGTTTTTTTTAAAAGAGGATATCTGGTATTCCTACATTAAATCTACAGGCCCGATATTCAGCCAGCAGAACCAGAAATGGGTCATGTATGAGCTCCAGCATTGAATTTCCAGATATATAGAGCTGGTGAAAACACAGCCAATTAAGTGTGATATTCAGCACTTAACCAGCTGTGGTGAACCACATAAAGGCAGGTTACATTGGCCAGTTAAGTCCTGAAGCCAAGTGTTGCTCCACCCCCAAATAGCTGGTTTCGGGTCATTTTCAGTGGCTCTAACTAATTAAGTACTGCTGAATATAACCGGTTAAACCCAAAGAAATAATTTAATGGGTCAGGAACTACTGTATTGCCTTGAATATTGATCCCAATATTTTTTTTTAATGAAAAAGACCATTTCACTCCACAGAGTGACAGACCTTCATTATGCTCAAGATGATCAGTTACAGCAGCCAAGATATTCTTTTCACCTCATCATGCATCAAGTTATTACAGCGAAAAAGGTCATTATCATTTATTTCCCTTCATTTAAATGAATTAACATTAGAACCCGCATTATTCCATCCTGGATCTCATCAGGAAGTCTCTATGTCTGACATTCAAACTTTTCATTGCTTTCTGCAACATTTGAAAGGCGTAAAGGTTTTCAAAGTTCTTTTGAAGAAGAAATAATGGGGATACAGGGAATAAGTGAGTCATAATGGTGAAGTGAAAACAGTTGGATCTGATGAATTTTATTGAAAGCTAGGCTAATTAAACTATCAAAACAAAAATCTGCATTCATTTTCGTCCAAATGACAAACTGGACCTTTGAAAAGAACTGGGTATCCTCGTCTCTAACATAAGAAAAATGTTACATAGACCTTGTGTGGCCAACCAAGCAAGTTATGGGCCTTTACTAGTATAGTATTTCAAGGTTCCTCTATCCCCAGAGGGTGTACAATCTAGTGGGTCAATTTTATAATCTGGCACCTAAAAGTGTGTGTCACTTATGTATGTCACATATGTCATATGTCCTATGTTCACATGATGAGACTTATCTCAATGAGACACTCTGCTTTTTTTACCATCATCCCCACACTATGGAACTTGTTAACCTGTGGCTCTACGCTCAGAACAATCACATCTGAAGTTCCGTGCTCTTCTCAAGACCCATTAATTTCTTTGGCTTTCCAACTGGAGAGTTAAGTTCAGTTGGCTATCCAGTAGTGCTGCTCTTTTTTTTTCTCTACTATGCTATTACCGTTGGAGTTCCTTTCTACCTATATAATATATAAACTGCCTTGGTGTTCTGATGAAGGGTGGTATATATGGACTTATTAAACATAAAAATAAAAAGTACCGTAATGAATCTCTCAAATATAAAACACAAAATATATAAAAAATATTTTAAAAAGTATTGAGTAAATACGGTAATATAAACCAACTCTCCAGGTAATGGTTATAGCAATCACACCACCCCCTACCAGCCAATAATTCATAGATGAAAAGAAAAAAGAGACTTATCTTTAGCTGATGTTCCAGGACGTTTCTTAGTAAAAATGCAGTTGTATGTATTACTGTTTTAATAATTAAGATAAGAAGGGGAGAAAATGATTATCTAATGTAATAATTATACCCTGTTTCCCCGATGATAAGGCAGGGCCATCAAATAAGACAGCCCCCCCTTTTTAGAAAAAAATGTAAAATAAGGCACCCCCCCCCGCAAATAAGCCACCCACCGATACCTGCGCTTACCCGAATCGGGTGGTACGGTGGGTGACTCCGTGTGGTCCCTCCGTCTACCGTATTTGCCTCCATGGCTGCGTGCCGCGCCTCGTCATGAAGTGAAGAGGAGGAAGTGACAGGACTGCAGCGCGCGCACGTGACTCCGCGCAAGGAAACACAGGCAGCTTCCCTCATCCCTCCCTAACGGAGACTGCAGGAGTTTGTTCACGGCCAGAACATCCAAAAGTGAGACACGCAGACAGGTTTCTTTTGCTGTGAGCAATACCACTTACTGTATATAAAGCCTGTTTAAAATGCATACGGTATATAAACAATGGTTTCACATTGTCAAGTCCCCTCTGATGCTGCACTACAGAATAATCTCTTTACTGTGTTTCCCTGATGGAGAACATTGGGGACATTAAATGGTACAATATATGGTATGATGGATAAAGCTGGCCATACACGGTACGATTTTTCGGCCGACCGATTCTTCAGCCGTCAAATAAGACAGCCCCCCCTTTTTAGAAAAAAATGTAAATAAGGCATCCCCCCGAAAATAAGCCCTAGAGCATATTTTGGCCTTCCAAAAAAAATAAGACCATCGGGGAAACAAGGTATAGTTTACAGGTCATGGACCTGATGGGCCGCCGCGCGAGTGGGCTGCTGGGCGCGATGGACCTCTGGTCTGACCCAGCGGAGGCAACTTCTTATGTTCTTAGTGTGTTTTATGCAGTTTGTATGATGTATCATTTGTATTGCACTATTACAGTTTAAAAAAAAAAGAATAAAAAAATGCAGCTGGGAGTATGTTAGGGGGTTTGACAAAGACAAAGACAACAAAAATGCAGCTGGGGGTGGTAGCCATTCCATAGCATGCTATAACCATTACCTGGAGAGATGATTTATATTATTTGCTGAGCACCTTTTTTAAATATATTTTGTGTTTTGTATTTGAGAGATTCATTACTTTTTGGTTTTGTATTATGTTTATGGATCTAGAGTAATTGACGTATAATTTTCCTGACTTTTCTTTTTGATTTTGTCAAAATAAACATAAGAGGACACGCAAATACTGACTTTTTGCTAGTATTCTGTCAAGGAATCTTGGTGCCTAGATACCAACATAGAATTGATACTAAGTGCAAGGCCTTGGGACACTTAACTTGAGATGCAAGTTTGTAGAATTGCTCCTCTGAAAGTTTGTATCAGAGGCGATGGAGGGTTAAGTGTCTTGCCCAAGATCATAAGAGCAGTGGTGGGATTTGAACCACACTTCCCTACTCTAGGGTTACTTAATGCTGGCAGAGGTCCACCAGGCACTGTATTGGAATAGTAGTCACTCCTTTAGCTCCCTAAACAGTGAACTGGTCTTCAAAGAGCCATCCTTGCATACCATCTTTCTCAAATGTAAAATCCATCAAATGGTGATAAGACTCTATTGTATAGTCTTTAAAAAGTCACACATGATGCACAAATTTTGATTTCAGAAGCAGTCTTGTCAGAACCTAATGTATAAGTGACCTCAAGACCTGAACAAATTTAGTTGGGTTGAGGGAACAAAACGCAAAGCATTTTGTTTTTACGGAGATGCCTGTCTTGGAAAGAGAAACCTAGAGGTCTGTTTTCTTTGTGTAATAGTCAAAAAGCTCTAGCATAAAAGAACAAAAAAGAAAATTCTAAAACATTTTGCAAAGTCAAATAGAAGCCATTCAAAAAAAATGACAGAATATGGATTTGATGACTCAGTGATGGTGTTGTACAATTTACTGTGCAGTGTGATGTGAAAGACTTGCGTTTGATGCCTGGGTCAGGTTTCCTGTCCCTCAAGTGGAGGAGTAGCCTAATGCTTAGTTCAATGGGCTCAAACCTTGGAGAGCCAGGTTTAGTTCTCACTGTGGTTCCCTGAGACTCTGAGCATTGCCCCAGGTAAAAAACTTACCCCCCCTTTTATGAAACCGCATTAAGGTTTTTTTTTATTGCAGGCCGCGGTGGTTAAAGATCCGACGCTCATAAGAATTATATGAGCGTTGCAGCTAATACTGCCATATCCGGCGATAAAAAAGCCTAACGTTGCTTTGTAAAAGGGGGTATGTGTGTCATAGTTTATTACTGTATTTTTCACTATTGAAATATTGTACTGCTTTTCTGTGTGCTTTGTATCATCACTGGAATGTCCAGTCCTCTTTATTCTGTGAACTGCCTAGAACTTTTTGGGTGTTGGCGGTATAGGAAAATAAAGTTGTTATTATTATTATTATTTAGATTGTGAGCTTACAAGGGACAGAGAAAGTACCTGTGTAGAATAAATGTAAACTGCTTTAAGTGAACCGAACTACAACCTAGCCCTCCCTCCCTCCCCTGCTCCCCAAGTTCTCTTTCCCTGCCCTTCGCCCTGCCCACCCACTTTTGTCCCTATTTAGCCCGTTCCCCCGCACACGCATATTTATTGTATATGTATTCGCTGACTGTAACATCTCGCTGATTGACCTGCCCTTCTCTGTTGTAAACCATATTCGCTCCACAAATAAAATAAATCTGTATTCACTGATTGTAACTATTCGCTGATTGTCCAGCCCTTCTTTATTGTAAACCGCCTCGAACTAATACGGCTTTGGCGGTATATAAGAAATAAAATAATAATAATAAGTGCACCTCAGAAAGGCAGTATATTAAATCCATGACCCTTTAGCTAGACTCAGCATTTACAGTCTCCATTGTATTTATTTATTGCATTTATTGTATTTGATATACCGTTTCTACATAAGTATTCATCGGTTTACAAAAACTAGAACATTCGGCACATTAACTTTCTTTACTGTCCCAAACTTAACTAAATTGCCAAGGAGAAAACATTATTTGAATAAAAGATAAAGGGAAAAATCCGACCCCATCATATTATTGGAACAATGAATCTAGTAAAATAAGTAAATGTATAAGTTGCATTTACAAATAAAGGATTGAAAATAAAAGAAAGAAGTAGAAAATTAAACAAATGCAGCAGAATAAGAAGAAATAATATAAGGTGACATAAAATAAGTTAATTTATTTTAAATATTTCTAACCCATGCTGTCTAACATTCTAAGTGGGGGGACATAGGACATACACAATCCCTCACATACATCTATCCCCTCACTCTGTAACAGATTGCCTAAATTTAAGATCCACTTGGGCACTGAAATTTCTAGAATACAGCCATCCATCTGCATAAATGTCAGGACTGCTCTGTTTCCTCTAAGCTCCACAAATAAAACGAACTTGTCAGACTTGGCTAAAAAGCTTTCCCAAGTCGAGTATTAGAAGTTAATATGAAACCCTCAGATTCCTGCGCTGTTCAGTATAATTACTGTAACAGCTGATGGCAGGTAGGCAGTTTTCTTTCATTGGGTATTCATATTTTTCTTTTTATATTTTTTAAGTTATGCATTAAAAACTCTTCTTTAGTGTTCTTAAGTTAATATGTTATATGGAACTTAATAACTGAAATAGCTAGCGGCACTTATCTTTTGTTAGCCGCTTGTGCTTCAGATACGCTCTGCCGGTGCGTGTAGAGCCCATCAATTTTCAAATACCCGAAAGTTAATGAAAGCAGTCAAGTACTAAAATATCATTCATAGAAGTTACTCACTGTGCACAGCTGCGCCTGGGTGTGACAGGTCTAGAAAATGGCGCCGGCAAACTGCCGGATGTATATTGCTACGTTTTATATCGTACAGGTAATGACGTCATTTACTTCAAAAATTATTATTCCCCAGTACACTGTATTACACCTTTGGAGATTAGAAATTAGAAAAAGGCATACCAATCTATGGCACTGTTTAGCCCTGCTGGTTTGACCGTGTTGAGATTAAAAATCCACCGACATTCTTTCTGATGTAACAGTCTTTGTCTATCCCTGCCTCTGACGTGGCTTTCAACTTTATCTATACAGAAGCATTTCAGGTCGGTGAACTTGTGATTGAAATGAACACAATGTTCAACAAGGGGGGGCCAACATTTTTCTGTTCTTTAAATTGGATTTGTGTTCTGTTAGTCTCGTTCTAAAAGGTCGAGTTGACATTCCGACGTACCATTTAGAACAAGGACATATTATTACATAGATAATATGATCGGAGTTGCAAGTCAAAAATTGTCTGATGCTGTATTTTTTTGCCAGTGGCTGGATTGTTGAAATTTTTTGTAGGCACAGTGACCTCACAGCAACTGCATATGCCACATTTAAAAAACCCTTTTGGAAGCAAAGAGTTATCACTAAATTGCTGATGTTTGATCATTGCTGGGCTAAGATGATCTTTCAGGATCCTCTCTCTGGAGAAGGCAATTCTTATGTCTATTTTTTCAAAGAGTGGATGTGCCTGTATGATCTTCCAATTGTCTTTAATGATCCTTGCAGGACAATTGCCATGTGTGGTGTATCTTAATACACATGTTAAAACATCTTCAGCTTTTTCATCTGTGAGTTTTTCAGGGGGATGCAATAGGTGATCACGATTGTAATATCTAGCTCTTTTGAATGCTTGTTTTAAGATGTTGTCTGCGTTTTAATTTTGTCTTCAATATTTTAGCTTGTTTTTTAAAGGTATTTAAAGAAGAACAATTGCGTCTTAACCAGAGGAATTGTGAAAAAGGCAAATTGCGTCTTAGACTCAAAGGGTGGCAACTCTTAAAATCTAAAAAGGTGTTTCTGTCAGTGGCGCCATTTTCTAGACCTGTCACACCCAGGCGCAGCTGTGCACAGTGAGTAACTTCTATGAATGATATTTTAGTACTTGACTGCTTTCATTAACTTTCGGGTATTTGAAAATTGATGGGCTCTACACGCACCGGCAGAGCGTATCTGAAGCACAAGCGGCTAACAAAAGATAAGTGCCGCTAGCTATTTCAGTTATTAAGTTCCATATAACATATTAACTTAAGAACACTAAAGAAGAGTTTTTAATGCATAACTTAAAAAATATAAAAAGAAAAATATGAATACCCAATGAAAGAAAACTGCCTACCTGCCATCAGCTGTTACAGTAATTATACTGAACAGCGCAGGAATCTGAGGGTTTCATATTAACTTCTAATACTCGACTTGGGAAAGCTTTTTAGCCAAGTCTCACAAGTTCGTTTTATTTGCGATTGTATCTAGTTGGAACTTGAGACCATTATTTTTGCAGTAGTGATCCTCTAAGCTCCACCAGTCCTATCAGTAAAGGACGGGCAAATTCTGTAAGAATGACACAGAAACAGAAAAAAACATCCCATGTCATTCTTTAGTGTCTATCTCAACCTCAGTCCAGATATACCAACATTCTTCAATGCAAGGCTTGAGGGTCAGTGGCTGGGCCCATTCATACTGATTCTTATTTGAGCCAAGTATAGGATAATGAAGCCATTGTGACATCACTGATGAGGTTGGTTCATAGGCATTGGTGGAATGAGGCATTATGTCGTCACAATCTCAGCTCTGGAATCTTGCTATTATTTGGGCTTCTGCCAGATACTTGGGAACTGGATTGGCCACTGCTGGAAACAGGCTTGATAGACCTTCAGTCTGTCCCAGTATGGCAGCGCTTATGGTCTTATGTTCTAACCATTCGGGTTCATTCTTTAGCGTCTATCTCAATCTCAGTCCTTCTACACCAGCATTCTTCAATGCAAGGCATGAGGGTCCATTCATACTGTGAATCTTCCCTTTCTCCTTAAAGAATGACATGGGGATGGTTTCCTGCAGTTATCTGTGGGGATGGGAACAGTACTGAATTCTTTTGAAAACTCAATATTGAAGCATCACCCCCCTACTAGCAGCAATACAGTTAGAGGATGTCTGCTTAGCTTAGAGAGAACAGTGAGCGTGCTAAGAGCTATTATATAATGTATTTGCTCAAATGACTTAGTAATTGCAAGGAGATGTTCACAGAGGAGGCGAATGGGTGAGGCATAGGTGGGACTGACATTTATATGCTTAATTTACAGAATACAATAATTAACATGCAGAAAGTAGGTGCCTATATTTTGGTGACCAATTATAGAATTACCTTTCTAGTGCCCAAACTTGGAGCCCATGATTGTAGGGTTCTGAACTATGTAGTAAAACTAGAGGTCACAAGTTGCAGTTGCAGGGTGGGAGATTTCAGAGCAACATCAGGAAATGCTTTTTCACAGAAAGGGTGATTGCTTGGAATGCATTCCCGAGAGAGGATGTGAAGACAAAAACGGTGATAGAATTCAAGAATGCATGGGATAAACACAGAGGAACACTAAAAGGTTGGGATCCAATTAAAGGAAAACTTAAATGACCTCACAACTGGAGCAAGCATTGATGGCAGCTTCAGAGGCTGGGCAGTAAGACCAATGCTGGGCAGCCTTCTATGGTTTGGGTCATGTAAATGGCCGGTGTGTGCTTCGATGGCAACTCCAGTAGTTGGGAAGTAGAACTGGTGCCAGGCAGACTTCTATGGTCTGTGTCATAAAAGTAGAAGGGAGAGCCAGAGATTTAAGTATGCCACTGCTTAATTAGGAAGAAGTGAAACCAGTGCAGCGTATCAGATTGAACGCAGGCACTTTGTAGGGCAGACTGGATGGACCGCGCCGGTCTTTATCTTCTAACATTTAGGGCTCCTTTTATCAAGGTGTGCTAGGGGGGTTAGCGCGTCGGACATTTCATCACGCGCTAATCCCCGTGGCAAGCCAAAATACTAACGCCTTGTCAATGGAGGCATTAGAGGCTAGCGCGGCAGGCGGTTTAATGCGCGGTATTCCGTGTGTTAAATATCCTACTACACCTTGATAAAAGGAGCCCTTAATGCATTACTATGGTGGCCCCCACTGAGGATTGCCAGTGCCAAGTGAGTTGGACGTGGCATATTAAATAAGAGAACCTCCCCAAGAGGAATGCTCCAAGGCACAGGAGCATTGTGAATGAATGCTCCAAGGCACAGGAGAAGAGTGCGAAAGAGAAAGTGACTAATACTTAAGAATTTGATCACAGCTGGAATGCTGCTTATTTCTGGCCAAACTAGGGCCAGCCTGGACTCCACAGGCTATGGGATGGCTTGTCTCATGAATATGCATCAGAAGGTTCAGAGCCAAGCCCTTCTTTATGTAAATTCCTAGCATTTGTTTCAGGTTCCAGATGGTCATGCTGAAAATTTAATTTAGGCTTTCCATCTGGAAAATTAAGTGATCCATTAGAAGGGATGGAGCAACTATCCAGTGACATCACAGAGACACGCTCCAAAGGTCTCTTAATGCTACATCCCAGATTCTTAGATGCTAATTCTCTGTGCCTGTCTTAGTTGACTGGATGCCAGGATGAACCACTGCTCTTTGTTAAAACTCTTTTAACAAGACATTAGGGCTGGCTCAACCTAATAACCAGGTAAGGTCCTAGCCCAGGGTGCCAACATCTCAATCCATTCTGCCTTCAAACTTCTAGATGGATAGAGTGGGACTAGGATTTTGACAGTCTTTATCAACAGTGCCCTGAACCAGTGCCTCAGTTGGTCAAGGAGAAGGGGGAGACTTGAGAGAGAGGGCAAAATACTGGATCGCAGGTAGAGGAACAGAGAAATCAGACTGCAGAGAAATCAGACTGCAGCTATACTCTCTCGAGGAACGCAGAGAGAGGGGAGACATGATAGAGACGTTCAAATATGTTACTGGCTGTATTGAGGTGGAAGAAGATATATTTTTCCTTACAGGACCTAAGGCAACAAGAGGGCATCCGTTGAAAATCAAGGATGGGAGATTTCATGGTGACATTAGGAAGTATTTCTTCACCGAAAGGGTGGTTGATCATTGGAATGATCTTCCACTTCAGGTAGTTGAGGCCAGCAATGTGCTCGATTTTAAGAAAAATTGGGATAAACATGTGGGTTCACTTCGAGGAAGTGCTTAGAAACATAGAAAGATGACGGCAGAAAAGGGCTATAGCCCATCAAGTCTGCCCACTCCACTGTCCCACCCCACCCCACGTAGGGGTTGCCAATGCAAAAGCTGACTCAGGGCGCCACAGTTCTTTGAGCCAGTCCTGCATGACATAGCAATCCCACTTGGATGACAGAGCAGACACAACATTCAGTTGCGTAGTAAGAGGGGGTGGACCACCCAGGCACCGCCTTCGCAGAGGTGCCAGTGCCAACGCCTCTCTCCCTCTCCACCCCTGTGTACCTCTTTAAATGTTAGCTCGCATGAGAAGCATCTTCCACCAGCTGCTTGTGCTGGCTTCGGCTCCCTTCTGACGCCACTTTCTGGTCACGGGATCAGGACATGATGTCAGAAGGGAGCCAAGGTCAGTGCGAGCAGTAGATGGAAGATGCTGCTTGTGCTGGTGAATATTTAAAGAGGTATGCAGGGGTTGGGGGGTACATGGCATGGTGGGGACACAGCACACAGCACGGAAATTCAGCACACAGCACAGAAATTCAGAGCAGCACCACCTTGAGTGCCAACCTTTCTTGCTAAATCATTGACACCACTCCTTCATAGCACAATACTTCATCTGTTGTGTGCTGTTCAATTTTTCAGCCGTAACTTAACTAGAGTGGAGGAATATCCTAAGTTCGGTGGTCTGAAAACCGGGTTCATTTCCTACTGTGGCTCCTTGTGACCCTGGGCAAGTCACTTAACCCTCCATTGCCCCAGGTACAAAAACCTAAATTGTGAGCCCACTAGGAACAGAGAAAGTACCTGCATATATTAAATGTAAACTACTTTGGTTGAACCACAGACAGGCAGTATATCAGATCCATGGTCCTTTACCCTAACTACGTAAATAACTTCTGTATGAATCTCATGGTCATTATTTATTGGGATTTATTAACTGCCTTTTCATGAAGAGATTCACCTAAAGTGGTTTACAATACACTGAATATTAATAAGGTACTCCTAAGAATTTTCCCTATCTACAATCTTAACGGTGGTGGAGGGATTAAATGACTTGCCCAGAGTCACAGGGAGCAGGCTGAGATCTAACTTACAACCTCAGGGTGCTGAGGCAGCAGTTCTAACCACTAGGCCACACCTCCACTTAAGAGCATGTTTATTTATGTATTCAATTTTCTATACCGTTCTCTCAGGGGAGCTCAGAATGGTTTACATGAATTTGAGATCATAGACAGCAACATTTTGATCAAAAGTGTGTGAAGAACAATTCTGTATAAATTGGCACCTACAGATATGCACCAATTATGTATGTCAGCACTTAAGTGCTTGGTTATCACCACCTCTTGGCATTTACACAATGCTAGGTGCTGTTCTTTAACACATGCAGAAAAATCACAGCACATAAGTTGGATGGAGAACAGGCAGTCATGGGCTTATCTCCAATTTATATGTAGTACTATGTACACTTTAGGGCACAGTTAGGTGCCAAGAGTAACTGTTGGTGCTTAACTTTAGGCACACCAATGCCCGCTTAGTGCTCAGATGCCATTATAGAATTAACACGAAGCGCATGGCATTGGGGTGCCTAAATCTTGGTGCAACTTTATAAAATTGCCATCATAGATCATTTGCATTCCCCAGCCCCAGCTGAAGAGATGTTCAACAAAGAATCTCAAGGGGGAGTTGTGGAAAAAGTGTGCAAACAAGAGAGATGCAGGTTCAGACCCACCCTACTCTCTGGAAAGAAATGGGAGTTAGAGAACAAGAAGATTCCAGAAACTGCACAATCCTCTGTTATAGCAGCATTTATTCACCCATAGGTAGCAGAATGCTTTTTCATTTGGGGGGGGGGGACAAAGGATCCTGTGGCAACGACCTCTCTCTCCAGCTCCCAACTCCCCCATCTATCTTCCCCAGTTGCTGTAATGTTATAAATCTTCCAGCAGCCGCAGCGCAGCGTCAATGAGCAGGCCTGCTCTGGAAGTTTACATTCTGAAGCGACGCTGCACAGCGGCTGCCTGAAGATTTAAAATATCAGCATCCAGGAGGTAGAACCATAACTGACACACCAATTTTTGGGGAGGCCATAGCCCCTGTGGTCTCCCCTGTTCTAACATCTATGTATTCACCACTCATCTACATTTCTCATCCTCCTCCTTGCCTCCATTTTTGTGGAAAGGAACCACAACCACTGCATCGGCAGTGATTCCTAAACTCTTATTCTATATTACCCCAATTTAACTAGTAAAAATTCATATGACCCCCCAGATCATGATGGAAACAAAACAGCAGACTGCTATGCCACATCTCTTCCTCATCTACATCCTCTTCCCCATGTTTAAAGTTTCTTTATTGTTTGGTACTCCACTTGAGGTGAGGTTCTTCTAAGCAGCTTATAATTTAAAAATAAGATAGCTATATAATATAGGGGGAAATAGAAAATGTTAACAATCATACTAGAGGGTAGAAAAGAAGTGCCAACCTGCTCCAGAAACAGCAATGCCCCATAGATATTTATCTGAAAGGAGATGATTAGGGTTGTGATAAGCAGAAGAAATCACAGAATAGGTACGCTTTAAGTTGAGCCTTGAATTTATCAAATGGCAATTCTAAATGAAATAAGGAGGAAGGGTGTTCCACAATGTTGGGATGGTGATAAAAATAGTGGTCCTAGTTGTCCCTGGAAGGCAAGATTACCAGACAGAAACTGACCTATTTTGGACATGAGGGCGAATTCACTAGAAAAAGAGGTGCTACTTGGAATGGTCAGTGGTAAAAGGAAGCAGGGGAGACCATCAAGAATGACACGAGAATGAACATCACACAATTGAAAGAAGCCATGGAAAACAGGGAAGCATGGTGAGGACTGGCCTACAGAGTATCAAAGGGTCGGACATGACTGAATGGATAGTAGTAGTAGTAGTAGAATCAAATACAATCTGCTGAAGTGAAGGTATCACAAGTTGGTTCTGAGTGGAGGGTCTAAGTGTATATAGGTTGGAAATAAGGTATTAAATATACTGGTTCATTCACTAGTCATTCAACAACTTGACTACTGTAATTCACTTTATGCTGGATTACATCAAAGGGATATACATAGACTACAGATAATAAAAAATATGGCCATCAGATTAATATATAACCTTCGTAAATTTGATCATATCACCCCATTCTTGAAAGAAGCCCATTGGCTCCCAGTCAAACATCGTATTACATATAAGCTACTTTTAGCAACTTTCAAGGGTCTGACTATGGAAGAGTCACATTATCTTGTTTACGCTTGTTAAGTTCATACACATCTGCAAGACAATTAAGATCTGCAAATAAATATCTTCTAACAGTTCCATCGCATAGGGATGGAAATAGTTCATGAGCATGAAGAGATGCAATTTTCTCTGTTAACGGTCCGAAGCTGTGGAACTCATTACCACAATTGCTCAGATTAATAACTTCTACTGACAAGTTCAAAGGCAATTTGAAAACATTTCTTTTCAATGATGCATATTAAGCAATAATTATGTATTCAGCGCTGTTGGCATCTGGAAAAACAGAAAACACCCCTAATGTATTTTTCCCGCCCTTCTTTCCTTTTATATTTTGTAGTTCTTCCCTTTTGACTTTAATTTCATGTATTTTTTAAGTTGTTCTTTGTATGTTAATGTTTTTAGAGTGTAAGCCGCCCTGAAGATGTTTCTGAGGCACAGGATAATAAATTTTTATAAACTTGAAACTTGTATTAGTAGCCAAAAGAGATATAAGGGATGGAAGCTATGAAGTACTTATGAAAGAGAGTTAGAATCTTAAATATAATGCAATATGTAATTGGGGATTACTGGGCTTCTTGGAGCAGAGGGGTCACATGATTTACTTTTTAGAACCTGTAATTTTTGTACCTTGTCTCCCATGAGCTCTGTGGAGCCATAATAGCTCTCAGGATGGCTCTGGCAGACAGCACAGGGTTCTGTATGTTAATATGTAATCATGGACCAGTACTCTACATGAGTTTCCAGTCCAACAGGAAGCCCACACAGGAGGAGTGGACAGGGCCTATAAACATTCATTAACTTACAAGGATCCTATTGAAATCCAGTGCTGGGCAAGGACATAGTGAAAGTCCAGAGGGGGGCAGAAGCAGTCCTGTTTCTCTGATCTCATCCACTTATGATGTGACCCCATTTGAGCTCCAAAACCACAGCTTGGGAGCCACGGTGCTAGACTGGAACCATAACAAGGGTGATGATGATTCTACTCCAAAGGGGAGGGGCCTGTTCTGGGTATTGTCTATTAATTGGAATTTTGTAATCTGTGTAAAAACATCTCTATTATATACTGAGCTTACTGAGGATGTCTACTTATGCAGCAGTTATACATTTTACATTAATTTTCTAGGTGAAATTATACTCATAGTTTCCTTTTAGAAAATTATCCCACAGAAAGTACACACATATACGATTTCCATCTGCTATTTAGTATGGCTTATTGTATACAGATTTTACATGGCACATACATAAGTGCTAACAAGGGATCCCCAAATATTTTGGACCAAGGGCCACATTGGACCTTTTAGATCAGTGAAAGTGCTGAGCCGGGGTGGATCTCCTCAACTCCCAAAACGTCCTTCCTCCCATCTCTTGTCCTGTGGCCTGATGTGGCTGAAGGCAGCCCCAGGGCCATGGTTTGGGGATCCTTGTGCTGACCCCTCCCCTTGGGAACACCTCTATTTAGGCTATGTGTAATATCATCAACTTTTTTTCTCCAAGTTCATAAAACTTATACCAGCATTATTATAATCTCTTCAGAACCTCAGCGGCATCACTCCACCGCTCAATAAACTTTCATAGCGGTGAGCACACAAAAAAAATTTGTTTAGATAATATAATATAAAGTTAAAGTAGAGCCAGTGACGATTTGACACATAAAGCTCACCGCTATGAAAGTTTATTGAGCGGTGGAGTAGTGCCGCTGAGGTTCTGAAGAGATTATAATAATGCTGGTATAAGTTTTATGAACTTGGAGAAAAAAAGTTGATGATATTATTGTGAGAATCTCCAAGTGTAGATCATATATATAAAAGAAGTTCATCTAAGTTTGAACAGTATATATGCTATGTGAACATATGTTTACATACAAATACTCCAAACAATTTAAAATTTATAAAGAGCTATTTCTGCAAGTAAAACATTATTTACCTGTTGTTATCTCCACCAGTAAACATTATATCATTAAAGCAGTGGTTCCCAACCCTGTCCTGGAGGACCACCAGGCCAATCAGGTTTTCAGGCTAGACCTAATGATTATGCATGAGAGAGATTTGCATATAATGGAAGCGAGAGGCATGCAAATCTGCTCCATGCATATTCATTAGGGCTATCCTGAAAACCCGATTGGCCTGGTGGTCCTCCAGGACAGGGTTGGGAACCACTGCATTAAAGGACAGTGAAGTTTATTCTGAGAGCATCCTGCTCTTTAGTGTCTGTGTACAACAGGGCAGACACACCTTAGCGCTATGATCAACCTGTGTTGATTATACTTTTTGTCTCTCCTCACTCACTCTGGAAGAGGACAGAACATAGGGCTAGATCAGGGGTGGGCAACTCCAGTCCTCGAGGGCCGGAATCCAGTCGGGTTTTCAAGATTTCCTCAATGAATTTGCATGCACTGCTTTCAATGCATATTCATTGGGGAAATCCTAAAAACCCGACTGGATTCTGGCCCTCGAGGACCAGAGTTGCCCACCCCTGGGCTAGATTCACTAACCTGCCCGATCCATGGCCGATCCGCAGCAGGCCGACAAATTCACCAAGTGTCATCATGCAAATGGGGGTGATCGTAGGAACATCCCCCACAGATTGCTAGTGAGTGATCCTGAAGCATGCGCAGACCATCTTCTTTGTCTGTAGATGGTCTGCGCATGCTTACAGAGCTGTGAGCTGCTGCTTTTTTAAACTTTTTTAATACTTCACGAGCCCGTGGTTAAACCTGCGGGTTAAAACCATGGGCTTGCATTGCGGGGGAAGGGCAGGAGAGTCGGGGTGGCGAGTCGGGGCGACAAGACATATTCGGGGCGCAGGGCAGCGAGTTGGGGCAGAGAGCAGAGTCGGGGCGGCAAGGCAGGAGAAGTCCAGGGGCGAGGCAGGAGAAGTCGGGGCTGAAAGGCAGGAGAAATCTGGGCAGCAAGGCAGGAGAAGTCGGCAGAGAGCAGGAAAGGTCGTGAGCGACTGGTCCCCACCAGTCGCTTCTTTTTTGATTGGCCAGCCCAGTCGGTGTTCCTGAAAAAGTTTGGTGAATCGCGTCCTTCATGCTTTGCATGTCATTTCCCTTCATTTGCGTGCATGGATCGGAATTGGTTCGGCTACGAGGTTTGTGACTAGGGTCGGGGTCGCAAACCGATCGGTAAGCTTTGTGAATCTAGCCCATAGATTCCTTGGAGATCCCAGGCATGCATGAGACATTGGTCTGGAAGAGAGGCAAAATCTTGTAGCGCATTTTGCATTAATAACGAAAGATATTTTTCAAAAGGACACATGCCAGCAGTCTGTAGTTCAAATAAAAGAACTGTCTTCTCATTCAAATTGGTAACCAAACTTCAGGATTGCAACCGTCACGTTTGAAAGTCACTCAGAGGTATAGAGTTCTTCAAGAAGAGAGTTGCGCCCTCTAGTGATGAACCAAAGTATATTTTTCAGTCGTTGCAACTTTATTAGTTCTGGTTACGCTCCAAGTTTGATTACAAAAGTAAATAAATAAATGTCTTTACAGTCTTTCAAACACTTGTATGAAAATACTTTGTTTTTTCTTATCTTTACAAATCTTTTCAAATGAACATCGCTCTGTGAGAAAATTGAGAGTAGCTTGATAATTCAGTTTATAACAGGTTCGGGGTCTCTACGTGGCCCCGTTTCGATTCCTTCTTCAGGAGACCCTATTGTATGTAAATTGAAAAACCTTTTCAATGCTGATAGAATGCTTCAAGTTTGCGATGTGGTAACTCTTTTAAACCAGACAGTTTTCTCTGACAGTTTAAATTCACAGCACCGACAGCGTTCTTTTGACAATGTTACCATATCGCAAACTTGAAGCATTCTATCAGCATTGAAAAGGTTTTTCAATTTACATATAATAGGGTCTCCTGAAGAAGGAATCAAAACGGGGCCACGTAGAGACCCCGAACCTGTTATAAACTGAATTATCAAGCTGCTCTCAATTTTCTCACAGAGCGATGTTCATTTGAAAAGATTTGTAAAGATAAGAAAAAACAAAGTATTTTCATACAAGTGTTTGAAAGACTGTAAAGACATTTATTTATTTATTTACTTTTGTAATCAAACTTGGAGCGTAACCAGAACTAATAAAGTTGCAACGACTGAAAAATATACTTTGGTTCATCACTAGAGGGCGCAACTCTCTTCTTGAAGAACTCTATACCTCTGAGTGACTTTCAAACGTGACGGTTGCAATCCTGAAGTTTGGTTACCAATTTGAATGAGAAGACAGTTCTTTTATTTGAACTCTAATATTTTTCTGACTTCCACTAATATTTAACTATTAGTACCCCAGTGACATTATAAAGCAGTCTGTAGTTGGCAGTAGCTTATTACATATGTCAGGACTGTGAAAGAGCTGGCCAGGCAGTGCTCAACTGCAAAGCATACAAATATCTTACCAGCATCTGTGAGAGGGCAAGCAAGCAAACACTGCCTCCAATTGTCAGCACGTTCCACAGAGCAGCCCATCCAGGTTGCTGGCTGGCCTCAGAGGAGTTCTGGGATGCTTCAATTCCCGTGTGCTGGCCCTGCTGTGCACCAGCTTCATCCAATGACCTCATCGCTTCTGACTCGTACAGACCTGGAGATGCAAATTAAGTAGGTAGGAAATTAAAATCCATCAAAGCCCACAAACCACAGCTGAGGTCTTGATGGCTCATTTCTCAAGCCTGGCGATTACATCTCAAGCTTGCCACGGCAAGTGCAACTTGACTGAAGCGTCATGTTTTATCAACATACAGCAGCAATGTTCACCTACCCATTGGTGTGGGTGGATGAATAACTTTCTACATTTCTTTCAAGTACAGCACCAAAGCTGCAGGTTTTCAAGCTTTCTTTTTGTTTTAGACTGTTGAATCTTCTATACAGCATAATAAGAAAGTTTGAAACAGGAAGAGACACCCACAGATAAAGAGAAAGTGACTCAAATGAAAATTTCTACATATTTTGTATATTGAAATAATATAGTGAAAAATATAACAGCACCAAAAGTATAAAAATGGGCAATGATAGTTTAGTGTGATAGCAATAAAATTCAGATAAAAAGACCCAACATTGCTTCACACCATTTTTCACTAACAGGCTGCTTTTAGAAGGTAAAAAAATAATATACAACTCTAAAACCAAAAAAACAGGTAACAAGTATACTCATAATCAAAAACAGAACAACAAATGAATTAATCGAGCTACAGTAAAAGTCACAATGAATATATATATTGACACTTAGTTAACCGGCACCCATGGGGATTAGCAGATGTGGATAAATGTATGTCTGGTTGCTTGAGAGTTACTATTAAAAATAGGCCTAACTAATACTATACCCCACACCATAGCATAAACTCTGTATTGACTTGATATTAATATTGAAATACAATAAATAAAAGCAAATTAAGACAAATAAAAACAGCTTTGTGAATGCAGTGTGCAATTTTAGTTAAATGACAGTCAATAAACTCTCTTCCTCTATCATCTCCCACCCTCACTTGTAGGTCCAGCATCTCTTACTCCCTTCCCACCTTCCTTTATGATCTAGATCATTTTCTCTCCCCCACACACTTATGGGTCCACCATCCATCCATCTCCCCTCCCCTGCCTTTCCTCACCTCCGACACCTTACCTGCTGCAGCTCTCCCAAAGCAGCAGCTGGTCAGCAGAGGCAGTGCTGTAAACAGGCTGCTTGTGGTCAGCCCTGGCAGGGCCTTTCCTCTGTTGCATCTGAAGTGATGCGGCAGAGGAAAGGCCCTGCTGGGGTTGTCGGGAGGGAGGGGGGTTGGGTCAGGAGCATGGGAGAAAATTTTTTTAAAACTGGTTGATTGAGAGTGCCGGTTGGTTGAATGTCATCAACTGGCTTTCTACTGTATATACAGTAGTACAATAGACTTGATATTCAAAACAATATAAGTGTGCAGTAGCTTCTCTTGCCTGCTTAAATCACTTCCTGCCACCGAAGTGGGAACAGAGTACTGTTGAATATCCCCCACAGACCACCCAACTAAAAAGTGAACATATCAGGGGTGGTGCTAGAGGCAGCACTGAGGAGGAGAATGAGGTCTTGCATGTGCCACCCACATAGTTACACAGCTAGATAGCCAAAGTTACGCCCATCTTTAAAAAGGGATCAAGAGGTGACCCGGGAAACTACAGACCTCGGTTCCGGGGAAAATGGCGGAAGCACTGATAAAAGAAAACATCGATGAACATTTTGAAAGAAACAAACTTCTGATAACCAGCCAACATGGTTTCTGCAAGGGGAGATCGTGCCTAACTTTGCAATTCTTTGAAGGAATTAATAAACGGATGGAAAAAGGAGACCCCCATAGACATCATATATCTAGATTTCCAAAAAGCTTTTGACAAGGTGCCCCGTGAACACTTACTCCGGAAACTGAAGAACCATGGGGTGGAAGGAGACGTACATAGATGGATCAGAAACTGGTTGGCGGATAGGAAACAGAGGGCCACTACTCGGACTGGAGGAGGGTCACAAGTGTGGTCCTGCAGGGCATGGTGCTTGGGCCGCTGATATTTAATATATTCATAAATGATCTAGAAACAGGGACGAAGTGCGAAATAATAAAATTTGCAGACGACACCAAACTATTTAGTGGAGCTAGGACTAAAGAGGACGGCGAAGAATTGCAAAGGGACTTGAACAAACTAGGGGAATGGGCGACGAGATGGCAGATGAAGTTCAACGTTGAGAAATGTAAAGTATTACATGTGGGAAACAGAAACCAGAGGTACAACTATATGATGGGAGGGATGTTATTAAATGAGAATATCCAAGAAAGGGACTTGGGAGTAATGGTGGACATGACAATGAAGCCGATGGCACAGTGCGCAGCGGCCGCTAAGAAGGCAAACAGAATGCTAGGCATAATCAAGAAGGGTATTACAACCAGAACGAAATAAGTTATCCTACCATTGTATCGGGCGATGGTGCATCTGCATCTGGAGTACTGCGTCCAATATTGGTCGCTGTACCTTAAGAAGGACTCGAGAGGGTTCATAGGAGAGCGACGCGTCTGATAAAGGGGATGGAAAACCTTTCATACGCTGAGAGATTGGAAAAACTGGGACTCTTTTCCCTTGAGAAGAGGAGACTTAGAGGGGATACGATAGAGACTTACAAGATCATGAAGGGCATAGAGAGAGTAGAGAGGGACAGATTCTTCAAACTTTTGAATAATAAAGGAACAAGAGGGCATTCGGAAAAGTTGAAAGGGGACAGATTCAAAACAAATGTTAGGAAGTTCTTCTTTACCCAACGTGTGGTGGAAACCTGGAATGCGCTTCCAGAGAGCGTAATAGGGCAGAGTACGGTACTGGGGTTCAAGAAAGGATTGGACAATTTCCTGCTGGAAAAGGGATAAAGGGGTATAGATAGAGGATTACTGCACAGGTCCTGGACCTGTTGGGCCGCCGCGTGGATGGATTGCTGGGCACGATGGACCTCAGGTCTGATCCAGCAGAGGCATTGCTTATGTTCTTATGCCTATTTTAGGACAGCTTTTCTTATGAGCCTCTGAAAAGATATACAGAGAAAGGGGCAAATATGGGTAAATTCTTTGGTAAAAAGTATGTATAAAGGTTACAGAGCACAAATACTTGTAGGTACAGGGGAAACGGTCAGATTTCTTCTTACGGTGAGAACACTTAAGAGGAGGAATAGCCTTATGGTTAATGCAGTGGGTTGAAAATCTGGGGAACTGGGGTTGAGTCCTACTGCAGCTCCCTGTGACACTAGGCAAGTCACCTATTTCTTTATTGCTCCAGGTCAGTGTATCGCAAACTGATCCCAGGTGTACTGCAAGATGCCTGTGAGGAGGGGTGCCAGCGCCAGTGCTGGCTATTGCTTACAGCAGTGTTCTTCAACCTTTTGACACCTATGGACTGGCGGAAATAAAATAATTATTTTGTGGACCAGCAGTTAAAGAACACTGGGCTAAGTCGTGGGCCAGACCCTGCCCATCTCCACCCAATCTCCGCCCCAGATCCCGCCCCCATAATAGTAACACCATTTTTTCCATTCATTTTTCATATACAGTATACACACACAATATAATCGTATTAATAACACATAATAGTTAACCACAAAATTAAAGTACACAAAGCACACTGTATACTTCTCAATATTCATTCCTACCAGAACACAGATAACCCCATGCAAATATGGGATCAAAAACTAAAAGTACTAATACAGTATATACAAACAAACCCTAAGTGCAAAACTCTTCATGCAGTACAACCCCAGAGGAAAAGAAACAAATGCATTTCTTCCTCAACAGACAGCAGATGTAAATCAATCACTAAATTAAAAAATAAAATCATTCCCCCTACCATTGTTGTCTCCCTCACTCCATGCTGTGCCTTGCCCCCAATGTTATCCTCGGGTCGGCTCCCTCTTCCTCATTGCTGTAGTGGGCAGCGGCTCCTTGCACATCCCATGCCTCATCTGGAAGCCTTCCCTCTGATATTGTGACATCAGAGAGAAGGCTTCCGGTTCAGGCGCAGGATGCGTGTAGGAGCCCCTGCCCATGGCTTTGTGCATTGCAGCACTGAGGAAGAGGGAGCCGGCCTGAAGACAATGCCGCATTGATTGTACCATGGACCGGCGGCTGAAGAGCACTGTCTGGGGCCTGATGCACGTGCTGGCCCTGCAGACCGGCAGGAAATTTCTGTGGACTGGCAGTTGAAGAACATTGGCTTACAGGACAGCCAGCCAGCACCTGCACCTCTCCTCCTCGCTGGCACCTCTGCTCCTTCTCCTCACCTCTCCTTCTGCAGTACCCCCCCCCCCCAATGGTGGTAATAGGAGACTCAGGGTCGCAGCTGGAGGATGTCCGCACATTTCCAGGTGCCTGCCAGCTGCAGCTCTGACATTAGTGTGCCACAGCTTTAAAATTTTGAGACACACTGCTCCAGGTACACAACTTATTGTAGATTCTGAACTCACTAGGGAAAAGAGAAAGGACCTGCACATAATACAGTAAATGTAAACCACTTTGGTTGTACCACAGAAAGGCAGCGTAACTAGGCTTACCATATTTGGAGCCCCACAAACTCATGGCCTCAACACATGCTGCCTTGTTCCGCCTCCAGCCATGTCCAATTCTACTTCAAGTCTCGCCCCATTCTGCTCCCAGCCCCACCCCCTCAAAGCCATGTCCTTCCCCGACAAGTTCCGGCCGTGTCTGGAGGGCCTCAAGCATGCACAGATGTGTATGACATCATCTGCGCATACTCAGAGGCCCTCCAGATGCAGCCAGAGCTCATCGGGGCTTTTCAAAACCCGGACAAATTGCTGGGATTTGGAGAGTCCATCTGGGAACCTGGACAATCCTCTAAAAAAAGACATGTCCAGATTTTCCCAGACATCTGGTAACCCTAAGTATACCAAATTCCTGATCCATGTCTTTCGTGAAAGTAGTGTCAGGATCAGTTCCCCAGCACCAGGAGAAAAAGGGATCTAAGAGCAAGAGAGCCTTCAAATGAGCCTGATGCACTCCCAATGTGTGAAACTGGGCATCTTTGCCTATCTTTTTGACCTCAGACCACACTAAGGTCAGCCTGTCACTCCAGGCCTGAGAACACACCAAAGTCATTCTATCAACATTGGACTATTGCAATATAGTTTATTTGGGGCTACCAAAGAAGACTTTACAAAGACTTCGTTTGGTCCAGAATGCTGCTGTGCTTCTGATTTTTTAACTTAAAATATATGACCTTGTTAGCCCTTTCTACGCTAAATTGCACTGGTTGCCATTTGGGCCAGAGTGTTCTTCAAGTTTGGGTGCATATGTTATAAGGCATTTTTTGGTCTATTGCCATCCTACTTGGTTCCTTATCTGAAATTGTCTTGTTCAGCAAAAGATACCAGAAATTCAGGTATTTTTGTCTTCCCTGCCCTAAAGTTATAAAACTTTTCTAGACAGGACATTGGTGTATCAGTTGAATTCCTGGTTACTCCCGCTGATCGCTCAAACATATTCTTATTTTACATTTAGAAAATCATTAAAAATGTATTTATTTGATAAACTAGAATAATGATTTTAACTGTGATGTGTTTTATTATTTTTTCCTTGACTTTTCTAATCTTTTAAAATTATGTTTCAATTAGAGTTGATCCGGTTTTTAGAGGAATTTGCTGCAGGCTGTTTAATATACTATGCATCTTTTTCATTAGATTTTAGGATTTTAAATTGAATATTAGCCATTGCTGTATTGATTGTTATGAAGCATTATTATTGTGGAACTGTATAATTTTCGCTGAACTGCTCAGTTTTATTCTTGTTGTGAACCACCCAGAACTGTTGGTGGGGCGGTATATAAGAAAATAAATTATTATTATTATTACTTTGGACCAGACATCTCCCCTTGAGCCAAGATCGCCCTATTACTTTGGGCTAGCCACTTTATCATCCATGCCTAGTACCTGAGAGTATATCAAGATTGTCTTATCATTCTGTGCCAGTTATCACATCCCCTCTTCACCTTACTTAACCTTCTAGTACTGAATTTAATAAGTCAAAACAGCTCCTACAGAATTGACTGCATGCCAATACTATGCCAGACATCACATACATGTGTGTAGGGTTATCATATGGTTCCAGAAAAAAAGAGGATGGATTGAGAAGTAAGGAGAACAGATAGAAAGCAATGGAAGTATAACCCAGATGTCTTAATCTGTTCTCCTTTTTCTGGAGTCATATGGTAACCCTATGTGTGTGGAATAAGGCCAGTGCTGGGCAGTCTTCTACAGTCTGGGCCCCGATTATGGCTAGACAGATCTGAATGGGCTGGAGTAGGTTTCCACAGCAACTGCAGCAGTTGGTGGAAAACAACCCCAGTCCCAGACATACTGTGCCCCGAAAATGGCAAGAACCGATCAAGATCAAGTATGCATACGTTATATTGCATCATACCCTATGCTATAAGTCTGTTTTGTCGAGCAGATTGAATGGATCATGTAGATCATTATCTGCCATCATCTACTACGTTCCTGTGTTATGTGAACACAGGCAGCATATGTGTGTATCACATAGTTTGCAGGCTGGGCACGGAAGCAGGCACTTCGCTCGTCTTGCAGTGGATAGACTTCTCACTTATGAATGAGACGGAGCACCATGATTCACAACCTCGGCTCCATCCTGTTCTAATCTGGTATTTTCCTCCGCTCTCCATGACTAACAAAGCACACTGAGTAATAAAAGATGAAATCTGGCAGAGGGGGAGCAGCTTCTCCTTCACATGGTGAGTCATCGGAATATATTTTCATTCCCTGTACAGGGAGGAGGGGATGGAGGAAGGAATGCAACCTGCCAACCTATTGTATAATAATGGCAGGCAATCAATATCACACACTGAAATATTGGTAGGACAAAGGAAAAAAAAAAAAAGAAAGGTTTGAGTGAATCAAGCTGTGTTTTGGACATAAGTGTGTTCAGGATCCCAAAATCATTTGCACAGAATAGATGCAGGATAACTAAAATAATCAGCAGTCTTCTGTCTATCACAGAATGCAGTTTCTTCAACACTTATGACTCCTCGTACCTGGGAGACATTCACCGGTGAGCATATCAAGCATTATACAAGCACGTATTACAGAGCTCACACCTGGTTGCTTTCAGGCCTACAGTAAATGTTACAGGAGGTCTGAGGTGATGCTCACTTTTGCCTACAAATCTAAAAGACAGTAAAAAGGATAGAACCATTGAAATAATGAGAACAGTCTTCCAAACTTACTGTTTTGCATCTCAGGGTGAGTTGGGAGACAATGGTGTGGTAGGAATTCTCTGCTGGAAGACTTGGCATATATTCAATTATGTAACTTTGCAAAGACCCTACAGCACAGGTGGGGGGGATCCACCTTAGAAGATTGGAAAACAGATGGTGATGGACCTACTTCTTATTTGGATCCCTCCAACAGAATTTCAGGGGCTGCTTGGGCCAAATTTACATCACTGATAGGCTGTGCTAGTGCTTCTCAACCCTGTCTTGGAGATACAAGTAGCCACTTGGGTTTTCAAAATTAGCACAATGTATATGCAAGAAATAAATCTTCACATCCTACCAACACATTGTATGCAAAGCTATGTCAGCTATGATGGCAGAAAAGGGTTATAGCCCATCAAGTCTGCCCACTCTACTGACCCCCCCCCATTAAGTCTGAGTGCTAATGTCCTAGTTCCTTATCTCGACCCTCGTAAGGATCCCACGTGGATGTCCCATTTATTCTTAAAGTCAAGCACGCTGGTGGCCTTGATCACCTGCACTGGAAGCTTGTTCCAGTGATCTACTACTCTTTCTGTGAAGAAATACTTCCTGGTGTCACCATTAAATTTCCCTCCTCTGAGTTTGAGCGGGTGTCCCCTTGTGACCGAGGGTCCTTTGAGAAAGAAGATGTCGTCTTCCCCCTCGACACGTCCTGTGATGTATTTAAATGTCTCAATCATGTAGAGCTGCAATTTGATTAGTCTTTCTTCATACGAGAGACCCTTGAGCCCAGAGATCATCCTAGTGGCCATCCGCTGAACCGACTCAACTCTAAGCACGTCTTTACGGTAATGTGGCCTCCAGAATTGCACACAGTATTCCAGATGAGGTCTCACCATGGTTCTGTACAGTGGCATTATGACTTCAGGTTTGCAGCTGACGAAGCTTCTATTGATACATCCCATCATTTGCCTTGCCTTGGATGAGGCCTTCTCTACTTGTTTGGCAGCCTTCATGTCTGCACTGATGATTACTCCCAAGTCTTGTTCTTCTGAAGTCGTAGCTAGTGTTTCTCCATTTAAGGTGTAAGTTCTGCAAGGATTACCGCTGCCGAGATGCATGACCTTACATTTCTTAGCGTCGAAGCCCAGCTGCCATGTCGAGGACCAGTTTTCCAATGTAAGCAGATCCTGCGTCATACTATCCTGCAGATTGCTTTCACACACTATATTACATAGTTTGGCGTCATCGGCGAATAGTGTTACTTTACCCTGAAGCCCTCGGGTCAAGTCCCTTATGAATATGTTAAAAAGGAACGGGCCCAGGACTGAGCCCTGTGGCACTCCGCTAGTCACCTCCGATGTCTCAGAGAGGGTGCCGTTGACCACCACCCTCTGAAGTCTTCCACTCAGCCAATCATTGACCCATGCAGTTAGTGTCTCACCTAACCCCATCGATTTCATCTTGCTTAATAGTCTACGGTATGGGACGCTATCAAAAGCCTTACTGAAATCCAAGTACACTATGTCCAGAGACTCTCCCGAGTCTACCTTTCCTGTTACCCAATCAAAGAAGCTGATAAGGTTGGATTGGCATGACCTACCCTTAGTGAATCCATGTTGACTGGGATCCCTTAGATTCCCCTCATCCAAGATCGTGTCTAATTTACCTTTAAGTAGTGTTTCCATGAGTCCAGGATGGCCTGGGCCCTAGTGGGTTCTAGTACCATTTGTTTGAGTAATACTCCCTTCATGGATGTTAATATCCTCCTGCTACCACAAGTTGTCGCTGAGAGTGTGTTCCAGTCATGCATATTGTGTGTGTTAATCCTGAAAACTTGACTGGTTAGGTGTGTCTCCAGGGCAGGGTTGACAAGCACTGGGCTGTACTAGGATGTATGTCTTTAATTCTTTGCTGAAAGCGAGTCTGGAGACTGTCATGTCACATGTGTATCTGAAATTATCTGCTAGGAAGTGAGTTGGGAGGCTGTGTTGAGCTAGATGTGTCTTTGGAACTCTCTACTGAAGTATAAGGAGGCTGTGTTGTGCCAAATGTGTCTCTGGAATTCTCTGCTGAAGTGTCATGAGGCTGTGTTGTGCCAAATGTGTATCTGGAATTCTCTGCTGAAGTGAGTCGGGAAACTGTGTTGTGCGGCTGAACAGCATCACTGAGAGGTAATTTCCAGGATACTTCCTTTCCAGCCCTTGGTTAGCAAGGAAACCACTGTTGCCTGCGCAGGTGTCCTGGGTAGAGATAGAAGAGAAGAAAAAAGAAGTGGGGGGAGAATGGCAGAGAAGAGCCAGATGATACAGTGTTACACTCAAATGGAGAATAGTCTGATACTAGGTTCTTCTTTGGAAACAATCCAAATAGCAATAAATCCATGACATATGGGAGAGGGAATTGAGGCCAGGAAACAGAATGATGAACTGTTAAAAATGTAACATCAATGTGTCAGTGCTAGCTGGCATCTCATGAAATTCACTGGAGGAGCCTGTTTGTTCCTCTATTCTCAGTCTGAACCCACCAATCTCTGTTTTGAAAATCTGACCTTCCCACCCCAGCCCCCGCAGACACTCTCACTCTCTCGACACCCTATTCCAGCCCCTGTAGCTACTCTCATTCTGAGGTTATCCTTCTTCCTCTGAGGGTCTTCTCCTACGGCTCATTTGGTAGGCCCTGGGTAGACAGGGCAGAGCCAGGACAAGCCTTTTCTGCACCCAGGGTAGATATTCAGAATTATACAATCCCCCACCCTTCTCCACACACACATTTTAAACATTTGAGCTAGCATTATTCTGAGGGTAAAGAATAGATAAATGAAGCACCAGTGCTGGTTCTCCCCAAGATCAGCAGGAGGTGGGAATGAGGAGACCCAACAAGCCAGTGGTGTCTCTGGACAGATGTATTTGGGTGGCAATAGGGAGGGCAAGGCAAAGTGACATTTCCATATATTATGGTTACAATCACATCACAGAACACCCCCCCCACACACCTTTATATTTGCTATAAAAAAACAACACAAGAAACCCCACTAAGAATCAGCTAGGGCTAGCCCTAGCACTAGGTAGACTAGGCATCTGCCTAAGAAGGCAAATTCTGGGGGCAGTGGAGCAACAATGGTACAAATACAGATAGTGCAGCGCAGATCCTTGACTTTCCTGCTCCATTTGTTCCAAAACAGGACACGACCAGCCGTGAGGTTGTGCTAAAAGCCCTGCCCTGTGCAGACTCTCTTACTGGCGCTCAAGCAAAGGATTAGTTTAGTTTATTTGATTGACCTCAGATATGAACAAAAGAAAAATCTATACGCTTTACAATTTAAAAAAAAGGGTAGGAACAAAATCTATAGTACTGAGGACAAAACAAAAGACAGAGCAAGATCTACAAGAACAAAAGGGAGATGGTGCAGGAAAGGGTAACAAAATATGTCTGGGAAGGCTGGGGAAGGATAATAACAAGTGGAATAGGGAAGAGTAATTTACAAATCTAACTAAAAAGAAAAAGTCTAACTGAAGATCTTGAACTTCAAGTTATAGCAGATAACGAATTGAACATGAGTGTGAAGTAATAGGCTTTTAGTTGAGCCTTAAAGGTTTTTAGAGATGCTGAATAGAGAAGGGAAGGAAAGGAATAGGAAGGAAAAGGGAGATGCTGGACATGGGGTGGGGGGAGATAAGGAAGTGAAGGGTGAGATATTGGATACAGAGGGGAAATAGGGTCTTAAGTTTAAGGTGGGGTTACATGGCTGAAGGTTTGCATAGAATGGTTTGTATAGAATGTCAGATATCTTTGGGCTGACCCTAACCTCAAACCCTACAAAAAAATCTGTCATTTTGCCTCCGAATGGTGCTAGAGATGATGTGGGCAACTAGGTACTATGTTACATATGTGGTAGGACTATCTGTCACCCAGGAGTTTTAGAATAAATGCTATGATCTTTTTCAGGATGTTTTGGGAAAGTGCCTTCCATTATTTCCTAAAGGTTTTCTCTTACACCTGATGCCAACAGAGTTGGAAGAAAGCAATGCTCGACTATTAATGGGTTGTAACATACTAGGGCCTGGAAATTGCCCATTGCCTTCCAAACCCACTGACACTCTACAAGATACTTTGGAAAATAAACTTTCTTAGCAAAATAAGTGTTATTCAGCAGGATAAACTGGAAAAATCTGAGACAGTGGCCCCATTTGCCATTTAGCTGCTGAGAAATTCCTGGAGTTTAGAAACAACCTCTCTAAGGCATGAAAAGTGCTTTTCTTGGTGTATATTGAATGAGGAATCCATTGAAACAAGAGGTTGCTACTTGGGAGTATTGATTTGAAGGGTGGGAAAGGGAAATATTTATTTATTTATTAAAAAATGTATATACCACATAAAAACTATGTGGTTTACAAAATTACATGCATACATATTAAAATACTAAAACATGTTTCGACATAGGAGTTAGTAAGAGTATTACAACACCATGACTCCACCTGCCTTCGAACTGAAGAACTGGTCTGCAGCCCTGAAAGTGGAGGAAAAGTAGGAACTGAAGCTTGAAATCCCCAAAGTTGTTAGATTAGTGATCATTTTGAAATGAAAGGTAGTGATTTGCTCTTTTTTTCTCAGCTTCCTTTTCCCTCTTCATCCACTTCTTAGTCCTCTGTTGCTATTCTTTGCTCTCACTACCCTTCCAAACCATCATCTACCTTTCCCTGAATCTCAATCCCTCACCAGCCCTAGCTCTTTCCCAGTTATTCAACTCCTATTGCATCCAATCCATTTCTTCTCTACACAGCTTCCCTTCTTTATCTTACTCACAATTCCATTTCCATAATCTCTCACCCTGGCTTCTATGGTACACAGTTTCTTAGTCTCCAGAACCTTCATATCTCATCTCCACCCCTTTCTCCAGACACTCATTCTTCCCATCTCCTCTTTTATCTCTAAACATGCTTTCCCCCTTCACATCTGCTTTCAACACTGTTCTCTTCTTGCTCCCTCCCTCCACTTTTCCCCCTTTGCACTCTTTCCATCAAGACACTCTTTCTCCCTGTGCAGTTGTACCTTTCTTCTCTACAGGCAGACATTCTATCTTCTTTTGCATCCATTCCCTAACTCCTTACAGATGCTATTTACTCTTCTAGTTCTTCCCCTCACTGGGTGCTCTTCCCCTTTCTCATCCCCTTCTTTCCCTCTCATTCCTGAAGATATTGTTCCTTCTCATTCCCTCCTTCTATAGAGGCTCTTCCCTCTTTCTTCTCTTCCCTCCTTCTCATACCCCTCCTCCTTCTAATGTTATTTTCCCCTTCTGTCTTTCCCCTTGTAGGGGTGAAAGCTCCTACCACAAACTAGTATATTACAGAGGTTGTCTATACTATTGCCTATGAACCTGCCTCTCAGATCAAAGATACAGTACTTTATGCTTATTCTTATAGAAAGCAAAGACTTTGTTTAAATGTGCTCAGGTAAGCCTGCTAAAGAAGATACCTGTGACCCTGTTAACACTGCAAATTGATTGATATAAGACTGAAATGTGTAAGGTTTTTGGTCACATTGACTTCCAAGATTGTTTGGAACCATAGTTCCTGGAAAAGCATCTAGGATGATGTCAAAAGCCATTCTTGTGTGTGTGTATGTGGGGGGGGGGAGGGGTTGAGCCATAATAAACAGGGCTCAGCCAATTAACAATCAAGAAGTGATCTAATCATTGGTGACATTGCATTTGCTGTTATCAAGATAATATATAAAGAGTATTTGCTGAGGCAAGAGGTGACTATTTTATCTCAACTTATCTCATCTTATCAGCTGGCTTGATCATCAATTTATTAATCAACTTTCAGGATCTTTCTGGTGATATTATGTAGATACTTTTAGATTATCTGTTACTGGAAACACTGTTGCATTAATATTTACACAAAATGTTAAGGGTCAATATTGAAAAGCACTTATCTGGATAAAAGCACCTGCTGCTCACTCAGATATTCAAAGACACCATCTGGATAGTGCCTCTTAATATTCTTTCAGGCCGCCTCTGCACTATGAGCCAGATTTAGTAAATGGTGCCTAAAGTCAGGTGCCGGGAAGATCCATGCTAAGCTGATATTTTATAAAGGGCGCTCCATGCAGAATGCCCTTTAAATAATACTAGCTTAACACATATTTCATACCTAACTTTGGACATTGGCATTTACATCTGCCAAATCTGCTATAAATGCTGGCATCCAATTTACAAGCAGTCGGACACACATTGTATAGTATTCTATACTACTGCACCTAATTTATGGGAATGCCCCAATGCTCTTCCCATAGCCACATCCCTTTGGAGTTGTCTTCTATAAAATTTAGACACGGGTGTTATAGAATAGTACCTACTGGAGATGCACATGTAATTTTTAAATCATTGCCAATTAGTGTAAATTTTTGATTACTGATGCCTCATTAATTAATTTCATTTACTGTTTATTGTGTACAGTATTTGTATTTGCTAAGATCGTCTTTTTTATAGAGTAAATCAAGGCAATTTATAAAACAAAAACTGTCAAGTAAAGAACTCAGTAAAATAAAGAAAAGCAAATCATATATACAGCAAGAGCATTCAATTATTATAGCATTGACTGCAGGTTTCCTCAAATCAAGTTCTTGAATGGACCACCAGTGAGACCTTTTGCCCTAGAAGTCCTTAAAGGCCAATTTTTAAAAATGAGATTTTAGTCCCACTTTACTTTTTTTTTTTAAAGCAGAGATTTCAATCTGAGAGGAGAGAGTAAACCATCCCACAAGAACAGGACTGGAGAAATAAAATGCACTTTTTCTAGTGGATTCTCAGTAAGGGGTTTGGAAGAACGAGCATGTGATCATTCAGAGACTGAAGATGTTAGAAACATAGAAACATGATGGCAGATAATGAAAGATTAGGTTTCTTACCTCTGCTAATCTTCCTTCTTGTAGATATCCTCTGGAGCCTGAACTATCAGGTAATGCATCCATTCCAGCCTTGGCTGCAGAACTTAAAAAATACACCAACCCCCCTCTGCAAAGTCACCTGTGCGGCCATTCCCCTTGAAGTTCAGTAGGTAGCAAAGCAGGAGTATCTAATACAAACAGGAAACACAAGAAAAAGAGAGAGGGATGCGGGGACTCCCCGATTCAAATCAATGCTGCTTATGATAACCAAATACATAATCAACAACCGCCAATAAAAAGCTAAGTTAGGATAATAAGAAATTGAAACATTTCACACCTGCAAACCTGAGGAACAGGTCACTAAAGAAAAACCATCCTAAAGAGCAGAAGAGACACCATCCCAGGATCCCTAAAACCCCATAAGCTTAAATAAAAGGACAAGCTGGTCAAAGAGAGAAAGCCAACTTACCAGTTACTGGCAGGCAACCTATGAATTGGACAAAACAGATGGGCGGGACTTCAGGCTCCAGAGGATATCTACAAGAAGGAAGATTAGCAGAGGTAAGAAACCTAATCTTTCATTCTTGTACAATTCCTCTGGAGCCTTAACTATTGGGTCATATCAAAGCAGTCCCAAATCTCAGGGGGGGCCCAATGAGCCCGCCGCCAGAACAGAAGAGCCAAATGCCGCAACACCCATCGCTGCCACATCAAGCCGGTAAAACCCGGAAAAACAATATGAAGGGAAATCCTCTTGGCCGCCCGACAAATCTCCTCAGGTGAGACCACATAAGAGTCAGCCCACGAGGAAGCCCTTCCTTCGGGAGAGTGAGCCCTTATGCCAAGGGGAGGCTGCTTCCCTGAAGCCACATGGGCCGCGGAAATGCCCGCATGCAACCAATGCAAGAAGGTAGCTTCGGAAGCAGGCCGACTCCGGCGTGCGGGGTCTGCCAGGACAAAGAGATGGTCCGACAGATGGAAGTCGTTAGTAGCCTCAAGGCATCACAAAAGGAGACGCCGCACCTCTAGTGACCGCAAAACACGGGTCTTAGACTTGGAACCTGACAGGACAAAAGTGGGTAGCCGAACTACCTGGGAGACATGGACTGCTGACCCCACGTGCAGAAGAAAAGAAGACATGGTCCTCAAAACAACCACAGACTTCGTAATGCGGAGAAAAGGATCCCTGCATGACATAGCCTGAAGCTCCGACAGACCTTGAGCAGAAGCGACCATAACAAGGAAATCAGTCTTAACAGCAACATCTCTCAGAGAAATCCCAGTCAGGGGTTCATAGATCAGACAAGCCAGTGAGTGGAGAACCAGACTCAGATCCCTTGGAGAACCCAGCAGTCGCAAGGGAGGCCGCAGCCTCCCCGCCCCCCCAAAAGAAGCCTACAACATCATGGGGAGACACCAGAGAACCCACGAGAGAAGAGGGACCCGAACATGACAGTCCTGCAACAGGGACCTGGAAGAAGAAACCGCCAGACCCTTCCTGAGGCCAGCCCACAGGAAGGCCAGAACAGGCGCCACCGATGGGGCCAAAGGATCCATGTGAACTGCTACACACCAGGCCAAAAAGCACCTGTAGGCCTTCGTGGAGGCTGACCCCATCGAATTCCTGTTGCCATGAAGAAACTTGCCAATGACAGCAGAAGAGAAGCCCTTAGCCCTCAAGGCCGCGCATATAGCCTCAGGTCGCAAGACCAAGCCGTCCGGAACTGGAAGGGCTATTGGGCCCTGCATGAGCAATCTCCGATGGCAAGGAAGACACAGACCCTTCAACCGTACAAGGTTTGCATACCAAGGACAGCCGGGCAAGTTAGGGGCCACTAGGAAGACCGGACTAGAGAGCTGGGTCACGGGGATCCCATGGGGACGCCCCCCTAGGGTCGCGGGGATCCCGTGGGGACGCCTCCGAGGGTCGCGGGGTTCCTGCGGGGTTGGATCGCAGTGCACGACTCAAGCCGCGAGGGTAGTCTCCTTCTCCTTACCTGCCCTGCCGCAGCACACAGCCGACCGGAAGTCTTCCCGATGTCAGCGCTGCCGTCGGAGGGAGGGCTTAAGCAAAGCCCTCCCTTTCTCCGACGTCAGCGCTGACATCGGGAAGACTTCCAGTCGGCTGTGTGCGGCAGGGCAGGTAGGGAGAAGGCAATGGCGTACGAAAGAGGGGGGGGGGCGGTCCGCCCCAGGGAATGTGCACAGCCGGTCAGGTCCCCCGATCGACCGACAACAGGCCCGGCCGACAAACCTCCCTGTCCTGTAGTCGCGAATCTAAATTACCTCTTACAGCAGCTTCAATACTCCAGCTGCTGTAAGAAGGTAATTTAGATTCGCGGCTACAGGACAGGGAGATTTGTCCGACCGGGCCTGTTCTGTTGTCGGTCGGGTGGGGAAGCGCCACAAAGGTAAGGGGCAGGGAGGGAGAAAGGAAGGAAAGGTGGAGTGGAGAAGAAAAGATGCTTAAGGTAAAACTGAGGGGGGAGAAGGCCGCTGAAAGCACATGGGGAAGACAGAGGAGGGAAAAGGACGCTGAAAGCACATGGGGAAGTCAGAGGAGGGAGAAGGACGCTGAAAGCACATGGGGAAGACAGAGGAGGGAGAAGGATGCTGAAAGCACATGGGGAAGACAGAGGAGGGAGAAGGACGCTGAAAAGCACATGGGGAAGACGGGGGGGGGGGGAGAAGCATGCTGCCTGACAGGACATGGGGAAGATGGGGGGGAAGAAGGACGCTGAAAGGAAATGGGGAAGAGAGAGTGGGGAGAAGACGCTGGCAGGGAAGAAGACAGAGATGCCAGACTATGGGGGGAGCGGAGGGAAGAAGATGGGTGCCAGACCAATTTAGGAGGGGGGAGAAAGGGAGAGGCACAGTAACAGAGCAAATGGAAGACACAGAGAGAAGAAAGACAGTGGATGGAAGGAATTGAATGAGAACATGAAGAAAGCAGAAACTAGGCAACAAAGGTAGGAAAAAATTCTTTTTTTTTTTTTTTTGCTTCAGGATAAAGTAGTATATTAGTTGTGTTGATAAAATTTATAAACATTAGAGGCTCTGGTAGAAACCCGTTTACAAAGTATGTATTCTTCCCAATTAATATTTCCAAATTAATAAAGTCTTTTTGCTTATTTTTAAATGGGTTTCTACCAGAGCCTTTAATTCAGTAGCATAATTAAATGAAATAACTATTTCTGTAGTTTATAGGGACGGGCGGGGACGTAGGGGATTCCTCGTGGGGACGGGCGGGGACGGAGGGGATTCCTCACGGGGACGGGTGGGGACGGAGGGATTTACTCGCGGGGACGGGTGGGAGTCCTCACGGGGACGGGTGGTGACGGGTGGGACTTTGGCGGGGACGGGTGGGATTTCTGTCCCCGCGTAACTCTCTACACCGGACCTGGGTTGAGATGCCACCCAGCCCAGAACGTATCCTATCATAGGCCACGGGGAAAAGCCATACAGAAGTTCCCCATCAGTCCATGGTTGAACCAGAGCGCTGAGCCCTGCTCTGCTGATCTCCTGTCGGTGGCTGAAGAACCGGTCCGCCTTCCGGTTCCCTGAGGATGCTATCAGATCGAAGGCGGGGTGACCCCTCCGAAGAAACATGGCTTTGAACGCGAGCCCGGACAGGGACCATTCTCTTGGGTCCAAAATCTGACAACTGAGGAAGTCTACCGGCACATTGTCCACCCCTGCCACAGGAGTGGAGGACAAGGCCAGCAGATGCTTCTCTGCCTAGGCAACGAGCATCCGAGCCTCTAGGCTCAGAAGACTCCTCATGCCCCTCTGACAAGAAGGCATAGGCAACCACCGGCTCAATGTCCGAGAATACACAGAGAATCCCATGAAATCAAAGCAGGCCAGACAGACCATACACATCTCCGGCCGATTGAACAACCATCTGCTCTCCAACGCAGTCCACCAACAGTGGACCGGCACAGACTGGCAAACTGCTCCCCAACCGGAGAGACTCGCGTCTGTCACTAGAGGAACCCAGTCCAAGACACGCAGAGGGAACCCTCTGTACAGAGAAACCAGGATCAACCACAACACCAGTATCAACCACAACACCAAGCATGGCAACTTCACCCCAGCACATCCCACCGAGGATTCCACCGGGACAGAAGGGACAACTGAAGAGAACGGATGTGAGCCCTTGTCCACGGATCATAACTATGACCAATAGACCCATAGACCCAATACCTGCAGATACTGCCAGGCTGTCGGGGCTGGAGCCACTAACACCTCCCAACTGCACTCAGAAGCTTGATCGTCCCGGAGTCCGTCAGAAACACTTGGTTCCTGCCCACATGTAACCAGACCCCCACGTACTCCAAGTCCTGTGGCAGCTCGAGGCGACACATCATGAGATGGATCACCCAGCCAAGACTGCCCAGCAGTCACCGATTGGCGAACTGCCAAGAGCCTTCCACCAAAGAGGGAGCTCTGATCAGCCAGCCGTCGAGGCACTGATGGACTTGCACCCCCAACGAGCACAGATGGACAGCCACCACCACCATGACTGTGGTGAATGATCTGGGTGCCGACACCAACCCGACGGGTAGTGCCGCGATCTGAAAGTGCTTCCCGAGAACATGCAACCTCAGGAACCTCCGATGATCCGGAAAAAAACAAAACAAAAAAATTGAGATGTGGAGGTACACTTTCAAGAAATCCAAGGAAGCCAAAAACTCCCCGAGCGCCACAGCTGCCGCCACTGAATGCACCAGCCGGAAACGTGGAACTCATAGGACGGCGTTCACTGCCTTCAGGTCCATAATTGGTCAGCAATCTTCAGAGTACTTTCATTAGCATGATGAAGGAAAGGCGCAGATGCTCAAGGCCTGGCCCAGGCAAGAGGCGGGAGCTTGCTTTCACTCTCACAACCAGCAGAAGGGGTAAGGAGCGTGTTTGAGAGGAAGCGGGCGGATGCCGCTTTCAGCACGGGGGTGCGATGCGGTTCTCGCGGGGGGGGCATTCGTGGGGGGGTTGTGATGCCGGTTCGGGGGGTGCAATGCCAGTTAGAGCGGGGGGGAGGGGGTGATGGAGCAGCGCCGGTAGCCTTGGGTGGGGGGGGGTTGGTGGAATGAATCAAAGCAAGTTTCCATTGATTCCTATGGGGAAACTCGCTTTGATATACAAGTAACTTGATTTACGAGCATGCTTCTGGAACAAATTATGCTCGTAAACCAAGGTTCCACTGTACTAGGAATTGAGAAATAAAGTCACGAGCAGAAGAAAACTAGAAGTTCTCAGCAAGGCTGCAGAATCAAACTGAACTTCAAAGGGAGTGGCCGCACAGGTGACATCGCAGAGAGGGTTGGTGTTATTTTTAAGTTCTGCAGCCAAGGCTGGAATGGATGCATTACCCGATAGTTCAGGCTCCAGAGGGATTGTACAAGAAAGGCCAAATGGCCCATCCAGTTTGCCCATCCACAGTAACTATTATCTCTTCCTTTCTCTAAGAGATCCGACGTGACTATCCTATGCTTTCTTGAAATCAGACACAGTCTCTGTCTCCACTACCTCTTCCGGGAGACTGTTCCACACATCTATCACCCTTTCTGTCAAAAAGTATTTCCTTAGATTACTCCTGAGCCTATCACCTCTTAACTTCATCCTATGCCCTCTCATTCCAGAGCTTCCTTTCAAATGAAAGAGACTCGACTCATGTGCATTTACACCACATAGGTATTGAAACATCTCTATCATATTTCCCCTCTCCCGTTTTTCCTCCAAAGTATACAGATTGAGATCTTTAAGTCTGTCCCCATACGCCTGATGACAAAGACCATGCACCATTTTAGTAGCCTTCCTCTGGACCAACTCCATCCTTTTTATATCTTTTTGAAGATGCGGCCTCCAGAATTGTTCACAATTTCTTTTTTTTTTTTTTTTTTGTAATTCTTTATTTATAACAAGCACAAATGCCAACTGGAAAAGCACAACAGAGCAAAACAGGCAACAACACTGCTCCGGAGAATATACAATATTCTAAATGAGGTCTCACCAAAGTCTTATATAGGGGCATCAATACCTCCTTTTTCCTATTGGCCATACCTCTCCCTATGCACGCTAGCATCCTTCTAGCTTTTGCCATCACCTTTTCAAGCAGTTTGGCCACCTTAAGATCATCACATGCAATCACATCCAAGTCCTGCTCTTCTGTCGTGCACATAAATTCTTCACCCCAGGAACAGGAACATATGGAATTGTTAATACAGCAAGGCAGTCTGGTGTCCTGGTGTAGAAAGCTTTATATGTAGGTATTTTAAATTGAGCTTTATATTCAATCAGTAACTAATGCAGTTTAAGAAGGGGAGAAATGTAATCTCTCTGCTTAGCCCTACACAAGATACAAATTGCTGCATATTGTAGTGTTTGGAGTCTTAGAGATACCAAAGTAGACAGCATTACAATAGTCAAGACAGGATCCGACAAAAGCATGGGATAAAGTGTGTAATGCGTTTTGATCTAAATAGCTGAACACCGATCTAATTGGTGAAGGGCCATAAAGCCTATTTTCGGAACTGATGAAATTTGAGAAAAACCTGTTTGGAATCCAAAATTGCTTCTAAATATCTGAAATTGTCAGCCAGAAAAAACATTAGTGTCATAGATGGAGAAGAAGCATGCAGTTGTTTTTTGTGGATTTATTAGTGTTCCTGCAGCCAATCCGCATTCATACCTTAACAAGATTTTAAAATGCTTCTAAAGTAGGTTGAGTATAAGTAGACCATTGCAAACTTAGACCTGGAGATTCTAAATTACATTCAACATTATTTGTAATAGTTGAAAAAAAAAATGATTGCAAAGTAGTAACCTTTACAAGAAAATATTGGGCTAGATTATCTGCAGTGGAAACAGTGTAAGAATCTAAGACTGGATGAAATTGAGCGAGCTTAGTTAAAACTGAAAAGTTTTTGGAGTCAATGGGATTTTCAATTAAATTGGTGTAGAAAGTTCTCCTTGCCTTTTTCAGTTGGGCAGTATAGAAGTACTGCTGGAGTTTGCAGGCATGACAATTTTCAGGTGTTTCATTCTTATGCCAGAGATGCTCAGCATGCCACACACGATATTTTGAAAGAAGAAGACCATAATAGCATCATGTTTATGTTTGGGAATTGAACCCTTTATGTAGTGAAGAGGGGCCACTTCATTGAATTTATTGAGAAGAAATGAGTCCCATAAATGAAGCTGTTTCTCCAAAGATAAAATAAGAAAATTGGTAAAAGGTCTGAAAAACTGTAGAGAGATCTACAGTGTGTACGGTCCAGGAGAGCATGGCAGATCAAAATATTTTTTTAGCAGCTTAGCAAATAGGAAGGGTTAGATGTGACCAAGTTTAATGTGTGACCTGTTTAATGGGTTGGCCATACTTGGACAGACCTTTAAGATCAGCTAAAAAGATAATAAAACAATTTGTTCATTTATGGGATGGCAGGTCGACATGAATGTTAAAGTCACTTAAGACAATAAGGTTGGAAAATATGATAGTGGCATTAGCTAAGGTCTGGTAGACCAAGTCCCATTCTGCAGCAGTTAGAGAAGGTGGGCGGTAGAAAAATAAAATATGTATAATAGGACAACAGGCCACTTCAAACAAAAGTACTTCCAAGTACGGGAAGGGTTACTGGTTGGAAGCAGCCAATCCAAAAAAATAATGGCCAGACCTCCTCCATGTTTGGATAACCTAGCTGAGAATAATGTAGTATAGGTGGGAGGTAAGCAGCGGAACATGTAGCATTCCTGACCCAGGAGGAACCAGGTTCCTACAAGACACAATAAATCCAAGTGATACTGACATATAAGATCAGATATCAAGCGGGATTTTTTATGTAGAGAATGGTAATTAAGTAAGACCACATACTAATGATGTGGCAGATGATAAAGGTAGATGATCAGGTTTACAGTATATCATATTACTAACCTCTCTAGTGCATGGTGATGAAATGCTTAGTGAAGGGAGGCGGCCATACAGCACTGGGATGGAATCACCTATAATCACTGAGTGATTGATTGAGCAACTTACAGGAAACAAAGGGGGGAAAAAAAAAAGAGAAACAAGATATAAACAATTAAAAATGTTCCAGGATCTAAGAAGTGCTATAAATAATGATAAGATCATATAATCTCAAGGAGCTCGCCTAAGGAGTACGAACTGCTCCTTACGAGTGCTCCTTGCATTGCCGTGGTGTGAATATTGCAAATAGTATAGTTTAAATAGTCACTTTTGGTCGCGTGGGTCATGTGACTGCCTTCGGGAAGCTGATGTTGATAAGCCAGTAGGTCTCAGTAGTCACTGTCAGGCTGGAACTGGAGGAAATAAAACAAAATACTGCAGTCAAAGCAAAGGTTAAGCAACACTCATGAAAGTCACAGGGTAAGTGGCATGAATTTTGCAACTATTATAGTTGAAAAAGTCACTTTCAGTTATGTTCAAATGACGCGCGGGCATCTGTTTAGGGTACCTGGGTAACATGAGAGCAGTGTGGGAGCAAGGCCTTCATAAATCACAGTCAGACAAGGATGCAAGGTGAAACAAAAGCCCCTTTATTAAACATTGCTGAACCTGGTTACTTCTCAAATACAGTCAATAAAGAATAATGTTTCTTCAAGCTCAGAGGCAAACTCTGCACAGCCCTTAAACCCTCAGCCTCTTACAGGGCTGGCTCCAGCCAGATCTTCTAAACGAAATTCTTGTACATCCAAAGTTAAAGCTTGGCCTACTTTAGCTGGCTTCTAGTGACTTACACATATACATGCAGGAGAGACCCAAACTCCAGGACACCTCCCAGAGCCTCTGCCTCAGACTCACTCCTGGAGACCTCTTCCTTCGGGGTCTCTCTGTTCTGTCTTCCCTGAAGGCTTTTACTTCCTGCTCCCTGTTAAGCCCCACCCCTCTAGTCAGACAGCCTAACATTCCTTTGCTTATGTTTACAGATACCAGATGACATTTTAAATAAACGTATTTGTCCACACAGTGGTTTGACCTATGTCCCTGCCCCACTTCTTTTTTGTTCCTAGGGATACCAGATGTCCAGATGTCCTCTTTTTTAGAGAACTGTCTGGGTACCTGGACAGATTTTCAAAATTCAGCAGTTTATTCGGGTTTTGGAAGGCCTGAGCTCGTGGATGCATCTGTAGGGCTTCTATGCGTGGATGTGACATAATGTGACATCATACGCATGCACGCGTATAATGTCATCACATTACCTCCATACATGTTTGGAGGTCCTCCAGATGTGGCCCAGACTCAGGGAAGACAAGACGAGGTCTGTGTGTGGGTGGGCTGGGGCAGAACACAGCGGGACCACATGTCCTCTTTTTTTAAAAAAATTATTTATTCATTTTTAAAACACATTCAATAAGTGGAAAACAGAATAAATTAATCATTTTACACTATAGACATCACTTAAATTTTTCAAGATTCATACATATTAATACTCTCCCCCCACCCAACCCAATCTTTTCCATTAGAGTAACTATAAAATTTTCCCATAATTTTAGTATTATATTATATTATACATATTTTAAACAGAAAATACATATATATATCCATTCACTTATTTTTCAAACCATAAAATTTATCATCCTTCCCCCCTGTTACCATCCGTAAAAATAGTCGATTAAAGACCTTATATACCTCCCACCCCTTCCCCCTCCCTGGATATGCATATTATCTAATAACAAACCATAACTATAGAGATTCTACAAAGGATGTCAATGGGCCCCAAATTAATTTAAAATTTTCATTATTCCCTAATTTAACAGTGTTCATTTTCTCATAATTATATATTAGACATAAACTTGCCCACCAGAATGTAAAGTTGAGACGATCCCAGTTTTTCCAGTTTCGTGTAATCAACAGTATAGCCGTACTTGTCATAATTAAAAGGAGACATCTTTTATGTTTATCTAGAGGATCTTTGATATGCAAAATGGTACACAAATTATTATTTCATAAGTTAAAGGAATCTCAGAATTTAAAATATTATTAATATGTCCCCAAATTGATTTAAAAAAAAAAACAAAATCTGAATTTTAGGGCAATAAAACAGTAGATGGTCTAATGTTCCTATGTCTAGGTGACAGTGCCAGCATCTATTAGATTTAGAATTATCTAACTTATTCAATCTAACTGGGGCCAAAAAGAACGATGTAACAAAAAGAACCAAGTTTGTTTCATAGATGCTGATGCTGAGTGTACACCTCATCCTCCAAGACCAAATACGTGGCCATCGAGATGCTCCAAATATCTCTAAGAGCGTTTGTGGGTTTCTTATTCATAAGTTTAGATATTAATTTATACCACTTGGCAGCTTGATGCCCTAGAATATCTGCCTGAAAACAGAGGAATTGCAGACTATAAAAATTTTTCAAATTACGCCACTCAGGGAACCCTTTCTGAATAGCCTGTTTCAGTTGCAACCATTTATAAAATTGAAATTTTAAGATACAAAAAGATTGTTGCAACCGTGAAAAATCAAGCAGTTTTCCATTTGAAGTAACATCCTCTAATGCTCTTATGCCTACTTGCATCCAATCTTTCCAGGCAATTTTTGACCCGCCTATTTGTATCTTGGATAAGTTAGCCATAGTGACTGACACAAAGACTGTTCTATAGGAATTTCAGTTAATTTATTTATACATATCAGGGTCTTCCAAGTAACCAAAATAATGTTATTATCCCTAGCATAACTAGGTAGTTTAATGTCTAATACATTAGACAAACGCATTGGGGACATAATTTTCCATTCAAAAATTAACCACTCTGGATAATGTTCCATTAGGTCAGGCAGGATCCAGTACATACCCTGACGCAGAATATAGGCCTGATGATACCTATAGAAATTTGGAAAATTTACCCCTCCCTCCTCAATTGATTTTTGTAAAGATACTAAAGCTATTCTAGCAGTTTTGCCCATCCAAATAAATTTGATAAGAATACTATTCAATTTTTTGTAAAAAGAACTTTGAAAATAAATTGGTAACGTTCCCATTTGATAACACACCACAGGTAAAATCATCATTTTCACTGTTTGAACTCTCCCCCATCAAGATAAGTGTAACGGATTCCATTGCTAACACATTTCTATAACCTTTAACAATAAATATTTTTCATTTATTTTCATTGTTTCTTCCAGTGACTTATAAATCCATATTCCTAAATATTTTATACCCTCTTCTTTCCAAAGAAAAGAGAAATGATCAAACAGTCCTTTTGAGAATGTATATCAAGCGGAAGGATTTCCCTAGTACTAAGTATTGTAGATTACTGCAACAGCCTCTACCTATCATGCCCAAACTACATGATAAAACAACTACAGACTGTTCAGAACACGGCCCTCAGACTCATCTACTCCCTCGGCAAATATGACCACATCACCAATGCATACCTAGACTCACACTGGCTACCAATAAAAGCAAGATCCCAGTTCAAATTCTACTGTCTACTATACAAAGTAACACACGGAACAGCACCCAGCTACCTAAACAACAGACCGTAACCTCTCACACAGATTAAGGAGAACTCAGAGCCTATTCATTTACCCCCCATCTCAATGGTACACGACGAAAGAAACTATACGACAGCCTTTTAGCGACACAGGCAGCAAAGATTGACACTACCATCTTCAATCTACTGATCAAATCAACAGACATTAAAGTATTCCGAAAAGAAATCAAAACTCATCTCTTCAAAAAACACTTCCCATCATCTTAACCTCACTATAGCACTAGAAAATACTCTCATGAACACCACCACCACCACCATAGCAATACCTCAACATTGTACAACTCACTTCAGTATCCCGACTGTATTCAAGTTCAAGTTTATTATTTGATGAATCGCCTATATAACATTCTAAGCGATGAACAAATTTAAAAACAGCTTATGAGGTAACAGACAATATTAGAACAGTTTTAAAACAACAATTTTAGACAACGGATGTTATTAAGACACAAATAAAAAGTCAAATTACTTATAAATTTTCTTAGGGCATGTGGTTTAGTGACAGACATAATTTAAAGGGGAAGAGGGAAAAAAGTTACAATTTTATCAATCAGAAAAACACAAAAGAGGTAAAAACACAAGGATGGGGGAGATAAAAAAAAAAATAATAATAATAATATTATTTCTATTCATCACAACAACCTATTATTATCTACTATTTGCTTTCAATTTCTCCTGGAAATGTCCAGACTAACATTTGTAACTTGATACATTCTTGATTCTATGTACTATAACGCTCCTGGAAATGTCCAGTCTTCTAACTTGTAATCCGCTTAGAACCGCAAGGCACAAGCGGAATAGAAATCACTTATGTAATGTAATGTAATTTATTCCAATTTATTTTATATCCTGAAAACTTTCAATCAAGTCCAATAAATGTGGAATAGTAGATTCAGGATTACTCAAATGAAGCAAAATATCATCCCGACCAGCATAATAAGGAATACCCCGAATCTCCTCTGCTTGTTGAATAGCCAATAATAAAGGTTCCAATACAATATCAAATAACAGAGGAGATAAGGAACATCCCTGCCTGACTCCCCTCTCCAGACGAAAACCATCTGAAAAAGAATCTTAAATAATAAAATGCTAGCCGCGTGATGGACAGCCAAGGAAAAAGAAAGAAAGAAAGCGGCTAAGCAGAGAGAGAGAGAAAGAAATAAAGACAAACAGACACACACACATATATTCTAGCACCTGGACAGCCGAGGAAAAAGAAAGAAAGACAGAAATACAGAAACAGGCTAAGAGGAGAGAGAGAGAAAGAAAGAAAGACAGACACATACATCTATTCTAGCACCCGTTAATGTAACGGGCTGAAAAACTAGTTATTTATATACAATCTGGCCAAAGGGGAGTTATACAAAGCTTTGATCATTTGTATAAATCCAGAACCCACTCCAAACCAATCCATTGCTTGGTACATAAAAGTCCATTCTACACGATCAAATGCCTTCTCCGAATCCAAAGATACAGAGAAGGCTGGATCCTCCATGGATTTTGTTAATGTCAACATATGAAGAGCCAATCTAGTGTTATGTGAGGAATGTCTATGAGCAACAAATCCGGTTTGGTGCATATCTAGCCAAGCGTATGGCCAATAACTTAGCCAACAGTTTTCCAGCGGGCTGCTGGGCACGATGGACCCCAGGCTGAACTGAGGCAGGTATGCAAAAGCGGAAGTATGGTGGTGTTGGGTAATTTCAACTACTCTGGAATAGACTGGAGCATTGGACACTCAAATTGCACGAGAGAAACAAAATTCCTGGAGGCGATGAGGGACTGTTTCATGGAACAGCTGGTCACGGAACCAACACGTGGAGATGCCACTCTTGACCTAATCCTCAACGGGCTAGGGGGACCCGCAAAGGAGGTGGTAGTACTAGCGTCACTAGGAAACAGCAATCACAACATGATCCAGTACAAGCTAAAAATAGGAACATCAAAGGTGAAAAGAACCACAACGACAGCACTCAATTTCAGAAAAGGAAATTACGAGGCCATGAGGAAAATGGTGGGAAAGAAGCTCAGCAACAGCTCAGGGAAGATGGAGACTGTAAAGGAAGCCTGGGCCCTACTCAAGAACACGATGCACGAAGCACAAAACCTGTACATCCCCAGGTTTAGGAAAGGGTGCAAAAAGAATCGAACAAAAAACCCGGTGTGGATAACAAATGCAGTGAAAAAGGCGATAAGGGACAAGAAAACATCTTTCAGAAAATGGAAAAAGGACACAACAAAGGACAACCAGAAGGAGCATAAAAGGCAACAAAAAGACTGTCACCGAGTGGTTAGAAAAGCAAAAAGAGAATATGAGGAAAGACTGGCGGGGGAAGCAAGAAACTTTAAACCATTCTTCAGGTATGTGAAGGGGAAACAACCAGCCAGGGAGGAAGTGGGACCATTGGACGATGGAGACATGAAGGGAGTGGTAAAGGAGGAAAAAGAGATAGCTGACAGGTTAAACAAGTTCTTCTCGTCAGTCTTCACAAGAGAGGACACATCCAATATCCCAGAACCCGAGGAGCTCATAAACGGAGACCATGATGAAAATCTGGTCCAACTAGAGGTAAGCCGAGAGGATGTCCTCCGACAGGTAGACAGACTGAAGAGCGACAAATCACCTGGTCCAGACGGCATCCAGCCAAGGGTACTAAAAGAACTGAGAAACGAAATAGCGGAAACACTTCGCCAAATATGTAACCTATCCTTAAAAACTGGGGAGATCCCAGAGGACTGGAAAATTGCAATCGTCACGCCCATCTTTAAGAAGGGATCAAGGGGTGACCCAGGAAACTACAGGCTGGTGAGCTTAACCTCGGTCCCGGGAAAGATGATGGAAGCACTGGTTAAGGACGCAATCTGCGAACACTTAGAAAACAATGGACAACTGAAGGCGAGCCAGCACGGCTTCTGCAAGGGAAGGTCGTGCCTCACGAACCTACTGTACTTCTTTGAGGGAATAAATAGCCAGATGGATAAAGGGGAATCCATAGACATCATTTACCCTGACTTCCAAAAAGCCTTTGACAAGGTACCTCACAAACGACTACTCAAGAAGCTGTGGAACCAAGGGGATGTCCACCGATGGATCAAACGCAGGCTGGCTGGCAGGCAGGAGGGTTGGAGTAAAGGGCCATTACTCAGACTGGCAATGGGTCACGAGCGGAGTTCCACAGGGATCGGTGCTGGGACCGCTCCTGTTCAATAAATTTATTAATGACCTGGAGACGGGGACAAAATGTGAGGTTATTAAATTTGCTGATGACACCAAACAGGGTTAGAACCTTGGAAGACTGCGAAGACCTACAAAGGGACCTAACGAGACTGGAAGAGTGGGCAAAAAAGTGGCAAATGAGTTTTAACATAGAGAAATGCAAGGTCATGCATGTAGGGAAAAAGAACCCAATGTTCAGCTACAAAATGGGGGGATCATTGCTAGGGGTGAGCAACCTTGAAAGAGACCTGGGGGTGATGGTGGACACAACATTGAAAGCATCGGCACAGTGTGCGATAGCCTCAAAGAAAGCGAACAGAATGTTGGGTATCATTAAAAAGGGTATCACAACCAGACGAAGGAAGTCATCATGCCGCTGTATCGTGCAATGGTGCGCCCACACCTAGAGTACTGTGTCCATTACTGGTCGCCATACCTCAAGAAGGACATGGCAGTACTGGAGGGGGTCCAGAGAAGAGTGACTAAACTGATAAAAGGTATGGAAAACTTTTCATACGCTGACAGGTTGAAAAAGCTGTGGCTGTTCTCCCTAGAGAAGAGGAGACTTAGAGGAGACATGATAGAAACCTTCAAAATCCTGAAGGGCATAGAGAAAGTAGACAGGGACAGATTCTTCAGACTGTGGGGAACCTAGGGGTCACTCGGAAAAATTGAAAGGGGACAGGTTTAGAACAAATGCTAGGAAGTTCTTTTTTATCTAGAGGGTGGTAGACACATGGAACATGCTTCCAGAGGTTGTGATTGGCCAGAGCACAGTACAGGGGTTCAAGGAAGGTTTAGATAGGTTCCTAAAGGATAAGGGGATTGAGGGGTACAAATAGAAGCAGAGGTAGGTTATAGAAATGGTCAGGAACCACTTCACAGGTCATAGACCTTATGGGCCGCCGCTGGAGAAGACCGCTGGGCGCGATGGACCTCTGGTCTGACCCAGTGGAGGCAACTTCTTATGTTCTTAGGTCTGACCCAGCGGAGGCATTGCTTATGTTCTTATGTAGTTTGAAACCAATAAAGGATCTTTATTTGGCTTCGGCAAAACTATAGTCAAAGATTCTGCCATAGTACCTGAAATGCAGTTTTTATTCAGTTGAGTTTGATATAATTTTAATAAATAAGGCATTAATGTATTTTGAAATGATTTATAAAACTCCACAGTGTATCCATCTCTTCCTGGAGCGGTTCCAACTCTAAGGGACTTCAATGCTGCTTGAATCTCCTTCAGCATGATAGGTGCATCAAGAGATCCTTTTATATGCTCGGGAATTTTAGGACCCTCGATTAAATTTAAAAACTCTAAACCATCAAGTTCTTTATTTGAATAAAGCTCAGAAGAATACAAAGTTTAATAATATTTCAAAAACTGTTTTAATATATTATCAACTAGCTGATGGCCCGGCGTTGTAATAACACTGTAAATGGATTCAAATAAAGATACTTTATAGTAATGTAATGTAATGTAATTTATTTCTTATATACCGCTACATCCGTTAGGTTCAAAGCGGTTACAGAAAATATACATTAAAAATTATGAGCAAGAAAGGCACTTTGAAATTCCCTCACTGTCCCGAGTGGTGAATGAAATTATTTTTTTACAGCTTTATAAAAAGTACAATATTCAAATTATAATGTGAAATATTTGACAAAATGAATACAATACAACTAACACAAAACTTGATTATAAACAACATTTTTAGTTTCACCTCCAGGAGCAAGAACATATAAATTCTTGGGTGAACCCACCCTTGAGCAAGCAACATAGAGTTGTCCATGGGAAAAACAGGGGGATCTTATATCCACTCCACAGTATGTAATAGTCTGTCCCTGTGATTTGTTGATTGTGATAGAGAATGCAAGTCTCACTGGAATTTGCAATCTCTTAAACTGAAAAGGAAGATGTGTTGGAATAAGTGGTATCCGCGGGATAAATACGGTTTCACCTTGTCCCTGTCCCGAACAAAAGTTTCAGTATTGATTTAAACAACTAAATATGTGGAAACTCAGGTTGAAAAGAAACTCCATGCAGTTTTTTCCCGTACTCATGTAATGTAATAACATTATGAACTGGGGTGCATGAAGGAAACAGTTACAAACACAGTTAGAACATACAAACTCTATATGTATGGTGCCCGTGGTAGAATAGTAACGATGTCCCTAGTGGTTATAGTATCATAAAAAGTGTTTTATAGTTGGAATTACTGTGAGAATGGCAGCTTTTTACATTTTTTCCATTGACATGAATGGGTGAAATCAGATTTTCTGTTTGTAGCTCCGCCCACATGTGCAGGTGGGCCGCGAGACCCCCAGAACATATCACCCCAGGTAGTGAGGGATCTGCATACCAAGTTTCGTTCAAATCGGGCAAGCCGTTTTTGCGTTGGCAGCTTTTTACATTTTTTCCATTGACATGAATGGGTGAAATCAGATTTTCTGTTTGTAGCTCCGCCCATGTGTGCAGGTGGGCCGCGAGACCCCCAGAACATATCACCCCAGGTAGTGAGGGATCTGCATACCAAGTTTCGTTCAAATCGGGCAAGCCGTTTTTGTGTTGGCAGCTTTTTACATTTTTTCCATTGACATAAGAACATAAGAACATAAGAAGTTGCCTCCGCTGAGGCAGACCAGAGGTCCATCTCGCCCAGCGGTCCGCTCCCGCGGCGGCCCATCAGGCCCATTGCCTGAGCAATGGTCCCAGACTATCCCTATAACCTACCGCTACTCTTATCTGTACCCTTCAATTCCTTTATCCTCTAGGAACCTATCCAAACCTTCTTTGAAGCCTTGTAACGTGCTCCGGCCTATCACAGCCTCCGGAAGCGCGTTCCATGTGTCCACCACCCTCTGGGTGAAAAAGAACCTTCTGGCATTTGTTTTAAACCTGTCTCCTTTTAATTTTTCCGAGTGCCCCCTTGTACTTGTGGTTCCCCGTAATCTGAAAAATCTGTCCCTGTCTACTTTTTCTATACCCTTCATGAATGGGTGAAATCTGATTTTCAGTTTGTAGCTCCGCCCACGTGTGCAGGTGGGCCGCGAGACCCCCAGAACATATCACCCCAGGTAGTGAGGGATCTGCATACCAAGTTTCGTTCAAATCGGGCATGCCGTTTTTGCGTTGGCAGCTTTTTACATTTTTTCCATTGACATGAATGGGTGAAATCAGATTTTCTGTTTGTAGCTCCGCCCACGTGTGCAGGTGGGCCGCGAGACCCCCAGAACATATCACCCCAGGTAGTGAGGGATCTGCATACCAAGTTTCGTTCAAATCGGGCAAGCCGTTTTTGCGTTGGCAGCTTTTTACATTTTTTCCATTGACATGAATGGGTGAAATCTGATTTTCAGTTTGTAGCTCCGCCCACGTGTGCAGGTGGGCCGCGAGACCCCCAGAACATATCACCCCAGGTAGTGAGGGATCTGCATACCAAGTTTCGTTCAAATCGGGCAAGCTGTTTTTGCGTTGGCAGCTTTTTACATTTTTTCCATTGACATGAATGGGTGAAATCTGATTTTCTGTTTGTAGCTCCGCCCACGTGTGCAGGTGGGCCGCGAGACCCCCAGAACATATCATCCCAGGTAGTGAGGGATCTGCATACCAAGTTTCGTTCAAATCGGTCAAGCCGTTTTTGCGTGATCGGGGCACATACGCACACACATACATACACACATACCTCCGATTATATATACAGTGGTGCCTCACACAACGAACTTAATCCGTTCCAGGAGCAAGTTTGTTATGTGAAACGTTCGTTGTGTGAAACGCGTTTTCCCATAAGAATACATTTAAAACAAAATAATTCGTTCTGCAGCCCTGTTTTCCCTTAAGAATACATGTAAAAGAAAATAATTTGTTCTGCAGCCCTACATTTCCCTTCCTCCACCTCACCTTATATGCAGAGTCTGCCAGCCCTCTCCCTCACCCAGCCGCACGCTTCCAAACCTGTCTGGCTCTTACGTCGGGTTGAGAACCATTGCTCTAGGAGAAGCGATCCTTGTTAAAGAGCCCCGAACCTGCTACCAAAGGTTAAACCGGAGGCGGAAGGGTTAAACAATTCTCATTTTAGCTCTTGAGCCTGACTAACATCGGCTGTTCCCTGCAGAGACGGTACAGAGGGTTTTACTTTATCGAGCGGGGAGGGACGGGGGAGAGGTGGGGCCGCCCAGGTAGAGAGAGAGAGACCAGCATCAAGACGCATTTACCGTGGCCTGGGACGCCAGTTCCCACCGGAGGCCCAAAAGTTTTCTGTTTGGTGAAGGCGGCCGGGGACGGGAGAGATATGCGGAGCTGGAGGTGCGGGGCGGCTACTGCTGCTGCTGTGCGGACTCTTCCAGGCCTGGCAGCGGATAGGTAAGCGCAGAACCGGGCGCAAGTCCTCGCGGGCCACCTCTGGGGGAGAGGGTTTGCGGAGTGGGCCTCGAGACTTGGGCGGGGGAGGGGGGGCTTGTTTTGTGCTCTCTTTCTCAGGCGGGTAAATGCACCTTTGTGCTCTTCAGGTTGGGGAGGGGGAAGGACTGAGGGCGAGTTGGGTGGAAGGAGGGAACTGAAGACAAGACTTTTTTCCGGCTTGTCTGTTCGCCTGGGAAAAGGCTTCCAGGAGCGCACAGTTTCGGCTTAATCCCGCGCCATGTGCGTGTAAAGGGTGGGAGGGAGGGGAATGTCCTGTCCTGTCCCCAGGCGGCGGGGGGGGGGGAGGTTTAAAAATATGCGGTGGCGGCGGGGGAGGTTTAAAATATGTAGCGCCACTGAACGATGCAGCTCGGGCGACTTCGTTGTGTGAAATGAAGTCCGTTGTACGAATCAAGACAAGAAGTTCGTTGTGCGCAGCGTTCGCTGTGCGAGGCGTCCGTTATGCGAGGCACCACTGTATATAGATTTGAGAATGAGTAACCCCATTTTCATCCGTAATAGCCACAATCTTTCCTTTACTTTTTTTTTTGCTTTTAAATAATTAGCTAGTAATCTTCCCGCTTTATTCGAGTTTCCATAATACAAAGCCTGTTGAGTAAATAATTTCTTCCTAACCCATTTAGAAGAGATCTCATTATATTTATATTGAGCTTTTAAGAGGGACTGGAATGTATCATGCTCCCATTTTACCGTCACTTTTGCTTCTAATTCTTTAATCTTTTCCTCTAGATGAAAGAAATCCTTTTTTGATTGAGTATTAACATGAGCCGAATATGAAATTATATTCCCTCTCATGGTAGCTTTAAAAGCATCCCATAAAGTTTCCAATGAGATCTCTTCTGAAGAGTTTAATTTGAAATATTCCTCCATTTTTATATTAAATTCTTCAATAAATTTTGTGTCCTCTAGCAGTGTAATATTGAACCTCCAAACAGGTCTCTTTCCATCTTGTTCCTCCAATTCAAATTCTATCCATACACCACCATGATCTGATAGAATAATTGGATCTATGGTAGCTGTTCTGACCTGTTGTACAAGATTATCTGAAACAAAAATATAATCAATCCTAGAAAATGATTTATGAACATGTGAACAAAAAGAAAATTCCTGAGCATTAAAGTGTAAAATTCTTTGGCTATTATAACATCGCATCGCCAAAGCCTAAAGAGATGACAGCCTTTGTGACAAGAGTGTTGCTGCTGGGGAAAAAAGCTATATTGTTGTCCCAGGACCCGCCCTCTTATAGTCAATGGAGATCCTTGATGATTGTACATGCCTCTTTGGAGAGAAGACAGGTTGGCAATCTGGACCGTGGTCCGGGCCGCTTCTGTCAGACTTGGGAACATTTTTGGATGGACCTTACTCCCCATTCTTGAAGTAGATTATTAAATCTGTGAAGATGATCACTTGCTTCCTGAGATGATACTGGACTTTATTTCTATACATGTGGGGGGGGAGGGGGGTTGGGGGGAATGGTTTGTGCACATGTCGGAGATTTTGATGAACATTTCTGTATATTTTCTTGCACTTTGTTGGAAATTTAATAAAAAATATTTAAACATAAAGTGTAAAATTCTCCAGATGTCTTTTAGCCCACAAACTTGAATCAAATTATCCAATTCTAATGATTTTATCATTCTACTAGGCTTTTTATCCAATAAAGGGTCCACAAAAGCATTAAAATCTCCTGCCACTACTAAATTAGTTGTAGCCAGAGGTAGAAGAATATGTTGGAGTGTTTTGAAAAATTCAATTTGATTCGAATTAGGACCATAAATATTAAAAAGCGTCAAAATATCCTTACCTAAGCTCATTTTCACATGTACCCATCTATCCATAGGATCAGCTGAAATCAAGTTAAATGATGCATTACATTTTTTATTTACTAATATGGCAACCCCCCTTCTTCCCTACCACAGGAGCATAAAAACATTCTTTTACCCAACCTCCTTCCAACTTTTTAGATTCTGTATTGGATAAATGGGTCTCTTGAATATAATAAATATCTGCATTTTGTTTTTTGAGAAAATTAAGTGTTTTTTCTTTTTATGGGGTGATTAAGGCCATTGACATTTAATGTAAATATTTTCATATGCATATTAAATTTATAATTAGTAGTTCTCTATTCATATTACAATTTATATAATAACCAATGCACATCCAGGGACCTCCTCACCCTACACCCCTCCCTCTACCCTCCCTCCAACCCGTTAAATAATATGAATACTTGAAAGCGCTTATCAAGACTAGCAACTAAAAAACTCCCTCAGACACATATAATCATATTAGAAGATTGTAGATTTTCATCATTTACCATACATCATTTTCATCATGTATCATATATAAATTTATATTAATTAAAATAACTTAATAGTATTATTAAATAGATTAAATTGAAAAGTATCTTAATCTATTACATTCTTATATCTGAACAGACAAATTAGAAAATAAAATCATCCTTTAAAAGAATTATAAAATTGTTAGCTTTAAATATTAATTCATTAATTAATTCAACAGTTTTCAAATTAATTATAATAAACAATTATAATCCAAGTTAAAAATACTCCATATTACATGACCTAATATCATGTCGTATTAAAGCAAGAATCTCAATTCCTAGCTTTAAATGAATGTCTGAGATATTCAATTTCCCCATATTAATTTTAAGAAGCATTACCCTTATACCTATCATCAAACTACATTATATAATTTTACAGGACTTCTAAGAATAAGAATATTAAATAGTAATTAGTTCCAAGTCTATAATATTAATAAATTAACTAAGTTAACTTTTTTAATTACCATATACATTTATTATGCATCCCACTTCGTACAACATTACATTTTACTATTTTATATTTCATTGAATGTTATTTTATGTTTGCTATTAATTAAAAAATTCAGATTCTTCTCAGAAACAGAAATTAATTAAGAAATGTTAATTTATTCAGATAATATTACTAAGGATTGAGGAACCTTAAACAGTGCAATCCACTTTTCTTCAACTATTTATTATGAATGGAACATCCTTTCTTTATATGTAAACTCAATAAAGATGAATGATAGATAATATAACATATGTCCTTAATTCTCTTTATTACAATATATTAATTGATGTTATTGTCTAACAGCCATATTTAAAATATATTAGTAGTACTTATTAATGTTGTTAAAGCCACTGCATTTCTTAATATTTCAGTAACTCACCATTTTCTATTTTGTAACTCATTGAATTCCCCAAATTCATTCATACTATGCTATCTATTATACCATTCTCGGAACATTTAAAAACAAAAAGGAAAATGATTTAAAACGTATTGCCATTTAAGAATGTTTATTCTCGATGAGTGTGCTTCGGATCTTATTTTCCATATCCTCTATTAGTCTTCCAATATTGGTCATCTGTCCAGTGAGGCCGCCTCCAAAGTACATGGTACTCAAACCAGTCTTGTTGGTCTACAACCGGAGTCACTACTGTGGACATTAGCTTGTAATACAGTGCAATCACTTGATATTTGCTGGACCTCCACAACATGAAACAATCCCAGCGGTCTTTAATTTCTTTTTGAACCATCTCCAGTTTTCCTGATTATATAACCCCCGCAAATCCCAAGGGTATACAGAAGAATCTTCTTTCAAAGTACAGGTCTCGGTACTTATCAAAAGCATCACTGGTCACAACTTCCAGTTTCCGTAGACAGGCAGATGGCATAGCTCCATCCACAAACTATGTTACACTATAGATAATCTTTTTCTTCCTCTTTATCTCTGTCAATCCTCAGTAACTGGTCAATAGAGAGCAGAAGATCCTCGCACTGGGTAGAAATCAAATCAATGAGGTCTCTCAATACTTCATATTTTGCTGGGGAGGCAAATGCCTCATTAAATCTAATCTAGAACCAGTAATTTATGTAGTTGTGTAACCAACCCACTCAGCTAGATCGTGTAAACCAACAATAACTAGGTTGATATATCAATATTCTAAGAGACTTAATCGAAATACCTCAGCCCCACCACTCCACCGCAATAATAATTTCTAAAGCGGGAGATTTACGTGGTGCTTCATCATTGGTAAATCGTCTCAAATCACCGTGATTGTATTCATTTAAATATTTTTTATTTTAATTTTTCATTTTAATTTTTTACTTATCAATAAATAGGAAGTTATAAAAGTGTATAAGATTGTATACTTAACATCTACACACAGCTAAACCTGGGAGTCCGACCCGACATGTTTCGCACTACATGTGCTGTCTCAAGGGTCTCCCGAGGTCGCCGCAGTCATCCGACTTGCAAGTATGAAGTCTGTGAAAGAGACTCTAAATCTCTAAATCTAAGACACAAGACAATCCAACTGCCAGTCACCCAAGACTCCGGCACTCGCTGCAGCGCTACGGAGGTGTGGCCTGGGCTGGCACTCGCTGGCTCTCAATGTCTCAACTCATCTCCTTCTCCAGGCCTGGCGCTTCCACCAACTCGGCGCCCAGGATTGGATCATCGGAACCTCTGCAGCAGTGACTCTATCCCTCCCACTGTAGAAACACTCAAAAGCCAGCAGACAAGGCAAAACCAAATGATGCATACCTGACTTAGTTCATTCAAAACTATAGTAATTTGTCTGACATATGTATGCATCTCACTTTAATTGTACAATGTATTTCTTGTGAACAACTCCAATAAACAGATGATATAAATAAGAAAATACAAATTCCGTCAGAATAGTGTGTGGTAAAAGTTCAAGTTTCAAGTTTATTAGGTTTTTATATTCCGCCTATCAAAGTTATCTAAGCGGATTTTACAATCAGGTACTCAAGCATTTTCCCTATCTGTCCCTACACTGTTCTCCTTTGCATAGAGTCAAAGTGACGTTGTTACCAGAAATATAAAATGAGGCGGGACAAAGGAAACTGTCCAATCAAATAGCCACCCATGAAAGTTCCATATTTCATTCTGAAATTTAGCTGTTAAACTGTAAAATATTTAACCCTTTAATATCGAAATAACACTGTTAAAAGTTATACCGTCTCCATTTATTGATCTTAAAATAAGACCTAGCGACTTCAAAAACTGGCACTCCTTTAACATTAATCCAACATCAATAAAATCATTCTAGTGAAACATACCATCTGATCCATCACAAATTTACGTTTAATTTGAATAAGTATTCTCATTCCATTAGCATTGCTTGTTGTGAGATAAATTATTTTAATTTCATTGGGTCATCAAAATGTAAAGATTTATTTTGATATGTTACCCGCATAACAGCAGGGAAAAAAGACCATATTGAGCCCCTAGGTATTTTAACTGAGGTCTTAACTGGAGAAATTGTTTCCTGGTATCTGCAGTTCTTTTTGCGAAATCCGGTACCATTAAGATTTTTGCATCCTTGTAATTCAAATTTTTGTTTTGTTTAGCGAATTGAAGAATCTCAAATGCTTGTTGATACCGCAATACACAGAATATTAAAGGTCTAAGACCAGTAAAGACATTATTTCTTTTTATAGGAATTCTGTGTGCCCTTTCCACTTCGAATGGAAATTTAGATGACAGTGGTATCAGTTTTGGATTAAGCATTTCTATAAAGGCTACAGCATTTTTACCTTCTGAGTTTTCCGGTAGCCCTAAAAGTCTTATATTTCGCCTTCTTGCACGATTCTCTAGATTTTCAATTTGTGCTGAGAAGTCCTGTTGTATTTTCTGACTTTTCTGACATGTTATAACTGCTGCCTCTGCTTTTTCTAATCTGCTTTATACGTTATTCATCCTAATAGTAATGCTATCCATTTTATGAGATAAACTTGTTACCTCTTCAATCACAGTAGCAAGTTTTTTTGCGTTGCCCTGTAATAGTTGTCGGATACTCTTTAATTCCTCCCTTATATTGATTTTATCAGGTGAATCTTCAGGCAACCGTATCCTGGACGGTGCAGTTTGATCTTGCCTACTTCTTTTTGGTTTTCCACCTGAAAACGCTGTTTCAATATTAATTTGTTTAGAGGCAGCCATATTTAGTAAAGAAGTTTTGTCTCCTTTTTAAAAATTTTTTAGCCACGATCGAAAATCAATAAAAAGTATCCTGGGTAGACGGAGGTACTTAATTACACATCCATTAACCAGCGCTTCCAAGCTACGCCCCCATGTCCTCTTTTTTTTTTCATTAAGAAATCTGGTAACCCTACTTACATTGGCTCTGTTTCAGCCTCTGATTTCTCTGCTGGAAGGTAGCTTAACTTAGGGTTACCAGACGTCCGGACGGCTTTTCAAAACCCAGCATTTTGTCCGGGTTTTGAAAAGCTTCCAGCTCAGGACCACGGAGGTCGGGAGGGCGTCTGCACATGCGTGGATGCAACGTGGTAATGTCATGTGCTTGTGTGTATGCGTGTGATGTCATCGTGTCACACCTGCGTGTGCGCAAATGCCTTCCCAACGCAGCTCTGAGCAAGAGAACAGGTTGAGAGGCGGGACTGGGGGGGCGGAATGGGGCATGACTTGGGCAGAGCAGTGTGGGGATGAATGGAACTAGGCAGGCCTGGGGGCGGAGCCATGGGTCCGGATTTTACAATAGTAAAACCTGGTAACCTTAGCTTAACTGCCACATCAGTAAGGGAGTGTTTCTATGGATATCTGCTACTGTGCTACTCATTCCTTCACAGTAACCAAATTTGGACGGCCTAAATCAAATCCAGGGGTATATGGATAGTGGCGGGGCAGAATATGAACAGAGCTATAGTAGTTCCGGAATGCATCTGGATAGTGACAATATTCAGTCTGTTATCTGGATAACATAAAACTGAAAGACATTTTAATTTATCCTGATAAGTTATTCAGATAACAGCTGAATAAGTTCTGGTGCTGATCACCTTATGTGGACATTAAGTGCCAGTCACTATCCGGCTTAATTGGCGTGGTAATTGACCATACCAGTTTTCAGCCAATTAATTAAATGACCAATTAAGAGTTCCATATGGAACTCTTAGGATGCCTAGAGATACCTAAGCAAGGCACTTAGTGATGCCTAACGATGCCGTTCTGAAAGTAGGCACTGTTGGGGGTGGAGAATAGGTGTTTTAAACTTAGGCATTGCTAGGGGTGTGGGACAGATGCTAGTAAATCTGACCATGTAAAATCGGGCCAAATGTACCGACGCCTACCTCTACGGTACCTAGTGATGCTTAGATGCCACTAGATGTGATTTTATAAGCGGTGCCTAGCAGTTGATTGATAACTGTGCAGAGCAGAGCATTTAGGTGCAGTTTATAGAATCTTCCCCTTAGTGCATACAGATTTGAAAATTACCGCAAGATGCCCGAGTGTGTCCTACAATATGCCATTTTCAGTTCCAGTAAGCCTGCCGTTGCTGCCTTTGCCCCGCGGCTCTGAGCCTGCCTGCCTGCTGGGAGAACTTTGCTTCGGCAGCTGCCTGCCTCGTTTCCAGCCCAGCTGCCGCACCCGATGTATTTTTTACTGCTGGGCCGGGCGTGTGAGCTTGCTCTGCCCCCCAGCCCCTGCCAGGAGAACTTAACTTCGGCTGCTCAACGGTGCGCAGCCGTTCAGCACGCCGGCTAAGGCACACGGCAAAGACGCCTTTGCGAAGTGGCTGAGCGGAGCAAAAAATCGCCTCCTATCCAGCTTCCAGAACCGATCCTTCAAGGCTTCCCAGCAAACGAGGGAACCTCCTGCAAACAACAAACTTCAACTACTTCAACCTAGACCAGGATATTCCACCAGCAACCCGGACCGACTCAACAGCTAAGTATTTGCATGACTCTATCCTCTTGCATGTCTTACCAACAGCTCGGACCGACTCAACTACTAAGTACCTGCAAGACTCTATCCTCCTGCATGCCTTACCAACTGTATGCTGCAAGCCAACCTGGACACCACATACTCTGTCTCATCTGACCAACCCAACACTCACCAGTATTATCCTCTACCAAGTCAATCCTAGCTCCTGTATACCTGATTTTCTATCTCCTGGCTATTCCATAACCTAGCCAGTCCCATCTTCCCCCAATTCTCTCTCAACCTGCCTCCCTCAACTCCCTAAACCTTCCCACCTCACACCCCGCTCTCTCACCAATTCAATAAGGAGCACCATGTCCAACTTCACAAGAAAATTTCTAGCCCTCCTCCTCCTCTATCTTCTTAGCTCAATGAAATGGATCCCCAGAGCCTTAGCATTCGAACCCATCCCTACCTACCCCACCTGGAACAGAATCACCAAACCAGGCAAACCACTTCTACCCTCCCGTACCCTCCATGACTACAAGGAATCAGGCCCCTTCCCAATCTCCGTGGTCAATACCTCCCGACACTTCCCTAGACCATCACACAAAAGAAACCGACTCCTAAAAAGTCTACCAATCACACAGCCCATAACTCCCCCAGAGCACCACACAATTACTGGTACCTATCTGAACATTCGCTCGGCTAGAAACAAAGCCCAACTGATTAAAGATTGGCTAGAAGAAACCCACCTCGACATACTTCTCTTAACTGAAACATGGCTAATTTCCGATCAAGACACCATCATTGGAGATCTACTCCCTATAAACTACAAAATCATCCCGCTATCAAGACATACCAGGAGAGGAGGCGGCCTAGCTATAATCCTCCGAGATCACTTCCAATTCCAAACTCTAGACTCCAAAATGACCAATGACCTGGAAATCCTCTCCTGCAAACTATCCAAAGCAGACTGTAAAGATAGCCTGACCATTACAGTATTCTACACCCCCCCTAACAAATGGAACCAAGCTAAAGAAGATCTTTATGAATTCCTCCTCGCAAACTCCACTGCTGGCACCCACACCCTTCTCGCCGGTGATATAAATCTACACCTGGAGCAGGCAGAGAATTCCAAAGTTTCTGATCTCTTCTCCTTCCTAACATCCCTAGGATTCTCTAAACTACCCCCAACCAAAACACATACTAAAGGACATCACTTAGACCTGATCTCATTCCTTCCCAACACCCCCGCTTCCCCCAGCATAAGCTTTAAAGACGAAACCTGGACCACCACCCCTTGGTCAGATCACCTCCGATGCAACTTTAACTTACACTGGCTCAAAAAACAAAACCAAAGGCCACCAAGAACTACCTATAAAGAAAAAACAATATGGACTAGAGGTCAACTAAACCCTGAAGAATTCTGGTTCCATTACAACCCAACACCCATCACAGACCCAAACCCCAACTTCATCCCAAGTTGGAATAACTTCAGCATCCAGGTTCTAAACGACTTGGCTCCACTGAAACCCTGCAAGAAAAAACACCGCTCATCTGCCAACTGGTTTGACGCCAACCTTCTAGCTCTGAAACAAGAAGTGCGCAAACTAGAAAGAATTTGGTGCAAATCCGGCACAGACACTGACAGATACTCCTGGCGCATAAAAGTTATTGAATACAAAAGAATGATCAAAGAGAAACGCTCCAAATATTACGCCCAATCAATCAATACCCCATCCCTGAACAGCAACAAACCTAGCCAACTACTTCACCAAAAAAATTCATAACTTAAAAACCTCTCTTGCAACAACAAACACCAGCCCACCATCCCACCTACCTACCACAAACAATGAAGGTTCAACCGCCGACATGACTTGGAATCGCTTTGAAAACCCAGATTGGAACCTATTTCTCGAGCTATACTCTAAATATTCCAAATCCAACTGCCTACTAGATAACTGCCCACCCTCCATCATGAAAATAGCTCCCCCCCCCCTTCAAAGTGGAGCTCTTCAACTGGGTCACTCTCTGCCTGTCCACCGGCTACTTCCCGCTGGAACTCGGCCACATCCTCATATCTCCAACTATCAAAAACCCCAAAGAACCACTCTCCACAGCCACCAACTACAGACCCATTGCCAACATACCCTTCTTCCTCAAAATCATTGAAGGCCTTGTCAACCGGGACCTCATGTCATACCTCGAGAAATTCGACATCCTTCATAACTCCCAGTTTGGATTCCGCACTAACTACAGCACGGAAACCGTCCTAGCGTCACTAACCGACTACCTCCTCCAGGGAAACAGCGCTCTGCTACTCCAGTTTGACCTCAGTAGTGCCTTTGACCTGGTAGACCATGACATTCTGCTTAGTTGCCTCGATTCTATAGGCATTTCGGGACAGGTACTAACTTGGCTCACAGGCTTCCTAAAAAACCGCACCTACCAAGTCCACAATGAGGGAACCTACTACCATACCTGGTCCAACCCCTGTGGAGTTCCACAAGGCTCCCCCCTATCACCTTCCCTATTCAATATCTACATGGCATCACTGGGACACATGTTATCTGCCTGAAAGCTGAAATCCTACATTTATGCAGATGACATTACAATTGTCTTCCCCATCTCCTCACTGTCACAAGAAACAGAACAGCACATCTCTTCAGTACTCACCATGGTCGAACACTGGACCACCCAGTTCAAACTAAAACTAAATCCAGAAAAGACTAAACTCTTCCTTGCAAGTCCCAACCACAAATTAACGACCACCACCCTACAACTTAACGGTCTAACTTACCCTATCAATCCCACCATCAAAATCCTTGGAGTCATCCTAGACTGCTGCCTGACCTTCGAAGACCACACCAATGCTCAGGTCAAAAAATGCTTTTACACCCTCTGGAAACTCCGTACCATCAAACATTACTTTGACTTCCCCTCCTTCAGACTGCTGGTCCAATCCCTAATCTTAAGCACCCTAGATTACTGTAATATCATATATTTGGGCTCCTACAAGAAAACCATCAAACGTCTGAGACTCATTCAAAACACCGCCGTCCGCCTAATCTATGGCCTCAAAAAGTCAGATCATATCAGCCCTTACTACAGAAAACTTTACTGGTTGCCAATAGAAGCGAGAGTCATCTTCAAATGCGCCTGCCTCTGCTTCAAAACCTTAACTGGTTTGTCCCCGATATATCTGTCTCACCACTTTGCGTTCCCAGGCATCAATCGAACGCGCAATGCCTATCTGTTTACTTACCCGTCCCCAAAGGGATGCACCTACAAAAGATTCCTTAATAGAACTCTCTCATTCCAAGCTGGCAGATGGACAGATTGCCTGACCACCCTCATCTCATCTGCCCCATCTTACTCATCCTTCAGGAAATCTCTCAAATCTTACCTCTATGATAAATTTCTTGAACCCCTCCCCTCCAAATAACCAAACTCTACCACCTCTCCTTCCCCCGATCTCTCCTTTCCTCTCCCTCAATCCAATACTTCCATCCTTCCTACTTACCCCTCCCCCTCGGCACCCTCCCATAACTGATTCTGGTTGCATTCTTCTCGTCATTAACCACTCTGTATCCTCGCTATATATGTAACTATCTTTGCATATCTTAACCGCATTATACAGTCTCTTGCATCATATCTTGCTCTATAAGTCTCTCATACTGTATTTTCACTGTATAAATATCTCCGCTGTATATGTACAGTCTCTTGCATTGTAAATCTGCATTGTATCTTTGGTATATAAACACCTATGCTGAATATGTACAGTCCCCTGCATTGTAAACTGCTCTCAACTACATAGTACATTCCCTTGCATTGTATCTTCGCTGTGTATGTATAGTCTCTTGCATTGTCTCTTCGCTGTGTATGTATAGTCTCTTGCATTGTCTCTGAACTGTTTGTGGTATTGCGGTATACAAAAATAAAGCTATTATTATTATTATTTACCGCAGCTTAATAAAATGGCCCCTAAATTACCTTTGCACACAGAAAACCTTTGAATAAAGGCAAATAAAGTTGATTTACACATGTTGAAATATTTTTACACACTTAAATCAAAATTTACATGCATTATTTCCAGAAACAAGTGGAAAATATCTGAAAATCAGTAAAAATCACAATGACTCAAAAATGTTTCTATCTGCACATCCCTAGTTACAGACTATGGTATTTTTCAGGGACATCTGGGAATTTCTTGAACTGGCTTTGCTTTTAAAAATCAAAATATGAAATGTGGTATGAAATCTTGGTGGGCAGAGGTGGTGAGTCTCAGCTTTCTGCACATGCCCCCATGTAATTAGCATTTGCCATGACACAATCAAAGCCCTATTCAGAGGTCTATTTGTCCTTGTACAAGACCTTTTTCTGCTTTCCCTTAAACAGCTACATGCATTGTAGGACTTTCTGATTAGAACCCAACAATTAAACAACCTCACTGTTATTAAAAGAAAAAAAGAAAACCATAGGCCTTATCTTTCTTTGTTCCCTTGGGGGATTATTTTCTGTGTAACCCGAGGAAGGTTTTGTAATAAGCAAGGATAGGTTTTAAGTGTTCCAAGCTGTGAAAGAGCTGATCAATTGGATTTTTAAAGAGTTTTACTGTAGTTGCAAGAAAAATATGGCACATTTCTTTGAAAGATATACTGTATAGCGGGTTGTTACCCAGACTGAGAGTATGCTTAAAGGAAAATTGCAAACACTTTGGAAACTAAGCCATTAGCATTTGTTCTCTATGTCTATGTATTATGCTTACATTATTGTAAACTGAGTCGAGCTCCTTTTGGTTGAAGACTCGGCCTATAAAATTAAGTTTTAGTTTAGTTTTAGTTTAATTTAATTTAATGTGGTGTCTTATACAGGCAGTCTCCGAGTTAAGAATGGGTTCCATTTTTTAAACCGTTCTTAAGTTGAATTTGTATGTGACTTGGATCCTAGTATTCTTCCCACCTTCTTGAGGCCCCTCTTGCATCCCTTTCCATTCATCCCACTGTTCCCTCTCCACCACCACATCCAACATTACTCCCTTTCATCTCTTTCTTCCCCATTCATCTCTATATCACTCCTTTCCTACCACCATGTCCAATAATTCTCTCTCCCTCCCTATGCCCAACAATTCTCTTCTTTCTTCATCTCCCCATGTGCACCATCTCTCTTTCCTTCTCTCTTAGTCACCCAATTCACCCTTTCTAATCTCTCTCCCACCTCAGCATCTCTTTCCTACCGCAGCATCTCTTTCCCTCACTCCCTCCATTCTTCCATCCTACAGCTCATGTTCCCCTCCCTCCATCCATTCTTTGTCAAGTTCATGCCCTTCCCTTCTTCCTTCCATCATTTGTCTGAAGTTTGTGCTCCCTCCCTCCTGAGTCCCAACGCACACTTCTCCCTCCCATGTCCCAATGCGCCCCTTTCTCTCCCTCCCTCCCTTCCGTGCCCCAAGTACGTGCCTCCCTCTGGCGGGTGTTTATCTTCTGGCCTGCTTCCTCCTCCTTCCAGTCGCACAAAGCTGTCAGCAGTGGCTCCTACATGCATACTGCATCTGAGCCAGAAGTCTTCCCTCTGACTTCGGAGGAAGTTCCTCCCACGTCAGAGGGAAGGCTTCTGGCTCAGCCGCAGAACATGTGTATTATGTAGGAGCTGCTGTACACAGCTGTGTGCAGAGAAACGACTGCGGCTGGAAGGAGGAGGGAACTGGCCAGAAGGTAAACACCCGCTGGAGGGAGGCACATACTTGGGGCACAGAATGGAGGGAGAGGGGCGCATTGGGACTTGGGAAGAAGGGAGAGTGGTATGTTGGGACACCAAAGGTAAAGCAGTACGCCCGTTTATAAATACGACACGAACATATGTTTTGCCTGCCTAGATCCTTTTCCTGGGCAGTGACTCCTAATGTGGAACTCTGCATCACGTAGCTATAGTTCGGGTTTCTCTTTCCCACATACATCATATTATCAGGTTAAACAGTACAGGGTGCCCACAAAATCACTCCTTGATTTTAAATAGTTACAAAATCAAAATTTATTGGAATATGTTTATAAATAAGATGACGGCAAATACAAGTCCCAAAAAGCACGGTTAGTAAGAACTTATACAATCGCTTACACTTTCACCATTATAAGCTGCAATTGGTGCAGAAGTTACAACCTTCAGACAATGCAATGCGACAAAATGACCAGGTGTTCCTCAAGTGGTCCAGGATCACCAGACATTACTGTTTGTGACTTTTTCCTTTGGGGGTACGTTAAAGACAGAGTGTACTTACCTCCACTACCCGCAACTATGGATGATCTGCAGGAACGCATCACTGAAACTATAAACACGATCACGCCAGGTATGCTTTGGAAAGTCTGGTCTGAGCTCGATTATCACAAGTAACAGGTGTGCACATCAAGTGTATGTAATCAACAGATACCATATGAAACTTTATGCGTTGATGAAACTGTAGCCTCAAAGGTGAAAGAATATTCCAATAAATTTTGGATTTGTAACCAGTTAAAATCAAGGAGTGTTTTTGTGGGCACTCTGTATATAATCTTTAATTCTTCTTATCTGGAGAAATTTCTATTGGAACATGAGAAAATAGGTAATTAACATCAATAGGGTTTGGAAGAATATAAAAAGAATCTCAGTTTTGTAATTAGTTTTCTAACATGATGGTTGTTATGAATTTAATTTCTTATATAGACTCACGACTCTATCCATGATATGGACTTTAGAAATCTTTTGTTTCTTTTCTTATTGAAATGTAAATTCTTGGTTATCTTTCTTTGCTTATTTTGCATACTTATTATGTATATTAAAATACTGAAAGAATAAGAAAGAAAAAAAAAATATGGCACTTGTGAACTACTGCTTATAAATACTGAATACTAAGTACTGGTTCGATAGCCTACAGGCTTGTAAATGGAATAGAAGGGCATTTCAGTATGACATCTAAATCCGATTTTGAACATTTTGGGATAAATGTCCAAAATCCCAGTAGAGAAAATGGCCATTTTCAAACCAGAAAAAAGTCAAACTTGTTATTTTGAAAATGGCCATTTGCTAGATGTTTTTGAGCTTATTGTGCATGGTCTTCATCATAAGGCATATGGGGACAGACTTAAAGATCTCAATCTGTATGTTTTGGAGGAAAGGTGGAAGAGGGGAGATATGATAGAAACATTTAAATCCCTACGTGGCATAAATGCATAGGAGGTGAGTCTCTTTCATTTGAAAGGAAGCTCTGGAATGAGAGGGCATAGGATGAAGTTAAGAGGTGATAAACTCAGGAGTAATCTAAGGAAATACTTTTTTACAGAAAGGGTGGTAAATGCGTGGAACAGTATCCCGGAAGAAGTGGTGGAGACAGAGACTGTCTCTGAATTCAAAAGGGCCTGGGATAGGCACGTGGGATCTCTTGGAGAGAGAAAGAGATAATGGTTACTTTGGATGGGCAGACTGGATGGGACATTTGGCCTTTATCTGCCATCATGTTTCTATGTTTTTATCTTACTTAAGAACATAAGAGTTGCCACAATGGGACAGACCGAAGGTCCATCAAGCCCAATATCTTGTTTCCAACAGTGGCCAACCCAGGTCACAAAGCACAGTTACTTACCGTAACAGGTGTTATCCAGGGACAGCAGGCAGCTATTCTCAACATCTGAGTGATGTCATCCACGGAGCCTGGATGCAGACAGCTTCACAAGCAGACTTGCTTGTAGAACTTTAGAAAGTTTGCAACTGCCGCACTACGCATGCGTGAGTGCCTTCCCACCCAGTGCAGATAGCTAGCAGAGAAGCCAACCAGGGGAGGTGGGTGGGTTGTGAGTATAGCTGCCTGCTGTCCCTGGATAACAACAGACATAAAAGTGTTCCAAAAAGAAATAAAAACACTTCTATTCAAAAAATACTTCCCTTCACTCTAACCTCCATCTTATGAGCTCACGATCATTCCCTTGGTAATACCTCCCCTATAGTAACACCTACTCCAATCCTCAAACTAAACACCTCTACAGACTATATCACCAACATTATGTAACCAACATCATGTAACATCAACGCTATGTAACCACCTTCTATAACACTAATATGTTTGTTACTCTCCATCCTCTGTAACTTGAATCTGTTGTCATGTAACATCTTCTGTAATCTTGAATGTATTGTTATTCACTACTGTAACCTGTAATTTACTCTTCTCCTGTAATGCAATTCTACTGGTAATGCCCAGATATCTTCTATATTGTAATCCGCCTAGAACCTCAAGGCACAGGCGGAATAGAAATCTCTAATGTAATGTAATGTAATGTAATAACACCTGTTCCGGTAAGTAACTATGTTTTATCCCAGGATAAGCAGGCAGCCTATTCTCAACATGTGGGTGACCTCCAAGCTAACCAGAATGGGATGGTGGGAGTGTTGGCAATTTAGGAGAATAAATTTTGTAAAACTGCCTGGCCAAAATGGCCATCCCGTCTGGAAAAAGTATCCAGACAATAAAGAGAAGTGAATGTATGAACTGAGGACCAAGTGGCAGCTTTGCAGATTTCCTCAATGGGAGTAGATCTGAGAAAAGCCACTGATACCGCCATTGTTCTGACTTTATGGGCTGTGACTTGACTCTGTAGATGCAGTCCAGCCTGAGCATAGCAGAAAGAGATGCAAGCAGCTAACCAGTTGGAGATGGTGTGCTTGGAAATCAGATGTCCCAACTTGTTTGGATCGAAGGAGACAAAAAGTTGAGGAGCAGATCTATGTGGTTGAGTGCGTTGCAAATAGAAAGCCAAAGCACACTTACAGTCCAGAGTATGAAGAGCTGTTTCTCCAGAATGAGAATGAGGCTTTGGAAAAAAACACTGAAGTACAAAGGATTAATTGAGATGAAATTCTGAAACCATTTTAGGATTTAGGATAAGTACAGAGGAATACTGTGAAAGGTGGGTCTGCAATTAAAGTTTGTAGCTCGCTGACCCTGCGAGCAGACGTGAGAGCAATAAGAAAAACCACTTTCCAAGTGAGATATTTAAGATGAGCCGAATCCATTGGTTTAAAAGGAGGCTTCATCAATCAAGCAAGAACAACATTGAGATCCCAAACCACTGGAGGAGGTTTGAGAGGTGGTTTGACATTGAAAAGTCCTTTCATAAATCTGGAAACCACCGGATGAGTAGAAAGGGGTTTCCCTTCGATAGGCTGACGAAAAACAGAAATCGCACTGAGATGGACTCAAATGGATGTGGATTTGAGGCCTGATTGAGACAAATGGAACAGGTAATCCAAAACTGAACGCAAGGATGTAGATTGAGACTCCTTGTGATGAATGGTGCACCAAGCAGAAAATCTAGTCCATTTCTGATTGTAGCATTGTTTAATGGTAGGCTTCCTAGAAGCCTCTAAAATGTCCTGTACAGATTGAGAAAACTGTAGAGTGGCAGTTAAGTTGAGAGGTACCAAGTTGTCAGGTGTAGAGACTGCAGATTGGGAATGAAGTAAAGACCCCTGACTCTGTAAGCAGAGAGGGAAAAACTGGTAGAAGTACTGGCTCCCTGCTGCTGAGTTGAAGTAGAAGGGAGAACCACGGTTGCCTGGGCCACTGAGGAGCTATCAGAATCATGGTAGCATCTGCCTCGAGGCGGAGAGGAGAGTATATCCTGGAGTAGAACTGAGGCAGTTTGTTGTTGTGGGGAGATGCAAAGAGGTCTATCTGAGGAGTCCCCCACTGAGAAAAAATGTGATGGAGAGGCGAGGAATTGAGTGTCCATTGAGCATGGATAATGAGACACCAGTGCACTCATAAAGCTGCAGTTGCCAATTAAGCTTTATGAGGTTGCAGAAGACTCAATTTGTCCGCCAGACAGTTTTTCTCTCCTTGAATATAGACTGCTTTCAGGAAGGTGTTGTGATGGATTGCTCAGTTCCATACCTTTTGAGCTTCCTGACAAAGAGGGAAAGATCCTGTCCTCCCTACTTGTTGACATAGTACATAGCTACTTGGTTGTCTGTCCGAATGAGGACTACCTGTTTGTGAAGATGATGCTGAAAAGCTTTGAAATCATTGAAGATCACTCTGAGTTCCAACAGATTGTTGTGACACTGACAATTCGTGCTGGACCAATGGCCTTGAGTATGGAGACCGTTGAGATGAGCCCCCCAATGCGTAGGTCGAGGAATCTGTTGTGAGGACATTCTGATGAAGGTACGTTCGAAACAGTAAACCTCTGGAGAGATGGGAAGAGAGCATCCACAAGTGGAGAGACTGTCTCAACGAAGGAGTTATTGTAAAATATTGAGAGAGTAGGTCGCAAGCCTGCGCCCAATGAGACGCCAGGGTCCACTGAGGAATTCTGAGGTGAAGTCTGGCAAAAGGAGTCACGTGAACTGTAGAGGCCATGTTACCTAGGAGAACCATCATGTGTCTTGCTGAGATTGTAGCCAAGGAAGACACTTAGGCCCTGATTCTCCAAAGTGCGTCCCGATTTTAGGCCGCTGTAGGCATCCTACAGCTGTCTAATCAGCCAATCGGGATGCACATTTTTTTAAAAAATGCTCCCCAGGCACTACCGACCGCCCCCCCGACACTACCGACCGCCCCCCCGACACTACCGACACATTACATTAATTACATTAGTGATTTCTATTCCGCCATTACCTTGCAGTTCAAGGCGGATTACATTCAAACTAAAAACAAGAATTACATTCAAATTAAAAGGAATAGAATGAGCGATGACATAGAATTTTTTAAGGTAATAAACATTGGATAGAGTTACCAAAGGGAAGTGGAGGTCTTTAGGAGATAAGAATAGGGTGAAATTATGGGTTTTAGATAACGTTTGATAGATAAAAGAGTATTAGAGAGATCTAAGGGTACATAGAGTGTTAGATATTTGGTTGGGATTGGTTGTGCTGGATAGGTTTTATGTATTTTTTGAAGAGTATGGTTTTAATATCTCTCCTGAAGGCTTTGTAGTCTGAAGTCGAAGATAACAGAGTAGTGATTTGTCTGTCCAGTTTAGCTGCTTTGGAGGCTATTAGGTTGTCATAAAGTTTGACATCTTTGGATGATGGGTGAGAGAAAAGTGAGTGGGATCTTCTGTGTCTGATTGAGGAGGATTGATTTAGTCGGCTATTCCAGTAGGTTGGGCCCTCTCCATTGAGAGCCTTGTAAAGTAAGCAGTAGAATTTGAAGTGTATTCTTGCTTCTATTGGAAGCCAGTGCGAGTCATGGTATGCCTCTGTGATATGGTCATATTTTTTTAGGAAATATACAAGTCTCAGGGCTGTATTCTGTATTGTTTGCAATTGCTTCATCATGGTCGCGGGACAAAGTTGGTATAGTATGTTGCAGTAGTCTATCATCCCAATTGTACTAATAGTAGGAATTGCTTCTTTTTGAAGAATGTTTGGATTTTTCTTAAATTTCTCATGGTCATGAACGATGCCTTTATTATTTTGTTAATTTGGGGTTGCATGGTGCAGCCTCTGTCAATTGTGATTCCAAGCAATTTTAGTGTAGGTTGTATTGGGTATGAGATCGAGTTTATTACAAGATTAGTTAATGTTGGAGTTTTATTGTTTTCTAGTAGGATGAAATTTGTTTTGTCAGGGTTAAGTTTTAATTTGTGCTCTGTCCAGTGGCGTACCTAGGGTATGTGGCACCCGGGGCCCATCATTTTTTGACACCCCCCCCCCCTCATGTAAAATTTTTTTTTTTTTTTTTTTTTGCAATAACCATGAAATGGAATAAATGGTCAGAATAGAAACAGGCAGTGAAAATTTTCTTTTTTTTTTTTTTTTTTTTTCCAAAGTATTTTTATTGAGAATGGCAAAAGGTCCAGACAAGCAACCATGGTCTGTACAGAAACTTATACATTATCAAAAAGAACACAGAATGAGAGTAACAGCAACAACAAGCATGAACAAGCCTCTCCCAAGAGAAAATTGCCAATGAGAGGCATAGCAATACACAACAAAAGGCCAAAACTTGGGGCAAGCAAACAAATCCCACCCCAGAACCCACAAGAATAATAAGCCGGACTAGACCCTCAGCCATATTTTATAATGAAAAAAACCCCCACAAGCAACAACACCCAGACCGCTCACCAGACACACCAATCTGCACAACAAGCACCCAAGAAACACCCAGCCACCACCCAGACAAAACTACCAGACACACCTACCCCACCAAGCCCAGACCCAACCCCCCCTCCCCAGAGAGTGCAAGCGCAAAGTGGACCGTGAAAAGGGCAGCTGCAGAAGTGGAAAGCCCCAGATAAGTAGGTTAGCTAAAGAAAGCCCACAGATAGAAGAAATCAGGATAACAGAAGTTCCAACAAATGCTCCCACAGAAAATTTTCTTTTATTGAACCTCATTTATGTAACCATTATTCCAAACATAACATAACATAAATTATGTCTGAATTGTCATGACATCAGAAGTACATATGGAGTAGTTGCAGGTGATGCTTGGGACAGTTCTGATTATGTTAGTTTGGTTTTATGTGTTTTTTTAATATAAGGGTTTTTATTTCTTTTTTTAAGGTTTTGTAGTTTGTGGTCGAGGTCAATAGGTTGTAGAGTTGGGGGTCAAGTGTTGCAGCTCGAATGGCTAGGAGGTTGTCGAACAGTTTTTTTCTTTTGACGTTTTTGGTTGGAGGGTGTGTGAATGGTGCGTGAGTTCTCCTATGTCTGTTTGAAGTGGATTGAATTATTTAGCTGAAGAAATTAGTTACCCCCCCCCATTCCACACACATTAATTCTCTTCCATTTTTGTTCCCATTATAAAAAAACACTGATAAGTTCCCAGGAAAAAAATACATTAAAATAAGAAGTGAAAACAAAGGCCCCTACAGATGAGAACATAACATAAGAATAGCCTAACTGGGTCACACCAATGGTCCATCATGCCCAGTAGCCCATTCTCATGGTAGCCAATAGTGCTGCCCGATTCAGAGAAAAATATTTCATTCGATCCGATTCACCCTGTTGAATCGATTTTTCGATTAGATTCACTGTTAATGACACCGCTTTTTAAGTTTAAACAAAGTATAACAATAAATTTCACAACAACAATAAATTTCACAAAGTACTTAAAAAAAAAAAAATCACATTTTTCCATTAAAGCAGTTCTGGAGACATTTGCTTGAACAGTCTTTTTTCCCAGTCCATAAGCAAGCAATATGAAAAAGATTTCCTTAATTATCTACTCAAACATTTTTGCTATTTACTTTCATTGTACCTATACTATTATTCAGTAGAAAAAATGGACTTAACTGTGCAGGAAATGAATCTCCTCATACACCCACCATATAGTGCAAAAATGTGCAAAGGTCTGTTTTTTTCTTTCGATCACTACATAGCCTAATGCCACACAAGCAGCGCTGTTACAAACATATTCTGAAGGTCAATGCTAAGGTTGACAAAGTTTCCTTCCTTGGACCAGAAGGAGATACTGACAAACCACTGGAAGAGATTCTAAAACAACTACCCAGAAATAACACCCAAAGACCCACTCAGTGTGTGAACCAGTTGAGTGGAGTGGACTAACTGGGGGTGGAAATGGGCCCAGAGTTTGCTCAGCAGAATTTCCCAGACTACCTCTTCCTCTCAACACACTGACATGCTACCACCACCACCAACACTAGGAACACCTCACCGAGTATGCCAGCAATGCTTATAAACTTTATAAAACACATTATTATATTTTCTTATAAAGCATATATTTTAACTGAACTCAGCCTTGCCATTCACAAAAATAGAAAAGTTCCCATTTCAAGCTGTCTCATGTACACTTTTCAAATCTAACATATTGTAATCACAAAACAGAAAATAAAATTATTTTTTCTACCTTTTGTTCTCTGATCAATATTCAAATCTTGTTGGTCCCAGGCTCTTGTTGTCTTGCTTGCCAGGGTCTCCTTTCTCCGTGCTAACCATCCGTCTGCCATCTCTGTTCTCCCCTTCCGTTTCCCTTCCCTCTCCCGGAGATCTGGCATCTTTCCTTTTTTTTGTCTCCATCCACAGATTCACCTTTTCTCAACTCCCCACCACCCCAGGATCCACCATCTCTCCCTTTCTGTTCCCAACTATCCTCCTATCCAGTATCTCTATCCCCCCTCCACACCATCCCCTGTTTCCAAGTTCTCTCCCTTTCTGTTCCTTCCCTCCCTAAATCCCATTATGCACCATCTCTCTCCCACTCCTCTGTTTTTAGACCCATTATTTCTAACCCCCAAAGTCTGGCATATGCATGTATCTTTGAACCCCCCCTTCCCTCTCTCCCTCTGTGTACTTTTACACCAGGACCCCCCTCCCCCGAAGGTCTGTCCCCCCTCCGAAGGGCTACACCCCACCCCTGAAGACCTGCACCCCCCGAAGGACTTTACCTCCCACCCGAAGGTCTGTCCCCCTCTGAAGGCCTAAACCCCACCCCTGAAGGACTGCACCCCCCCCCGAAGGCCTGCACTCCCTTGAAGGTCTGCACCCCCCCGAAGGCCTGTCCCCCCCCTTGAAGGCCTGTCCCACCCCCTTGTAGGCCTGTCCCCCCTTTAAGGCCTGCCTGCCTGCCTTTCCCCCCCTTGAAGGCCTGTCTCCCCCTTGAAGGCCTGCACCCCCCTTGAAGGCCTGCACCCCCCCTTGAAGGCCTGTCCCCCCCCTTGTAGGCCTGTCCCCCCCCTTGTAGGCCTGTCCCCCCCCTTGTAGGCCTGTCCCCCCCTTGAAGGCCTGCCTGCCTTTCCCCCCTTGAAGGTCTGCACCCCCCCGAAGGCCTGTCCCCCCCTTGAAGGCCTGTCCCACCCCCTTGTAGGCCTGTCCCCCCTTTAAGGCCTGCCTGCCTGCCTTTCCCCCCCTTGAAGGCCTGTCTCCCCCTTGAAGGCCTGCACCCCCCTTGAAGGCCTGCACCCCCCCTTGAAGGCCTGCACCCCCCCTTGAAGGCCTGTCCCCCCCCTTGTAGGCCTGTCCCCCCCCTTGTAGGCCTGTCCCCCCCCCTTGTAGGCCTGTCCCCCCCTTGAAGGCCTGCCTGCCTTTCCCCCCTTGAAGGCCTGCACCCCCTTGAAGGTCTGCACCCCCCCAAAGGCCTACACCCCCCCCCGGAAGGTCTGCACCCCCCTGAAGGCCTGCCTGCCCCCCTTGAAGGCCTGCACCCCTTGAATGTCTGCACCCCCCCCCCCGAAGGCCTGTCCCCCCTTGAAGGCCTGCCTGCCTGCCTGTCACCCCCTCCCCCTTGAAAGCCTGCTTGCCTGCCCGCCCGCCCCACCCTGAAGGCCTGATGCCCCGACCCACCCCGAAGGACCGCTCGCCCCCCTGGCCTCCCCGCACCACCTATGAACAGCCGCAGCAGGATCGCGAAGTCAGCGTCGGGTACCAGCCCTAAGGGGGTGTTCCCGGCCTTGCCGTTCAGTCCCCCGCCACTCCCGAAGGACCGCTCGCCCCCCTGGCCTCCCCGCACCACCTATGAACAGCCGCAGCAGGATCGCGAAGTCAGCGTCAGCGATCCCTGCTGCTTCCTGCGCCACGGTCCCGCCCCTCCTCTGACGTCAGAGGAGGGGCGGGATCGCGTCGTAGGAAGCAGCGCAGGGATGCTGACGCTGACTTCGCGATCCTGCTGCGGCTGTTCATAGGTGGTGCGGGGAGGCCAGGGGGCGAGCGGTCCTTCGGGGGTGGCGGGGGACTGAACGGCAAGGCCGGGAACACCCCCTTAGGGCTGGTACCCGGGGCGGCCCGCCCCCCCCGCCCCCCCCTAGGTACGCCACTGGCTCTGTCATCCAAATTTCAACTGATTTTAGAGTTTTGTGTATTATGCTAGTCATGACGGGTTCTGGTTGGTCGAAGGGCAGGAGAATAGTGATGTCATCTGCGTAGCTGTATGAACTTATGCCATGATTATCTAGGTAGTAGCTGAGGGAGGCTATGTATATATTGAATAGTGTGGGTGATAGGGGAGATCCTTGGGGAACTCCGCAGACCATGGTTCTGATTTTTCTTGCATTGTTTTAACTCTGTAAGTTCTTGATTACAGGAATCCTTTGAACCATGTAAGTACCTTGTCTGAGATTCCTATTGAGTCGAGAGTTTGTAGAAGCATGTCGTGGTCTACCAAGTCGAAGGCTGCAGAAAGGTCTAGTTGTATCAGCATGATTTTCTTGCCTGTACAGAAATATTCTAGAAATAAGCAATTGATTTCCCTAAGTCTATCTTAATAATGGCTTATAACTTTTGTTTTAGGAAATTATCCAAACCTTTTTAAAACCCTGCTAAGCTAACTGCTTTCTCCCGGGCGCCTCTCACCCTTGCTATGCCACTGAGTGAAATGGAATAATAAGGTAACTGAGAAAATAAGGGGAAAAAACAGCTGAAAGAAGCAAGAAAAGCAGTTAGCAATGTAAGAATCTAGTTGCTAAGGCAGTAAAACAAGGAGATAAGATATTTTCAGGCATGCCAGTAACAGGAGGAAGTGCAGAGGTGGGATTGTAAAATTAAAAGGAGAAAATGTGGAATATGTGGAAGGTGACAAAAAAGCAGTAGTGTTAAACAAACATTTTGCTTGGTATTCACTGAAGAGATTGGAGACAGATCACTGGCTGTCGGCAGAGATACATATGGTAGTGGGCAGATACCACACCATTTGCAGAAGAAAAGGTTTGCACAGTACTAACAAACTGTGGGTTGACAAAGCTATGAGTCTAATATTAAGGGAACCCAGAAAGGTTCTGGTTGATTCACTAAAGAGCAAATTCTTGTTAAATTTTTTTTATCTGTTGTGAAAACTCCCCTCCTCATGCTCACCTGAATATCTACATTACTTGTAATTCTAGTTTATTGTAATTTCTTATTAAACTTTGTTTAATTGATGTGAACCGCCTAGAACTCCCTGGGTATGGCGGTATACAAGAATAAAGTTGTTATTATTATTATTATTATCCACAGAGAAAGGAGTGGTCCCTAAAACCGAAGCAGGTCAGATACTATCCCTATTTGTAAGAAATGATGTGAACTATAGTGCTAATGAGCCATACTGAGTCAGACCAATGGTCCATCTAGCCCAGTATCCTGTTCCCACAGTGGCCAATCCAGGTCACAAGTACCTGGCAATGACGTCTGGGAGATGCGGAGAGAGGAGGAAAGACGCCGGCTAGGAGGAGTCATTTGTGCCTCTCGCCGCAGTAGTAGTCAGTTACCTGGTTAACTTAAGACAGTGTCTCTGAAATTTTTTTAGCTCCGTCACACTAAATGGAGCAAACGGTTTTCGCAGCACAGTATAATTGAAATTATAAAATTGCAAAACTATCAAAAAATTACCACCTCCACCCCCATTTTACAAAGCCACATTAGGCTTTTTTTTATCACTGGGCGTGACGCTCAAGTGATAAAAAAAAGCTAACACTGCTTCCTAAAAGATGGGGGTGGGTGGGTTTAAATCCGAGAGTTATTTAATTAAAGTTCTTTAAGCTATGTATGGGTTATTGTAACAATAGTGAAACTAAAGTAGATAGAATAGAATTGCTAATCAATGCAATGGATGTGCTGGGTTTTCAGAAATGCAGCATTTCATCATCCACCATCTGCAGTCATTCTCTTTTTTTCGATTTAATTTCTGTCAGAGCTGAAAATCCAAGTTCGCAAAGATAAGAAGATCCAAAAAGTAACAAAACCCTGATTGCTTTGTTGTTCAAGTAAGGATAATTACTGCATAAAATTTAATAATAAAAATAAAATTATTTGCCATTAGTTTTCAAGGACCAATTATGTCAAAGAATGATGCGTGTCTGGGCGGTTGTATCCATATGCACACAGACACTCATAACTTTGACAGACTTTTGCGTACGCGACGTACATGTCATCTATTCTAATGTATACTTATAAAGAGAATTTTTAAAAATAAAGTAAAGTTCTGGAATCTTTCATGGCACACCCAGAATCTCTTCAGGGCACACCGCTGTGCTGTGGCACACAGTTTGAGAGACACTGATTTAAGACAACCTTTTTGCAGTCCTAAGTTAACCAGACATAGGGGGTTCTGTCACTGAATATATGTGATGCCTGGGTAATTTCGCCTCTACCCTCAGACCTCCCCAGGCACTGCCCAGCTAGTGTTGCAGCAATCATAGCTAAAACTCGGTTACATTATCTTGTTAAGTGGTACTGAATATCAATATCTGGACAGGTCAGCATTAGTTAACTGGGCAGAAGCCTCTCCTACCCGTTAACTAGTGCCAGTTATCAACCTCAATATATTTCTGCTTTTGTGCAGTGCTGCAGACAGAGTGTCATATACAGTGTTCCCCCACGAATTTGCGGTCCACGGTTCGCGGTCATGGTCATTTGCGGTATTTTCCGACCTGAAGGGGAGGCAGGAGAGGGCAGCCGGAGCACTGGCGAATGAAGGAAATCATTCACAGTATGCTCCGACTGCTTCTTCCTGTACTAAAGTCGGGCCTCACTAATCAGGAGCTGCGTGTCAAAGCAGCTCCTGATTGGTGAGGCCCGATTTTAGTACAGGAAGAGGCGGTCAGAGCATACAGTGAGTGATTTCCTTTACTCGCTGGCCCTCCGGTTGCCCTCTCCTGCCTCTCCAGCTGCCCTCGCCTGTCTCCCCTGCCTAAAAATCGTATTCGCGGTTTTTCGACATTCACTGCATACCCTGTTTCCCTGAAAATAAGACCTATCCCGAAAATAAACCCTAGCATGATTTTTAAAGATGCTCCTAAAATGAGCCCTACCCCAAAATAAGCCCTAGTTAAGATCAACCCCCGAAGTCCCTCCCCCCCGAATATACCCAATACTCCCCAACTCCATCCCTGATTGATTCACCAAGAAAATCAGACATGTTAATTCAGAGACCCTCCCACAGACCTCTGCTCTGAAGCTTCCTAAAGCAGTGGCGGCGGCAGTGCTCTGAACAGGCTGCCTTCCCTCTGCTGCATCACTGCATCAGTGATGTGCCAGAGCCTCTCTTTGTGCCCAGAATGCGAGATCGCTTACAAGACTGTAGGCTGCAAAATAGCACCTGGGGGGCCACATGCGACCCATGGGCCACGAGTTTGAGACCGCTGCTTTAGAGGATGCCAGAGAAATGGTAAGACCCAGCTCACAGTAAAGACAGGGGAAATCGCAACTGGAAGGCAGAGACCCCCCCTCTACACATGAGGTGATGGAACATCTGCCTTTCTCCTTAATTCTTCCCACACAAACCACCACAGACAATAAAAGTTCTGAACTTACTCAACCTCTCATGTGTGGCGTCTGGTGAAACTCCTCGAAGGGCAGAAGACATCTGTGTATTTCTCTCAGGGGGTAGTAGGCCCAAAACCTAGGAATAAAGAAAGCTGAAACTTTCCATGATTAAAGAGGAACTCATCATCACACATTCACACATAGAGACACAGACATGCACACATATACACACACACATACTCACATACATCATACACATATACACACACCACACACACATGTTCACACACATCATACACACACATATTTAGCTAGATTGTGAGCCTTTGGAACAGTTAGGGAATTTTCCAAGTACCTAATTTTTACTTTTATTTTATTGTAACCCGTTCTGGGCTTGTGGGAGGACGGGCTATAAAAATGAACAAATAAATAAATAAATATATACTGGTGTATATATATAAAGAAGCAAAAACCCCAAGACAAAATATCCTTAAAAGACACCAAAATATAAGTTGGGCGTGCCCTAGGACATTGCAGGAAAGTTGACTCCCTAGACTCCACCAAAATATATAAACCTCAAATCTAAATTTTTAAGATAAGGAGCACCCACAGCGTGAGTTTGAAAGCTTTAAAGAGCGACTCAAAGAGCAGCTCTAGTGCTTAGAATAGCAAAATCAGCAAAAACTGAGCAGAGATGACCACTCACTGCCAGCTGCATACCATCATCTGGGTGCTCCTGTGTGCTTTAAAGTGCAAGTCAAGTGCAAACAATGTGCAATAAATAAATATATATAAAAGTGGAAGACAAAAAGTTCACTATCCTGCAATGCCCCGAATGCCTAACCCACTGACCTGAACAGAGAATGAAAAAATTAGTCACTTGTCCCTCCAGTTACTTAGCTGGTGCTGTAGTCAAATAATGGCAAGGAGAGACCAGCTTTTTTTGGATCAATGGTCCTGGTTCTTAAAGAGCATAAAAACAAAGCTAAGTACTTTAAGCTCTATGAGGTTTTAAAAGTTTACAGCACATATGCACTTTTTGAAATGGCAATTAATGAATTGGTACCTTTAAGCACTAGTACACTTTTGCACTTTCTGTCGGTCCAGAGTCTCTGAAATGAATTGTGCGGTTTAAATAGTCTGTATTATGAAGTAATTACACAGTCCCTTTAGTATCAAATAGTATTAAAAAGTATTAAATAGTAGTTTTAATGAAAATTATTGAAGAAATAAAATTTATACTTAGGGTTCCTTTTATCAAGTTGCGGTAGGGGTTTAACGCGTATAATACCGCGTATTAAACCGCCTGCCGCGCTAGCCGCTAACGCCTGCATTGAGCAGGCGTTAGTTTTTTAGCTGGCCGCGGGGGTTAGCACGTGATGAAATGTCCGACGCGCTAACCCCGCTAGCGCGGCTTGATAATAGGACCCCTTAATGTTAGAAAAAAAGGTAGGGAGGATTGGTTCAAGCCAGTGATGTGAATGTGAGTAAGAGAAAAGATATGTCTTTCTCTTTGAAAGAACCCTGAATGGGTGAAAATCTAATATTCAATATTCTGAGGCTTGTCCCCGTCTATAAATAGAGAGAAAAAAAAAGAGAAAAGAGACTATATCCAGTGTCATTTTGGTGGTTCTATATATTATATATATAATGAAGCCATAACAACAGGGTCCCCAAATTATTTTGGAGCACTTGGCAATACTGGGCCAATATTATGCAAATAAATTACCATTCAAAGACTATATAATAACAAACAAATTAGAAGCCTAGAAAAGAGGTGTTCTTAATTTTCCTAATAACTGTGCCACAGACATAGGGAGGACAATTTTTAAAGCTATTTCATATGGATAAATAGTAATTCACATACAAAAACCATCTGTCTACAACCTTCCCTCAAGGTTGATAATTCTATAAGTGCCAACATTTAGATACCAAGTGCTTCATTCTATACATGGAGGGCCATTTTCGATAGAATGTCTAAGTCTGACTTTGGATGTCTCCTTCAAGACATCCAAAAAATTGGGGCGGGAAAACATTCATTTTCGAAAAGGCTAGATGTCCAATTTTTTAAATGACCTATTTAGATGATTTGAGCCTTAGGAAGTCTAAATTTTAGGGCTATTTTTAAATACAAAAACGTCCAAATTCAAAACGTTCAAATCAAGCCCATTTGGATGTGGGAGGGACTAGCATCTTAATGGACTGGCCACGTAGACATGACAACAGGGCAGTGAGGCACCTTAGGGGGCACAGCTGTGAACTTTACATAAAGGGTGCTAGGTACATATTTCACCAGAACCCCATTTTAGTGTATGGTGAGCCTCCAAAACTCTCCCAAAACCTATTATACCCACTTGTCTTCGAGGGAGTAAACAGGCAGATAGACAAGGGCGACCTGGTCGACATTGTATATCTGGATTTTCAGAAGGCGTTTGACAAGGTTCTGCATGAACGACTACTTCGGAAAACTGCAAGCCATGGATTAAAAACTGGCTGAAGCATAGGAAACAGAGAGTGGGGGTAAATGGACAATACTCGGACTGGAAGAACTCGGTGCTTGGACCCGTGCTCTTCAACATCTTTATAAACGATCTGGACATAGGTACGATGAGTGAGGTGATTAAATTTGCAGACGATACAAAGTTATTCAGAGTAGTGAAGACACAGGGAGATTGCGAAGATCTGCAACGTGACATAATCAGGATCGAGGAATGGGCATCGACATGGCAGATGAGGTTCAAAGTGGATAAGTGTAAAGTAATGCATGTCGGTAACAAAAATCTCATGCACGAATACAGGATGTCCGGGGCGATACTTGGAGAGACCTCCCAGGAAAGAGACTTGGGACGACAAGTCAATGAAGCTGTCCGTGCAATGTGCGGCGGCAGCAAAAAGGGTGAACAGAATGCTAGGAATGATAAAGAAGGGGATCACGAACAGGTCGGAGAAGGTTATCATGCTGCTGTACCGGGCCATGGTGCGCCCTCACCTGGAGTACTGCGTCCAGCACTGGTTGCCATACATGAAGAAAGACACGGTACTACTCGAAAGGGTCCAGAGAAGAGTGACTAAAATGGTTAAGGGGCTAGAGGAGTTGCCATACAGCGAAAGATTAGAAAAACTCGGCCTCTTCTCCCTCAAACAGAGGAGATTGAGAGGGGACATGATCGAAACATTCAAGGTACTGAAGGGGATAGACTTAGTAGATAAGGACAGGTTGTTCACCCTCTCCAAGGTAGGGAGAACGAGAGGGAACTCTCTAAAATTGAAAGGGGATAAATTCCGTAGGAACGTAAGGAAGTTCTTCTTCACCCAGAGAGTGGTAGAAAACTTGAATGCTCTTCCGGAGTCTGTCATAGGAGAAAACACCCTCCAGGGATTCAAAACAAAGTTAGACAAGTTCCTGCTGAACCGAAATGCATGCAGGTAGGGCTAGTCTCAGGGTGCTGGTCTTTGACCGGAGGGCCGCCGCGTGAGCGTACTGCTGGGCACGATGGACCACTGGTCTGACCCAGCAGCGGCAATTCTTATGTTCTTATATTCCCCAGTAGCCCTTATGGCTACAGGTGTCAGCTATATGGTAATATAGCAAGTTTTGGGTGGGTTTTGGTGGCCTTACACTTTCCACCATAAACTAAGTGAGTAGGGTGTGATGTGGGCCTGGATCCCCCTCTCTATGGTTCACTATACTGCCCACCAGACTACTCCAGACATTTACTTGCTGCTCTACTGGGACTGGTCATACCATCTGAATCTGTCTTACAAGCAGATATGTAATTTTTATTCAGATATTTGGGGGATGGGAGGGGGTTAGAGACCACTGGATGAGTGTGCCGTGATTTTATCTCTCCAGTGGCCATCTAGTCAGTTTGGGTACCTTTGTGGCACTTAGTTGCTTTTAAAACAGGTCTAGTCACCAAAGAGATCCAGAGGATGGCCACAGTTTCCGTGCAGACAGAGGATGACCTACGATGGATGACGGAGGTCTCCGTGCAGACCGAAGTTATACCCCATCTGAAGACTTCATTCGCAGTGCAGACAGAAGAGGTCGACCAGCAACATCATGACAGAGACATCCTGCAAGAGCTGATGAGCCTGAGGGAGGAGGTGAAGCACCTGAGAAGCATCCGGGAAGATAAGGTCTTCATCAATGGAGTTCTCCAGGAGCTGTCCCAAGTAGAGGTCTGCATGGGAACGGGGATCGCGGGAATCCCGCGGGTCCCGCAGGAATCCCCCCTAACCCACGGGACTCCCAAGGGGACCCCCCTCTAACCAACGGGACTCCCAAGGGGATGGAAGGCTTTGGAAGCAGGGTTCGTCCATATAATATAATGCACATGTCAGCCTTAGTAAAAGAGGGGGTTTATAAGTTAATTACCTGAACAGAAAACAAAAAAAGGGTTCCGCCAAAGAGATTCCACAAGGAAAACAGCAGCACAAACACAAAAGAAACTGGAATTGATGATCCTGTCAGAAGTAATTGTTGCTTTTTATGGGGACGGGCGGGGATGGAGGCAATTCCTTGTGGGGATGAGTGGGGACGGAGAGGATCCTGATGGGGACGGTTGGGGACGGAGAGGATCCTGGTGGGGACGGAGAGGATCCTGGCGGGGACGGGTGGGATTTCTGTCCCCGCGCAACTCTCTAGTCCCAAGACTCCGAGCAGACGCAAGGAGACAAGACCATCTTCGAGACGCCCAGACTGACCAGACCTCCAGCTTTGGTAGTAACGGTTGGGGTGCAAGAAGAGGCTAGAGATGCCAACACCTGGCAGCTGGTTATCTCTACAAGCAAACACCGAAGGCCTCACTCTTCTTCATGCAAACAGAGCAGCTTTACATCAATCCCACCGATCACCTTGATGAACAGAATTCCAGCTTCTGCAGGAAGGACCTGCCAGCAAATTTCAGGAGGATGTCCAATGGATGGCTCCGACCCCGGAGGCAATAGATCCTTTACCCCTGAAGAAGCGCAGAGTGGTAGTCATTGGGGACTCCCTGCTGCGGGGCACCGAGGGACCAATATGCAGATCAGATCTACAATCAAGAGAGGTTTGTTGTCTGCCAGGAGCCAGGATCCAGGATGTGACCACCTGCTTAGGAAGACTGATCAAGCCCCAAGACCACTACCCGATGCTTCTCATCCATGTCGGGACGAACGACACCACCAGGAACACCCCGGAGAAGATATCTGAAGACTTTAGAGCCCTGGGTGAGAAGCTGAAGCAGATGAAGTGCAGGTGGTCTTCTTCTCCATCCTTCCAGTGAAAAGCAAGGGAAGAGCCAGGGAAGATCGTATCCAGAGGACTAATGAATGGCTACATGGATGGTGCAGAGAGATGAACTTCGGATTCCTGGACCACGGAGAGGCACTTCAGGGACTACAGGGATCAGACGGGCTCCACCTGACCATGAGAGGGAAGAACGTCTTTGGACAACGACTGGCTCGCCTGCTCCAAAGGGCTTTAAACTAGGTGAGTTGGGGGAGGGTACCCACTCTCATCCTGGTGTGGTAAGTAACCATTCTGGTAGGGTAAGTAACCACTCCATTTCTGAGTCTGAGGTAAGCACTCGCGTTACAGACAGTACTGTAAGGGACAAAATAGCTCAAACGGGAAAATCTCCATTCAGACTGGGCAAACATAGAGTATGGAGGGCTATGTACGTCAATGCCCGCAGTTTAAGCAATAAAATTCTGGAATTGGAGACGGAAATGAGGAACGCCGACCTAGATGTGGTGGCAATATCTGAAACCTGCTTCTCGGATTCCCATGGATGGGATATGGCTATACCAGGATATAACTTGCTCCGTTGAGACAGAGAAGGTAAAACCGGAGGAGGGGTAGCGCTATACATTAAGGAGGACATCAAAGTTGCCAGGATCACAGGTGTCAAGTACATCAGGGAATCACTCTGGGTGAACCTGGCCAGGGGAAATGACAAATGCCTGTATCTTGGCGTTGTATACAGACCTCCAAGACAACAGGACAACATAGACAAAGAATTAATTGAAGACATCGAGACCATCACTCTGCATGGAGACATTGTACTGCTGGGGGACTTGAATATGCCTGATGTAGACTTGAACAAACTTTTCGCTACCACCAGCAGCAGCAGAAGGTTACTAAACTCCATACGGGGAGCAAGACTCAAACAGATGGTATTGGAGCCCACCAGGGATCAGGCGATCCTGGACCTGATACTCACCCATGGAGATAGTGTCACAGAGGTATCGGTAGATGATGCGTTGACCTCCAGTGACCACAACATGGTGTGGTTTCACGTCAGGAAGGGATTCACTAAGTCAAACACATCAACAAAGGTCCTCAACTTTAAGGGCACTAACTTCATGAGCATGGGATATTTTGTCTATGAGGTGCTGCAAAACCAGGACACGACAGATAGTGTGGAGGTACTGTTGTCAGCTCTGAAATCTACCCTACAGGAAGCAACCAACTCTATATATAGACCGTGAGTAAACGGAGGAGAAATGATAAACCCCAGTGGTTCTCTGTGGAGATCTCGGAACTCGTAAAACAGAAGAAAAGAGCATTTGTATCCTACAAACAATCACAATGACTGGAAGCTAAGGAAACCTATCTGGTGAAATCTAGGACTGTTAAAGCACCAGTCAGATATGCCAAACTCCGGATGGAAGAAAATTTGGCTAAGAATATTAAAAAAGGGGATAAATCTTTCTTCAGGTATGTTAGCGACAGAAAAAAGAACACAGAATAGTGCACCTAAGGAAACCCAACGGTAACTATGTAGAATCGGACTCCGATAAAGCCGAACTACTCAATGAATACTTCTGCTCGGTCTTTACCTGTGAGGCACTAGGTTCCAGTCCGCAGCTGCAGACAAGGGAAAGCTCAGAAGACCTGTTCCGGAACTTTGAATTTACCGCCAGCAGCGTCTACCAAGAGCTATCAAGGCTCAAGGTGAACAAAACCATAGGACCGGATAAACTTCACTCCAGAGTGCTTAGGGAATTGAAAGATGTCTTGGCGGAGCCATTAGCTGCGCTCTTCAATCTTTCCCTAAGCACGAGAAAAGTCCCATTGGACTGGAAAACAGCTGAAGTCATTCCGCTCCACAAAAAGGGTTGCAGGTCAGAGACTGCAAACTAAAGCCTCACATCAATAGTGTGTAAACTTATGGAAATATTGAGTAAACACAAATTAGATACGATTCTAGACAACGGGGGGCTGAGGAACCCCACCAGCACGGTTTTACAAAGGGAAGGTCCTGCCAATCCAATCTAATTAGCTTCTTTGACTGGGTAACGAAAAAGCTAGATAAGGGAGAGTCCCTGGATGTCGTGTATTTGGACTTCAGTAAGGCTTTTGATAGTATCCCACACCGTAGGTTATTGAACAAGATGAGTTCGTTGGGATTAGGAGAAACATTGACTGCATGGATTAAAGACTGGCTCAGTGGCAGACTTCAAAGGGTTGTGATAAATGGTACTCCCTCCAAAACGTCGGAAGTGATCAGTGGAGTGCCGCAGGGCTCAGTCTTGGGACCAATCCTATTTAATATTTTTGTACAGGATCTGCCTCAGGGACTTCGGGGCAAAATTGCGTTATTTGCCAATGACGCTAAACTGTGCAACGTAGTGGGCAGAGTAACCGTGCCTGATACTATGACGCAGGACCTACTTTTACTGGAAAAATGGTCTAATATTTGGCAACTGAGTTTTAATGCCAAAAAGTGCAAGGTTATGCACCTTGGTAGTGGAACCCATACAGAACTTACACCCTAAATGGTGAGACCTTAGCAAGAACTGTTGCAGAACGGGACCTGGGAGTAATCATTAGTAAAGATATGAAGACTGCCAATCAAGTGGAGAAAGCTTCATCCAAGGCTAGACAAATGCTGGGTTGCATCCAAAGAAGTTTTGTCAGCTGAAAGCCTGAAGTTATAATACCGTTGTACAGGTCCATGGTGAGACCCCCATCTGGAATATTGTGTTCAATTTTGGAGGGCACATTATCGAAAGGATGTGCTGAGAATGGAATCGGTTCAGCGAATGGCCACTAGGATGGTCTCAGGACTCAAGGATCTCCCATATGAAGAACGCCTAGGTAAGTTGCAGCTATACACTCTCGAGGAATGCATGATAGAGACGTTCAAATATGTTACAGGCCGTATTGAGGTAGAAGAAGACATCTTTTTCCTCACAGGACCTACGACTACAAGAGGGCATCCGTTAAAAATCAAGAGTGGGAGATTTCATGGTGACATCAGGAAGTATTTCTTCACCAAAAGGGTGGTTGATCGTTGGAATGATCTACCACTTCAGGTAGTTGAGGCCAACAACGTGCTCGATTTTAAGAAAAAATGGGACAAACATGTGGGGTCACTTCGAGGGAGTGTTTAGGGGGGAGGGTTATTTGAGTGGGCAGACTTGTTGGGCCGATGGCCCTTTTCTGCCGTCATACTCTATGTTTCTATGTCTAGCTCGGGACGTCTAAATGGCATCCTGGATGTCTTAGAAAAAGGTTTGATAATCCCTGCAAGTGCTAAGCCTGCCCAAATTCTGCCCAAATCATGCCTCTTACACGCCCCCTTAAACATTTACACATACTGGACGGTGAACGTACACAGGTAAGGCTGGACTCATTTAGAGCACTGGTCTTTGACCTGGGCGCCGCTGCGTGAGCGGACTGCTGGGCACGATGGACCACTGGTCTGACCCAGCAGCGGCAATTCTTATGTTCTTATGAATACCCTGCAAGACATCTAAAAACTTAGTTTTGAAAATTGGCACTTGGACATTTTGGTGATTAAACTGGTTTATGCCAGTTTTTTGGATGTCTTTATTTTTTTGAAAATGAGCCCCATAGCATCCCCAAATTTGGTCCTAACTAGAATGGCGCTTACTACAATTCTTCAAGTTACATGTACCTTTTATAGAATCACGCTAAGTGCCTGTGAGTTGTATAACTTTTAAGCACATTCACTTAGGCCAGCTAAAACCAGGCCTAAATGACCTAAATTGTATGCAGATGCATTCTATAACAATGAACATAACTTTTAGGAATGCCCACGATCTGCCCATGCCCCTCCCCTGATCATAACTCCTTTTTAAATTTGTGCACTAGAACAGGCACATACTTTTTATAAAAGCATGCTTTCCAAGTTGTGCGTATAACTTTTAATTAGTGTCAATTAAGTGGTGCCACTGTGGATAGGGGCCCTTTCCCCTTCCTTTTTTTTTCTTTTTCGGCTGGGGTCTATAAGAACCCAAGACCTTGGTATGGATTGGTTTGAAGCTCTGCTGAGAATTTTTTTTTTTTTGGGGGGGGGAAGAGGGGAGGGATGGGCTCTGATTCCAGGGAGGGGGAGAATTGTTGACTTTAATTAGTTAAGACATTGGCTGAAATATAACCTTTTTGCAATTCTGTATTGTTGAAGTTGTTTTTTGCAACTTAGCTTGAAATTTTCTAGTTTTGATTTTGCAATCTTTTATCATCAATAACAATGGTCTGCAATATTAAAATTACCGTGGGGGAGAGGGGTGGTATGTAAAACCTAAAACCGAATGACATATTTTGTACCATTATATTCTCTTTATTGTTGTATAGTTGTGAAGTCATCAATAAAAATTGTTGAAATTAATTAGTGTCCAATAAAGTTAATTACAAGGTGTTAATTGCCAGTTATCGGTGCTGATTAAGCCAGTTAATCGATTCTGCGTGCAAATGGGTTATACAGAATTTGAGGGCAAGGAAATACTTGAGTACCTGAATGTAAACCACTTAGGCTATAAGTGGTATATAAAAACTTTTTTTAAAAAAATTAGCGTGCCAGTATTTTACCAGCCAATTATCAGAACGGCCTTTTCTGAGCTTCCCAGCAGTCTCCGACTCAGCCATGCAAATGTAGTACAATGAGATCATTAATGTTAAAATGGTAATAAAATGGGCTCATCAATATTTAATGGATTACTCTGGGTGCTTCTCTATCATCGTCGGGTGATTTCCTAACCTCATTGTGCCACATTGGCTCAAGCACTGACAGGAAAGTAAGGCTTGACAGATCAGACACCGCCCCCCCCCACCACCTGCAAATTAAAAAAATGACCTCCAAATTGAAGGACGGCAGGAGGAATGCTCACTCCTTCCCACCACTGTCAAGGAGTAGCAACATTCCATGCTACTGAACCAGGGCAAGCAGTGGCTTCCCCATGTCTGTCTCAATAACAGACTATGGACTTTTCCTCCAGGAAATTGTCCAAACTTTTCTAAAAACCAGCTGCGCTATCCACTCTTATTACCACCTCTGGCAATGCGTTCCAGAGCTTAACTATTCTGAGTGAAAAAATATTTCCTCTTATTGGTTTTTAAAGTATTTTCCTATAACTTCATTGAGTGTCCCCTAGTCTTTGTAATTTTTTACGGAGTGAAAAATCGATCCACTTGTACCCGTTCTACTGCATTCAGGATTTTGTAGATTTCAACCATATCTCCTCTCAGCCGTCTCTTTTCCAAGCTGAAGTGCTCTAACCTTTTTAGTCTTTCCTCATATGAAAGGAGTTCCATCCCCTTTATCATCATGGTCACTCTTCTTTGAACCTTTTCTAGTGCCGCTCTTCTTGAGATAAGGAGACCAGAACTGAACGCAATACTCCAGGTAAAGTTGCACCAAGGAGCGATACAGAAGCATTATAACATTCTTAGTCTTGTTAACCAACCCTTTAAAAATAATTCCTAGCATCTTGGTTGCTTTTTTGGCTGCAGCCTCACATTGAGTGGAAGGTTTCATTGTATTGTCTACAGTGACACCCAGATCATTTTCTTGGGTGCTAACCCCCAAGGTGGACCCTAGTAGAGACTGACAGAAATCCTTGCCTTAGTATAGGGTGGAGTTTATAGGGATGAAGAGAGCTTGAGCATAAGTTGCAAGGTTAGAACAGCGCCAGGAATGGAATGATGTGGCAACATTCTACATAACTAAGGTGAAGAACTAAAGAAGGCTTACTTTCTGAGTCAAATTCAATCATCTTTAAATAGCTCCAGTAGGCTGGTTGCCATGGTTCAGTCATCAGCATTGCATGGCAAATGTAATTCTGTGCCTGGCCCTAGTTGCATGAGTTTTCAAGGTTCTTTTCAGTATAAGGTGGCTAGGGTGGTGGAAGAATTTGAGGAGGCTGATGAGCTTTTGAGCTGGAATGGGAATACTCGTTAGGGAAGAATGATCATAGAATTTTTGAAAAGGTTAAGGAGGGTTTGTGCAAAAGGAAGTGAAGACAAAAAAATACCAGGACCTAAATTGCACATATACTAATGCAAGGAGCCTAAGGAACAAAATGGGGGAATTAGAAGTCATGGCCAAAACTGAGACCATAGACATCATTGGGGTCTCCGAAACATGGTGGAATGAAGAAAACAAATGGGATACAGCACTGCCGGGGTACAAACTCTATCACCAGGACAGGTCAGGTCAGAAAGGAGGAGGAATAGCCCTATACATAAAAGAAAGCATACACTCGACCTGAGTGGACACAATAGCGACGACCAACAATTTGGAATCGCTATGGGTTAAAATACTGGGAAGGAAAGGGCCCGAGATAAAGATGGACCTGTACTATCGTCCACCTGGGCAAACCGAAGCTATCGATGAAGAAATGGAAGACGAGATGAAGTGAGAATGCAAAAGTGGTAACACGATTATTATGGGAGACTTCAACTATCCCGGGATAGACTGGAGTCTTGGAAGCTCAAAATGCGCTAGAGAGACTGAATTCCTGGAGGCTATACAGGATTGCTTCATGGATCAACTTGTTAGAGAACTGACGAGAGGGAATGCCACTCTGGATCTAATCCTAAATGGGCTAAGAGGACCTGTGAAGGAAGTCGAAATAGTGGGACCTTTGGGAAACAGCGATCACAATATGATCAAGTTCAAAGTTGAAGTAGGAATACCGAAGGGAAAGAGAACCTTAGCGACAACTTTTAACTTCAAAAAAGGAAACTACAAAGCGATGAGAGTAATGGTAAGGAAGAAACTTAGGAACACCTCAAAGAAATGGCAGACTGTAGAGCAAGCCTGGTCTTTATTCAAGGACAAGGTGATTGAGGCACAAAATCTACATATACCAAGATTCAGAAAAGGGTGCAAAAAGAATCGAGCAAAAGACCCGGCGTGGATAACCAAAGAAGTGAAGAGAGCGATAGGTGATAAGAAGAATTCATTCAGGAAATGGAAAAAGAGCAAAACTGAAGAGAACTGGAAAGAGCACAGGAAGCATCAAAAAGAATGTCACCGTGTGGTTAGAAAAGCCAAAAGAGAATATGAAGAAAGGCTAGCCAAGGAAGCACGAAATTTCAAACCGTTCTTCAGATATGTTAAAGAGAAGCAGCTGGCTAGGGAGGAGGTGAGACCGCTGGATGACGGAGAAAGAAGGGAGTGGTGAAGGAGGAGAAAGAAGTGGCTGAAAGACTAAACATTTTCTTTTCGTCTGTATTTACAAAAGAGGAAACATCCAACATACTGGAACCTGAGCAAATCTTCAAAGGAGTCCAAACAGATAAACTAACATCCATGGAAGTAAGCCTTGAAGACGTACGCAGGCAGTTAGAAAAATTAAAAACTGACAAATCGCCAGGCCCGGACGGAATCTACCCATGGGTTCTGAAAGAACTAAAGGAGGAAATAGCGGAACTACTACAGCAAGTTTGCAATCTATCCCTGAAAACAGGCGTGATCCCGGAGGATTGGAAGATAGCCAATGTAACATCTTTAAGAAGGGATCGAGAGGTGACCCAGGGAACTACAGACCAGTGAGTCTGACCTCGGTTCCGGGGAAAATGGCGGAAGCGCTGATAAAAGACAGCATCGATGAGCATTTTGAAAGAAATAAACTTCTAATCACAAGCCAATATGGTTTCTGCAAGGGGCGATCGTGCCTAACGAACTTAGAAACATAGAAAAATGACAGCAGAAAAGGGCCACAGCCCATCAAGTCTGCCCACTCTAATGACCCACCCCCCTGACTTTACCCCCCCCCTAGAGATCCTACATGCATATCCAATTTACTTTTAAAATCTGGCACGCTACTGGCCTCAATCACCTGCAATGGAAGATCATTCCAATGATCAACCACCCTTTCGGTGAAGAAATACTTCCTGGTGTTGCAATGAAATTTCCCGCCCCTGATTTTCAGCAGATGCCCTCTCGTGGCCGAGGGTCCTTTAAGAAAGTAGATATCATCTTCCACCTCGATACGGCCTGTGATATATTTAAACGTCTCAATCATGTCTCCTCTTCTCTACGTTCTTCGAGTGAGTATAGCTGCAATTTATTCAGCCTTTCCTCATACAGAAGATCCTTGAGCCCCGAGACCATCCTAGTGGCCATTCATTGAACCGACTCAACTCTTCGCACATCTTTTTGGTAATGTGGCCTCCAGAATTGTACACAATATTCCAGATGAGGTATCACTATGGATCTGTACAACGACATTATGACTTTGGGCTTCCGGCTGACAAAACTTCTGCGGATACAACCCATCATTTGTCTAGCCTTGGATGAAGCCTTCTCCACTTGATTGGCAGTTTTCATGTCTTCACTAATGATCACTCCCAAATCACGCTCTGCTTTAGTCCTCGCTAAGGTCTCACCATTTAGTGTGTAGGTTCTGCACGGATTTCTGCTGCCAAGGTGCATGACCTTACATTTTTTTTGCATTGAAGCTTAGCTGCCAAGTCGAGGACCAGTGTTCCAATAGAAGTAGGTCATGTGCCATACTGCCGGGTAAAGTGCTTTTACTTATTATGTTGCATAGTTTGGCGTCATCGGTGAACAATGTTATTTTGCCTTTAAGCGCTTGAGTCAGGTCTCCTATGAACATGTTGAAAAGGATCGGGCCCAAGACCAAGCCCTGTGGCACTCCACTGGCTACCTCCGACGTTTTGGAGAGGGTACCGTTTACCACCACCCTCTGAAGTCTACCGCTTAACCAATCATTGATCCATGCAGTAAATATTTCTCCTAATCCCATCGACTTCAACTTGTTCAATAACCTGCGGTGTGGGACGCTATCAAAAGCTTTACTGAAGTCCAAGTACACAATGTTCAGGGACTCCCCCACATCCAGCTTTCTTGTTACCCAGTCAAAGAAGTTAATTAGATTGGATTGGCAGTATAGGACAGGCAAGGCAAAGTAGCATTTCCAACTGCAGCTTCCCCCCCCCCCCTAGGGCCCAGGCTCCCCGCCAGCCAACACAGAGGTGCCGGATCATGAACAGGGAGGAGAGGGGGTGTGGGGGAGCATCACTCCCCCAGACGCTGAAACTAGATGACTCATTGCAGCCAGTTCATAGCACTGAACTTGCTGCGCTGAAATAAAAGTGTTGAATCAGCCTAGACCCCTGCGGTAAGCCCTTTTAAGCTGTGGTAAGCATGCATTAGAACTTTAAAGATGCTTTAAAGAATGAATGCAATATTCAGTAGGTTGCCAAATCAGTGGTGTAGTAAGGGGGGGAGGGGGCAGTCTAAGGCATGTCCTCAGTTCAGATAGCTAGCAAAGAAGCCAACCACGGGAAGGTGGGTGGGTTGCGAAAAAATCTGCCTGCTGTCTCTGGATAACACCTGTTACGGTAAGTAACAGGACAAGCAGGCAGCATATTCTCTACATGTGGGAGACCTCCAAGCTAACCAGAATGGGATGGAGGGAGAGTTGGCAATTTAGGAGAACAGATTTTGCAAAATGGACTGGCCAAAATGGTCATCACACCTGGAGAAAGTATCCAGAGAGTAATGTGAGGTAAACATATGAACCGAGGACCAAGTGGCAGCCTTACAGATTTCCTCAAGTGAAGTCGAGCGAAGGAAAGCAACAGACGCCGCCATCGCTCTGACCTTGTGGCCAGTGACTCGACCCGGGAGGGAGAGACCAGCCTGAGCGTAATAAAAAGAGATACAAGTGGCCAACCAGTTAGAAATGGTCCGCTTAGAAATAGAACGACCCAAGCAATTAGGATCGAAAGAGATGAACAGCTGGGGAGCAGTACAATGAGGAGCAGTGCGCTTCAAGTAGAAGGCCAGCGCACGCTTACAATCAAGAGAATGCAGAGCCACCTCTTCAGGCTGAGAATAGGGCTTTGGAAAAATCACAGGGAGAACAATGGATTGGTTGATGTGAAACTCAGAAACAAACTTAGGCAAGAACTTAGGATGGGTATGGAGCACCACCTTATCATGATGGAAGACAGTGAAAGGAGGATCCACTACCAAGGCTTGAAGCTCACTGACTCGACGGGCAGAAGTGAGAGCAATAAGAAACACAACCTTCCAAGTAAGATACTTCAAATGAGCCCGCACTAGCGGCTCGAACGGGGGTTTCATTAAGCGAGCAAGGACCACGTTAAGATCCCAAACCACAGGAGGAGGTTTAAGGGGCGGATGAATGTGGAAAAGACCTTTCATGAAGCGGGAAACCACAGGATGAACAGAGATAGGCTTCCCATCAATTGAACCGAGGAGGACTTGAGTCCAGCGCCAGACAAGTGTAACAGATAGTCAAGGACAGCAGATAAGGAGGCAGACAACGGCTCCTGCTGTCGAGTAGTACACCGGAAAGAGAAACGGGTCCACTTATGATGGTAACATTAGTGAGTGGACTCCTTCCGAGATGCCTCCAGGACATCCAGCACAGGCTGTGAGAACTGGAACGAGGGCATTAAGTCTCGAGTAACCAAGCCGTTAAGTGCAGAGGCTGAAGGTTGGGATGAAGCAGAGAACCTCAACTCTGCGTAAGCAGAGAAGGAAAAACAGGCAGAAGAAGAGGTTCCCTGGAACTCAGTTGCAACAGAAGGGAGAACCACGGCTGTCGGGGCCACCGAGGAGCTATCAGGATCATGGTGGCACTCGTGGACTTGAGCCTGACGAGAATCTTCAGAATCAGAGGGAATGAAGGGAACGCATACAGAAATAGGTTCGTCCAATCCAGCAGGAAAGCATCCGCCTCGAGTCTGAGTGGGGTGTAGACCCTGGAGCAGAACCGGGGCAACTTGTGATTGTGGGGGGACGCAAACAGATCAACGTCCGGAGTCTCCCAATGAGCAAATACCCGACACAGGGTCAAGGATGGACCATTCGTGAGGCTGCAGAAGACGACTCAACTTGTCTGCCAGACAATTGTGTTGGCCCTGAATTTAGACCGCTCGAAGGAATATGTTGCGGCGGATGGCTCAATCCCAGAGCCGCATTGCCTCCTGGCACAGGGACCGGGACCCCGTTCCCCCCTGTTTGTTGATATAATACATGGCGACCTTGGTTGTCCGTGCGGACCAGCACCACTCGGTTGCGAAGCAGGTGACAAAAAGCCTCCAGGGTGAGGAAAATCGCTCGAAGCTCCAGCAGATTGATGTGACAAAGTTGGTCGGCACTGGACCAAAGACCCTGAGTACGAAGACCGTCCAGATGAGCCCCCCAAGCGTAGGCCGACGAGTCCATAGTCAGGACCTGCTGCTGCGGAGAAGCATAAAACAGAACACCTCTGGAAAGATTGGAAGAGAGCATCTACCAACGGAGAGACTGCTTCAACAAAGGAGTCATGACAATGAGTCGAGAGACAGGGTCCCGATTCTGGTTCCATTGGGATGCTAGAGTCCATTGAGGAATACAGAGGTGAAGTCTTGGAAAAGGAGTCACGTGAACAGTGGAGGCCATGTGACCTAGGAGGACCATCATGAGCCGAGCCGGGGCCGAAGACAGATGGGCTACCCTCCGGCATAAGCGAACAAGGGCTTCCTGTCGAGGCCGAGACTGGGACGGACAGAGCTGAGATTTGGGGAAGTTCACCTTGAAACCGAGGCTCTGAAGGAGCAAGATGGTTTGATTTGTCGCTCGCAAAACTTCGTGGCAAGAAGACGCTTTGATCAACCAGTAGTTGAGGTAGGGAAACACCTGCAGGCTGCGGAGACACAGGGCCGCAGCAACCACCATGATACTGGAGATGGAGATCCCCCACCTGGAATCTCAGATACCGGCGAGAGGCCGGGTGTATCGGAATGTGCATGAACGCCTCCTTGAGGTCCAGTGAGCACAGCCAGTCCCCCTCATCCAAAATAGGAAGGGTGAGCATTCTGAACCGTTCCCTGACCAGAAACTTGTTCAGAGCGCGGAGGTCCAGGATTGGACGCAGATCTCCGCTTGGGTACCAGAAAGTACCGGGAATAAAATCCGGTGTTCCATTGGTCTGGGGAAGCCTCCTCGACTGCCCGAAGGTGAAGAAGGGCCTGAGCTTCCTGCATAAGGAGAGGTAGATGAGACCGAGCAGAAGGAAACTCTCTTGGAGGCAGGTCCGGGGGTACATGACTGAAGTGAAGGGAGTACCCCTCCCGGATGATAGAAAGCACCCAACTGTCGGTGGTAAGATTTTCCCACTGGGCATAGAAATGATGGAGACAACCCCCAATGGGGAGGGGGGAAGGCTCCATGAGGAAGGGAGCCCGAAGACTCGGACCGGAATTGTCAAAAAGATGGCCCAGTCTTCGCTGGAGCCGGCGGCTGGGCCTTAGTTTGACGTTGTTGCTTTTGTTGAGATCACTTCGGGGGAGGCCGAGAGAACGCAGGAGTAGATTTCTGTGGATAGTTCTGGAGAGGAATTTTGTATTGCCGAGCAGGAGGGGTCTTTGGTTTAAGTTTTGCCAACACACCTGAGGAGGAAAGAGGAGACTTACCCGAGGCCGGAGTAGCAGGAGGGGCCGAGGCCGGGGCCTTCGAGGCCGAAGCGCCCAATGAGGGCGCCGAGGCCGAGCTCGAGGCCTGTCCCGCAGGATCCATGGGGCCAAAGAGTTGGAGAATCTTGGCCACCCACCGATGAAGAGCCCACAGTTGCAAAGTCACACAACGGGGGCACGACTCAGTGCAGCTCTGCAACCAGGCACTCCACACACCAACGATGAGGGTCGGTGATGGAGATAAACTGGTTGCACTTAGTACAGTTTTTAAACCCAGAACGAAGCTGGAACATAAGAAAAAAGACGGCCGCAGCCCCGCAAGGCAAGCGGCCAGAGTAAGACCGGGAACCCGGTCAAAAAGGTACGAACCGAAAACAAACAAAAAGAAGAAAAAAAAACACAGATGCGAGCACAGCGACTCAAAAGAAACTAACCAAACAAGCCGCGGTGCAAGAGGGACAACGATATCGTGCGAAGCAAGGGAGCAGTGCTTCTGGCTCCGCGGAAAACAGAGAACTGAGGAGGACACGCAGAGCAGACGCATGCCCTAGACCGGGCAGGAGGGGCACACGTCTAGTCGAGATAACAACAAATCCCCCAATAGGAGAAGCCATTGCAGCAGACAGGATCTGGACCGAATTCCCTGCAGTAAACTGGACAGATATGAATCGACTCTACAAAAAATACAGTCAAGCATCATGCGACCTGAACCACTGCCCCTCATATCTGATAACTAACGCCACCCCCAAATTTAGGGCCAGCCTCATGCAATGGATCCAAATTACTCTCATTGAAGGTTAATTCCCGCAGCACCTAGGAGAAATCATAATCACTCCAATTGTGAAGGATCACAAAGGCCTAATAGATAACCCCGCTAACTATAGACCCATCGCCTCAATACCAATATATGTCAAAATTATAGAAGGACTTGCTGCCCAATACCTCACAAATTACCTGGAAGACCACAATCTTCTCCACCCCTCTCAATCGGGGTTCAGATCCAACCACAGCTCGGAGACCCTACTAGTAACCCTACTAGACACAGCCCGACAGCACCTCAGCAAAGGCAGAAGGATGCTGATAATTCAACTTGATCTATCCGCAGCATTCAATCTGGTTGACCACACCATCCTAGTAGACACTAGAAGCCATAGGGATTTATGGCAGGGTATATAACTGGTTCCAAGGATTCCTTAAAACCAGATCTTATAGAGTTAAATCAAACAATCTTAAATCAGATCCATGGTCCAACCCCTGCAGGGTACCTCAAGGATCACCACTCTCACCTACTCTCTTCAACCTCTTTTTATCCTCTCTGGGTTCCACCCTAGACAACCTAAATGTAACCTCTTTCAGCTACGCTGATTATATCACCATACTTCTACCCTTCGATTCTCCTGACCCCACTTCTACAGAAAAATTGGAAAAAACCCTACAAGCAGTGGAAAAATGGATGCAGACCACAAACTGAAACTGAACACGGACAAAACAAAATTTCTACTCCTCGAAAAGGATAAGAACCCCTCCACCACAGAACTAGAAATTAACTCCACCAAATACAACCCACCCTTAAACTCCTGGGAGTAACAATAGACAGATGCTGCACAATGCAAGCCCATATCAACAAGACCACCCAGAGAGCATTTCTAGCCATGCGCAATTTACATAAAATCAGAAAATTCTTCGATAAAGAGCAATATAGGCTCGTAGTCCAATCCCTAGTACTACTGGACTACTGCAACATCCTCTACCTGCCTTGCCCTGCATCAATGATAAAACAATTACAGACATTCTAAAACACTGCACTCAGACTGATCTACTCGCTAAGAAAATTTGACCATGTCACCACTGCCTACCTAGACTCACACTGGTTACCAATACAAGCGTGAATCCAATTCAAATTATACTGTCTATTATTCAAAGCAATAAATGGCTCAGCCCCCAATTACCTAAACAACCGCCTGAACCAAAATCTCGCCGCTAGACAAAGAAGATCTAAGACTCCATTTACCTACCCCCCACTCAAAGGCACCCTGCGTAAGAAGATGTTTGACAGTCTGCTAGCGAGGCAAACAGCGAAATTGGACCATGCCATCTCCAACCTGCTGATGACAACAAGCGATTTCAAATCTTTTCGCAAAGAAATCAAAACCCATCTATTCAAAAAATTTATATAGATGTCATAACTCCAACCTGGATTCCCCTCAGTGTGACTCCCCCATCCTCCCTTCTTCACCAGTTACCCTTCCCCTCAAAGACCAAGCTTGTCAACTGCTTCCCTAACTGCATATATACTGAAACTGCACTATATCCTATCTGTACAGCATCCCGAATTGTATATCCACTGGAATAGCCCAATCCTCCTTGCCGTATCCCATTCCCTAAACTATACTACACCATTCTTCTTGTAACTCCTCTGGAAATGTTCTTCTTCTTGTAACTCTTCTGGAAAAGTCCAGAAGTCTCTTTGTAATCATCCTGGAAATGTCCAGATGTCTCTTTTGTCTCAACTGCAAGGTTGAGGCGGAATAGAAATCCGTAATGTAATGTAATGTAATGTAATGAAGGTCTTCAAGCAAGTCTGCTTGCGAAAACATCCGCTAGGGGGCTCCGTCGATGACGTCACCCACATGTAGAGAATATGCTGCCTGCTTGTCCTGGAATAAAACGTTTTTTATCATTATACTTTTTAAATTGAATTTTCATGTTTTTATATGTCAGTGTATAATAAATTATCTCCAGAACATCTGTATCCACAATTTTTTGTTTTTGTTTACATCGGTGGATTGTTTTCACTGTGGATCATTGGGTCTCCCCATTTTTCTTTGTTGTCCTGATATCTTTTTTCCATAGTGGCAATGTCCTGGTGAAACCTTTTGCCATGTTCGTCACTGACTGCACCAAGTTTTGCGAGGAAGAAGTCCAAGTGTGAATGTAGAAAGTGCATCTTCAGTGATATGTTGCACTTCATGGTTTTGTATGCTCTAAGAAGTTTGTCAACCAGTTGAATATGGTTTGGTGCTTTGTAACTGCCAAGAAAATTCTCAAAGCCATCCTTGAATGCTTTCCAGGTGATTTTTTTCTGGCCCAACTAATAGATCTTCAAATCTCTCGTCACTGATGACATGTCTGATCTCTGAACTGACAAAAATGCCTTCCTTAATCTTGGCGTCAATTATTCCTGGAAACATTTGTCTTAGATAAAGAAAATTTTTGCCTTCCTTGTTTATCGCTTTTACGAAATTGTTCATCAGTCCAAGTTTTATGTGAAGAGGAGGTAAAAATATCTTTGTCGGGTCAACAAGTGGTTCATGTAACACATTTTTCTGTCCTGGAACCAAATTCTTATGGAGTGGCCAGTTCTTTTGAATGTAATGCAACTCCTTGGCACAATAGTCCCATTCACAAATAAAACAATAGTACTTGGTATATCCAAACTGCATTCCAAGTAACAGAGCTACTACTTTAAGATCACTGCAGATGTTCCAGTTGTACTTTGTGTACTGGATATGCTTTAAAAGCAGTTCCATGTTTTCATATGCTTTTATATAGCCTTTTCAGGCAGCATCCATCAAGCCCATATACAAGCATGCCCAGACTGCATTGTTAACATCCAATTATTGATGGCCAACTCATTAGCCGATTAATGTGAAAGGGAATAGACTAAGAAGTAACCTCAGAAAATACTTTTGTACAGAAGGGGTGATAAATGTGTGGAATGGCCTTTCAGTGGAGGTGGTAGATATGAAAATGTAACTGAATTCAAGAAAGTTTGGAACAATTACATTGGATTTCTAAAGGAGAGGAAGGGATAGTAGATGGCAGGGATAGTATGATTGGATAAGCCTTTATGATTCTATTTCTATATCTGAATTCACATAAGCTTGGGACAAGTACATTAGATCTCTAAGGGAGAGGAGGAGATAGTAGATGGCATGAATAGGCAGACTAGATAAGCCATAAGATCTTTATCAGCTCCATTTTTCTATGTTCATATGTTTAAGTTGCGCACGCGCATTTCAGAAGCATGCCAAAATTTGGGTGTCAAAATCTGGGCACCCTATATAGAATCCAGTGGTATAATAAGGGGGGATGGGGCAGGGGGACGGTCTGCCCCGGGCGCCATCTTGGTGGGTGCAAATACAGGATCACAAACTAAAAGTCCTATTATACACAAATAAACCCTAAGATGCCAGACTCTGCATTCAGTATACCACCAGAGAAATAGAAACAAATGTATTTCTTCCTGAACAGTGCAAAATATAGAAAGCAGATGTAAAGTCTCAAAACGGCGGTTTTGAAACTTTACATCTGCTTTCTATATTTTGCACTGTTCAGGAAGAAATACATTTGTTTCTATCATTAAATTGAAAATAAAATCATTTTTCCTACCTCTGTTGTCTGGCGATTTTATTTTTCTAACCATCTTTTCCCGGTCTCTGATAGAACCTCTTCCTGTTTGTGCTCTTAACTGTGTTTCCAGGGCTTTCTTATCCATTTGCTGGTTTTCTCTCCTTCTTCTATTTCTGCCCTACATCCATCTTTGGCATTAACTTTTAATATTCAACTTTCTTAAATTTTTCTGCTTCCTTCTCAAATCTATCTACTGTTCCAAGTCTTTTCTTCCCATCTATCCATGTGCACCATCTCCGCCCTCTTTCTTCTCCATTTTTCCCATCTTTTCTTAAACAGCATTTCTTGCATCTCTCATCTTTTCCCATCCCTGTGCACCATCTCCTCCCTCTCTCTCCCTTTTGGTGGTCTGACATCTTTTTCCTCTCCTTCTTCCCTTCCCTCCTCCCCTTTGTAGTCTCACATCTCCCATTTCTTCTCTGCTCCCTCAGTCTGACATTTATTTCTTTCTTTCCTTCCCTTTCTCCCTTCTTGTGGTCTGTTATTTCCTCTTCTTTCTTTCTCTTCCTGCCTCCTCCTCCTTCTTATCATGGTCTGGCATCTCTGTCCTCCCCTTCCCTCCCCCGGAGGTCTGGCATCTTTCCTTTTTTACATCTCTATCCGCATAGTCCAGCATTTCTCTAATGACTACTCCCCTTCCCCATGATCCTCCAGCAAACCCCACCCCCTCTGTGTTCTTCTCCTCCATGGGATCTGATAAGGTAGCTACTCTTGCACTCTTCGGACCTCCAGCATCATGAGTGAAGTAAACATGCTGCTTTCAGCGGCCCAGAAGCTTTCCCTCTTCTACTGCTTTGTGCCTAAGTGGGGCCAGGAAGCAGTAGCAGAGGGAAAGTTTGTTTACTTCATTCACACTGCCGGCAGCTCGAAGGATGAAAGAGCAGCTGCAGCAATGGCTCCCACCATCCCCAGATGCACCATCTCTCCTTTCCTCAACTACCCTTTCATCCAGCATCTCTCCCTCCTTCCCCACCACCCCAAGGTCCACCATCTCTCCCTTTCTCTTCCCAATTATCCTCCTACCCAGTATCTGTATCCCCCCTCCCTCCACACCACCCCTTGGGTCCAACTTCTCTTCCTTTCTTTCCCCTCCCTCCATCCCATTCTCCACCATCTCTCTCACTCTCCTCTGTTTCCAGACCTATTATTTCTTCCCCTTAACCTAACCTCCCTGAGTCCGGCATATACCCCTCTCTTTGGACCCTCTCCTTCCTTCCATGTACTTCTAATAGTTACACCAGGGGACCCCCTGAATGCCAGCATGTTTTCCCCTTCTCTCACCATTGTTTGGCGTCCCTCTCGGTCTCACTTTAAAAACTAATTACAGCCTGCAGAGGATCGCCAGTGTTGTAGCGATTCTAGCAGGCTACGATGGCCTTCCACTGCACGTTTCCTCTGCTGCGGTCCATCCCAGACCAAAACAGTACATTATATCAGAAGAGGGGCAGGACCGCGGCAGAGGGAACATGCAGTTGAGGCCGCCAGGGGGATGGCGGATGATGGTGGAGAGAAGAGAAAAACATGCCGGACTTTGGGGGGCCCCCTAAGGGTAACATGTCACGTGATGTTCCCAAAATATTGGGGGTGCTTGGGCACCCACAGCACTGGCACCTACGCATTCAGGTACTCTAAGTATTTCTCGCTATTCGCTCTAGCAGATCTTAAGCAGGAAAAACATGGCAATGAACAATGACCTAGAACTGAGAAAATGAAGAATATATGACCTTACATTCAGAGAAGACAAACATACATGATCTCCAAATCAAAATGAAGTTTAGCAGAGTGTGAAGAAAGAAAAGGTCACCACATACCATTCGACAGGAGCAAAAAGGAGTGTGCTTGTGCTGGGAAGCACCAAAAGCTCTGCTGGTTCCTCTGTTGACACCTGAATGTTTCCTGGTGTGTCTTTTATCCTCTTTCCAGCTTGGACGGCAGAGTCCTGGAATTATATGAGAAATCCTTAGTTCACACCACTTTTTATGATTTAGGGGTTAATATCAGATTTATGTTTATAAAGACTGAAAAAATGCAACTGAATCATCTGTAAGGGGGTAAGAAGCTGCCTAGATTTAGTGAAGAAGAATGCATATAAATGTAAATATTCTAGTCATTTACTCACATAATAACATACCCCCCCTCTACAAAACCACAGAAGCGTTTTTTAGCTCAGGCCGGTGTGCTGAATACTCTGCACTGCTCCTGATGCTCATAGGAACTCTCTAAGTGTCGGGAGCAGCACAGAGCATTCAGAGTGCCAGCCTGCATTAAAAACCACTTTTGTGGTTTTGCCAAAGGGGGCCATAGTAATTGATGGCAGATAAAGACCTGAATGGTCTATCCAGTTTGCCCCAAGTCACATTAATTTGTCTTTCTTTGGTATTTCTGAGACATAGACATAGCACTGTCCTTAGGTTTCCAACTACTGGAGTTTCTGTCATTTGCGGGACACAGACCGTAAAAAACTGCTCGGCACTGTCTTCACATTCCAAATTATTGGAGTTTCCGTTGAAGCTCTCTTCAACCCATCCTAAACCAAATTGCTATATACAGGACACAGCCCGGTCAAATCTGCCCAGTACCAACCATAATTCTTCACAGCCAGAGTTGTCATCTAAATATCACTCGACACATCAAACACACATGTGACCATTTAAGTTTTGTTTTTTATATACCATTATGTAATTTCCTAATGAGATCTTCTGTGTTCATGTTTATTTTTATGTTTATTTTCATTTGATGAATCGCTTATCCGTAGTTTACTAAGCGATTTACAATAAATACATGAACAATTTGAAACAAAAACAAATTCCTAAACTGACAAACACTTTAACATTATAAGACGATTAAAAGCATTTTGATGTACATGTTAATAAAATTGAGCGCTAAATAAAGACAAACACATAAACAGACAAATACAAAGACACATAATGATAAGAGGGGAAAAGTTACATAATAGGTATTTCAAGAAAGGAACATTCAAGGGAAAAAACACTAGGAGGGATGACTTAACTACAATAATAAGTATTTTGATTAAAGATTAAAAGCATCTTTAAAAAGAAAAGTTTTTAATTTATTTTTAAACAGACTAAGTTCCTTTTCATTTTTTATATATTGTGGTAGAGAGTTCCAAGTTTGGGGGGCTACAATTGAAAACATATCGTGACGTCTGGTACCCACTACTTTCAGGGAAGGGACTGCCAGTAACCCCTGAGTCATAGAACGAAGAGAACGTGATAAATTACGTGGAATAAGCATCTGGTTTATAAATGAGGGTTCGTTTGTGGATAGAGTTTTAAATACCAGCAATAAGATTTAAAATGTTATGCGGTGAGAGATAGGGAGCCAGTGCGACTCGATCATAAAGGGGGTTGCATGGTCAAATTTTTTGCCATTGTATAAAAGTTTAACTGCAGTGTTTTGAATTATTTGTAACCGTTTTTTTTCTTTTTGTGTAATGTTGATTAATAGTGCATTACAATAATCAAGTTTTGTAATTATCAATGAATGTATTAAAATATTTAAGGATTTAGAGTCAAGAAATTTAGAAATTGAACGGATCATTCGAAGTTTATAGAAGCAAGTTTTAACACCATTTTTGTCTCCACCACCTCCCTCGAGAGGGCATTCCAGGCATCAACCACCCTATCCATGAAAAAAAACAATTCTTGACATTACTCCTAAGTCTACCACTCCAGAACCTCAATTCATATTGTTCTCCGGATAAGTACTTTTAAATATCAGACTCTAAAATTTAAAAAATGCTTGTAGGCTTGGACCTTGCCAAAGAAATACAGGTCTCCCTCCATATTCACTGGTTTGGTATTCATGAATTTGTTTTTTTGCGAGCCTCCTGCCTCCTGTACCCCTCCACACCTTACCTTAAAGCCCTGTTGATCTAGAGGTGAAGCAAGGCAGGAGTGATCTTCTTACATTTCTGCCCCATGAAAGCTACAATCCAAAATAGCTGCCACAAGTTCCTGCAACAATCTCATGAGTTCATGCGGTCTTCTGAGACTGCTATGGAAACTTGTGGCAGACATTTTGGATTGCAGCTATCACGGGGCAACAGCATAGGAAGAGTGCTGCTGCCACACCAAGCCTTTAAGGTACATTATGGAGGGGTTCAGAGGGTTGGAGGGGACAGGACTTAGGTTTGGGGGAGCCCCTAAAGTTATTTGCGAATACATAGTATTTGCAATGGGGCTGTGCTCCTAACCCCCACAAATATGGAGGTGGGGGGGGGATGTACAGTGCTACACAAGATGTATTTAATTGCAGCTTTATCAGAAAATTATTTATTGAATGGAGATTGTTCAGTGCAGAAAAACAAATGTGCTATTATTTTGCATAAAACTGTGCAAATAAAACATACGGTATCATGTCTCCAACTGGTTGCCAACTGAAATTTTTAATAAGCTGCTGATAGAGGGGCCCTTTTACCAAACAGTGGTAACAAAGGGCCTTAGTGTGCCCTTACGCGGTTCATTCTCATGTGCTAAGCCATTTTTACTACTGGAGCAAAATGACCGATTTTTCTATTTTCCTTATTAATGGCCATGTGCTAATTTTGCCATTAGTGTATGAGCCCTATTATCAACCATTATTTAGGTTGTAAGGCCTCAATTCCATAAACAGCACCTAAAGCACAGGTGATGAGGAACATGGCACATAATGCATGTCAATTATGAGTTAGGCGCTGTTATAGAATCGTGCCTAATGGTGCCTAAATCGGACTTAGGAGCCAGTAGATGCCCTAACCTTAAGTGCACCATATTTATGTCAGGGTTTTCTTGGCGTAAATACCAGTGCCTACAAATGTAAGGAAGTTCTTCACCAAGAGAGTGGTGGAAAGCTGGAATGCTCTTCCTGAAGCTGTTATAAGGGAAAACACCCTCCAGGGATTCAAGACAAAGTTAGACAAATTCCTGCTAAACCAGACTGTACGCAGGTAGGGCTAGTCCCTGGTCTTTGACCTAGGGGCCGCCGTGTGAGCAGACTGCTGGGCACAATGGACCACTGGTCTGACCCAGCAGCGGCAATTCTTATGTTCTTATCCAATCTTAATCAAGCCCACTTTCTGGTAGGCGCCTTAGACTAGGTGCCTAGCTGAAAGTGGTAGGCGCCTACCGAGTTAGATGCCTACCACCCAATTAATTTTAAGCCAATTATTGAGCCAATTAAGCTTGTTATCGGTGCAGATTAAGCTCATTAAATAATTAACCCCCCCTTTTACAAAGCCGTTAGGTTTTTTTATCACCGACCATGGCAGTATTAGCTCCAACGCTCTTAGGAATTCTATGAGCATTGGAGCTAATACCACCATAGCCTACAATAAAAATGCCTAACGTGGCTTCATAAAAGGGGGGGGGGGTAAGTTAGGCACCTAGGTTGGCTAAGTGTGCCATCTAAGTTCATAACTTTAGGTGTCTTTTATAGAATCTGGGCCTAAAAGTAGAGACACGGTGGCTGATACCCATGGCTAGCTGTAACCAGCCAAAACGGTGACAAAAAAATAGTCACCGCGAGTATAGGGATAAGGCCATTCACCGCCCCGTGGAGCGATGAATGGCCTTGTCTCCGCAGTTAAGGGAGTGAGCACAGACAGTGAACAAGCGCACGGTCCGGCAGCCCCCTCTCTCCCGCCGTCCATCCGTCTGGGCATCTCCCTCCCTCCCATCCCCTTAGCTTCCCTTCATGGCAATTTCTACAGGTTATGTGTTCTATTGCAGCCGGAGCCTTGAAATCGCGTTGCGTGTGACTGCTGGAAAGGTCTCCTCTGATGCAACTTCCTGTTTCCGGTTGCATCAGAGGAAATTTTTCCAACAGCCACATGCGATGCGATTTCAAAGCTCCAGCTGCAATAGAACGCATAGCCTTATAGAAATCGCCACGAAGGGAAGGGAGGGAGGGAGGTGCACGCACAGCTGGTGGGAGGGAGCTGCTGGACCGCGCGAAGGATGCTGGGGGTGGGGGGTGGAGAGGAGAGGAGAAGAGGCTGAAGTAGCCTGAAGAGAACTGGGGAAGAGAGAGAAGGGAGAAGACGCTGGGAAATGGGGAAGAGAGTGGGGAGAAGACTCTGGGAAAGAGGCTAGATTAAGAATATTTGTCTCGCTATCACATTCTTCCCTTTTGACTTTTCCCTATCAATCTCCCCTGCTTTTTCTCTCTACCTCCCCACCCCCTCCCCAGCTCCCTTTCCCAATCCCATCCATTTTGGTGAATTCCTTCTACTTAAAGAACAATCTTCTTCTCTCTCTGTTTGCAGGGGTGGGGCAGTGACAGGGACCGAGCTTGCGGGGACAGGACGGTGATAGGGACCAAGCTCACGGGGATGAGACGGTGACGGGGACCAAGCCTACGGGGATGGGACGGTGACAGGGGCGAGCTGGGGACAGGGCAGAGATGGGGACAAATTTTTTCCCTGCGTCATTCTCTACCTAAAAGTCCACATGCTAAGTATACACTAATCAGTTAGTGTACAGCAGTGTAGTTGTGTTCAAGTTTCAAATTTAATAAATTCTTTGATTTGATCGCAAAATCATATTTCGATGCGATTTACAACAAATAACAAATCGAATAAAAATAATAATTAATCCACATACATCACATAAAATACTACTAGACATTAATACATTAGGGAAAAGGGCAGTATAAAATACAATATAAACAGTAAATAAAATTGGGTATAGGTTTAATATACACAGGATGGGAAACAAGTACCCACATATTTCAAAGAACAGATTCCACCTATTTCAGTGAACCTCCACATCCTGCCCTCAAGTATATTGAAAAGCATCTTTAAAAAGCCAGCCCTTTAGAAGACTTTTACATTTATTCAGTAATTTTTCCTCTCTTAGGTTAATTGGAAGTAAGTTCCAGATTTGGGGGGCCGAAACAGAAAAAATCATGTCTCTCCGGGAGTAGATCACTTTTAAAGAGGGAACTATTAATAGGGCTTTCTCCTCTGATCTTAACGATTTAAATGGGGAGTAAGGTATTAAATATCTTTCTAGGAATGTCGGGCTTTATTTATGAGTATTTTATGAGTAAGTAAGGCTATCTTATAGGAGATTCTATGAATTACTGGCAGCCAGTGTTTCTCCTTTATTTTTATTGCAGTATTTTGAATGATCTGGATTCTGCGTATTTCTTTTAAAGATGCTCCTTTATATAGAGCATTGCAGTAATCAATTTTTGATATTACCAGTGAATGTATTAAAATATTTAACACAGATTCATCAAGAAAAGCTGATAGTGATCTAATCATTCTTAGCCTATAGAAACAGGCTTTTACTAATGTGCTAATTTGTTCATGGTAATTCAATTTTTGATCTAACACAACTCCTAGAATTTTCACTTTTGCAACTATTTTAAGAATTGTTTTGTTCATAATAATATCTGTACCTAGTTCTAGCCCCTCTCTACAGGGAAAAAGTATGATTTTAGTTTTAAGTGTATTGAGTGCTAGCTTATTATCCTGTAGCCACCGAGTAATTTTTGAGAGTTTGTCATTAATTTCAGTGATGTCCCCGGCTACATTCGTGTCTAAAGGATATAGAAGTTGTACGTCATCAGCGTAGGCAAAAGGTATCAGTCCTATTGATTGACTAAGAGTTAATAGGGGTGCCAGAAATACATTGAATAACAATGGTGACAAGATTGATCCCTGAGGAATCCCAAAGTGACTTGATTTTATATTTGCTGTAGAGTCATTAAATATCACTTTTGAGGTTCTTTCCTTAAAGTATGACTGAAACCATTGCAAAACAATGTCTGCTATTCCTAAAGATTCTAGTCTGCTTAATAGTAGGTGGTGATCAAGTGTCAAATGATGATGATAAGTCTAGAGAAATAAGGAGAACAGACTTATGTTGATCCCAAAAATATAGGATTGAGGATGTCAGTCCTATTAGGGAATGCTCCGTTGAGTAATGTTGTCGGAAGCCAGTTTGATGTGGTGTAACGCTCCTGTTTTATCAAAAAATTCAGACAGCTGATTGAAGACTATCTTTTCTGTCATTTTTGCTATAAATGGTATTTTAGCAATAGGACGATAGTTACATGGGTCATCTAAATTCCCCTTTGTGTCTTTCAGTATTGGGTGAATAGTGGAGTTTTTCCAGCTTTTTGGTATAATCCCTTTTTCTAAAGAGGTTGAAATTAATTGGTGAATGTATATACCGAATATGTTGAAAAAAATTTTCAGAATGTGTGGGGGGAGTAAATCCTCTTTATTTCCTTTTAGATTTAATGAGTTAACTAAGTTTCGCAGCTCTTGTATTGATGGTATAGCGAAGTGGGAGCATTTTGAGGTTGGAATACAGTAGCCAGAATCTATCTGCTCCGTCTCAAAATCTTGATTATTCGTGAATGTTTGTCTTATTTTCTGAATTTTTTCTATAAAAAGTTTGCTAAATCTTGGGCTGAGTACACTCTTTGCTCCTTGAGATGAATGGGATTTGAAAGAGGTTAGCGATTTTAGGATATTAAATAAGGCTGCGGAGTTATTAGCTATTTTAAATAGGGTTTCGCAATAAGTTTTCTTTGCTTCATTAATTTTATTTTTATAGTATTGTGCTTGACTTTGATATCTTAATTGGTTGGTCAGAGTTTTGTTCTTACGCCATTTTCTTTCTGACGAGCGTAGCTGTTTTTTAATATAAAATAATTCATTATACCCACTCTCCTCCCCTTACTCACCCCCAACACTATAAAATAGATTTTAGTATGGGGATAGCACGCACACATCCCAAAATTACTGCACTAAGTCATTTTTTGCTACAGTAAGCACACATTATAGCTTACCATAGCCTTGCAAAATAAAATACCACTTATGGACATGTTTTGCCTCGGCCAGAAAATGGTCAGTTTTCCAATTTAATGGCCAAGCACTCATTTTGAAATTAGCACTTGGCCATTAACAAAAATTAGCACGTGAGACCTTACTGCCAGTTGCATATTAAGGGGGGCAGGTGGAGGCAGACCAACTCGGCCACTGTCTTAGCAGAAGCACTGGTGCTTCTCCCCACTTGGTCCCCCTGGTATACCTCTTTAAATGTTCACCGGCACAAACAGCATCATCCACCTGCTGCTCGCACCAACCTCGGCTCCCTTCTGACATCACTTCCAGGTCACAAGATTAGGACGTGAGGTCAGAAGGGAGCCAAAGCTGGCGCAAGCAACAGATGGAAAATGCTGCTCGCACCAGCGAACATTTCAAGAGGTACGTGAAGAGGGTGCTGAATCAGCAGAGAAGAGTGGGGGGAGCTCAAGTTGCAGAGAAGAGTGTGTGTGGGGGGGGAGGAGGCGCTCAAGCAGTGAGGAAGACCAGAAGGCACATAGTGCTGTCATGCTGGGCGCCAACCTCCCCAGTTATGCCAGTGTTTACTGCCACCTATTTTGTAAGCAGTATGAGCTTACATGGTGATCCAGTGCTAATTAGTTCATGCACGGCAATGTAACTGCGCTAAATAGCACAGAAAACCCATTCTCCACCCCCCAGACTTGTTCCCCCAGTTAAATCAAAATATTTTTAGTACATGGGTCGCATGTGTACCTCAGCACATCTCATGGTATGCCGTTTTAAGCTGCAGTAAGAATGCATTAGTGTTTAACACAGCTTCGTAAAAGGTAGGGTTACCAGACTTCTGGGAAAACCTGGACATGTCTTCTTTTTAGAAGACTGTTCCTGGATGGACTTTCCAAAACCTGGCAGTTTGTCCGGGTTTTGGAAAGCCCTGACAAGCTCTGGCCACATCTGGAGGGCCTCTGAGCATGTGTGGATGACGTCACACACATCTGTGCATGCTCCAGGCCCTCCAGACGCATCCGGAGCTTGTTGGGGAAGACAAGAGGAGGCTTTGTGGGGGCGGAACGGGACTGGAGCAGAACAGGGTGGGGCCATAGGTCCGGTGTTTTACTGCTCAAAATATGGTAACCCCAGTAAAAGGGCTCTTTGATTTCTTTGTTGATAATATTCAAAGGAGAGGCATAAAAAGCAGCTTAACTGGCATTTTCTGAAATGCAAAAATATGACCTTTCAACCATTACAAAAAAAAATAAAAAAAAAATGTTTATGAGTCTTGCCATGTTCCTCATATAAACCAGACACAGCCCCCCCAAATTTTCTTTCACACGCCTCGTTAAGCCTCCTACTCATAATACATTTTAGTTTGGCAGCAGGCAGACCTGCTTTACAGCAGCTGCTCAACTTGTGAAACAAAAAGTCAGCTAGTCTGGAGTGCTCAGAGGGCACCCCCCCCCTCATTTCTGATACCTGCAGTGCATTAGTCCATAAAGCAGAAGTTACATAAAAACTTGAATACGAATACCCTAGAGAGGACAGGAGGGACAGGGGAGATAGGATACAGGCATTTGAATTCTTGAAAGATAGTAAAGACAAAGCAACCTTTTCCAAACACAGAAGACATGAAATAATAATAATAATAACTTTATTTTTGTATACCGCAATACCACAAGCGGTTCAGAGCAGTTTACAGAGGAAGAGACTGTATACAGACAGCGATGTTACAGAAAAAGTCTTTCAAATTACAATAGCATGTCAAAATTTATCTGGAAGCATTTCAAAGATACAAGACAGGAAAAGAGTCAGAGAAATTTATTCAAGTTTCAAGTTTTATTAAAATTTGATGAATCGCTTAATCGTAATACAAAGCGATGTATAAGTCTAAAAAACATATAAAGATGTTTGTCAATTCAGGGAGACAATCTCATTAATATACACAGAACAATAGACAAAAACAGACCCTAAAGGAAAAATGGGGGAAGAAATACAATATATAATAGTAAAGGAGAACGAATAGGGGAAAAATGATAGGGAGGGAAATGGCAATGCTAACAGTCTGGCTAAAATTAAAAAAGTGATTAAATTCTAAAAAAGATTAACAGTTAAAAGCATCTTTAAAAAGAAAGCATTTCAACTTGCTTTTGAATCTGTCAATAAGACGATCCTCCCTTATATATGTTGGTTAAGAATTCCACAATTGTGGAGAAACGACAGAAAAAAATGTATTGCCTCTGGGTATTGATAGATTTCAGAGTTGGAATAACTAGCAAGTGTTGGTTGTTAGATCTGAGTGATCGGGCGGGAATATAGGGTATTAGAACGCGCTCAATATCAAAGAGATAGGTTTTAATTGATTTCTTGAAGATTTGGTAGGAGGGTGCATTTGAAATGAAGTTGGTTAAACAATTATTCCATTTGCCTGCTTGGAATGATAGTGATCTATCAAGGAATCTCTTGTAGATACAGCCCTTCAAGGATGGAAAAGCAAACAGGTAGACACTACGTGTGCAAGTGGTGCTTGGAAATTCAAAATGGTGCGACAGGTTGATTGGGGATGAACCTGTTATGGTTTTGAAGCAGAGGCAGGCAAACTTGAAAATGACCCTTGCTTCCACCGGCAGCCAGTGTAATTCTTTGTATTACGGGCTTACATGATCCGATTTTTTGAGATCATAAATGAGACGGACGGCAGCATACTGAATGATTCTCAATCGTTTGATGGTTTTCTTAAAGGATCCCAAGTATATAATATTGCAGTAATCTAAGATGCTTAAGATCAGAAATTGAACCAGCAGTTGCAAGGAAAAAGTTTCTCACAAAGGAGTCAAAGATGATTCCATGCAGACATTTCATTAAGGCCATTTCAGCGCTGAATTGGCCACAATGAATCTTTCTACACCCGAGTGTCACCTCGGGGGGCATCATAGCAGAATCTGACATCATTTGGGGGGGTGATGTCCCCCACACACCCTACCAAACTAGGGATGCTCCTTACTCTTCCCTGTCGCCACCTACACACACCTCTTGAAAAGTTCATTGGCACGAGCAGTATACAGTACTCCCCCGATATTCGTGGGGGTTCCATTCCAGGAACCCCTGTGAATGTTGAAAAACCACGAATACGGTTTTTAGCAGGGGAGACAGGAGAGGGCAGCCGGAGCGCCGGTGAGTGAAGGAAATCACTCGTGGTATGCTCTGACCGCCTCTTCCTGTACTAAAGTCAGGCCTCACCAATCAGGAGCTGGTCCTGCAACTAGGAAGTGATGTCACAAGGGAGCCAAGGCCAGCGCAAGCAAGGGGTGGAAGATGCTGCTCACGCCAGTGAACTTTTCAATGGGTATGTGGGGGGGAGCAGAGAGGAGGAGGTACTGACCCACCCCCAGCAAGATGGCAACGGGGAAGCGGTCCACATCCCCCGCTCCTCCTTAGTACGCCACTGGGGCAGAGAGGAGGAGAGGCACCGACAGTGATGTGGAGAGGATGATTCAGTGCGGCTGTTTCAGCATGGCCATGATGAAATGGACCGCCCTGAAACAGCCATGATGAGTCATCCCATTCCACTCACAGAAAGGTAGTGGATAGTTTGAATAGTGGCTTATCTGGCTTGGTTGCTGCCATAGTCAGAGCACACACCCCCCTTTCCAGGCAGTGTGTGTGTATATGGGAGGGGGGAGGGGTTGCGGAGTAGTTGCAGGGTTGTGCTTTGTGTCTGCAGCTATCAGCTCTGCCAATCCTCTGCCCCGGAACAGGAAGATGACAGCAGAGAGAGCGGGAGCTGGCAAAGCCAACAGCCGCATCTTTGGTACTGCAACCACAAGGCTTCTCTGGGTACCTCCTTACTGGCTGCACCTTGAGTAGACCGCATGCATTGTCCTGCCCTTGGTATGCCATTGGCCTGGAATGTACTTCTGCGGAAGTGGTGGAGCCAAAAACAGTGATGGAATTCAAAGGGACACTCACAGAGGTTCCCTACATGGAAAGAAGGAATCAAAATAAAGAGCTTCCATTCAAAGTAAAACTTAAAATGACTTGCCCAGAGTCACAAGGAGCTGCAGTGGGAACTAAATAAGAAATACATATAATAAATTAACTTTAATTGTGCAATTAATTGCAATAAAAATGTTAATAATAATCTAAGGGCTCCTTTTATCAAGCCGCGCTAGCGGTTTAACACGTGTAATAGCGCGTGCTAAACTGCCAGCTGCGCTAGGCACTACCGCCTCCTCTTGAGCAGGCGATAATTTTTGGCCAGCGCAGGGGTTAACGCGTGATGAAAAGTCACGCGCGTTAACCCTGCTAGTGCGGCTTTATAAAAGGAGCCCTAATATTAATAATAATAAAATGTTAATAATAATAAAAATGTTAATAATAATCTACAATTTCTGAGTCACTCTGCCTAACGGGTTTCAAAGTGACTTAAAATGCTCAGGCATAACGATGGGGATTAACAGTCCCCCTCCTTTACAAATCCACGGTAGCATTTTTTGCGCTGGCCACAGCGGTAACAACTCCGATGCTCATAGAATTCCTGTGAGCGTCGGGATTCTAGCTCGGCTTTGTAAAGGAGGGCCAATGTGATTAGGAATGCATACAAATTTTACAGCAAACCTCATACAGAGTGGAGATCATATAGAACTGGGGAAACATAAGGTTCGCTGATATGCATTTGCATACTATGTTTATGTTTATTAAAAACTTTATATACCGCACAATAGCCAAAAAAGGATCCAAGCGGTTTACAATATATATTTCAGAACCAATTTGAAAAGAACTCCATTCAAAAATAGAAAAGGAAAGAAAAAAAAGAGGTTTTTAAAAAAAAAATTTTAGATACATAAAATTCTGTAACTATCAAAATATCAAAAAATTAACTAATTAATTCAAACTGAAAATTTTCTTAAAAATCCGTAACTACATAAATACAGATTGCAGCCCCAAACTCGTTTCTTCAATTTGAAAAGGCCAATTGAGAAAAATGTGCTTTTAGATGTCTTTTAAAATTTACATACGATTCTTCTTTTCTCAATTCCATAGGCAAATTATTCCATAAGTGAACTAAATAAAAAAAACGCACAATCTCTAGTTGAGGCAAGATAGGCCTTCAAGATATGGGGAATGGCTTCCCTATTATCATTCAAAGATCATAATAAATGTCTCGATGCATAAAATAACACCAAGTTAGAAAGATATGATGGTTGTGCCAACATCAAGATCTTAAATTTGATACTATGAATCTTGTTTCCTAGTGGTTTTACAGACTTTACATTTTGTAGGAGAAGATAATTAATTCCAACTTTCACTGACATAACTGTGTTGTACAATTCATTTAGCCCCTGGGGTCCTTTTACTAAGCTGCAGTAGAAAATGGCCATAGCACAACCCTACATGAGTCTTTCCTATATGCTAAGGCCATTTCTACTTCGGTTGGAAAATAGTCGATTTTCTATTTTCCAAATTAATGGCCATGTTCTAATTTTGCCAGTAGCGCACGGCCATTAATAAAAATTAGCATGTGAGCCTTTACTGCTACCTATTTTGTAGGCGTTGAGGGCTCACTTGCTAATCCTGCACTAATTAGTTAGCATGCTAATTAGCACAGAAATGCCTCTCTCCGCCCTGACATACTCCCTTTGCCCAAAAAAATATATATATATTTTTTAAGTGTGTGCACATTTAAAACATACAGTAAGATGCCTCACCATGTCCTGTGGTACGAAATGGGACGATTCATGGCAGCCATTTCACAGTACCTGCAGAGGGTGGCTAACGCAGCAGACACAGCAGCACCGTCAGCTGCTTATTCCCACAGGGCCTGGGCTCAAAGGACACGATGAAGCAGCTATGGCAGCATAGGACAGGCAAGGCAAAGTAGCATCTCCAACTGCAGCTTCTCTCCCCCCCCCAGGGCCCAGGCTCCCCGCCAGCCAACACAGAGGTGCCAGATCACGAACAGGGAGGAGAGGGGGGTGTGGGGGGCATCACTCCCCCAAACGCTGAAACTAGATGACTCATTGTAGCCAGTTCATAGCACTGAACTTGCTGTGCTGAAATAGATGTGTTGAATCAGCCTAGACCCCTGCGGTAAGCCCTTTTAAGCTGTGGTAAGCATGCATTAGAGCTTTAAAGATGCTTTAAAGGATGAATGCAATATTCAGTAGGTTGCCAAATCAGTGGTGTAGTAAGGGGGGGGCGAGGGGGTAGTCTGCCTCGGGCGCCATGTTGATGGGGGTGCAGGCACCCCTCCTCCTCTCTGCCCCCTCCGTCTCTTCCCACTCCTCCTCTCGCCACACGCACTTCCCCCTTCCCCTGTATCCCTAGTAGTTCACCACTGCGAGCAACAACTTCAATGTGTTCCTCACGATTGTGTCATCTCTCCCACTCACGTCACTCCTGGGTGACGCACATAGGAAGTGATATCAGAGGCAGAGCCGATGGGGTCGCACTCCACCTCCATGTCTCCCCTCAAAGGGCCTATATGGCTGGTGTGGCACAATCTTCTAGTTGTCGTAAGTGTGGTTGTCGGGAGGCCACCCTGGGTCATATGTTTTGGCTGTATCCTTTAGTACAATGCTTTTGGGTCCTGTCACTCAAGGCCATTTCCTCTCTCTGGCAGTGTGGTGTGAAACTGGAGGCTCAGATCCTGTTTGATGTTTTTTTCCCTGCAATCTCCTACTCCTGCTAGCTACTCCGCTTTTCTTCAACGTGAAGCACTTATGGGGTAAAAGGCTATTCTGCTGCTCTGCAAGAATCTACCCTTCAACAGCAATGACAACTCTACTGAAAATGGAGTGCACGCAGATCAGGAACTTGGACTCTCTGCCTGGAAAGAAGTTTATGTGTATATGGGAACTGTTCTGGAATTCCTTTTCTCCGACTGCAAGGAGTAGACTTTTGAACTTTTAAGACTTCTGAGCGTTAACTATGTTGGTACCATGACTGTGATTAATTTCTTTTCCTTTTCTTTTTCTTATTTGTGGTTTAATGGGTTGATGGGGAGGTTGGGTGGGTGGCTGTTAATGAAAATTGCTTTATGTAGCTCATTCCTTCTTGTGTTCTCTCACTTTCGACTGTATTGTTGTGATTGCTGTTTTTGTGCTCAATAAAAATGATTTAAACATAAATGACTTATCTCCAGTCATGGTACATGGGCTTGTCGTCCCGCTGGTGCTTGCATGCACATGAGAAGCTGAAAACTATGCCGTCAGTAGTTTCACTACCAGCAGGGCCTCCCAAAATAGACAGGTTTCAGTGGAGATGTCAGACTAATGATGTACCACCCATCTGGGCAGCAGCAGACGGGCAGTGTTGGAGGCAGAGGATCACATTTGATGCGGCAATGGCAACATGGAATTTATACTGCACAGAAGAAAAGCCCAGCAATCTACTTCTGTATTCTGCTACCAAACTTGATGATGTTCATCAAGTCGCTAGAACTCAAAGACGAGTCGATAGCACCTAACAAACATAAATGATTTATACTGTAGATTGATTTATATGGCTAAAATGTATTCATTATGTCTGCAAAGCAATTTAAATGAAAGCATCTATGTAACCAGCAGCCGATGTTAACCACATACATACTGTACTTTTGAATTTCACTCATAAGAACATAAGATTTGCCACTGCTGGGTCAGAACAGTGGTCCATCATGCCCAGCAGTCCGCTCACGCGGCAACCCTTAGGTCAAAGACCAGTGCCCTATTTGAGTCTAGCCTTACCTGCGTATGTTCTGTCCAGAAAGAACTTATCCAACCTTTTCTTGAATCCCTGGAGGGTGTTTTCCCTTATAACAGCCTCTGGAAGAGCGTTCCAGATTTCTACCACTCTCTGGGTGAAGAAGAACTTCCTTACGTTTGTATGGAATCTATCCCCTTTTAACTTTAGCGAGTGCCCTCTCGTTCTCCTCACCTTGGAGAGGGTGAACAATCTCTCTTTCTCTATTAAGTCAATTCCCTTCAATATCTTGAATGTTTCAATCATGTCCCCTCTCAGTCTCCTCTTTTCAAGGGAGAAAAGGCCCAGTTTCTCTAGCCTCTCAATGTACAGCAACTCCTTTAGCCCCTTAACCATTTTTGTCGCTCTTCTCTGGACCCTTTCGAGTAGTACTATGTCCTTTTTCATGTACGGCGACCAGTGTTGGATGCAGAATTCCAGGTGGGGGCTTACCATGGCCCAGTACAATGGCATGATAACCTTCTCAGATCTGTTTGTGATCCCCTTCTTAATCATTCCTAGCATTCTGTTTGCCCTCTTCGCTGCCACTGCGCATTGCACAGACAGTTTCATTGACTTGTCTACAAGTACTCCCAAGTCTCTTTCCCGGGGGCTCTCTCCGAGTATAGCACTGGACATCCTGTATTCGTGCATATGATTTTTGTTACCAACAAACATCACCTTGCACTTATCCACGTTGAACCTCATTTGCCATTTCGCAGCCCATACTCTCTGTGCTTTATCTCACACTTGAGTCACTAGCTTGCTGGGTACTCGAATACTTGTATTTGACAAAGTAATGGCTTGCAATTAAAATGACCAGACTTGTATCACAGGGTTTTAAGCAGTTATTTTGGGAAGGGCCAGTTACTGAGAGGATGTCTTTAAGTCCTGAGACCATCCTAGTGGCCATTCTCTGGAGTCGATCCAGAGAATGGCCACTAGGATGGTCACAGGACTTAAAGACATCCCATATGAAGAATGTCTGACCAGGCTGCGCTTATATTCTCTCAAGGAGCGCAGAGAAAGGTGGGACATGATAGAAACATTAAAATATATCACGGGTCGCATTGGAAGAAATCTTTTTTCTAAAGGATGAATGCAATATTCAGTAGGTTGCCAAATCAGTGGTGTAGTAAGGGGGGGGCGAAGGGGCAGTCTGCCTCGGGCGCCATGTTGATGGGGGTGCAGGCACCCCTGCTCCTTTCTGCCCCCTCCGTCTCTTCCCACTCCTCCTCTCGCCACACGCACTTCCCCCTTCCCCTGTATCCCTAGTAGTTCACCACTGCGAGCAACAACTTCAATGTGTTCCTCACGATCGTGTCATCTCTCCCACTCACGTCACTTCTGGGCGACAAGAGGACATCTGCTGAAACTTAAGGGGGAAGATTTCATGGTGACACCAGGAAGTACTTCTTCACCGAACGGGTGATTGATCAATGGAATGGTCTTCCATGCCAGGTGGTCGAGGCCAGTAGCATGCTCGACTTCAAGAGTGGATGGGACAAACAGGCAGGGGTACCACAGAGTTATGCTTAAAAGATGGATACCCCAGGGAGGGAGGGTTAGTCTTGAGTGGGCAGACTTGTTGGGCCGCCGGCCCTTATCTGCCATCATACTCTATGTTTCTATGATTAAGCTAAGCTCTCATTTTTCATTTTCTTCATTTTTTTTTTTGTCTAGCTTCAGTTTTTCTCCTTTCAGGCAGGATTAGGGCAGATATTTTAAATGATCCCTTCACACCCAAAGGTGGCTGTAATTCTGGAAGCAGCATCTCTTTTTTAAAAATGGGGGTGTGCACAGAAACACATTTTATTTCATTTGCTTTCCCCCCCCCTCATTTCTTTTGTTTTGCCTTAAGAAGTTTTTGATTCATGTATTCCCTTCAATATTCTTATGCAGCATACACTACGCTATATAGAAAGCTCTAATTAAAAACAGTGCATGCTACTGAAGACAATATAAAACATTTCAGGAGTTTTCCTATTGTTCCGTTTTGAAAACAATGAGCCAGATTGAGTAAATGGTGCCCAAATTTAGGTCACAAATGGAGCAATGAGACACTTTCATAGGGAAGCAACTTTTATTTCAAGACCCGACATGGTCTGTGTTTCGGCAAACGCCTGTATCAGGGGTTGTAATGTTACAAATCAATACACAGATTTACCCTAAGCCCTATTCAATAAAAGTGAGTGCCCATATTTCATAGAGTAAAACTCTCTCTGCTATTTCTCTCTAATGTAGTGTCTCTCAAACTGTGTGCCAAGGCACAATGGTGTGCCCCAAAGAGATTCTGGGTATGCTATGAGAGATTCTACAATTTGACTTTATTTTTAAACATTCCCTTCATAAGTATACACTACAATAGATGACATGTATGTCACGAACACAAGAATCTGTCAATATTATGATTGGCCCTTGAAAACTAACGCAAACTTTCGAAAACTTCAAGAACGAGAGGCCATTCGGAAAAATTAAGAGGGGACAGATTCAGAACCAGTGCTAGGAAGTTCTTCTTCACCCAAAGGGTGGTGGACACCTGGAATGCGCTCCCAGAGGGCGTGATAGGACAGAGTATGGTATTGGGGTTCAAGAAGGGATTAGACAATTTCCTGAAGGAAAAGGGGATAAAAGGGTATGGACAGAGGATTACTATACAGGTCCTGGACCTGATAGGCCGCCGCGTGAGCGGACTGCTGGGCATGATGGACCTCTGGTCTGACTCAGCAGAGGCACTGCTTATGTTCTTAAGTAATTTTAGTTTGTTTTTTTTTATGCTGTAGTTATCCTAACTTGAGCAACAAAGCAATCAAGGCTTTGTTACCATTTGGATCTTCTTATCTTTGCGAACTTGGATTTTCAGCTGACAGAAATTAAATCGAAAAAAAGAGAATGACTGCAGATGGTGGATGATGAAATATGCATGTTGCTTGTCGACTATTGAGCCGCATTATGAGTTAATTTGCACTCAAAACACAAGTATATCCATCGCACTGATTAGCAATTCTATTCTATCTACAACTAACAGTAGGAACCTTTTCAATCTGGTCAATGAGCTCTACAACCTCAAGACACTCACCGATACCCAGGAGGAACCCACTTTAACAGCTAGCATCCTAGCAGACTTCTTCAATTCCAAGATACTAAAATTAAGATCGTCAATAACTGCCCCTGCCAATCCCCACAGGCATTTTCCAATCCTCCATGACACCAACATATCCAACTCTGACCTAGGGTCCAGAACTGACCTAAGTTGGAACCATTTCAAAACCATAGACTGGCGATCCTTTAATATACACTACAACAAATATAACAACTCCTACTGCAAACTAGACACCTGTCATGAAAACTGCCCCTATCCACTTCAAAGTCAACATGTTGATATGGGTCAATGCTTTACTATCTGCAGGAAATTTCCCAGCAGAGCAAGGCCACATCCTGATAACTCCAATCATAAAAAATTCAATAGAACCTCCCAACATCCCATCTAATTACAGACCTATCGCCAGCATCCCGCTAGTCACCAAAATAACAGAAGGGGCGGTAAATGCTGAACTCACCATATATCTGGACAAATTCGACATCTTACACAGCAACCAATGCTCTGGCCATAGCACCGAAACCATCATAGCCTCTCTACTTGACCATCTGCACTCACTCTTCAGCCAGGGTTCCAGCGCCCTGATCTTGCAACTTGACCTAAGCAGTGCCTTCGACCTAGTCGACCATACTATTCTCCTAGACTGCCTTGCACACATCGGCATCTCCGGCCAGGTCCTCAACTGGTTCCAGGGGTTCCTTAGAAATAGATCTTACAGGGTGATCAAGAATGACTCTTTCTCCCACAGCTGGGCCAATTCCTGTGGGGTTTCCCAGTGCTCACCCCTATCCCCCACCCTGTTCAACGTCTATCTCGTCTCCCTGGGAAACCTCCTACACAGCTTCAATCTTAAATTCTTCATTTACGCAGATGACATCACGATAATCATCCCACTAACAAGTTTCACTCTAGAGCTGCTCAACTCACTATCAAACTTACTCAGGCAGATAGAACTCTGGATGCTATCCTATAGATTAAAACTAAATTCTGACAAAACCAAATTCTTCCTGGCCACCCCCAACGACAAAATCAAAGATACCTCAATTCAAGTGAATGGATCGAACGTCCCCCTAGAACAAACCCTAAAAATACTGGGAGTCACCTTAGACAAACACCTATCTCTTGAGAAACACACTGATCTTACCGTTAGGAAAAGCTTCTCGGTGCTCTGGAAACTCCGCACCATAAAAAAATACTTCGATGACAACTCATTCCGCCTATTAGTACAATCCTCCATTCTCAGCATCCTGGATTATTGCAACATCATCTATCTAGGCTCCACGAAGAAAACCACCAGGAGACTAAAACTGATTCAGAACACCGCCGTCCGCCTTATATTTGGCTTAAACAAACGGGAACACATCACCCCTTTCTACCATAAACTGCACTGGCTGCCATTTGAATTCAGAGTCCTATTCAAGTTTGCATGCCACTGCTACAAAACTGTATTTGGTCTATCTCCAAGCTACCTCAACTCTCACTTCAAGCTAAATCACAACAATAAGATCTCTCGCAGAATTCATCTGTTTGCCTTCCCCCCCCCTAAAATTATGTCACCTCAAAAAGTTCCTCGACAAAACCTTCTCCTTCCAGGCAGCCAAACTAAACTCATGGCTTGCCCAAATTGTACTTGACGCCCCCTCCTACCTTGACTTCAGAAAAAAACTCAAAACTCACTTATTCCACGAACAGAACCCCTAACACACCCTCTCACCTCCTTAATACCCCTCAATCCACGTGAACCTCCACCGTCCCCTCTTATGGTGCCCACCAAACCAATTTAACTTCAACGACCGGTTTTCCCTGTAAATAAATTTTTTACCTTACTATTGTACACTTATTGTATTGTAACTCCAATGTTTTTCACTGTAATCTTAATTAATTGTTGTGAACCGCCTAGAACTCTCTGGGAATGGCGGTATACAAAAATAAAGTTATTATTATTACTTTAGTTTCACCATTGTTACAATTATCATACATAAATTAAAGAACTTTAAATAAATAACTCAAATTTAATTTTTTTTGTGGGTTTTGCAATTTTTTTGTGGGTTTTGCAAATTATAATTTCAATTTTAATGTGCCATGAGAAACAGTTGCTACATTTAGTGTGCCAGAGCTAAAAAAGTTTGAGACACTGCTCTAATGCAGTCTTCGCTGACTTTTAAAACTCAGTTTTCTTTGCTTCTGAGACAGATAAAGTGCTGCATGTCTGTCTTTTAGACTCCTATTTTTATCTCTGGATGATTTCTGTATTTTTCACACCTTTCCCACTTCAGCAAAGTAAAGGGTAGATTTTTGAAGGCGGTTAACAGGTGCTGGTGAGAGAAATATTCACCAGTACAAGCTGGATAATGCCACAAAATATTTATTTCTAAATCTTGGTACAATCTGAACAGTGTCAGGGCAGTGAATGGGCAGGACTTGGGCGGAGCCAGACGTAATCTGGTTGATGGTCATGCTCAAACCTCTAACTGGATAGCTGATCAGAGAGAAAAGGAGAAGGACAGAAAAGCAGAGAAGAGAACAGGAGAGGGGAAGAAGGAGCAAGAGAAGGCAGGAGAGAGCAAGGGTCATCGGTGAGAGGTAGCTCCGCCCACCCCTGATGTCATCCACCAGAGCTCCTCCTTAAAAGGGGAGGGACCAACGGAGTTCAGTTAAACAGGCTTGGGAAGGCAAGTAGGAAAGGAAAGGAGAGAAAAGGAGAGAAGAGAACAGGAGAGAGGAAGAAGGAGCAAGAGAAGGCAGAGAGTGGTAGAAAACTGGAACGCTCTTCCGGAGGTTGTTATAGGGGAAAACACCCTCCAGGGATTCAAGACAAAGTTAGACAAGTTCCTGCTGAAGCAGAACGTACGCAGGTAAGGCTAGTCTCAGTTAGGGCACTGGTCTTTGACCTAAGGTCCGCCGTGTGAGCGTACTGCTGGGCACGATGGACCACTGGTCTGACCCAGCAGTGGCAATTCTTATGTTCTTAACTACCTCTAGTTAGCTTCCTGGTCAGTGGCCTGAATATGGATGCTAACTAGTACATCCAGGTTGGCATTGAAACCACATAATCAGCACCAGTTGGTATTCAGGTACAGGTGAAGACTATCCAGTTTCATTTTAACCAAAGCAGCTAGAATTTGTCTCAATACTGACTGCAGCAGTTAAATATCAGGCACTAGATGTCTGAAGCAGGAATTTATAAGTACGGTACCTTCCCTGTCAAAATGGAGATGAGAAAATGATACTCTGCTCTAGCTTTGTTTCTCTTTCTTTTTTTTTAGTTCAATCATCTTTATTGAAAATTTTATAATATACAGAACAATAGGGCAACAATGACCAATACACTAAGCAAATAGTAACAAAAGATATACATTTGGTCTATCATTGCCACAGAAAGAAGCCAGGGTAGAAAACATCCTACCAAAACCATAAGCAACGAAACCAGGAAAACTGGCCAGACGTGTAAGATGCAGTATATTGACAAAAAGTAAGATAGATTAGCAATATTATCAACAAGGTGAGCAACGAGAACAGTATAGATGAGCTGAATCAGGTTTTGCAAGGGCCTGCAGGGAGACATATCGCCTTAAGTAATCTCAAGGAGGGCAAGCAGGTGAACTGCTGCTGACATCAACAGCCATGGGATTTAGAAAAACAGAGGCTGCAATAGGCTTGCTTGGTTGCTTGTCAAAACGCTTCAATATATAGTAACATAACAGATGACGGCAGATAAAAACTCGAATGGTCCATCCAGTCTGCCCAACCATACCCACTCTTTAAATTACTGATTTAATTTAAATTTTCCTTCTTCTTAGATATTTCTATGATTGTATGCCCTCTCTTTCCCTCCCCCACAGTGGTCATAGTTTGTTGCTGAAAATTAATATGATGAATAAAGATTTAGTTCATTTAAAGTCATTTGAAACAAAATGGTCTTCATAAATTCCAATTGACCATTTCTCTAAAACTGTAATGTGCATATCTCAAATTCATTTTTATTTAAATCATACATGGAGCATTGACTTTTACATACACAAACCATTATACCCTATCTAGCATGTATCAAAAGAAATAGGGAAATATAGTAGCATTATTCTAGAAATTAACTATACACATGGCATAATTTAGTAAATTTATATTCCCCAGATATGATCCACAACATGTTATGTCCCAGACTTATCCCCTATATTTATTTATTTATTAGGATTTATTTACTGCCTTTTTGAAGGAATTTACTCAAGCAAGAATAAGTCAAACATAGTCAATGGACAATTACAGCAGTAAAGACAATCAAATAAGAGTTGGCCATCTGTATCCATGGGGGATTGGTTCCAGGACTCCCCCCCCACCTTGTGGATGCCAAACTCTACAGATGATCAAGTTCTCATAATTCCCTTCCCCTTCCTTCCTCTCCACCTGGCATGGTCTGGCATCTCGCAGCTCTCTCTCTCAGGTACCTGCACTCAGTGTACCTTTGCAGCTAGTCTTCATCTCTGTAGCAACTGCACTCAAAAGGCTGCCTATGGCCTTTCCCTCTGACCCAGCCTGCCCTACTATTCTTCTGATGCAACTTCCTGGCCAGGCCAGGTCAGAGACAGGCCCAGTGCAGGTCATAGGCAGCCTTTGAGTACGGCTGCTGCTCTTGCTGCAGGCCCAAAGACTGGCTGCAAAGGAACAGTGAGTATAGGGGACCTGAAATAGAGAGCTGCATCTCTGATGATGTCATCAGGGATGTGCCAGAGTAAATCAGGGCAGTAGAAGGACCCGAAGCAGCGTGTGAAGACTGCTGCACACGCTGCTTGAATCGCCATGTGTAGTCGGGCCCGCGGGAAGGGAAAGGGGGGTAGAGGAAACGCTAATGCTGCTGTACAGGGAACTGGTGTGGGGGGGTGGGAAATGGAGGGGGAGGGAATGCTGCTTTGGACAGACAGAGGGAGGAAGGGAGACAGAAAGAAAAGAAGAAAGACACAGGGGCAGGTGCACAGGGAACTGGTGTGGGGGGAGGGAAATGGAGGGGGAGGGAATGCTGCTTCGAACAGACAGAGGGAGGAAGAGAGATAGAAAGAAAAGAAGAAAGACACAGGGGCTGGGAGATACACAGAAATACAGAAAGACAAAGGGGACCAGGGACAGAGACAGACAGAAAGAAAGACAGCGGGAGTCGCGTCAGGAGGTGCGGGATGCGGCAGAGGGAACTTTTCCAATGGGTGCAACTGGGCAGCTGCCTGCAACCTCTGATCAGGGGCAGAGCAAGGTAAGTGTATCATAGGGATAAGAAGAAGGGGGTGGAGAAAAAGGAAGGGTTGCCTACTGCTGGACAGGGGGAGAAGGAAAGAGGTGCTGATGGACAGGGGGGCTGAAGAAAAAGGAACGGAGGCCTAATGTTGGACAGGGGGAGAAGGAAAGAGGTGCTGCTGGACAGGGGGGAGGTAAAACAAAGGGAGAAGGGCTGCTGCTGCATAAGGAGAGCAGTGATGGGGTGGTGGTGGACACAGGGGAGGTAAAAGGAAGGGAGAATGGACAGGGGGAGCAGGCAAGGGGTGGTGATGGACAGTCAAGGAAAAAGAAAGACAGAAAGAAAGAAAGTGGCTAAGGAGAGAGAGAGAAAGAAATAAAGACAGACACACACACATATATTCTAGTACCCATTAATGTAACGGGCTATAAGACTAGTACTCAATAAAACATTTAAATAGACAGCATAAGGTATAATCAAAGGTAGGGGTACCAGACATCCTGGAAAACCCGGACTTATCCTCTTTTTAGAGGACTGTTTGGGTTCCTGGATGGACTTTCCAAAACCTGGCAGTATGTCCATGTTTTGGAAAGCCCCAATGAGCTCCGGCCAGGTCTGAAGGGCCTCTAAGCATGTGTGGATGACATCACATACATCCGCGCATGCTCAAGGCCCTCCAGACGCAGCTGGAACTCGGTGGGGAACAAGACAAGACTTTGAGGGGGCAGAATGGAGCAAGGCAGGGATGAGGTGGAACAGGGCGGAGCCATGCGACCAGGTTTGTGAGGCTCCAAATATGGTAACCCTAAGCAAAGATGAAATGCATAGATAGATAAAATAGAGTAACGGGAGTTAGAAAATAAGATGAAGTCAGAAAGGTGCTTTAGTATTATCTTAGCTAGGGCAGGAGTGGATAAACCTGTCCTGCTCTAGTATATACAGCTGGTGTCACTCCTTATGCGTGTGTGTGACTAGCAAATTAGTTATTTCTTCCATTAACTTGAACCCTTGTGCTGGATACCTGTGATCCATGCCTGAAAGGGAGATATTCAGTCCTGGTGAGTCTCACAGTTGAGCAAATTGTATGAAGAGCAGTAATAATAATAATAACTTTATTTTTGTATACTGCAAATACCACAAGCAGTTCAGAGCGGTTTACAGAGGAAGAGACTGTATACAGACAGCGATGTTACAGAAAATATTTTCAAATTACATTGGTATCAGGGATACAAAAAGTATTTCAGAGGTACAACAAGGCAGGAAGGAGTCAGAGAAATTTATCAAAGAGATAGGTTTTAATTGATTTCCTAAAGGATTGGTAGGAGGGTGTATTTGAAATGAGGGTGGTTAGGCATTTATTCCATTTGCCTGCTTGGAATGACAGTGTTCTATCAAGGAATCTCTTGTAGATATAGCCCTTTAGGGAGGGGAAGGCAAACAGATAGGCATTGCATGTGCGAGTGGTGCTTGGGAATACAAAGTGGTGTGACATGTAGATTGGGGATGAACCTGTTATGGTTTTGAAGCAGAGGCAGGCAAACTTTAACATGAGCTGAGCATGGAAGCTTCTGAACTCAGGGAAGAGTGGGCGGTTCCAAAGCTTCATGAGCAGCTTAGTTTAGGACTGTGAAGTTGCAATTGTACCGCATCTCCATCACAAATACAAAAGCACTTGTCTACCGGTATCTACAGAACTACTGTCAAAGTGGAATTATGAGTATGAATAATAAACCCTTCCAAAGCATAACTACAGGGTACAAAGCATCCACTTAGATGATGAGAGAATTGGAAGAAAATGAACCAGAGGATCATTTCTTTGGAAAAGCTGGGAAGAAGTGAAATGCTTCAAAATCTCAAATTTTACACTGATTAACTGATCTGAATTTGGAGCAACAAAATCAATGATTTGCCTTTTGAACTATGAAACCAGGAATCCAAAATGCTCCACGTTAAAGTTATAAAAGGCAGAAGTCTTTAATGGAAAGAAAGGAAGATGACTAGCATCTCAGGAAGGCTGGATGCAACAGCTCACTGAATAATCCTTAAGTTTGTGCATGAGCAAAATAATTTGATACTATTGATCTGTTTGGGAAATGTAAAACTGACAATTGGATTTGTTCTAAACAAAAGTCTTTGCTCCTGTATAAAGCATAGGGTTGCCATATGGCTCCAGAAAAAGGAGAACGGATTGAGACATCCAGGTTTTACTTCTATTGAAACAAATGGAAGTAAAACCCAGATGTCTCAATCCATCATCCTTTTACTGGAGCCATATGGTAACCCTATCTAAAGCAACTTGTAAATATCTTCTTGGGTAAATAACATAAACCTGTTTATGAATCTACAGCTTTAGGATTATATTGCCTTATTCATGAGTTCTGGCAACAGGGAAATCAGCTCTAAAGAGAGAGGGCTGGTCACTCTTACTTTGAGTGGGAGATCATCCACAAGTAGGGTTACCGTTTGGCTTCAAAAAAAGGAGGACAGATTGAGACATCCGGGTTTTACTTCCGCTGCTTTCAATGGAAGTAATACCCACATGTCTCTATCTGTCCGCCTTAGTTCCATTGTTTTCAGTGGAAGTAAAACCTGGATGTCTCAATCCATCCTCCTTTTTCTGGAGCCATATGGTAACCCTACCCACAGGTCCACTACACTGTTTTAAAAAAGAGTCCTTATCCTAAATAAGATGAACCAAAAGGGGTACACACATACAGAATGGGGAATAAAGCCTTAGTAAATCAGGTCCATAACAAAAGGATAGTATCATTATCATCTTGACATTATAATTGGAGGCGGATACATAGCTGGATTCAAAAGACTAAACCTCAATCAACAGCCTAGAGAAGATATTTCTGCATGAAAATAAAGAGAAAGACAAAAAAAACCCCAACAAATAAATGTATACTTGGGAAAGAATTGCATAGCACAGTGACGAATTGCATAGCACAGTGACTTCAGATATAGTGACCTACTTAAGTCTTTCTATCCCAGTTCAAAAGTATTATAATTGAAAGACTCAAGTAGGGGATTATAACATGAGAAGAAAATAGAGCTAATATGATTTTAAGAGACTCGGGTGACCCATTGCCCTGATTCTGGGCGCAAAACATGAATTCATATTGGCTGGTCCTTATGCCTATTACAGATAGTCTAAAAATTAATATTTTTGGGGAGGATTTTGAGGGATGGGTTAAATGAAAAACTCTTTACAAAGAGGGAATCAATGTTATTGGTCTTGTATTTACTGACACAGGGCCCCTCCTTTACAAAGACACAGATAGTGAGTCCCGGAGCAGCAAATGCAATGCAGCCCATAGGAACTGAATGGGCTGCGTCGCATTTGCTGTGCGTGAATCACTTACTGCGGCTTTATAAAAGGAGCCCAAAGTTACATTCCAGACTAGGCATAAGTGTGTTATAATTTTTTTTTCGAGTAGGGCGGGGAGGGGGAGGGGGAGGGGAGAAGGGGCAGAGGGAGATGTTTTCAATTTGTTATGCCTCTCCTCTGTACAGCCGGTTTGTGTTTGTCATGTGTCATGTTTAATAATTTATGAAAATTTTAAAAAGTTAATTTCATTTAACCATATGAACAAATACATTTTGAAAATTTTTTGATAGTTTTTCAGGTTTTTATTTATATTTGATGGATCGCTTATTCGATTTACTAAGCGATTATCAACTTCATAAAAGCGGGTTACAATAAATGAACAAGCATTAAATGATGTGAAGATTTATATTTAAAATTTGGATCAGTGAGGAAGCTAAGAATTGAGTTACTAAAAAGTGATACTCAACATGGTCATTACAAACTTCTGATGAACCTTTAATATACGAGTGCTTTGGATTACAAGCATGTTTCTGGAACGAATTATGCTCACAAACCAAGGTTTACTGTATTTATATTTCATTTAGTCCATAGTCAGTGGCATAGTAAGAGAGGTAGGGGTGCGGACCGCCCCAGGTGCTGTCTTGGCAAGGGCACTGGGGGTGGTGGTACCTCCTCTCTGCCCACCCACCTCTTCAAATCTTCATGCTGCTCACGCCAGCCTCAACTCTTCCTCTGATGTCACTTCCTGGAAAAGGCTGATATTTTCCATTACTGGGTTCCACTTTTCTCCTCCCTATTCCCAAGGTTTATTTACCCAGATTAGATTTCCTAAGACCTCTACATGGTTAGTGCCCAAGAAAAGGATCTGGGTATCATTGTAAACAATACGATGAAACTTTCCGCTCAATGTGCAGTGGCAGCTAGGATGCTAGGAATTATTTAAAAAGGGATGGTTAACAAGACTAAGAATGTTATAATAACCCTGTATCGCTCCATGGTGCGACCTCATCTGGCGTATTGAGTTCAATTCTAGTCTCCTTATCTCAAGAAAGATATAGTGGTGCTAGAAAAGGTTCAAAGATGATAAAGGGGATGGAACTCCTCTCGTATGAGGAAAGACTAAAACGGTTAGGGCTCTGCAGCTTGGAAAAGAGACGGCTGATGGGAGATATGATTGAAGTCTACAAAATCCTGAGTGGAGTAGAATGGGTACAAGTGGATTGATTTTTCACTCCATCAAAAATTACAAAGACTAGGGGACATTCGATGAAGTTACAGGGAAATACTTTTAAAACCAATAGGAGGAATTTTTTTACACTCAGAGAATAGTTAAGCTCTGGAACAAATTGCCAGAGGTTGTGTTAAGAGCGGATAGCATAGCTGATTTTAAGAAAGGTTTGGACAAGTTCTTGGAGGAAAACTCCATAAATATGTTTTATAAATGCTGTTTTCCATCAATATAAATTCATAACAGATAGTCCATGCCACCTTATTTCCTGTGTGGTTGCAAAGCTCTAGGGGGACAAAACAGCACAGTTACTTACCATAACAGTTGTTATCCAAGGACAGCAGGCAGATATTCTCAACATGTGGGTCATCTACGGAGCCCCGGAGCAGACAGCCTCGCAAGCAAACTTGCTTGTAGAACTTTCAAAGAGTTCGCGAGTGTTGCAACGCACATGCGTGAGTGCCTTCCCGCCTAACTAGGTTGTGCGTCTCCTGTGAGGTACCTCAGTTCAGACAGCTAGCTAAGAAGCCAACCAGGGGAAGTGGGTGAGTTGTGAGAATAGCTGCCTGCTATCCCTGGATAACACCTGTTCCGGTAAGTAACTATGCTTTATCCCAGAATAAGCAGGCAGCCTATTCTCAACATGTGGGTGACCTCCAAGCTAACCAGAATGGGATGGTGGGAGAGTTGGCATGTTAGGAGAATAAATGTTGTAAAACTGCCTGGCCAAAATGGCCATCCTGTCTGGAGAAAGTATCCAGACAATAATGAGAGATGAATATATGAACCGAGGACCAAGAGGCAGCCTTGCATATTTCCTCAATAGGAGTTGATCTGAGAAAAGCTACAGACGCCGCCAGAGGGAGACCAGCCTGAGCAGAGCAGAAAGAGATGCAAGCAGCCAGTTGGAGATGGTTCACTTGGAAACAGGATGCCCCAACTTATTTGGATCGAAGGAGATGAAAAGTTGAGGAACAGTTCTGTGAGATTGAGTGCGTTGCAAGTAGAAAGCTAAAGCACGTTTACAGTCCAGAGTATGAAGTGCTATTTCTCCAGGATGAGAATGAGGCTTTGGAAAAAACACTGGAAGAACAATGGATTGATTGAGATGAAATTCTGAAACCATTTTATGTAAGAATTTTGGATGAGTACAGAGGACCATCTGGTCATGATGGAATACTGTAAAAGGTGGATCTGCCACTAACGCTTGTAGCTCACTGACACGTCTAGGAGAGGTAAGCGCAATGAGAAAAAACACTTTCCAAGTGAGATATTTCAAATGAGCCGAATCTATTGGTTCAAATGGAGGCTTCATCAATTGAGTAAGATCAAGATTGAGATTCCAAACCACTGGATGCGGCTTGAGAGGTGGTTTGACACTGAAAAGTCCTTTCATAAATCTGGAAATCACAGGATAAGAAGAAAGGGGTTTCCCTTTGATAGGCTGATGAAAAGCAGCAATTGCACTCAGATGGACTCTAATAGATGTGGGTTTGAAACCAGAGTGAGATAAGTGCAGCAGGTAATCTAAAACCGAAGACAAGGAGGTAGATTGCGGCTTCTTGTGATGAGTAGTACACCAAGTAGAAAATCTTGTCCATTTCTGGGTGTAACACTGCCTAGTGGATGGCTTCCTGGAAGCCTCTAGAATGTCCTGTACAGATTGAGAGAACTGTAGAGTGATAGTTAGTTTGAGAGGTACCAAGCTGTTAAGTGTAGAGACTGCAGGTTGGGATGGAGCAGAGACCCTTGACTCTGTCTAAGCAGAGAGGGAAATACTGGTAGAAGTAGAGGCTCCCTGGTGCTGAGCTGAAGTAGAAGGGAATACTATGGTTGTCTGGGTCACCGAGGAGCTATCAGAATCATGGTGGCATGCTCCATCTTGAGTTTAACAAGAGCCTTGAGAATCAGAGGGAATGGAGGGAACGCATAGAGAAACTGATTCGTCCATTCCAGAAGGAAAGCATCTGCCTCGAGGCGATGAGAAGAGTATATCCTGAAGCAAAACTGAGGCAGCTTGTTGTTGTGGGGAGATGCAAAGAGGTCGATCTGAGAAGTTCCCCATTGAGCAAAAATGTGATGAAGAGGTGAGGAATTGAGTGTCCATTCATGAGGTTGTAGGAGACAACTCAATTTGTCCGCCAGACAGTTTGGCTGCCCTTGGATGTAGACAGCTCTCAGGAAGATGTTGTGAAGGATTGCCCAATTCCAAAGCTTCAAAGCTTCTTGACAAAGAGGGAGAGATCCCCTTCCCCCCTGCTTGTTGACATAATACATGGCGACTTGGTTGTCTGTGCAAATTAGGACTATCTGGTCATGAAGAAGATGCTGAAAAGCTTTGAGAGCATTGAAAATCGCTCTGAGTTCCAACACATTGATGTGACATTGACGATCTGTGCTGGACCAATGGCCTTGAGTATGGAGATCATCGAGATGAGCCCCCCAAGTGTAGGTTGAAGAATCTGTCGTGAGAATCTTCTGATGAGGGGGCGTGTGGAATAGCAAACCTCTGGTAAGATTGGAAGAGAGCATCCACCAGTGGAGAGATTGTCTCAACAAAGGAGTTACTGTAATGTGTTGAGAGAGTGGGTCGCAAGCTTGCTGCCACTGAGACACCAGGGTCCCCTGAGGAATTCAGAGGTGAAGTCTGGCAAAAGGAGTCACATGAACTGTAGAAGCCATGTGACCGAGAAGAACCATCATTTGTCTTGTCAAGATTGACATGAGGGAAGACACTTGTTGGCAAAGGTGCATGAGAGTGTTCTGACGTGACTGAAGTAGAAATGCTCTGTGTTGAACAGTGTCTAGTATGGCTCCAATAAACTGTAGAGTTTGGGAGGGATTCAATTGAGACTTTGGAAAATTGATTTCGAACCCCAGTCTTTGGAGAAACGTAATAGTCTGTTGGGACGCTACAATAACCTCCTGTTGAGACGACGCTTTGATGAGCCAGTCATCTAGTTATGGAAAGACTTGAAGGCCCTGCGTCCACAGGGCTGCAGCTACAACTACCAGGCACTTTGTGAAGACTCTGAGAAATGAGGGGAGTCTGAAGGGAAGGACTCGGTATTGAAGATGGAGATTCCCCACCCGAAATCTCAGGAATCTGCGAGAGGCTAGATGAATTGGGATATGAGTATAAGCCTCCTTGAGATCTAGAGAGCATAACCAATCCCCTTGATCCATCAGGGGGTACAGTGTTGGAAGAGAGAGCATCCAAAACTTTTCTTTGACAAGAAATTTGTTGAGAGCTCTGAGGTCCATAATAGGTCGCAAATCCCTCGTCTTCTTTGGGACTAGAAAATAACGAGAATAAAAACCCATGTCCCGTTGGGTCAAGGGAACTTCCTCGACAGTTCGGAGGTGAAGAAGAGTCTGAGCTTCCTGGAGAAGAAGGGGAAGTTGCGACACGTTGGAAGGAAACTCTCTTGGAGGGAGATCTGGTGAAACTTGAAGAAATTGAAGTGAGTAACCCTCCCAAATGATGGCGAGAATCCAGAGGTCTGATGTAATCTGCTCCCATTGTTGGTAAAAATGATGGGGCTGACCTCCTATGGGAAGAAGAGATCTCCTCAGACTTAGATTGTCAAAAAGACTGCACTGGCTTAGCTGCAGCAGGAGTTTGGGGTTTTTGTTGACGCTGTTGCTGTGGTTGTCTTCTAGAAGGAGGCCTGGAAAAAACCGGAGTAGACTTTTGAAGGTAACGACGTGGAGGTAGCTTGTAAGGCTTGGAAGCTAGAGTTTTAGCCTTAGGCCGGACCGAAGAGGCAAATGACCACTCATATCCTGAGCGATGCTTGGTGGCAGCCTTGATGGAATTGTCAAAAAGCTTATTACCTTGGCATGGCAAATTACCTAGAGACGATCTTGTAAGTTGGGATCCATGTCCACAATGCATAGCCAAGCCAAACATCGCATTGCACAGCAAAACAGTAACCCTCGAAGACATTTACAAAGGCATCATAAGTGGCTTGTAGCATGAACAGACATATTTGAGAAAGTTGTTGAAAAGCAGGTAACCCGTGCTCAGCAAATCAAGAAAGAAATAGGGCATGGTTTTAATGCAGTGCTTCAAGTATGAAGTAAAGATGAAGTTGTAATTCAAGATTCTATTTGCCATCATAGAATTTTGATAAAGACGGCGTTCAAATTTATCCATTGTGTGGCCCTCTCTGCCTGGAGGGACTGCAGCATAGATTTTGGTGGGATATGATTTCTTAAGAGAGGATTCCACCACTAAGGATTGGTGAAACAATTGCAGCTTCTCAAACCCCTTGCAAGGAACCGTACGGAAACGAGAGGGGATAGCCGGGATCGAATAAGAAGTCTCAAGATTCCTGAGAAAAGTTTGCTTCAAGACAGGATTCATGGGAAGCCTCATGGTGTCCTTTGGTGGATGAGGCAATTCCATCTCAGCTAGATATTCAGGAGTATACTTAGATTCCGATTGAAGATCAGGTTGAAAAGCTTTACTCATATCAAAAATGAATCTTGAAAAAGATGTAGATTTTGAAGTATCAGCAGGAGGAGAAATGGAGCAAGACCGATGTGTCACTGAATAAGGAGAAGCCTCCCTTGAGTATTGAGAAGATATGTCCGTATCTAACGTAAGAGTCACAGAAGAAGCTCCGCCCTGTGATATAGGCGGAGTCAGAGAGTGCTTACGTTTGAGAAGCCTCGATGGAGAAGTCCCCGGAGTATGAAGAATTGAGTGCCTCGGCTCACGACTCGACAAAACAGGTGAAGGAGGTTCCCTCTTAACTGGCCTCGAGAGAGGAGTCCTGGACCTGGACGAGCCTCGAGGTGGAGAAGCATGAAGTTTCGGAGTTCGAGACCTGTGCCTGGGCTTCGAAGGGATCTCGATGGGCCTCGACGATCGAGGCATAGGAGACTCTGTACTCTCTTTTATCTTCTGTGAAGCAAGGTGCCTTGAGGACGAGGGATGCTTCAAGTGAGGCCTCGAACGAGGCTTATCCCCCACATCTCGAACAGGGTGGTTAGCTGGAGACTCGGACCTGGAAGGACGAGATGAGGAGTCACTGGAGGACAAAGGATGAGACTGACTAGGTTTGTCTCAAAGTGCCTCGATAGAATGCTCATGCTGGCTCACAATAAGCAGGGTCAAGGCAGAGCAAGCTGGGCCAAGACCGAGGTAGTCTGTGTGGTCAATATGGCTTTCAGCATGTCCTCGAAGACAAGCACTGAGACCAATGAATCTGGTCTAGAAGGTGCAGCAGTGCGCTCCATTGAGGGTGACCTCGAAGATAAGTATTCCCTATGTATGGAGGCAAGCTTGGAAGAAGGTCTCGTTGCCTGGATTGCCTGCACTCGTTGCCTGGATTACATGAGACTCAGCTGGAGGCTTCTGTGGAGAGAAGAGGAGACTTGCCTGAGGACAGGACCTTAAGAGGTGCAGCAGACGAGGCCTTCGAGGTCGAGGGCAACTTGCTTGAAGTCGAGGTCTTGGAAGACGAGACTGAGGCCTTTTCTGCAGACTGCTCCATAGGGCCAAAGAGCTCCAGAATTTTGGCACGACGTCTGCGAAGGGCTCGTTTCTGAAGAGTAGCACAGCGTGGGCAGGACTCAGGACAATGTTCGGGTCCTAAGCACTTTATACACCAACAGTGGGGGTTGGTTAAAGAAATAGCCTGGCCACAATGGCTACCCTTTTTAAACCCGGTAAGAGGCCAGGACATAGAAGAAAAAACAGCAGCAGCCGAACAAGGGCCGGCAGCAGGGCCTAAGCCCAAGGCCCGCTGGATGAGAACTGACGAAAAAGAAAAAATTAAAGTTTTGTGGGTTTTTTTAGAAACGCATTGTACAGCGACTAAGTAAGAACATAAGAAATGCCTTCTCCGGATCAGACCTTAGGTCCATCTAGACCAGTGACCCACACACGCGGAGGCTAAGCTAGGTGTTCCCTGATGAAGACTTTGTTAACCCGTATCCCTCAATGTGATTTGCAAGAAAGTGTGCATCCAATTTACCTTTGCATGGTGCAGCACTCACAAACTCTTTGAAAGTTCTACAAGCAAGTCTGCTTGCAAGGCTGTCCGCTATGGGGCTCCATGGATGACATCACCCACATGTTGAGAATATACTTCCTGCTTGTCCTGGGATAATCCACTAGTTCAAGCAGGGAAGAACTTTCTGCGCTGCAGTAAAGGTACTACTGCCTTGCCACCAAAAAATCTGTTTTCTTTAAGATAAGTCAAATGACATGATAAACAAGACATTAGAAATTGATAGCAAAGGTATTCGGCTTGCAGTGAGATCTTCATTATTCAAACTGTAAAACTGAACAAATGTGTCATTTTCTAGTAAATGCAATTTGCACTGAATTCCAGTGCAAATTATTTGTACTTCATTAGTGCTTAATGAGGTGTTAATTTGTATGCTGTGAATCATAACAAAAGCTAGCAGTTTCAGAAATACACTTGCTTCATCCAGTGCAAATATCATTTTGTAGCTTTTTTAAACTACTTGTAGAGTGGTTGAAAGTAGAGAATGACATGGGGACAAATTTTTCCCCATCCCTGCAGGAACTCAATTTCCCTGTCCCGTCCACCTGAGTTTAGTCACTGTCCCTGTCCCATTCCTGTACATAAGAACATAAGAATTGCCGCTGCTGTGTCAGACCAGTGGTCCATCATGCCCAGCAGTCTGCTCCTGTGGCGGCCCTTAGGTCAAAGATCAGTGCCCTAATCGAGTCTAGCCTTACCTGCGTACATTCTGTAAGCTCTGCCTTAACCGCACAAGCCTCGAACACTTATGATTTTAAAGTGTTTGAGGCTTATGCAGATGAGGATGGAGCTTCCAGGAATGGGGCAAGGACAGGAAAAGAACTCGCGGGCGATGGGATAAGAAAATGAGTTCCTACGGGGACAGGAAAAAAATGTGTCCCCGTGTCATTCTCTAGTTGAAAGTGTACACTGAATTTGTAATTTCATCTTAGTTTGCTGAACTTATACTATTCTCCACAGTGGGCTGAGAGCATAGGAGACTGGGTTTGATTCCCACTGCAGCTCCTTGACCCTCCATTCAGTGGTGTAGCAAGGGGGCGGGGCAGGGAGCAGACAGCCCTGGGTGCTATCTTGGTGGGCTCATCTGTACATCTCCTCCTCTCCGCTCACTCACCTCTTCAAATCTTTACCGGCAGCTGGCAACATCTCCTATCTCTTGCTTGCACAGGCCTCCACTCTTCTTCTGACATCACTTCCAGGAAGTGACATCAGAGGGAGAGCTGAAGCCATTGCAAGCAACAGGTAGGAGATGCTGCTCACTGCCAATGAAGATTTGAAGAGGTATGTGGGGGGTGGGTAGACACAACAGGGAAGAGTGCGGTGGAGCGTATGGCACAGAAATGGCAGGCACTACTACCCCAGGCTCCTCCTTTCCTCACTACACCGCTGTCTCCATTGCCTCAGATATAAACAACTTAAAACTGTGAGACCACTAAAAATAGAGAAAGTATCTGCATATAATGAATATAAACTGCTTTTGTTGTATCACAGAAAGGCAGTATATCAAATTGATGACATCGCACTTTGTAGCTTTCATATCTTTGGATATACTGCAACTAGGGGGCAGACCCGGGGATGGTACAAGGCGGGCCCGAGGCCAGAACAGGGCTGGGCCACATGTCTTCTTTTATCAAAATCTGATAACCCTACAGCAAAATATCTATCCTAACTTTATACACCAAGTTAACCAGGCACTTATAGGCCAGTACACATACATATACTCGGAAATTCAATGCTGGGATTCATTCATGCCCCGGCATTGAATTTCCAGGGTTAGGTCCACTGTTCCCTCTAAACTGAGTGGGAGTCCTCCACCTTCAGTCCTGCAAGTGGGGGGTGCTGTTTCTCTATCACATTTTCAATAGTGAGGGACAAGCAAGGTCTGTCAGACTCCAGGAAACCTGACTGTCTCTAGACATTAAAAACACAATTTTGAAGTATCACCACCGTAGGGTTACCAGATTTTCCAAATGGAAAATCCAGACCCATGGCCCCGACCCCAGGCCTGACCTGTTCTGGCCGACCATGCCCTGTTCCACCCCCAGGCCCGCCCCACACCCCGCCACCTTGACCTGCACGAGCAACAAGTGACATTGGACAGCATGTTCCACACTGCTCCTGACGCTCATAGAGTTCCTACAGCATTAAACCACCCCCTTTTACAAAACCATAGAGCAGTTTTTAGTACCGGCCACGGCAATAACAGCTTCGAGGCTCATAGGAATTTTATGAGCATCAGAGCTGTTACCGCCACAGCAAGTGCTAAAAACCGCACTACGGTTTTGTAAAAGGGGGGGGGATATTTTCTTTCCAATTCAATAGCTAATTTCCCTTCCCCAAATCATAACAATTGACCTAAGGTGAGAAAGACCCCATAAGGAAGTACTTCCATACATGTGAAATGGTATTGAGGTCACCTAAGTTGGTGCCAGATTGTAAAAATATGATTAAATAATATTTACACTGGATTTTCTTAAACCGTGGTAGAGCTTCTTACTGTAGGCCGGTGAAGTAAGTGCTCCGACGCAGTGGTGTAGTGAGGGTGAGTAGCACCTGGGGTGGTGGCACCCCTCCCCCCTCTTCTCCATCCCCCACTTCTTCCTGACACCCCCTCCTGCCATGCGCACGCCCCCCTTCCCTTCCCTCATACCTCTTTAATTTTCTCAGCGCAAGCAGAATTATGAACTTGCAGGCCTGCATCATGTCGGCTCTCCCTCTTATATCACCTCCTAGGCGCAAGACCCGGAAGTAAAGTTAGAGGGAGCTGACAGTGACGCAGGCAGCAAGTTTGTGATACTACTTGTGCCGGGAAAATTGAAGATGGGATTATCTTCGAAACGTACAGAATTTTTAGTCAACATAGTCCATATAGCATTGAATAAAAATTACTTTCAATTCGATCGCTCTTTCTTTTTACAAATTCGAGGCACTGCTAATGGGAGCGAAAATGGCATCCACAGTAGTATGCTTATATGTGGCTGCATTTGAAGAACAATATCTGTACCCCTCAGATTATTTTTCCAAATTGCTTCTGTGGAAACAGTGCATTGACGATGTGTTTGCAGTTTGGCTGGGTACGGATACTGAACTGTCTACCTTTTTGACATGGATTAATCAATGAGATACAAATTTGACATTTACAGCACAGTCAGACACACATTCGGTACCATTCTTGGACATTATGATCTCTCTGAATGAAGGAGAATTTAATACCACCATTTTTAGAAAATCTACTGACTGGAATAACCTCTTAAGATTTGAGAGTCATCATCCCAGACACCTTCGTAATAATATACCCACAGGGCAATTTTTGAGGCTGTGCCGGCTATGCTCATCCAAAAGTGAATACATCAATCGAGCTAAAGAAATGAAGGAGCGTTTTAAGGAAAGAGGCTACCCGGATCCGATTATTAAGAAGGCGTACAAGAGGGCCTTATGTTCTGACAGAGAAGTCTTATTAGTCCCAAATCAACAGAAAAGTGACAATGATTTAGTATGTGTGATTCCGTATTCCCAGCATGCGTTTAAAATTAAGATCATCAATGCACATTGGAATATCTTACAATATCATTCTATTTTTGATAGTTCGCCAAGGTTCACATATTCACGAGGGTGCAATTTGAAACAACATTTAACTAGAGCCCAATATCATTCTGAGTCTAATGTAAGTCAAAGACTTACAGGGAAACATACCCCTTGCACCACATGTACGGTTTGCCAATATAGTACGACACTGAATGATATCAATGTCCCAGAGTGGGTAAGAAAACGTAAAAATATAGAGACTACCAATTGTAGCACAAAAGGTGCTATATATGTCAACCAGTGCCCTTGCCAGTTGCTATATATTGGTCATACGATTAGAAGTGTAAGAGTGAGGATTGGGGAACACGTTAGTAGAATTAATAAAGAGATCTTGGAAGCCCCTTTGACCCAGCACTGGCTTAAAGAAAAACATCCAATTTCCTCCTTACGTTACTCCATATTGGAAGTGCCAAAGTTACCTCGTGGGGGTGACTTAAAAGCCAGGCTAAATGCCAAGGAGCAGACTTGGATCTATAATTTAGGTACGTTGTCGCCTAAAGGTTTGAATAGTGAAATAGAATGGCGGGCATTTTTGTAATTGTTGGCAATTCATCTTTTTCCTTTATAGGATTTAAATATAGTTTTTAGATGAGTGGCATCGGTAGTTCAATGGAGTGCCAAGATTACACGCCTGAAATAAAATCCGGGCTTTGTCAAAAACATTATTTGTGTCAGTAGTGTAAGGTTCCCATTGTTAGCTTGACATAGCAATTCACGCCAGCACCTTATTGGTCTCGTGCATTTAAAAATGTTCCTTTAAGTTTGCTCAATGGATATTTGACTCTAATAGTATACAGTAGTTCCGCCCACGATGTGCTGACGTGGAGTGGCTTTTAATCTTCTCCCTCGGCGTCTTTTGAGCCATTGGAGCATGGAGAGGAATTCAACCGCGAGTGAAAAGCCTTTGGAGAGACCTTTTAAGCCATTAAGAGGTAGTAGTAACAACGTTATTTTAGATATTTTGTTAAATAAAATATTATAACTAACTTTATTTATGTTATTACTCGTTTCAGAGACAACGTTTAAACTTAACTGTCGGTTCCCTGAAGCAGTAGACGAAACGTGGCACGTCGGAACCAGAGACATTCTTAAAAGCTAAGTCTCTTAAATTTGAAATACATTCTTAAGCTCTTAAAATACATGTAGCAGCTTAAGTATTAATAATCAGTGACAGTCTTAATCTATATTGAACACTGCGATGATTGGGTGGTGAGGCGGTGATAACTGCCTTCATGTCAATGAGCAAAGTTCGATTAGGAGTGGATAAGAAGTCTATATAGGCTATTGCATAATTATTGTATAGAGTGACTATTTTCAAAAGCTGCATTGACTATTTTTAGCCACTCAATATACAAGTATTGTTTAGTTCATTGGCCCCTGAGTATTTTTTGACTGGGAAAATTGAAGAGGCATGAGGGAAAGGAAGGGGTGCACGCATGCAGCAAGGGGAGACAGGAAGAAGCAGGAAGGGCTGAGAGAAGGACAGGTGCTGGCATCCCCACCAAGACAGCACCTGGGGCAGAGTTCCCCCTTTACTATGCCACTGCTCCAACACTCATAGGAAATTGAACAAGCATCGGAACATTTACCTCACCAGTCCACAGTCAAGAGCTCTACCATGGTTTAGTAAAAGAAGCCTTACTAAATTAAAAACAACTTGAGTGCCACAAAAATAATCCCATAAAGTCCAGAAATTGAAATGCTGGTAGCATGAAATCATTTCCCCTATGTAAAAATACAGTAACAGAACTGAGCAAATTATGACACTACTGAGGCGCAATTGTGGATCAATAATGGGAAAAATAATGGGAAAATTGATCATGCAGCAGCAAGTCCTATCAGAGCAAAATGTGATTCTTTATACAAAATGTCTCATCTCTGAATTAATCTGTTTGCAATGTGTCTTCCTACACTTAAATGCTGCTATTACATTTGCTAGTTTCTATCCCACTGTGCGTTTCATCAAGCAAGCCGATGAAAATCTTGCAGTGAACAGATAAAGAGGAAATCATACCTGTGCACACACACTAAGATGCTGCCAAAAGAAAAAGCGCTACCCCCAGATTCTGCAAAGGTTGCCTAAATCCAGCCAGATTCATGCACAAAACTATTAGCTAATGAGCTCCAATGATTTAATTATTGGAGTTAAAAAGCATTTAATTGGCACTAATTATGATTTACGTGTGGATCTGGCTGCACATGATTCTACAAAAATGGGCCCCTAAATTGGAATGAGTGCAAGTTAAAAGGGGTCGTGAACATAGGAGGGGCATGGAGTGGGTCAGGGCAGTGGCGCAGTAAGGGAGGTGGAGGCACCAACACCTCTCCGCCTCCTCCACGCCACCTCGTGCCCTCCCACCAGTACCTCTTTAAATCTTCGCCAGCGTGAGCAACTTCTCTGGCCTGCTGCTCCCAGCCTGGCTTCCCTATGAAATCACTTCCTGGTTGTGACGTCAGGAAGTGACATCAGATGGAAAGCCAGCACTGGCACAAGCAGCAAGCCGGAGAAGCTGCACACGTTTACAAAGATTTAAAGAGGTATGGAGGAAGGGAGGGCACGAGTGTGTGTGTGTGGGGGGGTAGGGGGCACCCCCTACCTCGCTACATGACTGGGTCAGGAGCATGCAGAAAATTTAGGTGCAGTATTACAGAATATAAGAACAAAGAATAACCTTACTGGGTCATACCAATGGTCCATCTAGCCCAGTAGCCCGTCCTCACGGTGGCCAATCCAGGTCACTAGTATCTGGCAAAAACCCAAAGAGTAGCGTCTAATGTGTGGGACAGGATTTACCGTATTTTCGCGGATATAACGCGCACCATTGTAAAACGCGCACAGGGGTATAGCGCGCAGAAATCACGATGATATGTACAAAAACTTTTCTATACCGCGCTCAGGCATATAACGCGCATGCTGCCCGACTCTCCTCTGGCCACCCCGACTCTCCTTTCGCTCTCCCCGACTCTCCTCTGGCCACCCCGACTCTCCTTTCGCCCTCCCCGACTCTCATCTGGTTGCCCCGACTCACCCTGACTTTCGGTGCACTGCCCCGACTCTCCTCTGGTTGCCCCGACTCACCGTTCACCCGCCCTGACTTTCGGTGCACTGCCCCGCCTCTCCGTGCCTGTCCCCCTTGAAGTCCTGTCCCCCCTTGAAGGTCTGCCTGTCCCCCCTTGAAGGTCTGCCTGTCCCCCCTTGAAGTCCTGTCCCCCTTGAAGGTCTGCCTGTCCCCCTTGAAGATCTGCCTGTCCCCCCTTGAAGTCCTGTCCCCATCCTGAAAGCCTGATGCCCCCCCTCGACGTCCGATTCTTCTCCCCCCTCGGCAAGACCACTCGCACCCCCACCCCGAAGGACCGCCGACTCCCCGACAATATTGGGCCAGGAGGGAGCCCAAATCCTCCTGGCCACGGCGACCCCCTAACCCCACCCCGCACTACATTACGGGCAGGAGGGATCCCAGGCCCTCCTGCCCTCGACGCAAACCCCCTCCCCCCAACGACCGCCCCCCCCCAAGAACCTCCGCCCGTCCCCCAGCCGACCCGCGACCCCCCTGGCCGACCCCCACGACACCCCCACCCGCCTTCCCCGTACTTTGTGTAGTTGGGCCAGAAGGGAGCCCAAACCCTCCTGGCCACGGCGACCCCCTAACCCCACCCCGCACTACATTACGGGCAGGAGGGATCCCAGGCCCTCCTGCCCTCGACGCAAACCCCCCTCCCTCCAACGACCGCCTTCCCCCAAGAACCTCCGACCGACCCGCGACCCCCCTGGCCGACCCCCCCACCCCCCTTCCCCGTACCTTTGGAAGTTGGCCGGACAGACGGGAGCCAAACCCGCCTGTCCGGCAGGCAGCCAACGAAGGAATGAGGCCGGATTGGCCCATCCGTCCTAAAGCTCCGCCTACTGGTGGGGCCTAAGGCGCGTGGGCCAATCAGAATAGGCCCTGGAGCCTTAGGTCCCACCTGGGGGCGCGGCCTGAGACACATGGTCGGGTTTGGCCCATGTGCCTCAGGCCGCGCCCCCAGGTGGGACCTAAGGCTCCAGGGCCTATTCTGATTGGCCCACGCGCCTTAGGCCCCACCAGTAGGCGGAGCTTTAGGACGGATGGGCCAATCCGGCCTCATTCCTTCGTTGGCTGCCTGCCGGACAGGCGGGTTTGGCTCCCGTCTGTCCGGCCAACTTCCAAAGGTACGGGGAAGGGGGGTGGGGGGGTCGGCCAGGGGGGTCGCGGGTCGGTCGGAGGTTCTTGGGGGGGGGGCGGTCGTTGGAGGGAGGGGGGTTTGCGTCGAGGGCAGGAGGGCCTGGGATCCCTCCTGCCCGTAATGTAGTGCGGGGTGGGGTTAGGGGGTCGCCGTGGCCAGGAGGGTTTGGGCTCCCTTCTGGCCCAACTACACAAAGTACGGGGAAGGCGGGTGGGGGTGTCGTGGGGGTCGGCCAGGGGGGTCGCGGGTCGGCGGGGGGACGGGCGGAGGTTCTTGGGGGGGGGGGGCGGTCGTTGGGGGGAGGGGGTTTGCGTCGAGGGCAGGAGGGCCTGGGATCCCTCCTGCCCGTAATGTAGTGCGGGGTGGGGTTAGGGGGTCGCCGTGGCCAGGAGGGTTTGGGCTCCCTCCTGGCCCGATATTGTTGGGGAGTCGGCGGTCCTTCGGGGTGAGGGTGCGAGTGGTCCTGCCGGGGGGGGGGATGTATCGGACGTCGGGGAGTCGGCCGGGCAAGAGGGCTTGGGCTCCCTCATGCTCCGATCGTGGATGCGGGTGCGGGTGGGAGCGCGTGCGAGCGGTCGTTCGGGGTGGGGGTGCGAGCGGTCCTGCTGGGGGGGTGAATCGGGCGTCGGGCGGGGTGGGAACTATGTTTAAAAACTTTTGTATACCGCGCTCAGGCATATAACGCGCGAGGGGTATGCGCGGTACGTAAAATCACGTATAACGCGCGCGTTATATCCGCGAAAATACGGTACATCATATTTCAGCAGGCATAGGTCCTCAAGCCCAAAGTTAGACATGGAAAACTGCCCTCAGTGCTATTCAATAAAGGGCATTCATCCCGGAGTATCTTTCATTAAATAGCACTGAGCATGGCTTTTTCCTTCACCTAATCTCGGCGGCATTTATAGCTTCAGGTTTATTACATATTTGTTATGCCACCTTAAGGCAATAGCTTTCAGATCAGTTTACAATGGTAATAATTTGTTAAAAGAGTATAAAAAGGGGTTAGAAGGAGAGGCAAAGGAAAAGGCGAGGAGTGTGTGGTGCAGTGGTTAAAGCTACAGCCTCAGCACCCTGGGGTTGTGGGTTCAAACCCACGCTGCTCCTTGTGACCCTGGGAAAGTCACTTAATCACCCCCATTGCCCCAGGTACATAAAATAGATTGTGAGCCCAACAGGACAGACAACGAATAATGCTTGAGTGCCTGAATAAATTAATGTAAACCGTTGGGAGCTCCCTTGGGAGAATGGTATAGAAAAATAAATAAATAAAAAGAACTCCATTATTTATAGGAGAGAGTGCTGAAATGGGGCAAAGGGTGCTGGAGCTAGGGTGATGTTATTATGCAGGACACATCCCATGGCTGAGGCTGGTCCTCAGTAAAAAAGGAATACTTGGAGGGGTAGGCAGTGATTAGTTGCAGAATGCATTTCTGAAGAGAAACATTTTTAGAATCTGGCCCTAAGCCAATAAGAAGACAACAGCATTTTGGGAAAAAGCTCTGTATGAGGGACGCTAGTCTACTACTACTGCCTTATCACTAGAAGGCGTACACAGCGCTGTACATTATGACATTTATAGACGGTCCCTGCTTGGAAGAGCTTACAATCTAACTTGGACAGACAAGACAAGACATGACATAGAGGGGGTAGGGGGATGCAGAACCCAAGGTGAGAGGAGTTAGGAGTCGAAAACGCCTTCAAAAAGGTGGGCTTTTAAACAGGCCTTGAACACTGCCAGAGACGGAACCCGCTGTAGGGATTTGGGCAGCTTGTTCCAAGCATATGGCGCAGCAAGGCACAAGGGACGGAGTCTGGAGTGGGCAGTTGAAGAGAAGGGCACAGATAGGAGGGACTTACCAGCTGAACAGAGCTCATGGGAGGATAATAGGGGGAGATAAGTGAAGAGAGATAGTGAGGGGCAGCTGAATGAGTACATTTGTAGGTCAGTAAGAGGAGTTTGAATTGTATTCGGAAACGGATGGGAAGCCAATGAAGTGACTTTAAGAGAGGAGTAACATGAGTAATGCGCCTCTCCCAGAAAATGAGTTGTGCTGAATTTTGGACAGATTGGAGGGGAGTTAGATGGCTAAGCAGAAGGCCTGAGAGTAGCAAGTTGCAGTAGTCTAAGTGCGAGGTGATAAAGTCCTGGCTTTTACTTCAGTGCAAGGTTTTCCCACATCTATCCTGGTGACACAATGAATGCATATGAGAAAAATCTGCATACTTTGATGATCCATGATATGCAAAATATCTTTCACTTATAGGAAGTGGGGATATTCTGAAAACTCTACCTGTGGTATCACCAGGGTAATTCTGAAAAGCACTAATCTATGGACACGTACTTCCAAGTTCTCTAAGACACAGTTCTTCAACCGCCGGTGCACGGACCGGTGCCTGTCCGCAGAAAATTCCTGCCGGTCCGCGCAGGACCAGCGAGATCAATTTCCTGCCGGTCCACGCAGGACCGGCAAGATCGAGGAGCGCAGGGCCGGAGAGATAATGGGGAGCCTCAGACTGTGCTTTCTTCCCTTCCAGCGGCTCTCCTTACAAGCGCAGCGATTCAGGAAGGAAGCCTTGGAGCTTTTGCTGAGTTGGGCCACCTCCGATGATGCAACTTCCACTTTCCTCAGAGGCGGTGAGACGCAACAAAGGACCCGAGGCTGCCTTACTGAATCGCAGCGCTGGCAAGTAAGGAGAGTTGCTGGGAGGGGAGAAAGCTGCTGGGCATGGTGAAAAAAAAAAAGGGACAGCTGTTACTGGACCTGGAGAGGGAGGAGAGATGCTGCTGGGAGGGGAGGAGGGAAAGGAGTCTGGGAAGCTGCTGGGTAAGTGGAAAAAGGGACAGCCGCTACTGGCCCTGGAGAGGGAGAAGGAGAGATGCTGCTGGGAGGGGAGGAGGGAAAGGAGTCTGGGAAGCTGCTGGGCAAGGGGAAAAGGGACAGCTGCTACTGGACCTGGAGAGGGAGAAGGAGAGATGCTGCTGGGAGGGGAGGAGGGAAAGGAGTCTGGGAAGCTGCTGGGCAAGGGAAAAAAGGGACAGCTGCTACTGGACCTGGAGAGGGAGAAGGAGAGATGCTGCTGGGAGGGGAGGAGGGAAAGGAGTCTGGGAAGCTTCTGGGCAAGGGGAAAAAGGGACAGCTGCTACTGGACCTGGAGAGGGAGAAGGAGAGATGCTGCTGGGAGGGGAGGAGGGAAAGGAGTCTGGGAAGCTGCTGGGCAAGGGGAAAAAAAGGACAGCTGCTACTGGACCTGGAGGGAGGGAGAAGGAGAGATGCTGCTGAGAGGGGAGGAGGGAAAGGAAAGGGAAGAGAGTTACTGCTGGACAGGGAGAGGAGGGAAGGGAGAAGAAAAAAGGAAGGAAACAGCTTGCAGAGAGATTAGAGGAGGGGAAGGGGAGAGACAGGAATGAGATGGAAAGGAGGATCAACAGAGAAATTGAGAGGGACAAAGATGCTAGATGTGGTGTAGGAGAGATAAAAATGAAGAGAGCAGTGAAGGTGGAATGAATTGTGTAAAAAGGAGAGAGGGGCATAGGCTGGATGGAAAGGGGAGGGGGGCATAGAAAGAAGACAAATACCATATGGAAGGGGGAGAGGTCAGACAGTAGATGGAAGGGGCAGATGCTGGATTGAAGAGACAGAGAGGGCAGACACTGGAAGGAAGAGAGTGAAAAGAAGATGAAAGCAGAAACCAGAGACAACAAAAGGTAGAAACAAATAATTTTATTTCTATTTGTGATTAGAATATATCAGATTTGAAATATATATCCTGCTAGAGCTGGCGTTAGACATAACTGGGGACTGCAAAGTCCGGGCAGTAGCTTAGGGCTCTCTGACCAGGGGGGCAGTTGCCCTAGTTGCACTCCCCTAACCCTATTCCTGCTATGTATGACTGCGGTATTCTGTTAGCATGATATTTCTGTGGAACATTCTGTAATAATTTGTCTTATTCAGTTTTCTTGATAATAGAGGGGATATATGTGAAGGGGAGGGGAGACAGGGGTTTTGTTGATCCTTGCTCTGTATTATTTGTATTTATAAAATGACAATTGTACAGAATATTGTTTCTTTTTATACTTTAATAAAATACATTCAGTATACAATCATAACTGAGGCTTGTGCGGATGGGATCAGATGGTTTGCGAGGACCGAGCTCACGGAGATGGGGCGGAAATGGGGTTTTTAAATTTCAGTCCTAGTAGTTTGCAGGTCCACAAAATAATTTTTTTTTTCCCGCCGGTCCATAGGTGTAAAAAGGTTGAAGAACACTGCTCTAAGAGAAGCAGAACAAAACCAAAGACAGAGTGGAATGAATCCAGGACCCTTATCAGTCTCTTCTCTATACCCAAAATATCTTGGTAACCTACTATGTACATGCACAAGACCAATAATTAGGGATGGGCCTCTCTAAATCCCTGGTGGTCTAGTGGAGGCCCACTGGGGCAGGAGCAATACCCATTCACTCCTACCCTGGCTGTGACCTTTCACCTTAGTCTTGCAGTCCCATGAGACTATGATGAAAGGTGATGGCTGAAGGGCAGGATTAACCAATAGGACAAGTAGGCATGTGCCTAGGGCCCGAAATGGTCAGGGGGGCCCGATGAAGGAGGGCATAAACATTGTTTTTTTCAAAATGGCGATGGACCCCTCCAGCATCGATCGGCAACGCAGCCCCCCCCCCATCGACGGAAAGTAAGACAAGCAAGCAACGCAGGTAAGAAAGGCAACGGGAACTGTAATTGTGCAAGCGCTGCTGCTTGCCCAAAGCTTCCCTCTGACGCAGCTTCCTGTTTCCGCCTGGGCGCTTGGTGGGGCAGGGGGGCCCTCAACAAATTAATCCTGCCCTGGATGGCTGCCATATTGGATGCAGTTTGCAGCCAAGGTAGGACCAAATGAGAGTAGTTCCATACCCTTAATCATTTTGGTCACCATTCTTTCAACTTCTGCTTCTTGGACATGTACAATGGAATCATGAGCACTATTTGCATATAAAAGAAAATATGAATTGCATTCTCACTCCTTTATATGTTTGTTACGTAGCAGATCTGGTATATAATACTTAATATTATGAAATTAATCAATCAGCAATTCCCATCTCTTAGCAGGTACACTGGTAACAATAAACCGTGCATCATCGTAACACCCCATGGCTAAACAAAAGGCCATTCACATTTTGATTTAAAAATTGCATAGAAAGGATTTCTTAATATATACAGCAAGGACACCCTGGATATCCATCAATGAGCAAATCACCTGACAATTTCATTCATTCACTAATGTTAATAATTCACAGGATTTGTTCATTATTCTCAAGCAGCAGTGTGCTTGGATATCTCCTTAATCATGCAGATTCCTGCACACCCTTACAGTGTTTAACGATTTGGCTTCTTAAATGTTTATGTTTATTAAAGTACTCATATACTGCCCTTCACAATACCATCAAGGCAATTTTTACATTCAGGTACTTTAAGTAATTTTCCCTTTCTGTCCCAGCAGGCTCACAATCTACCTACGGTACCTGGGACAATGGAGGATTAAGTGACCTGTCCAGAGTCACAGGGAATGAGAACTGGATTAAACCCACAACCTTAGGGTGCTGAGGCAGCGGTTCTAACCACTAGGCCATTCCTCAGCTTGGAAAAGAGAAAGTTGAGGAGGTCTACTAAATCCTATGTAAAAGTGAATCGATTTTTCCTTCTTTCAAAAAATACAAAGACCAAGGGATATAGGCTCTAAATCCAGCCACTAGATGTCGCTGTGGTGTAATGGCTTCCCAAATTGAAGCTGTTGATACTGCCTCTATGACATTTGTAGCCCCAGCTGGCCCGAGGAACAGAGAACTTGAACCAAGAATCAGATCCAAGTCTTCCTCACGGTAGTGTGCACATCATCACCAAGCCATTGGGCTGGCCACATTTGGGGATAACTCTGCCTGGATTTAGACATAAAAAATGTGCCTTCATGCCAGTATTCTAGCCATTTACACACATAACTAGTCACTCACATACGTACAATACTTACTTTCCTTTAAAAATAGATTCCAACTAGGCACTTTCTTCACACCTAAAAATAGGTTTCCCTTTATAGACTTACTGTACCCTCATTATTAAAAACATCAATAATCAAACTTCTTAAATGCACCAGCCAACTAAAATGGGCCTATTGAATAGTTTAACTCTACTATAAAAAAAAATAATTTGATTTCAAGATGTTAAGCTGTAGCCTTAAGGCATCATTGGCCTTGTCTAGTCAGGGTTTTTCCTCTAGGTACAGAATGGGAAATTGTCCTTTTTGAATCAGGCTAGTTACAGATGCTTTGCATTGCTTGCTGTATCCAAGCAGGGAGCCTCTTGACTCAAATGTAGAAATTAACCAACTGCCACGAGTTTTCTTTGTATTTCTGTGAACAGAAAACAATCAAGGAGATCAATAGCTCTTTCGTAAACTTGTCCAGCTGCCACAATATCATTCAGATTTACAGAGTCACAGTACTTCCAGTTTGAATAGACAGTATGAGATCATATAGGGTGCCAAAAAACAAGGACCTTGAAAGGGAAACAAAAACTAGGCCGGATATCTACAGGTGGGCAAGATTATGATCTGCCATTTCACTTGCAGAGGAAGGACACAGTCTTCGACTGTAACTTCAGTTTTCTGCATTTACATGACAGTGATTGTCATAAGAACATATGAATTGCCATACTGGGACAGATGGAAGGTCCATCGAGCCCAGTATCCTATTTCCAACAGTGATCAACCCAGGTCCCAAGTACCTAGCTAGAGCCCAAGTAGTAAAACAGATTTTAAGTGCTTATCATAGGAATAAGCAGTGGATTTCCCCAAACTAAGCTAACTGATTTCACCATATTCTCCAGCAACGAATTCCAGAGTTTAATTACACGTTGTATGAAGAAATATTTTCTATGGTTTATTTTAAATATACTTCATCGTATAAGTCCTCTAGTCCTAGTATTTTTGGAAAGAGTAAACAAGTGATTCACATGTACCCTTTCAGCTCCACTCCACCCCTGAGCTGTCTTCTCCAAGCTGAAGGGCCCTAGCTGCTTTAGCCTCTCCTCAAAGGAAAGTTGTCCCAAACCATTTATCATTTTTGTCACCCTTCTATGTACCTTTTCTAATTCCGCTATTTCTTTTTTGAAATATGATGACCAGAACTGCACACAGTATTCAAGTTGCAGCCATACCATAGAGCAATTCAAGGGCATTATAACATATTCCTCTTTGTTTTCCATTCCTTTCCTGATAATTCCTAACATTCTATTTACTTTCTTAGATGCCGCTACACATTGAGTTGAGGGTTTCAACATATCCTCAACAATGACACCTATCCTTTTCCTAACACAGAACCCAGCATCACAAAGCTATAGTTTGGGTTTCTCTTTCCCACATGCATCACTTTGTACTTGCTCACATTAAATGTCATCTGCCATTTTGACACCCAGTCTTCCAGTCTCACAAGGTCCTCTAGCAATTTTTCACAATCCAACTTTGAACAACTTTGTGTCATCAGCAAATTTAATTATCTCACTAGTTATTCCCATCTTTAGATCATTGCTAAATTTGTTAAAAAGCAGCGGTCCCAGCACAGACTCCTGGGGAATCCCACTATTTACCCTTCTCCATTGAGAATATTGACCATTAAAACCAGGGGTGTCCAACCTTTTGGCTTCCCTGGGCCGCATTGACCAAAAAGCACAGTTACTTACCGTAACAGGTGTTATCCAGGGACAGCAGGCAGATATTCTTAACGCATGGGTGACGTCACCGACGGAGCCCCGGTACGGACCTTTTTAACTAGAAAGTTCTAGTTGGCCGCACCGCGCATGCGCGAGTGCCTTCCCGCCCGACGGAGGAGTGCGTGGTCCCCAGTTAAGATAAGCCAGGGAGGTGGGTGGGACGTAAGAATATCTGCCTGCTGTCCCTGGATAACACCTGTTACGGTAAGTAACTGTGCTTTATCCCAGGACAAGCAGGCAGCATATTCTTAACGCATAGGTGACCTCCAAGCTAACAGAGAGGGAGGAGGGATGGTTGGCCATTAGGAAAATAAATTTTGTAACACAGATTGGCCGATAGGCGGTATATAAAATCCTAATAAACTTGATAAACTTGAAACTTGAAGCGTCCATCCCGTCTGGAGAAGGCATCCAGACAGTTGTGAGTGGTGAACGTGTGAACTGAGGACCAAGAGGCAGCCTTGCAGATTTCCTCGATGGGCGTGGAACGGAGGAAAGCCACAGAAGCAGCCATAGCTCTGACCCGATGGGCCGTGACAGCACCTTCCAGTGAGAGACCGGCCCGAGCGTAACAGAACGCAATGCAGGCAGCAAGCCAGTTGGACAGCGTCCGTTTGGAGACAGGACGAACTAGACGGTTAGGATCGAAGGTCAGAAAGAGCTGAGGGGATGAGCGGTGAGCCCTGGTACAGTCAAGGTAGTATGCAAGGGCACGTTTACAATCCAGCGTGTGCAACGCCTGTTCCCCAGGATGAGAATGGGGTTTAGGGAAAAAGACAGGTAACACAATGGACTGGTTGAGGTGAAAAGCCGAGACCACCTTGGGAAGGAACTTAGGATGGGTACGCAGAACCACCTTGTCATGGTGAAAAACAGTGAACGGTGGATCTGCCACCAGTGCATGCATCTCACTAACCCTCCTGGCAGAGGTGATGGCAATGAGGAAAAGCACCTTCCAAGTGAGGAGTTTGAGCGAAGTTGTGGCAAGAGGCTCAAAGGGAGGCTTCATGAGAGCGGATAAAACCACATTCAGGTCCCAGACGACAGGAGGAGGCTTCAGAGGTGGTTTGACATTGAAGAGGCCTCTCATGAACCGGGATACCAGAGGATGAGCCGTAAGAGGTTTTCCGAGGATAGGCTCATGAAACGCAGTGATGGCACTGAGGTGGACTCTGATTGAGGTAGACTTGAGGCCAGCATCGGACAGAGAGAGCAAATAGTCCAGCACAGTTTCCACCGCCAATGAGGTGGGATCGTGATGATGCAGGAGACACCAGGAGGAGAACCTGGTCCACTTCTGATGGTAACATTGGAGGGTGGCTGGTTTCCTGGAGGCATCCAGAATGCGACGGACAGGCTGAGACAGATTCTCTGGAGAGGTCAGCCCGAGAGAAACCAAGCTGTCAGGTGTAGCGAGGACAGATTGGGATGTAGTAGAGACAGATGCTGCTGTGTAAGTAGAGTAGGAAACACAGGAAGAGGAATGGGCTCCCTGGAGCTGAGCTGAAGTAGGAGGAAGAACCAGTGCTGTCGAGGCCAACGAGGAGCGATGAGAATCATGGTGGCCCTGTCCCTGCGGAGTTTGAATAAAGTCCGCAACATCAGAGGTAGCGGAGGAAAGGCATAGAGGAACCGATCCGTCCAGTCGAGCAGGAATGCATCCGGGGTCAGACGATGAGGGGAGTAGAGTCTGGAGCAGAACTGGGGCAGCTGATGGTTGTGAGGAGCTGCAAAGAGGTCCACCTGAGGAGTGCCCCAGCGAGCAAAGATGGAGCGGAGTGTGGGAGGATCCAAGGTCCACTCGTGAGGTTGAAGGATGCGGCTGAGATTGTCGGCCAGGGAGTTCTGTTCGCCCTGGATATAGACGGCCTTGAGGAAGAGACTGCAGGCCGTGGCCCAGGTCCAGATGCGGATGGCTTCCTGACAGAGGAGAGGAGATCCGGTGCCGCCTTGCTTGTTTATGTAGTACATGGCGACTTGGTTGTCTGTGCACAGGAGAAGAACCTGAGGGTAGAGAAGGTGCTGGAAGGCTTTGAGAGCATAGAACATGGCTCTGAGTTCCAGGAAATTGATGTGACGTAGACGCTCCTGAGGGGTCCAGAGACCCTGAGTGCGAAGATCTCCCAGGTGAGCTCCCCACGCATAGGGGGAGGCATCCGTGGTGATGGCCATGGAGTGAGGGGGTAGATGGAAGAGTAGACCCCTGGAAAGATTGGAGGAGTTCAACCACCATCGAAGAGATTGCTGAAGAGACGATGTCACAGAGATGGGATGAGAAAGAGGATCCGTGGTCTGTGACCATTGGTTGGCTAGAGTCCACTGAGGTGTCCTGAGGTAGAGTCGAGCCAGAGGAAGTACATGGACCGTCGAGGCCATGTGGCCCAAAAGGACCATCATCTGTCGAGCTGGGATGGTACGATGAAGGAGCACCTGACGACAGAGGTGGAGCAGGGTCCGGTGTCGGTCGGAGGGGAGAAACGCCCTCATCAGAGTGGTGTCGAGAACAGCTCCGATGAACTTTTACCATAGTTGTAACCCTCTTTTTCTTGCTAAAATATTGTAATTTCTCCCCCATTTTTCCTCACAATTCTTGTATGTACTGTGTCTAAAACTAATATTTGTTTTAATATATAAGTATTTTTGTTTGTCATTTTTTTTTTTTTTTTTTTTTAATCTATAACAAAAATCAGTTTTTATATTATCACCATTGTTTATTTTACATGTTTTATGGTTTTGTACATCGCCTAGTAATTTATAATAGGCGATTCATTAAGAATCAATAAACTTGAAACTTGAACTTGAAACTGAAGTCGCTGTGTGGGAAGCAGATGCGACTTGGGGTAGTTGATCTCGAACCCCGGGAGATGGAGGAAAGAGATGGTGTGTTGTGTGGCTTGTAGCACAAGCGGAGACGTAAGTGCTTTCACCAACCAATCGTCCAAGTAGGGGAACACCTGGAGGTTGTGAGACCTGAGGAAGGCCGCCACCACAATAAGGCACTTGGTGAACACCCTGGGTGATGATGCGAGGCCAAAGGGTAGCACTTTGTACTGATAGTGGCGGTGCTGTATCTGAAATCGGAGGTATCGACGTGAATTCAGATTGATGGGGATGTGAGTGTAGGCCTCTTTGAGGTCTAGGGAACATAGCCAGTCGTGTTGAGAGAGAAGAGGGTAAAGCGTGGCCAGGGAGAGCATTCTGAACTTCTCTTTGACCAAACACTTGTTGAGGTCCCTGAGATCGAGGATGGGACGGAGGTCTCCTGTCTTCTTGGGGATGAGGAAGTAGCGGGAGTAAAATCCCTGACCCCTTTGGTCCGAAGGTACCTCTTCGACGGCATTGAGAAGAAGGAGGGATTGGACCTCCCTCAGGAGGAGGAGGGTGTGGGAGGAGTGAGAAGCAGACTCTATTGGAGGATTGTCTGGAGGAAGAGTCTGGAAGTTGAGAGAGTAGCCGTGGCGAATGATGTTGAGGACCCACAGGTCCGATGTGATGACCTCCCAACGGCTGAGGAAGAGTTGGAGACATCCTCCGATTGGTTGAGGAAGAGGCAATGAGGGAGGAAGACTGGCTATGCCCTGGAGAAAGGAGTCAAAAGGGCTGAGAGGGTTTCGAAGGAGGGAGAGGCTTGGCAGGTTGATTAGACTGAGAACGAGCCTGAGTGTGTTGATGTTGTTGACGGGGCCGCCGAGGTTGCTGTGAAGGCGGATTGAGGGGTCTGGCAGAGAACCTGCGCTGATACGAGGACTGTGGTCTATAAGGGCGAGCAGGTGGAGCCTTTTTCTTAGGTTTAACTCTGGTCTCATGGGCCGAGAGCTTCTGGGTGGTTGAGTCTAGGGACTCCCCAAAAAGTTCATCCCCAAGACAGGGAGCGTTGGCTAGGCGGTCTTGGTGGTTGATGTCCAAATCAGATACCCTCAACCAGGCCAGGCGGCGCATGGCAACGGCCATGGCAGATGCACAGGAGGTCAGCTCAAAGGAATCATAAATAGAGCGCACCATAAATTTCCGCAGTTGAAGGAGGCTGGAAATTTGCTGCTGGAAGAGCGGAACTTTGCGTTCCGGAATGTATTTCTGAAGGGCGGACAGTTGTTGTACCAGATGTTTCATATAAAATGAGAAATGAAATGTGTAATTGTTCGCCCTGTTGGCCAGCATTGCGTTTTGATAAAGGCGCTTGCCAAACTTGTCCATCGTTTTGCCTTCTCTGCCAGGAGGGGTGGAGGCATAAACACTAGAGCCCTGAGTTTTCTTCAAGGTAGACTCAACTAGGAGAGACTCATGGGGCAGCTGAGGTTTGTCAAAACCCGGGATTGGGATGACCCTGTAAAGGCTATCCAGCTTACGGGGGGGCCCCGGGGACGGTGAGTGGGTTCTCCCAGTTCTTATAAAAAGTTTCCCGCAGTATGTCATGTACGGGTAACTTGAGAAACTCCTTGGGAGGCTGTTCAAAATCCAAGGCCTCCAGAAAGGCCTGGGATTTTTTGGAGTCAGACTCTAGAGGGATAGAGAGAGCCGCTGACATCTCCCTGAGGAACCTGGAGAAAGAGGATTGCTCAGGCTTAGAAGTGGTATCGGGCGCTGAGGGCTCCTCGTCCGATGACGATGCGTCCTCCTCGGTACCGGGAGGGGAGTCTTCCCATAAGTCCGGGTCCCTGACATCAGTGTGTGCATGTCGAGATATCGGTGTGGAAGGCTCAGTATGGTGGGTCTTAGACAGAGACTTGCCAGAGCGCACCGAGACAATACCGGGAGAGGAAGATCGGTGCTGGTCTCAGTCCCGGGAAGAACGGTGCCGGTCTCGGTCCCGGGGGGACCGGTGCCCTGCCTGGTCCCGAGGAGGATCGGCAGCAGCGTGGGTCTGACCTACGGGATGGGCACGGAGGTGTTCAGCCGAGAGAATCGGCATGGAAGAGTTAAGTGGCACCGATGGAGTGGATACCGGTTGGACGGTGCGAGGCTCAGGCCGGTCTGGCACCGAAAGGAGTGGTGCCAGGAGGGTCGGTAACAGGTGCTGGAGTTGTTGCTGCAGCTGTTCCTGTAATTTGTCTTGGAGGATGGACACGATGCGGTCATCCAGGGGTTGCACCGGAACCGCTTTTTTCTGCTTCGGTTCCTTAGGTGCCGCTCCACGTCCCGGTGATGAGGAGGCCGATGACGAGGCACTCACCGAGATCGGGGCGGAGCGTTTACGGGGTCGGCGTGAAGCCGGTAGGGCCGGTGTCGCCACTGTGGCCGGAGGGCGCTCAAGGGAGGTGGAAGGCTTCTTAGCCGGCTTACCTGGCGCCAGCGACGCCGATGAAGGATTGGGCGTCGTCGAAGTGGTGGGTGCCAATTTTGGCGGTACCGTAGTCGACGCAGTCGGCTCCATAGCAGATCCGGTGCCGAAGAGGATGTTCTGCTGGATCTGTCGATTCTTCAGAGTATGTTTTTTAAGAGTGGCACAGCGGGTGCAGGAGTCCGCCCGATGCTCAGGACCCAAACACTGTAGGCACCAATTGTGTGGGTCAGTGAGGGAGATCGGGCGTGCACACCGCTGGCACTTCTTAAAACCCGGCTGCGGGGGCATGAATGGAAACACGGCCTCCGCAAAATCAAACCCGGAGGCCTGTATGGTGACAACAGGCCCCGCTGGGGCCGGATCGAAAAATAAAGAAAAAAAGCAAATTTTTTTTTTTTTTTTTGAGAAAATGAAAACAAGAAAGAACCCGAAGGCAAGGGAAGAAAAAATAAGAGAAAATCGCGAGCGGGAAGGCAAAAAGTTGGATTCAACGATCGTTGAAAATACACGCGTCTTCTTTGCTCCGCGGAAACGAAGAAACTGGGAACCACGCACTCCTCCGTCGGGCGGGAAGGCACTCGCGCATGCACGGTGCGGCCAACTAGAACTTTCTAGTTAAAAAGGTCCGTACCGGGGCTCCGTTGGTGACGTCACCCATGTGTTAAGAATATGCTGCCTGCTTGTCCTGGGATAAAAAATGTTTCTGGGGCCATACAAACGTGCAAACGCTGCAGCAAGACAGAGGAGGGAGCCGGCAAGAAGGTAAACACCCAGGGGCAGCAGAGGAAAACACTGCATCGCCCTCGACCGGGGCCGCACAAAATACTTCACTGGGCCACATGCAGCCCTCGGGCCGCAGGTTGGACACCCCTGATTTAAACTCACTCTGTTTTCTGTCTTTCAACAAGTTCTCAATCCATAAAAGGACATTATCTCCTATCGCATGACTTTCTAATTTCCTCAGAAGTCTTTCATGAGGTACTTTGTCAAATGCCTTTTGAAAATCCAAATACACAATGTCAACCAGTTCACCTTTTATCCACATGTTCATTCATCCCTTTAAAGAAATGCAGTGGATTGGTGAGGCAAGATTTCCCTTGACTAAATCCATGTTGGCTTTCTCTCATTAATCCATGCTTATGCATATCCACAACAGCCCTTGCAACACTGATCACACACACAAGCACACAAAAACCCCAACAACCAACCACCTGCCACATACAACCTCCAAGAAAAAAAAAATATATAACAACCTCTCCACCCCGAAAAACCACCTATAACCGCAGACTGGATGGACCATTCGGGTCTTTATCTGCCGTCATCTACTATGTATGTTACTATGTATGTTACTCCCACCAACTCCTTCCTCCTATCTTTTACAATGAAACCTACAACACAAAGACAAACGCAAACTATCCTACTGATCATCCTGCTCCTAACCAACTGGAAGGCAGCAGCAAACAACATCTCCCCAATTCCAATTATTTCAACAACTAACAGAATTCACCATCCATCTAGGAGAACCACAGTGGACTGGAACATAAATTGCCAGACCTATACACACCACACCATCACACCAACATGGGGAAGACGACCAACAAAACCCTCTAAGACCAAACCACACCCTCACCCAAGACCATTCATCTACCCAAAAACAATAAACAGTACACAAACAGAATACACCACACTTACATGTGCCTACATAAACATCAGAGCTCTAGGCCCAAAGACAAAACATATAAAAAACTGGATAGTAAATGAGAATCTGGACTGCCTCTTCCTCACAGAAACCTGGCTTACATCAGACTCAGACCCCAGGATAACGGAAGTCTGCCCTAAGGGATACAAAATAACAGTGGTCTGCAGGGAAAAAAAAAAGAGGAGGTCTAGCCATCTTAGTCAGAAACTCACTAAATCTGAATATACTAGACAAAACGTCCACCCCTTACATGGATCTACTAGCCTGCCAACTTTCATGCACCACACTAAAAGGATCCATAACTTGCATGCTCTGCTACATAAAACCAGGGAACTGGAACACAGCAAGACCCGAATTTGAAGATTTTATATACCGAAACTCACTAACGGCAACTTACAACCTAATCCTAGGAGACCTAAACCTCCATCTCGAAGACCAATCTTCCAAAGTAGAAAACCTATCGTCATTCCTCGAAGCCCTAACATATGAGATTTTAGATCCACAAACCACACATGAGAAAGGTCACCAACTAGATATCGCAGCCTTCATGACCCAACAGCCCTTACTGCCAGAGATTCAAACATCAAATGGAAAGTGGTCTCGACCACTACACATACTCCTTCAATATCAACTGGACCAAAGACAAAACCAAACCAAAACTCCAAAGATCAACCTACAACTCACGTAAATACATCGACCCCTCCGAATTCTGGACTAAAACAGATGCAACACTCCAAGAATGCAACCCCAAAGACTTCATCTCACAATGGTGCAGGCTAAGCACAGCTACCCTAGACGAACTAGCCCCAATACAAACAAAAACCAGAATTAGCAGACGTTCAGACAAATGGTTTGATAACGAACTACCGTATTTTCACGTAGATAACGCGCACCCGTGTAAAACGCGCACACGGGTATAGCACGCAAAAAACACAAATTTATGTACAGAAATTTTTATATACCGCGCACATCCGTATACCGCGCATGCTGCCCGACTCTCCTTTCGCCCGCCCCGACTCTCCTCTCCTCTCCCCCTTGAAGTCCTGTCCCCACCCTGAAAGCCTGATGCCCCCTGACGTCCGATTCACCCCCCCCCGCAGAACCGCTCGCACCCCCACCCCGAAGGACCGCTCGCACGCACCTGCACCCCCACCCCGAAGGACCGCTCGCACGCACTCCCACCCGCACCCCCACCCTGAAGGACCGCTCGCACCCCCACAGCCTCCCGACCCCCCCATCATGTCCTGCTGCTTCCTCTTGGCAGTCCCGACTCCCCGACACGATCGGGGCAAGAGGGAGCTCAAGTCCTCTTGCCCCAGCCAATCGCAGCACCCCCGACACGATCGGGGCAAGAGGGAGCTCAAGCCCTCTTACCCCAGCCAACCGCGGCACCCCCGACACGATCGGGGCAAGAGGGAGCTCAAGCCCTCTTGCCCCAGCCAACCGCGGCACCCCCGACACAATCGGGGCAAGAGGGAGCTCAAGCCCTCTTGCCCCCCCGACTCCCCGACACGATCGGGGCAAAAGGGAGCCCAAGCCCTCTTGCCCCGCCGACTCCCCAACTCTCCGACAATATCAGGCCAGGAGGGAGCCCAAGTCCTCCTGGTCCTGGCGACCCCCCCCCCCCGCTAGTTGTTCGGGCCAGGAGGGAGCCCAAACCCTCCTGGCCACGGCGACCCCCTACCCCCACCCCGCACTACATTACGGGCAGGAGGGATCCCAGGCCCTCCTGCCCTCGACGCAAACCCCCCTCCCCCCAACGACTGCCCCCCCCAAGAACCTCCGACCGCCCCCCCAGCCGACCCGCGACCCTATTCTGATTGGCCCAGGCGCCTTAGGCCCCACCAGTAGGCGGAGCTTTGGGACGGATGGGCCAATCCGGCCTCATTCCGTCGTTGGCTGCCTGCCGGACAGGCGAGTTTGGCTCCTGTCTGTCCGGCCAACTACACTAAGGTACGGGGAAGGGGGTGGTGGTGTCGTGAGGGTCGACCAGGGGGGTCGCGGGTCGGCTGGGGGGGCGGTCAGAGGTTCTTGGGGGGGCGGTCGTTGGGGGGAGGGGGGTTTGCATCGAGGGCAGGAGGGCCTGGGATCCCTCCTGCCCGTAATGTAGTGCGGGGTGGGGGTAGGGGGTCGCCGTGGCCAGGAGGGTTTGGGCTCCCTCCTGGCCCGAGCAACTAGCGGGGAGGGGTCGCCAGGGCCAGGAGGACTTGGGCTCCCTCCTGGCCCGATATTGTCGGGGAGTTGGGGAGTCGGCGGGGCAAGATGGCTTGGGCTCCCTTTTGCCCCGATCGTGTCGGGGAGTCGGGGGGGCAAGAGGGCTTGAGCTCCCTCTTGCCCCGATCGTGTCGGGTGTCGGGACCGCCAAGAGGAAGCAGCAGGACACCGGTAGGAGCTTCTACATGATGGGGGGGGGGTCGGGAGGCTGTGGGGGTGCAAGCGGTCCTTCGGGGTGGGGGTGCGGGTGCGTGCGAGCGGTCCTTTGGGGTGGGGGTGCGAGCGGTCCTGCGTGGGGGGGGGTGAATCGGACGTCGGGGGAGAACTATGTAAAAAAAATTTTGTACAACGCGCTCACGCGTATAACGTGCAAGGGTATGCGCGTTACGTAAAAACCACGTATAACGCGCGCGTTATATGCGAGAAAATACGGTACTCCTACTCAAAACACAATGCAGATGACTAGAAAGAAAATGGAGAAAGAATAACCAAGAAACCATGAAACCAGCATGGAGAAAACTAAACTAACAAAACATGCTAAAACTAAAAGAAAAAAGAAAGACACACTACACCAACCTAATAGGCAAAGAAACCTAAGACACAAAAAAACTATTCCAAATACTAAAAGAACTCACAGACACCAAACCCTATCTGGCCAATAATGACACCCCTCCCCCCTCAGCCACCCTTTTAGCCAAATACTTTAAAAACAAAATCACATCTGCCAGGACTACCCTCACCGGAACCCCAACCCACCTAGAAGAGATCACAATGCCCCCCCACAGAAAAAGAATCAGCTGCAGTAGACAGAATTTGGTCCCACTTCCCCACTATACAGTGGTCCGACCTTAACAAACTCTACATAAATACAGCCACGCAGCCTACGACCTCAACCACTGTCCTCCATACCTATTAAAATCCTCCAGTACCAAATTCTGCGCTCTCCTCTTACAATGGACACAAACCATGCTCACAGATGGCCTTTTCCCGCAAGACCTTAGTGAAATCGTCATCACCCCGATCCTAAAAGACCCTAAAGGAGCAACGGATCAACCATCCAACTACAGACCCATAGCCTCAATACCACTCTATGTCAAACTAATGGAAGGCCTGGTAGCCAAACTCCTCACCAACTACCTAGAAGACCACAACATACTCCACCCTACACAATCTGGTTTCAGAACCAACTACAGCACAGAGATACTACTGGGTTCCCTCATAGACACAGCTAGACAACACCTCAGCACAGGTAGAAAAATACTGATTATACAACTGGATCTCACCGCAGCATTTGACCTGGTGGACCACAACATCCTACTGCAAATACTAGAAACAATAGGAATCACAGACAAGGTACACACATGGTTTCAAGGATTCCTACAATCCAGAACTTACAGATTAAAGTTGAACAAAGAAAATTCAGAACCATGTTCCAACCCCTGCGGCGTACCCCAAGGATCTCCACTATCCCCTACTGTCTTCAATCTCTACATGGCATCCCTCAGCACCTGCCTGGACAATTTAGGCTTAACCTCCTATAGCCATGCAGATGACATCACCATTCTCCTTCCTTTTGACCAACACACTACACAGGACACTTGAAGCAGTAGCAACATGGATGAAAAATCACAATCTAAAACTGAACCCAGACAAGAAAAAATTCATTCTCCTCGAAAATAATAAAACCCCAACCATAACAAATCTAGTAATAAACTGCTCATGAACTTTTCGATAACAATTTTGGGAATCCCTGACTCAAACCTACCTCCATTTCAAAAAATGTATTACCTTAAAAAAATTCCTCAAGAAATACCTGAAGGGGAGAACGTAAAGTTAGATGTATCTGCATTGTTAGAAACATCTGGAATAAAAGTAATAGTCTTTTTGCAAGATAAAGAAATGTTGTTAAAATTATATTTTAAAAAGAAATAGGACTCCTATTTAGGAGAGAAGATATATATATTTCCTGACATTTCTAGATGGACACAAATTTGGCGAAAAAAGTTTTTGTCATATCGTTTAAAAGTGATTTCTTTGGGGGCGGTTTCTCAACTGAGATATCCATGTAAATGTTTTGTTTCCTACCAGGGAAACAAGTATATTTTCTTCGAACCTGCTCAATTGGGGTTCTTTCTGGAAGGTAAAGAGGTATCTACTGTGGACCAGAATGAACCAGTATAATGTGAATTGAATAGATAGGACTGATGTTTGCTCATCTTTGCTTTGATATTATGTTTGTAATTTTCCCCCTTATTTCCCTAGGGTTTTTTTTTCATATTTTCTTTCCCCTGTTGTGGACTATGTAAAAAAATTTCCTTTTATTTTTTGGTTTAAATTCGTTCAGATAGTTCTGAGCCGATTGTAAATTCTATTTCAGTATTTCTTGCACGGTGGTGTATTTTTAATAGAAAATGATAAAGAAAAGAAAAATGACAAATTACTAACAATAGCTCTGTAAGTTCATTTTTAAATTCTATCAGCACTTTGGGATACTGGTATTAAAAATCTACTTCTACTACTACTACTTATCATTTCTACAGTGCTGTCAAGCATACACAGTGCTGTACATTAAACAAGTAAGAGGCAATCCCTGCTCGATAGAGGTTATAATCTAATCAAAACAGACAAAAGGGACAAATAGAAGTTAAGGAAAAAAAATCAAGACCCCCAAGACTTCTTCCCCAGTTTTTTTTTTTAACCTTTTGTGCTGCATATTTTCCTTTATTGGCCCATGTCAGGTTTATCACCAAAAATGACTCTTGGCAGCTCTTGGTGCTTTAATTGTCTTCTTGGCTGGTATAAAAAAAATACCCAGCCACTTTTGAATTTTTTACTCTTAGTTTCTGCTGGAGAATGACGCGGTGGCTGATACCCATGGCCTGCCGCAGGGAGCCGTGGGTAACCCGCCAAAATGGGGAGCAAGAAAATAGTAGTCGCCGTGGAGACAGGGACAAGGCCACTCACCACCCCATGGAGCGATGAATGGTCTTATCTCCGCAGTGAAGGGAACACGTGCGGTCACGGATTGTGCGGTCCAGGAGCCCTCTCCCGCCTGATCGCTGCGTTCTGCTATTTCCCACCCTTGCTAACCTTATGTGCCCAATTTAATTGTTCTTCTCCCAGCGGCACGCTTTCAACAAGTCGCACGTGGGCATGGCTACTTCAGTTGAATCCTCCTCTGACGCAACTGGAAACAGGAAATTACATCAGAGGAGAAGATTCAACTGAAGTAGCCACGCATACGTGAGACTTGTTGAAAGTGAGCTGCTGGAAGAAGAACAATTAAATTTGCTACATAAGGTGAGAGAGAGGGAGAGAGGAAGATGGTGGGACGCGGCGATCGGGCAAGAGCTGCTGGACCACACAATCCGTGACCGCGCGTGTTCCCTCACAATAGGAAAGAGAGAGTGAAAGGGAAAGAGATGCTGGGCCAAGTGGATGAACCCACAGCAAGAAAGAGAAAGGGGAGGACAGGCAGGTGAGCCAGATGCTGGAAGTGGAAGGAGAAAGAGGGAAAGAAGCTAGATGGGGGTTGGAGAGGAGATGCATTGGTGTGGAAAAGGAAGAGAGGGGAAATCTGGACACAGAAAGGTAACAGAAACAGAGGGGAAATTATGTGCATGGGGGCATAGGGACAGAGACATAAAGGGGAGATACATAGGGGGGGAATTATGTGAATGTATAGGGACAGAGACATAAAGGGGAGATACATGGGGGGATTATGAGCATGGGGGAATAGGGACAGAGACATAAGGGGGAGATACATGGGGTTGGTATATGGACACAGGGGGGGCAATGCCGGACACAGGAGGGAGTATACAGATACAGAGGGGAGATATTAAAAATAGGGAAAATAGGAACACAGAAGCGCGTTGAATGCTCTGTGTTTCTTCCTATGCTCATAGAGTTCCTATGAGCATCGGGAGCAGCGCAGAGCATTCAGCACGCTGGCTGGTACTAAAAAATGCTTTTGCGGTTTTGTAAAACGGAGTGGGGGGGGGTTTAATAAAGTTGCACACCTAAGACTAATCCAAGCAAAAAAAGGTTTACACTGATTTTAGATGTAAAGAAATGGGTAATTCCATGCCAACTGTCCAATTTGCCACAGTTCAAAACAGTGGTCCAAATAAAGGGACCCCTGTTTCTGGACCTAGCTGAGATCATGCCCCTTATCTTTGGATATCCCCTGAAAACATTTCATCAATTTCTGAAATGGCTGAGTGGGGAGCTCTGGACCACTTGTGGGCACCATTTGGACAGCTGTTTTGAAATTGTCTGTAGGTCCATTAGGCACTGCTAATTTAAGACAGATTAGTGTGTAAAGACCAAGAGTCAGCAGGCTTTTCATTTGTATTATATCATATGGATCATAAAAAGTCCGTCGTCCTGTCGCCAGTTGGGTTTCTACTCATTAGCTGTGACTCTAAGCATTTTCCTCTTCTAGACATAGTTTGAGGTGTTTGCAAACACAATGTTACAATCTTTAAGCAATCTGCATATTATCATTTCTTTTTTGACTAGGCTGTTCTATTCAAGGCCTCCATTAATTCCTCTTTTCCTAACCTCCTTGCATGTAAAACAAATTGTACCAATCATAATATTTTTTTATGAACAGCTACAGGAACAAAGATATAATCTATGGTATCTTATTACAACAAAAAGAGTTATTAAATTAAGATTAAATATGCTAAATGGCTCACCAAGTTAAAAAAAAAACCACACAAATGCACTTTCAAGGAATAAACTTAGCCCATCTAACCCATTCCTGACTGTGCATGCTATGTTCCTTAAAAAGAATATTCTTTAATGAATGTGTAGTATGGTGAAGTCCCCCATTGATGGGTAAAGTAAAATATACCATCCAATGTTACTCTCTACCACATTTATAACTCTCATACACATTCTAATATATAATGGATCCTCAGCAGGCTATCGTGAGTCGTTTATGTGCTCAGTAATATAGCCGTCTTCATAGGATCTAGAAATTAGATTTTCATTCGATCCATCCCTTTTTCTTTTCTCTTTTACTTAATATTTACTGCTTATTCATAATGTAGCAATGCAAAGTAACTTATCTGTGCTTTAAACTGTTGTAAGGATCACTTCTCCCGATATGACCATGTTTCAAAATGTAAAAACAACAAGAAGAGAATTTTAACAATAATAATGTATAAAGCCAATAGTGTGAAGTAGTAAGGCACAATGCACATAGGATTTCCCTGACTGTCCCAAAATTGGGATTGCAATATAACTAAAGTATCTAAGAAGTAATGGCAAATAAAAAATGTAAGATAAATTCTTTAAAAACCAAACCGAACAGGAAGAAAGTGAAATGCCTGAGAGGGAAAGGAATAATAGATTAACATAAAGAATAATAATGCAGAATTCAACAGAAATTAACAAAATATAATAAGCTCAAAATAAAATATAATTCAAGTCAATGAGAAAAAATAAAAACTTAGTTGTCCATGTAGAGCAGCGGTCTCAAACACGCGGCCCGTGAGCCGCATGTGGCCCCCCAGGGACTATTTTGCGGCCCGCAATCTGTCCTCTCCACTTCACAAGTTTTCCAATTGTGGAGAGGACAATCGCGTACAGACCGCAACTGCTGTAATTGGACTTGCAGAAGTCTCTCTGGAGGGAATGTCGGCAAATGGCTCGCGGCTCGCCTAAAGCAGGGGTCCCCAATCTGCTTCCCTTCCCATCTCACTGCCCTCCACCAAGCCACTGCAATCGGGGAACAGGCCAGCGCCGAGGTCTTAGCTCTCCCTGCTTATCTTCCCCAGCTCGGAGCCGACCAATTCTCGCCACCCATCGTCAATTCTAACGTAGGGGAGGAAGTTCCAGGCCAGCCAATCGCTGTCTGGCTGGCCTGGAACTTCCTCTCCGATGTTAGAATTGACATCGGGTGGCGAGAATTGGTCGGCCCCATGCTGAGGAAGATAAGCATGGAGAGCTAAGACCTCAGCGCTGGCCTGTTCCCCGATTGCAGCGGTGGTGGCCTGTTCCCCAATGTTGGTGGCTTGGGGGAGGGCAGGGAGAAATAAAGAAAGAAAGGGGGGGGGGGGGGACAAGGAGACAGAAAGAAAGAAGGGAGACGGGATACAACCAGAAAGGGGCATGGAGAGAGAAAGACAGAAAGAAAGGGCGGGCATGGAGAAAGAAAAAAAGAAAGAAAGGGGGCATGGAAAGAGAGAGAAAGACAGACATATAGAAAGAAAGGGGCATGGAGAAAGAGATAAAGAAAGAAGGGGGCAGGGTGAAAGAAATAAAAAGTTGAGGGAAGGAAGGAGACAGATGCCAGACCAGGGGAAAGGAAGGAAGGAGGGAGGGAGAGAAAGGAAAGAAATAGACGTCAGACCATCGAAATAGGGACGGAAGAAGAGAGAGATAAAAGGGAAGGTAAGACATGGAAACGTAGATTTTTAAAAGAAAGCAGAAAAATTGAATATTATGTTAATGCCAAAGATGGAGAGAAAAACAGTCAAAGAACAAGTAGGCCCTGGAAGGAAAAATTATGTTGTTACCTGTTAATTTTCTTTCCCTTAGACGCAGCAGATGAATCCAGAGACCAATGGGATAGCTCACATCTACCAGCAGGCGGAGATAGAGAAACTGATTAACAGGTGGTCCATTGGCTGGCACTCCTCCTGTTTATCTAGTATAGCTCCTTGCCCAAGCATCCGTAACCATCAATAGGCATAGCATGTAAAAAACTTCTTTCCCATAACAAATCTCAAAATGCAATAATACAGAAAACAACCTGCCATAATAACAAACTGCGTAAGTTGCAAAAGAAAAAACCGAGAGACAATATCCAGAAAGGGTGGGGCTCTGGATTCATCTGCTGCGTCTAAGGGAAAGAAAATTAACAGGTAAGAACATAATTTTTCCTTCCCTAACAACAGCAGCAGATGAATCCAGAGACCAATGGGATTTAGCAAAGCAATCCTCAATCTGGGTGGGAAGCAAACGCCGCCTCCGCAACAACCGAAGCACAAAACGCCCCTACCGCATGCGCCCCCACATCCAAGCAGAAATGCAGAGAGAAAGCACTCCCGGAAGACCAATTAGCTGCGAGACAAATCTCCTCCAAGGAAAAAACCTCTGGGCCGAGCCCAAGAAGTAGCCATCGCTCCGGCGGAATGGTCATGAAGTTCTTTCGCCACCCGCTTCCCTGCCAGCAAGCAAGCATAAAGAATGTCCTCCTGGACCCATTGAGCGATGGAGGCTCCGGATGCCGCCATACGTTTGAGGCGTCCCTTGAAGAATACAAAAAAGGAGATATAAACAACTAAAAGTTGTTAGAAACCGAGCTCGCAGAGAACGCTACGTACGTATCAAAAAATGCAGTGAATAAAAGCACTGCTCCCAATTTCTCCTCCCAGGAAGAAGGAAGGAAAAGCGAGCATGACATAAAAGAAAGGATGACACCCCCCCTAGAAAGAAATAGTGGTACCATCCGAACTGATACCCCATATTTCGGAAATCAGAAATAGGAATCCCCGTTGAACAAGGCCTGCAACATAGAAAACTGCAGAGCTGAAGCCATGGCCACAAGAAACCCCATGTTCAACGGCACAGCCCTTTAGAGTCCCAAAAGACAAGGCTGAAATGAAGCCTTCGGTAAACTGAGAAGAAGTACGTGAAGATTGTACTTCAAACCGGGCTTTCTAAGAGGCGCATGAATATACCGCACTCTGTTTAGGAACTGAACTACATGAAGCTGAGAAGTAAGCGAAGAGCAATATACCTAGCCCATGTAACAAGCCAAGAATGGCACTAGAAGCTGAAGGGCATTGAACGCTAAGCCCTCGGCAATAATTTGTGCCAAAAAGGAACTCTGGAGTGGTTCAAACGTTAAGAAGCACCCAAGAAAGAAAGACCTCCAAAAGGAAGCAGAAGCCACAGGAGAAGACGTCCATAGCACCTGGAGAAGAGAAGAAACAACCTGCTTCGCATAACCCTTACACATCAGCCAAGATTTTTCAAAAAACTAGGTCGTCATACTAAAGTAGTACAAATATCCATGTTGATCGGACCCTAGGCGAGCAAAGCCGGAGATACCAGGAAACTCCTTAGTCCGGCAGTCGAAAGACTCATCAAATCCGCATAGTAAGGATGGCGCCGCCAATCCAGAGATTCTACAAATACTGTGCCCAGAAAGTGAGCTCGCGATGGCAAATCCAAGCCATCACCAGCCAGCGGAAAACACCGAAAAAGAGAAGGCAGAGGCGAGAAAGGAGCCATGCAGCCACCCCCTCTAACTCCCACTCCCTGGGCCCGCCGAAGAAGCTAGGAAGCTTAGAATTGAGAGACGAGGCCATGAGGTCTAGGTCAAGGAGATCTCATGTCCATAAAAGGAGATAGAATGCCTGAGCCACAAATCTCAATATCCAGGATGCAGAAGATTACACTATTACTAACATGCACACTTTTCAGAGCGTACACAGCGCTGTACACAGTAACATACAAGAAATGGGTCATGCTCAGATTCTGCGGAGAGAAAGTCTATCCAAACTTTTATCCTGATCCAGAAAAGGATCTGCCAACAGAAGATGAAGATGAGAGTCCACCCATTGAAGCAGACCGACTTCACCTGCCAACTGAGTACAACACCTACTGCCCAAGCTGTAGAGAAATACTCCCATCCTAATACTGACCAAAAGGAACCTTAGCGGCAATCCGGAAGAATGATCTGAAGCTCCAGAAAGGTAACCTGACTCTGCTCAAGAGTAGAAGAATGAACAAGTACTGAGTTGCCTCTGAAGACCAGACTCCTGGAGCTGAGGATGGAAGCCACCGAGCCCCCCAACCCGACAGCCCGGGATGGTCGGTGGTCATGAGCTAGTTCAGCAAAGACCGAGGCATGCCTTGAAAAGAGAAATCGTGCTGAGCCACCAAATCATACAGAGCGCTGCAGGAGGAACATATCAAATAATTGGAGCCCTGAGCTACCGGGAACCACCGGAACAAAAGCGACTGCTGTAGCGTAAGAAGGGGAAAGCAAGCTGAAGTTCCCAGTGGAGTCAGCAATATGGATCCCAGAAACTGTACAGAATCCCATACTCTTGGTCATGATAAGCGAAGAAGAATACCAATCTGAGACCGAGACTCCACACCCAAGTCTCCGGAAAGAAACACATGTCTCTCCTATATGAATAAAAACATTACCCCAATATACCTATAAATAGTACAGGAGAAAAGAGCGCTGTGCAAATTCGAAAATGCACGTGTAAAGAACTGAGGAAAAAATACCACCCTTTTCGTATCAGTCAAATGGCCCGACTGGAAGTCGTCCGAATCAAGCAGGCAGTCAAGAAGAAATTAGATGAATCGCATGGTAGCGCCAAAACGGTACCACCGCCCACATCACCTAAAACATTCGTGAAGCCTTGGGTAGGCGAAATGGCATGTGCCAAAACCGAAAGCACTGCTCCAAGAGAGGCAGGCAAACCAAGTGCCGATTCGGAGTCCATAGAGAAAATGTAAATATCCTCCCAGGTTGTCTGCAGAAATGTGTAACCCCGAGAAACTAATTCAGCAGAATGGGATCCAGCCTGCCCAATGCCCCCGTCTCGGGCACCATGCAGTAAGTGCAACAACGTCCCTTAGTTCCCGAAGAACTACAAGAACTGTCCTGAGGACTAGTAACACTGAAAAGGGAAACACAAAACATAGAGACTCCAAGAACGAACTGGAAACCCGAGGAGGATGCAAAGATGCAAGCATCCTGAAAAATCTTCACAGCCCCCTGACCTGACATTATAGCGTCTTCTCCCTCATGAGAAAGCCTGAAGAGTCATTGGAAGAAGTCAAGATCCCCTTAGAATGAAGCGCAGAAGGTCAGGGAATGGCAGGATGAGACTGCAGGATCTGCAAGAAGATTCTCCTAGGAAAAATCAAGTTTCACAATGTAAAGAGGAATATACTGGAACCATGAAAACAGTACTAACCCCATGCAACATGAGCAAAATATCTATGTCCTTTAAAGTAAATACGTACTAGACTCAATCAAGATGCTGCATCTACCGCCCTGTGGAAAACAACAGCATCCTTACAGGTATCAGACAAAGCTCACATCACTAATGAGAGCTTCAGGGATGAGGCTAACAGCCACAAAGCGCGTTATCCTCCGCGGGTTTGATAGAATAGGTAACTGGCTCCTTGTTAAAAGGAGCTATACAGCCCTTCCTGTCTGGTCGGGGGGCCCGTCTAGCATGTGCCATGAGAAAATGGTGACAGGAGAAACCAGCGTGATAAGCATGGAAATCTGAAGTCCAGGCCCCCTCAGAAATAGAGAAAGAGAGTCCTGGCCGCAGGAAGATGCGCAGTGTCATTATGCCCATAGAGACAGTCCGAACTTGGAAACTGTTTGCACTACCTTTAGGCATATATATCCTGTGCCACTACTAGACACATGCAGCTCAGCACAGAGGCCCAAATAAGGACAGTTACCAACAGACAAAGGCTCAATCTGCAGGGACCCCAAGAAAGACAGTGAGATACCTGTGTGAAATACAGGGCACTATCTTACTGCTGATCTCACCGTGCCGTGAGTTGCCGTATGTTGCCCCAGTCTGGAGACAAACCAAGACTGGGTGACCTAGCCCAGGTCAGAGTCTCTCTGGTAAACCATGAGTGCTAACCCCAGAGTCCGATTAAACAAGCAGCTTCCTTCAAGGGAGTACAGCAGGAACACAGACATAGACATATAAAAATCTGCCCAAGCTTGTCCCAAAGCTGGTGAAACACATACAATTTGTCTGAACTGGAAAGGAGAGAAGCCCCGGCATACACTGACCAAAGTCAGCTGGAAACATACTACCGGAACGCTGCAGCTCTCCTGCCATCGTCGGAGACCCAAGCACATGCCCGATTCTCGCTGACACGTGGTCGTTGCATCAATGCTCCTAGAAACATAGTCGGATTCGAGCCCCACAAAATTTACCCTGCCGCGGCTTGCATAGAAAGAAAATCAGACTTGGGGAATAACCAGAAGAACGGCCCACAGCACCGGAAAAAACATGTCCCATCTCATGCGCGCTGCTATAAACCAGCACCTGCACATGGCCGTGACAAACACCGATGAAAGAGAGCCTCAGAATAAACAGGACCATTATTGCTGCACTGAAACCCAACGAGAACAAGTACGAGCATGAAATCGCATCGCTACTGCCGCGCTGTAACGAACAAGGAAACCAAGCGCGTGCATGCAAAGGGCGGGAAGTCCCGGCTCCCTCCACGGATTTCTAGTCATAAAACTTAGCCTCAATAAAATATCCATACCTTAAATGTACGATGACCGAACCCACAGTACTAAGAATCCCAAACAAAACCTGAAGTTCAAACAACAAAAGCCAGACATACTCACAAGTTTGTTGTTAGGGCCGGTTGAAGCCAGTTTGCAGCAAAAGCATGGCAGAATGTAGCAACTGTGGTCTTTTTTTTTTTTTTTTTTACAGAGAAGAGAAAGAAGAAAAATATTGAGACCCAGTCAGACCCTCTATCACTGGAGGGAGGGTGAGGCAGGGACAAGGGGGGGCCCAAGTGTAACCTCTAAAGCCGGCACCGATCAGCCGGACACCCCTGTCTCACTGAAGAGAAAATCTCAACAGGAGAAATAGCACTGCCAGCTCACTGAAGAGAAACCTCAACAGGAGAAACAGAATGGCAGTCTCACTGAAGAGAAACCTCAACAGGAGAAAATAAAGTTCCAGCCACAGCCAGAATTCAGGAGCTAGTTGAATAGCGACTTTTTCCTGCTGGGAGATAGAGAATACTAGATAAACAGGAGGAGTGCCAGCCAATAGAACCACCTGTTAATCAGTTTCTCTATCTCCGCCTGCTGGTAGATGTGAGCTATCCCATTGGTCTCTGGATTCATCTGCTGCTGTTGCTAGGGAAACATAGTTAAATGCACAGAAAAATAAAGTCACCAAACAATAAAGGTAGGGAAAATGATTTTATTTTCAATATAGTGATTGAAATGTGTCAGTTTTGAGAAAGGAAAGATATTAAACTTTAAATGTGAGGGCTGCAGAAAAAATAGGGTACTTGGAGGGCCACAGAAAAAATAGTTAATGACAATTTTGCATAAGGTAAAACTCTTTATAGTTTATAAATCTTTCCTTTAACTGTTAAAGGAAAGATTTATAAACTATACCTCATGCAAAGTTGTCATTTCTTTAATAAGACATTAACTATTTTTTCTGCGGCCCTCCAAGTACCTACAAATCCAAAATGTGGCCCCACTAAGGGTTTGAGTTTGAGACCACTGATGTAGAGTGACAATCATCTGATTTCCAGCAAACCGTCTCCGCTCCTGACAGACAGGAGGATGGTGAACAACAGATCTAGCACTCCTGATGGCCTAAGAGAGAATCGAGTCAAAATTGTTGTGGCCGGCAGAGGAACAGTCACAGAGCTTAACAGTGGCTTCTGCCTCTTCACTGATTTACAGCGTCTGATGTCAGCTCCTCTATTTAAAACACGTCATCATGGCGCAGCTCAACGCGATTGGAGGAATACCCTCAAGGCATTCAAAAAAGAAAATTTGACAGGATGCATTGATTATACAATAGACATCCAGTAGATTTCCTCATTTAGACCCTCTGGAGTTAAATATTCAATCAAAATATCCTTCGTTGTTCTTTTATATTGAAATGTTTCTTGAAATTACTTTAACTCCACAAGGTCTATATGAGGAAATCTACTGATGAAATCAATGCACCCGTCAAATTTTCTTTTTTTGAATGTGGTGGGGGTATTTCTCCAATCTCGTTGAGCTGTGTCATGATGACGTGTTTTAAATAGAGGAGCCAGACATCAGACGCTATAAATCAGTGAGGAGACAGAAGCCACTGTAGTGCAGTGTTTAAACTAAGAGAAATGCTAGTTGAAAAGAGTAAGAATTTAAGTTGATAGATATATATCTGTTCTGCTGAAGTTCTCTTGAATGATTAAGAACATAAGAATAACCTTACTGGGTCAGACCAATGGTCCATCAAACCCAGTAGCCCATTCTCACGGTGGCCAATCCTGAGGAAGATATAGTGAAACATCAGAGGGAAGGCTTCTGGGTCAGCCATAGGCCGCGTGCAGGAACCATGGCCATGGCTTTGCGGAGAAGTGCGGCTAAGAGGAGGTAGCTGGCCAGAGGAGGTAAACACCCGCAGAAGAGAGAGAGGCACAAATTTAGGACGCAGAACGGAGGAAAGGATGATGAAGGGCATATTGGGACATGGAAGGGAGGAGGGTCACATTTAGGAAGGGAGGAAGAGGGAGCTCGTTGGCACAAGAAGGGAGAAGTAGGGTCATGTTGGGATACAGAAGGAAGGGAGAGAGCACAAACTTCGGACAAATGATGGAAGGAAGGAAGAAAGGGAGGGAGCATGAACTTGGGACATAATGGAGGGAGGGGAGCATGATCTTGGGACACAGGATGGAAGAATGAAGGGAGTGAGGAAAAGAGATGCTGAGGTGGGGAGGGAAAAGAAAGGGAGAACTGTTGGACATGGGTGTCTGAGTGAGAGGGAAATAGGGATGGTGTACATGGAGAAATGAAGAAAGAGGAGAATTGTTGGGCATAGGAAGGGAGAAAGAAATATTGGACATGGTGGCGGGAGAGGCATAAGGTACAGATGCATGGGGAAAAGAGAGAAGAGAGGGAGAGGGAACAGTGGGACGAAAAGTAAATGTAAACCTTCTATCTTTTCTTTCTGTTTAAACTTTATTTTGAGAACTGTTTCTTTAATGTTTTGATAGACTGTGTACTGTACAGGATCTGAGTACATACAAATTCAACTTAAGAACGGTTTAAAAAACAGAACTCGTTCTTAACCCGGGGACTGCCTGTAGATAAGAATGTGCATGAGAGTTATAAACGAGGTAGAGAGTAACATTGGATGGCACTGTTGATAACTTCTACCTTTACGTAATAGCCAGCAGTTGTGGACAATCATTTAGTAGAGTAAAATATAGACAGCGCAGACAGTGTTAATGCAAGCGCCCCCCAAAGCCGATCCCTACTATCTTAGCAGAGTTGCCTAAGAAAGGACCAACTCAATGTAATGAAATATAATTTCAGTTTGGGTCATGTCTTTCTATGCTAGAACTCAATATAATCAATATACAGTGCAACATTATTATATCTATCAATAATACAGCAGTAAGGAGTCTTTTTACTAAGCTCCAGTAAAAAATGGCTTTAGCACGCCCTTACATAGGCTTTTATATTACCCACTAAGGCTATTTTTATCACAGCCGTAAAAATGGCTTCTTTCCATTTTTATTTTTATTTTTTTCAATTAATGGAGTCATGCACTAATATTGCCATTAGCACATAGCCATATTTTAAAATTACTGCATAAGCCCTCATCACCCTCCATTTTGTAGGCAGTAAAACCTCCTGGGTGAACCATGCATTAACCCCTATTTGGAATGCCCATTCTTTGCCCCTGCAGCACTTCCTCAGTGCGTGGTTAGCATAAATACATTTCATAGTTACCGCAGGACATCCGAGTGGGTCCTCTGGTGTTCCATTTTTTGTTACATTGGGTATGCATTAACATCTAACACAGTGTAAAGATATCAAGGATGGCAAAGGCAAACCACCCCATAAATAGTCATGAAACCATTACACAATTGGGGGCCTCCAAATATGGTTCACAAGTTGATACTTTTTACTTTTAAATCATTAATGAACCAATTTATTTATTTATCCCCCCTTTTACAATAGTGGTTTTTACAAAAGTGGTTTTTGGCGCCGACTGGTGCGCTGAATGCTCTGCACTACTCCCGACATCAGGAGCAGCGCAGAGCATTCAGCACGCCAGCCTGTGCTAGCAACCGCTTCTGCGGTTTTGTAAAAGAGGGGGTTATTTATTTTTAAAATGTCTTTCCGCCTACAACCTAGGCGGATTACAATAAAGCAAACACAGAACATTTCACATAATCTTCACAACAAAACAACCTGCAACAAGTAACCCTACTACATCATTCCCTCTTCTAAAATTTCAAATATAAACATATGTTAATTGTACTGAAGTGGAGAAGAGGCCTAGTGATGAGGGCCACAGCCTCAATGCTCTGAGGTTTCAAGTTCAAGCCCAATGCTGATTCTTGCCCCACTCCATTGCCCCAGGTACATTAGTCAGATTGTGAGCCCACCAGGACAGATAGGGAGAAATACTTGAGTACCTGAATGTAAACCACATTGGCTATAAGTGGTGTATAAATACTAAAAATCAATCAATCTCTCTCAGTAACATACATATTCACATTCACAGACCCTATACCATTTTGGTTGCTTTCCTCTGAATGATATTTTATATCCTTGGCAAATTACAGCACCAAAACAGGATACAGTACTCCAAGTGTGGTCTCACCAACAACTTGAACAAGGGTATTATCACCTTCCTGCAAGATGCTTACCATTTTGTTGGACTAACTCAATATAAGTGGCTAGCTTTAAAAGCTGTACTGCTTTCATCTGATCTCTCCAAAGCTAGTCACATGTATTGAGTTAGATCCTAGAATAAACTTGGAAACCCCCTCCCCCGGTAATATTTAAAATAAATTCTATTGTACAGTTGTATTTCCAATGCAGCTGTTTCTAAATAAGCTTCTAAGTTATGTTGTTCAACAAGCCATGTTCTTTCTAAGCTTCTCAGCACAGATATTTTATGCAACTTGTTTGCTTTTAAGCCTATAGGTGACCTCTGGGATTATCCTTCTAGCCTGTGACAAATCTAGCGCTCTCCCTAACTTTGACACAGTGGTGAAGAAGGTTGGTAGTCCCCGAGGCAGGAGAGCTGGTCAGGTTGGCCCTGCAGAATATGAAAAGCTGACTTCACTTGGACTATCCCAGGAGCTAAGAAACTACAGCTCCCAGAAGGCCAGTCTCAGCACAGGAAGCTGTCACTGAGACAGGCACATAAGAACATAAGAACTGCCATCTCCGGATCAAACCCATGGTCCATCGAGTCCGGCGATCCGCACACGCGGAGGCCCAGTCAGGTATACACCTGATGTAGTTTTAGTCACCCATATCCCTCTATGCCTCTCATAAGGAGATGTGCATCTAATTTGCCTTTGAATCCCAGCACAGTGGATTCCTTAATAACCTCCTTTGGGAGAGCATTCCAGGCGTCTACCACTCGCTGCGTAAAACAGAACTTCCTGACATTTGTCCTGGACTTGTCCCCCCTTAGCTTCAAACCATGTCCTCTTGTCCGTGTCGCGTTGGACAATGTAAATAATTTATTTTCCTGCTCTATTTTATCGATGCCTTTCAGCATTTTGAACGTCTCGATCATGTCCCCTCGCAGCCTCCTCTTCTCAAGGGAGAACAGTCCCAGTTTCTTAAGTCGTTCCTCATATTCCAAGTTCTCCATACCTCTTATTAACTTCGTTGCTCGTCTCTGCACCCTCTCCAACAGTTTTATATCCTTTTTTAGGTTGGGAGACCAATGTTGGACACAGTATTCCAAGTGTGGTCTGACCATTGCTCTATAAAGCGGCATTATGACTTTCTCCGATCTACTCGTGATTCCTTTCTTTATCATGCCTAACATTCTGTTTGCTTTCTTTGCCGCTGCCGCACATTGTGCCAACGGCTTCAGGGTCCTATCTATCAGTACACCCAGGTCCTTTTCTTGTTCGCTCTTACCCAGAGTTGCGCCTGACATTCTATACTCGTATTCCTTATTCTTACTACCTAAATGCATTACTTTGCATTTCTCCACGTTGAACTTCATCTGCCATTGCTCTGCCCATTTCTCTAACTGATACAAGTCGCTCTGGAGTTCCTCGCTATCCTCCTGCGATCTGATTGCCCGGCATAGCTTTGTGTCGTCTGCAAACTTAATGATCTCACTGGATATTCCGTCTTCCAGGTCATTGATATAAATATTAAATAGGATCGGCCCAAGCACTGAGCCCTGGGGCACACCACTAGTCACTTTCTCCCAGTCTGAGAACTTCCCATTTATGCCCACTCTCTGCTTTCTGCTTTCCAACCATTTGCCTATCCACCTTTGTATATCTCCCTCTATTCCATAGCTTTGTAGTTTCCTGAGAAGCCTTTCATGTGGAACTTTGTCGAATGCTTTCTGGAAGTCCAAATATATTATGTCCACCGGCATTCCACTATCAATTTGCTTGTTCACGGTCTCGAAAAATTGAAGTAAATTTGTTAAACATGATTTCCCTTTCCTGAACCCATGTTGACTGGGTTTCATCAAGTCGTGTGTATCTAGGTGCCGGACTATGCTATCCTTGATCAGTGCTTCAACCATCTTTCCAGGGACAGACGTAAGACTCATAGGTCTGTAGTTGCCCGGTTCCCCTCTCGATCCTTTTTTGAAAATTGGCGTGACATTCGCTATCTTCCAGTCCTCTGGTATCTGTCCAGTTCTGATTGTCAGATTGGCAAGTTTTTGCAATAGCTCTCCGATTTCAACCTTCAATTCCTTTAAAACTCTCGGGTGAATTCCATCCGGTCCAGGGGATTTGTCACTTTTAAGTTTGTCGATCTGGTAGTATATCTGGTCCAACTCCACTTCAACTGTGGTGAGGCTGTCTTCTATTACTCCACTAAACACTTTCACTACTTCTGGTATTTTAGCGGTATCCTCCTCCGTAAAGACGGACGCAAAGAAGGAATTTAGTTTGTCAGCAATTTGTTTATCTTCCTTGATGTACCCTTTTCTTCCCTGGTCGTCAAGGGGTCCCACCGCCTCTTTTGCGGGTTTTTTTCCCTTTCACGTATCTAAAGAAGGGTTTGAAGTTTTTGGCTTCTTGCGCTATTTTTTCCTCATAGTCCTTTTTGGCATCCCTCACCGCCTTGTGACATTTCTTTTGATCATCTTTATGTATTTTCCATGCTTCGGTTGTTTTCATGTGTTTCCATTTTTTGAAAGAGTCCTTCTTTTCTTTTATGGCTACCCTCACCTGTCTGGTAAGCCATGCCGGTTCTCCCTTACCTTTTGTTCTCCCCTCTTTGGAGATCCTTGGAATGTGGAGATTTTGTGCTTCTGTGACAGTATTTTTCAGTAGGGACCATGCCTGGTCTACCGTTTCAAGTTTGTCCACCTTTTTCTTGAGTCGTTGTTTCACCACTGTTTTACCATAGGCGGTTGCCTAAGAAGGCCTGAAGGATTCCCTTGTTAAAGGGTTCACGCTGGGGAACAGTTAAAGTCACGTGGACCACAGTTTGCTGCAGTGATCAGGAGCTTGTGGGTAGGTGTGACAAGCCCTAACACTTTTCCCCTCACCAAATCCAATTGAGCCTGTTTGCTGCTTTATTTATTTATTCCAGAATTTTCTGTATCTTGCAGTATCTTTCACTTCCTTGCCGGTATTTTGCTTCTTCCAATAGTGGAATATATTATGCCCATGAACATGCTGCATCACAGGATGGACTAGCAAAGCCATTCTTTGATTTTCTGGGGATGACCTCCCCTGTAATCGATATTTCATTGAACCCTATCAGATCTGTTAACTATTGGCCCATTTGCCTTCTATCTTTTGTATCCAAACTACCTGAATGCACCTCTCACATTTGTTGCCTTGACTTTCAACTCATACTAGGAATGAAGGAATAGCCTAAAGGTTAGGGTAGAGAGCAAGAAAGCCAGGGTTTAAATTCAACAATAAATCCTTGTGATCTTGGGCAAGTTTCTAAACCCTCCATTGTTTCAGGTACAAACTTACCCCTCCCCTTTTTTACTAAGCTATGATAAAGTTTTCTACCAATGCCCAGAGCGATAAAATGCTCCATCACTCATTGCTCTGATTCATACTGGGTAACGTGGTTGCAATTGTTTGTGGGATCAAATCCCAGTACTGCTCCTTGTGAGCCTGGACAAGTCACTTAATCCTCCATTGCCCCAGGTACAAAATAAGTACCTGCATAAGGTATTTATTTTGTACCTGCTTTGAATATGTGACCACAAAAAGGCAGTATAAAAGCCACATTCCCTTTCTCACTACTTTTTGTGTGCTACAATGTTCCCTATACAAGAAATGAACAAAAAAATCCAGTGAGTTGGAAGATATTGTTGTCTGATAGGCATCTATTAAATAAAATAGTCTGTTATATAGAATCCCAGTTCAAGTAGCCATAGAGAAGAGAATATTCTGGAAAATGAGTTACACCTGACAGTCTATTTTAACAACTGAAAAGACCAATTTACTGAAGACACCACAGGCACAGGAAAAGCCTACCCAAATGGTTCTCAAACCTGTCCTGGGAGAACCCCTAGCCAATCAGTTTTTCAGGATAACCACAATGAATACTCATGAGAGAGATCTGAGGTGCATGCAAATCTCTCTCATGAATATTCATTGCGGATACCCTGAAAAACTGACTGGCTGGGGGTTCCCTCGGGACAGATTTGGAAACCGATGGCTAAAGAGATTAGCTTTCCAGAGACATCAGTGAACTGCTTGTATGAGAATTGGGATTTATTAATATCACCACTCAAAAGAGTACAGATATAGAAAGTGAAGCAATGGGACTGAGCCATCTTGCTGACCTCCATAATCAGTGTCCATACTACTACAAGCTAATTAGCATAGGATTACCACATGAGCCCTTACTATCTACAAAATAGGTGTCAGTACATGCTCCTGAGTGGTTATATGTTTTGTCCAGGTCTCATTTCATATTCAATATTTCTAGGGACCTCCAGTGAGTAGGCCACTAAACAGTAGCTTCATTAACCTCTAAGTTGGTCCCCAAGGCAATGAAGGGTGCAGTAACTTGGCTAAATTTACAGGGGAAACCCCCCCCCAAAAAAAAAAAAAGCAGCAGGGACATCCAAGAGCAGGTGAACATCTAATCTGTCATGTAGGGTTCAACATGGGTTGTGTTTCAGCAAAAGGTCTGTGTCAGGAGTCAGCATTGGTAGAGCAACTTGGGTGAGATACTATGAAGAGCCTTTGGGAAGGTGACTGCCACACAAGCAGACAGAAACATCTCTTGTGTCACACTGAAAATGACAAATTTACAGGGAGCATCAGTGGGAGAAACAGAATTTGTACACAGGCTTCCCTAGTTAATAGCCTGTTGCTGCAACCATTAGCCTACTACTCCACTGTCTATCTTTTGAAAGAACAAAGCTGTATGTGCATGCTCTTTTCAGTGCATGCCTTATCAAGGGATCCAAGGGGAATCTGAAAGGGGTATGTATTTAATGAACAATGTATATGCACAGGCAGGTATACACATCCCAGAAAGCAGCAGCATAGCTATGGGTGGGCCTAGATGGGTCAGGGCTCAGGCCCACCAACAACACACTACTCTTTCCTCCTCTCAACTCCGTGGCCACTTGACATCTGCCCTCCTATCTCTAAACCTCGTCCCTCCCCGGTGTACCTTACAGGCATCCCTGGTACCAGCAGCGATTCATTTTTGCTGCTGGTGCTGGCCCCCCAGACTTCTCTCTGCCACATCCCACCAGCCAGGAACAGGAACTGACATCAGTGAGGCGGGACACAACCAGCCTCAACGCTGGCAGCAAAATGAATTACTGCTAGCGCTGGGGCACCTGGGAAATAGACAAGGAAAGAACGGAGTTTGGAAATAGGAGGGTAGATGCCAACAGGCTGTGGAGTTGAGAGGAGGAGAGATGCTGGGTGTGGGGTAGGTGTAAAAACCTGGGTTTTTTTCTCATATCACCAGGGGGTGAGGGTGGATGAGCCCATCCAAGTTAACATAACATAGATTCTTATATACTGCGATGACCTCACAGTTCTGTGCAGTTTACAGATCAAGAAATACTAAAAATATAGTAGATCATAATGAGTTAGTCATGATATTTACCAAAAAGATTCTAAAGTTGAATAGGAAGTGAAAAAAGATAAGTACTAATCTGTTTTTCCCACTGAGCCCCCCTATATGCCAACATTTTACCAAGGAATCGTTTATAGACACAACCCTTTATTGATGGAAAATCAAAGAGACGTTTCCTGTTTACAAATTTGAAACAATCAAAAAAATAACTGCAATAATCTGTTCAAAGCTTTAACATATACAGCCAAACTGAAAAATCACTCTAGCCTCTATTGTCAACCAATGCAATCTATGATAATACTGCAAGATGTGGTCAGTTCATTTCAATCCAAAAATTAGCCTTACCGCACTATTTTGAAAAATCTGCATTCTTTTTATATTTTGCTTTGAGTTCGAAAGATAAAGAATATTACAATAGTCCAATGAACTCAAGATAGGTGATTGTACTAATAGTCTAAATGAGATAAAATCTTAATTTTATAGGAGGAAATAAGATTTTTTAACAAGAGTAGTAATATGATAATCAAAGGATAATTCACGATCGAGGTAGACTCCCAAAATTTTTATAATCGGCAAGATAGAGTAGATGTTACCTTTTCAAGTTTCAAGTTTATTATTTCTCTTGATTAATCGCTTAATCAAATTCTAAGCGATGAACAATTTAAAATACATTCAATGAGAGACAAACAATACAAACTTTAAAAAATAACATCGGGTAAATGACTAATACATTGTTCTCATTACACAAGGTAAGATAGGGTTTTGAAATACAATTGATTAAAGAAGAGCAAAACAAAGGAAAAGTACAATAGGGAAACAAATAACGATAAAACATAAAATAATAAAATCAAATTTAACGAGTCCTCCTTGATTGTATCAGATGGAGATGCCAGAAAAATTTTGTCTTATCAGGACTGAGTTTTAGTCTAAAGTCATTCATCCTCCAAACTTCCACAGCTTCAAGTATTGATTGAATGAAAAATAAAGTATCATTTGTAAAAGCAGTTAAATGTCGGCCTGTTCAAAATACTGGGTCTGGCTATGCCACTGTCAGAAAGCATGCTCTCAATCTGTATACTTTGGAGGAAAAACGGGAGAGGGGAGATATGATACAGACGTTTAAATACCTACATAATGTAAATGCGCATGAATCGAATCTCTTTCATTTGGAAAGGAAACTGCAATGAGAGGGCATAGGATGAAGTTAAGAGGTGATAGGCTCCGGAGTAATCCAAAGAAATACTTTTTTTACAGAAGGGATGGTTTACAGAAGGCATGGAACAGTTTACCAGAAGAGGTGGTGGAGACAGAGACTGTGTCTGAATTCAAAAGGGCCTGGGATAGGCATGTGAGATCTCTTGGAGAGAGAAAGAGATAATGGTTACTGCGGATGGGCAGACTAGATGGGCCATTTGGCCTTTATCTGCCATCATGTTTCTATTCATTTGTGTCGGGGGCAATTTCTCCAAGTGGGTTAGTTTTGCGTATACCCTGACAGGGCACATGGAGTATGATCTGTCACTGGCGTACTAAGGGGGGTGCGGGATGGGCGGTCTGCCCTGGGCACGGTCTTTGTAAAGGGCACAGGCCTCCATCCTCCTCTCTGCCCCCTCCTTCCCTTCCTTCCTACCTCCTTAATTTTTCCTGCACAAGCAGCATTACAAAATTGCTGCTTGTATCAGTGTCACCTCTCTCTGACGTCACTTCCAGGCCCCGGGCCTGGAAAATTAAGAAGGTACGGGGGAAGGGAAGGGGTGTGGGTGAGGGCAGAAAAGCGGGCGCCACTTACCCTCGCTACGTCACTGATCTCCGTCTCTTAAATTTACTGCTAATGCTCGGCGCAATACTTGCTTTGTGTCTGAGCATCTTGTTTTCTATAATCAGCTTTAATAGTATTTGGGACAAGGACAGAAATCCTTGTGATTTAGCCAAAAATCAGCAACAAAAGTACACTGTTATAGTACCTTCACTTTTATAGGAAGGAACCTTCACATGGGCATTCAATAAAAGAAAGTTTATAACCATTCTATCCTATTTTGTTTAGGTAATTTAATTTAATGCTTTGCCTTTAATTTTGTGTTTTGAATTGATTTGTTTTATGTTACTGCTGAAATGGCATAGTAAGAGGGGTGGGGGCAAGGGGGCAGTCCACACTGGGCACCGGCACCCCTCCTCCCCTCGCACCACTCGTTCACCACCATGAGCAACAATTTCAATGTGTTCCTTGTGACTGCGGAAGCTCCCCCGCTGATGTCACTTCCAGCTTCCATGCATAGGAAGTGACATCAGAGGGAGAGCTACTGGGCTCACAAGGAGCACATTGAAGTTGTTGCTTGCAGCATGAACAACTAGAGGTACGGGGGACTGGGGAAGGAGCTTAGGGTGGGGGCGAGGCGCCTCTCACCCTTGCAACACCACTAACTGTTGTGACTTTATACTGATGCTTGTAAGATTTACTTTCTTGTCCAGATGGCTTTTAGTTTATGAGTAAAACAGCAAATACATAAAAATATAACATAAGAACATAAGCAGTGCCTCTGCTGGGTCAAACCAGAGGTCCATCATGCACAACAGTCCGCTCACACGGTGGCCCATCAGGTCCAGGACCTGTATAGTAATCCTCTATCTATACCCTTCTATCCCCCTTTCCTTCGGGAAATCATCTAATCCCCTCTTGAACCCCAATACTGTACGCTGTCCTATCACACCTTCTGGAAGCACATTCCAGGTGTCCACCACCCTTTGGGTGAAGAACTTCCTATCATTGGTTCTGAATCTGTCCCCTCTTAATTTTTCCAAATGCCTTCTTGTTCTTGTAGTTTTCGAAACACCCGACGAGAGCCCAGGCATTTCGCTATTATTTGCTTCGTCAGGGGTTATCAGCCTCAATTGCCCAAACCTAACATTTGACTGCCATCGTCGGATGAAAGCTAAGTATTGATGTTACATTACGATCTAAGTAGAATTTAATCGGCATTATTCCAAAACAGCCTGTGGTGAGTTTGATGTGAACTAGTGATGATATTCATACCCCAGTAAAAGCACCGGAAGGTTGAGGGTGTTTGGGTGTCTGAAGTTCACTATCTTACTCATAAGTGATATCAGATAATCTGGTTTCATTTCGCTTGTCTCAGTTTGCTATATGATACAATTTAGTTGAGCAAGTCGTATTCTGATATTACTGAATACAATAAGAATGACCCAACACAGGCCATGTTTTAGCAAAATAAAAATGCCTTCCCCAGGGGTCTTATAGGGTCCTTGGCTGTCTTAAATATAAAAACAAGAAATCCAAGTAGTTAAGAGGCAACAAACAAGCAGCACAGCTCACAAAACTACAATGGTTTCCACAATCTTTTTGTTGTTTTGCTGCTTCATCTCCTTTGTGGAGCCTTTTGGTGCTATTTGGATTTTGAGAAAGTCTGTTTGTCATTGCAAAATGAAAACCTACCAGGGGCACACCCAATGGCGTAGTGAGGGTGAGAGGCGCCCGGGGCAGTGGCGCCCCTTCCACGCTCTCGTCTCTGCCCCCCTCTCCTCCCTGTCGTATGCGTGCCCCCTTCCCTCTAATTGTTCACTGCCATGAGCAACAAGAACTTCAAATGTGCTCCTCGCGACCCTGTCGGCTCCCTCTCTGACATTGCTTCCTATGCGCAGCACCCGGAAGTGATGTCAGTGGGAGAGACGAGGAACACATTGAAGTTGTTGCTTGTGACTGCGAACAACTAGAGGTACGTGGGAAGGGGGGGTGCACGCTGGCGAGGGGAGGAGTGGGAAGAGGAGGGGTACCGGTGTTCCCACCAACATGGTGCCCAGGGCAGACCGCCCCCAATCCCCCCCCCTTACTACGCCACTGGGCACACCACCTGAGACTGTAAGGCCATGGAATCAATATAGAAAGGATAAAGAGTAAGGCGGCAAGTTATAGGCTACTGTGAAGATGAGTTATATTACTATTAATCCCCGTTATTAGTAACTAGGTTTCCATTGCATAAAATGCCACAAGTAGTAAAATAACAGGTCTTAACAGTAGCCCACACTGATAACTACAACCCCGAATGTTAAGGTGGTAGAGCAAAGTGCCAACTTACTAATGTAAAACTTTCAGTTCTGGTTTTTGCTCTTTGGAGTTTCATTATGGACTTCTGAAGGCTGGTCTGGTAATTTGCAAGACCGCCACAACTTTTCAGCAAGCTCTCAGGAAACCCGGTCATTTCCAACAGATGCGCCAAACACAACTGGTACATTGCGCCCTCGATGTTGCCACCTAGGGGCACGCATCGTAACTGCAGAGCATCACATCCTCTCTAAAATGCATTATTAGAGAACAGCATCATATCGCTAATATTTGTACTGCAGTAATGAGTTATCAGGTTAAGCACAGAGTACGCGTACAAGCAGTTTCCCGAAACTGCACGCATCACCCAAGCAACACCATCTCAAGAACGATAAACTAGCAAAACATTCCATGGCCAGCCTAGATGCTAAGAACAGAAGAATGGAAAGACATAATTCTGCTCCCTCGTTCGTGCACCGCATAATACTTGAGGTAGTGATGCTTCTCGAATGTAAACAGCTGGAAGGACCACCATTGATCCCGAAAATCGATTCCTTACCTTTCCTCTTCCTCCTCATTCACCAGCAGCCTTTTGAAACGCCTCTCCGCCTTACTTTTCCTTTCTGAAGCCACCTTGCTCGTTCAGAGCTTGCCAAGGGCTTCTAGGCGAGCGCGGCGTCTCTCATTCATTACCTGAGCACATGCGAAAAGCCCAGTCGCAGAGCCCGAGGAAGAAAAGCTTTGCTGCACGCGTACAACGGAAAAAGTACTCCAGAGTCGGTGTCGCAGACGGCCGCAGTTCTTCTAGTAAATCCTCTTCTGACCCTTTTCTGATCTCATCGCAGGCCGAATCCTGTCAGCCCCGGCGGGAAGTTTGGCTTTCTGGCCGCGAGCGTCGAGGGCTGCCGCCGCGGCTGCTCTCCCGGATCCCGCCTCCCCAGCCAGCTGCCCACTTCCCACATCAAGGCGTGTGGGCTGCCGCTGTCTCCCCCCCCACACACCTTCCCCCTCCCCCCCTCTTTCTCCCCTTTGGTGTGTGTGTGTGTGGTGGGTTTTTTTGTGTCTCTCTCTCTTTCCCCGCTTCCCTTTCAGACGGCTCGCTTGATTGACAGGGAGCCTTTCAAAGCCCGCCTACACATGCGGCTTCTGCTTGCAGCTTTTCTTTTTTCCCCTCAATAGAGGCGAGAAAAGGAAAGAGAGGGAGAAGGGGAAAATCATGAATGAAACATTCAAAGCAGCGGGGTCCGAGCTAGGCGGGAAGTGGCAGTCCCCCTAGCACAGAGGGTAGGGAGAAAGGTCAAGAGCCAAAGCAAGAAGGGGTCCAGGGCCAAGAGCAGTAAATACTACCCCAATCCTCAATTTATGCTCTAACAGATGTTCAGTAGATGATGTTATATAAAATAGATGTACAACTTCTAGTTTCATTAAACAATAACAAAGAACAAGAAACAGTTAACATATTGCATAATTAACACCACTTATACATAGCTAAACAAAACATGAGCATCAATTAAAAATGTAACATTGTTTATCAATTAATAGCAGCCAGCCAAATCCAGCCATTAAAATCACCATTCAGACTATTTCCATCTCTTTTTTTTTTTCCTTCAAAGGCCTGGTCAATCGTGCCTAAGTTATTCACTCTGCATAAAACTCTTAAGGAATCTCTGTATTTCTGCACAGAGGTGGGATTTCATTCCTAATGAATCAGCACATGAAATGTTTGAGTTGGTTGGATTCAGTATTAACCAGCAGAAGCACAGAAAAAAAAAAAGTTTTTCCTTTTATATGTTTGTGGCATTTTACCATATAATTGTTCTTACCTTAATATCAGAAGGCCTTGCATTTTGCTTAAGACCTGTAGCAGCAATGAACAATTTTCTCATGATGACACCCCAAGGATGAATACTCTCTTAACTTGAATCGTGATTTCTTTTCCATTTTCAGAAGTCTTAACACAACAAGCAAAATACCATAAGTTCTTAATCATACAAACAACAGTACAAAATGCAAAAGCCAAAGAAGAGAACAAGATAAACATTTCCTTAAAAAAGCACTACTGGCAGTTGTTATTATCAGAAGGCAGGGTGCAGACTTAAAATGCACCTAAGCTTCAATATATTTATACTTTTTATAGAATCCCTAGGTCCCCTTAACACTTCTTCCCCCTGAAAAGAATCTCCCAAAGTCCCAAACTAAATAATTCACTCTTCCAAAACAAAACACACAGTCATAAGAACAACCATACTGGATCAGCCCAATGGTCCATCAAGCCCAATAGCCTGTTCCCACGGTGGCCAATCCAGAGGTCGCTAGTACCTGGCCAAAACCCAAGGAGTAGAAACATTCCATGCTACCGATCCAGGGCAAGCAGTGGCTTCCCCCCTTGTCTTTCTCAATAACAAACTATGAACTTTTATTGTCCAAACCTTTGTAGAGATGCCATTCTGAAACAGGATAATGCTCAGCACACTGACATTACAAACCCTGTGAAAGAATGCTGAATCATTCCCTCTCTCCCCCTTAATTGTCACAAATTAACCCTTATCTTATTTAAGTAGTCCTTATTTGGAATAGGACATCAGCTGACAGGCATTGTCTACATGTTAATCAGGCATTGCCTACGTGCAGAGTTGAGGGTAACACGATGTAAAAGCATGTACCTTTGTATCCACCAATCATTAGAGATGTACACAAGGAAGTTACTATGATGTCATGAGCATCGATGTATAATATAAGGGTCTCGGAGCTTGCCACGGCAACGCCTCCACCCGACTCGTATCCTGTGTGCTGTGTTCCATCCCTACAAACCTTTCTTAAAACCAGCTACCAGCTATCCTCTCTTACCACAACCTCTGACAATGCGTTCCAGAGCTTAACTATTCTCCGAGTCAAAAAAAATTCCTCCTGTTGGATTTAAAAGTATTTCTCTGTAACAGCCATGCTCTGTCTACTGTACAAACGGTCTGCAAATCTTCTGCAACTTGGGGCCTGTTTTACAAAGCCACGTGGTAACGGCCCGGAAACCCATAGAGATTTAAAAGGCTTCGGGGCTGTTGCTGTGCGGCTTTGTAAAACAAGTCCTTGATCACAGAGCCTCTGTGCGTGACCAACAGTCTTTCCGTTTTGCCAGCGAAATGCAGCTTGGCAAGCCACTTCACCATGGGAGGCAATAGTTGAGATTTCCAGCAGGCAGCCAAAATCAGTCTGGCTTCATAGCAAGAAAACAAAGTTGGGTTAAATTATATCTAAGAACATAAGAATTGCCACTGCTGGGTCAGACCAGTGGTCCATCCTGCCCAACAGTCCGCTCAAACGGCGGCCCTTAGGTCAAGACCAGTGCTCTAAATGAGTCCAGCCTCACCTGCATACATTCCAGTTTAGCAGGAACTTGTTCAACTTTGTCTTGAATCCCGGGAGGGTGTTTCCCCCTTTAACAGACTCCGGAAGAGCATTCCAGTTTTCTACCACTCTCTGGGTGAAGAAGAATTTCCTTACGTTTGTACAGAATTTATTCCCTTTCAACTTTAGAGAGTGCCCTCTCGTGCTCCCTACCTTGGAGAGGGTGAACAGTCTGTCTTTCTCTACTAAGTCTTTTCCCTTCAGTATTTTGAATGTTTTGATCATGTCCCCTCTCAGTCTCCTCTTTTCAAGGGAGAAGAGGCCCAGCTTCTCCAATCTCTCACTGTATGGCAACTCCTCCATCCTCTTAACCATTTTAGTCACTCTTCTCTGGACCCTTTCGAGTAGTACCGTGTCCTTCTTCATATACGGCGACCAGTGCTGGACGCAGTACTCCAGGTGAGGCCACTTTGTGATGAAATTTATTTATTAAAAAATTTATATTCTGCATACAACTATGCAGTTTCCATATCACATATATAAAATAAGTACACAACTGGGTTTCACGTCTTCACTTTTCTCCAAAAAGAATTCTAATAGGCACCTGTCATAATTTAGAGCAAGAGGAGAAATCCGAGATGGACAACATGGATACAGTTTAAAGCAGATTCTTAGGGCACCACACCCATACTTCATTTCATTTCATTTCAGTTTGATATTTATACTAAGAACATAAGAATAGCCATACCAGGTCTGACCAAAGGTCCATCTAGCCTAGTATCCTGTTTCCACAGTGGCCAATCCAGGTCACAAGTATCTGGCAAAAACTCCAATAGTAGCAACATTCTGGAACCTCAAAGAATATCAAGATTCCAAGCAGAATCTCAAGGAGTAGCAACATTCCATGCTATTGATCCCAGGGCAAGCAGTGGCTTCCTCCAGGTCTGTCATATACATTAGCTTCTGTTACTACGAGGGGCTGCTGTAAAGTTCTAAGCCCAACCAAGAAGAGAATAATGTGAAGCCATGAAACTTACAAGTTATTCCACGCTTCTGTTGACGCTTTTCGTTTTAATGAGGCAAATGCATCTAGTAAATGGGCACAAGTACTGTATAGGGAAACTATTGTGACATCACCGATGAGGCTGGCTCTTAGGCATTGGTGGAATGAAGCATTATGACATTACCATACGAGGGACAACTGAAAAGTTCTCAGCCCAACCAAGAATGATGTGGAGCCATGAAACTTACAAGTTATTCCACACTTTTCTTGACACTTTTCATTTCATTTCATTTATCATTGAAACAAAATACATCAAGCAAAGTATGGAATAACTTGTAAGTTTCATGGCTCCACATCATTCTCTTCTTGGTTGGGCTGAGAACTTTTCAGCAACCTCTCATAAATCTTCTGGCAATAAGTTCCAGAGCTTGACTATTCTTTGAGTGAAAAAATACTAGTATTACCTCCAATTGGTTTTAAAAATATTTCCCTTTACTTCATTAAGTGTCCCCTTGTCTTTGCAGTTTTTGAAGGAGTAGAAAATCGATTCGTTTTTACCCATTCTACAACATCCAGGATACCAGGAAGGATTTAATTCCAGACATACCTTAACAGGTGTAAAAAAATAAGACATACTGAAAGTAATGTAATAAGAAAATAACAAATATTGGTGCCTGGAGTATGAGAGCTGGGAAGGCTAAACCTTCCAAAAATACAAGGCTAGCAGACAGGAGCAGGGATCTGGAACATGCAGCCCTGATAATAACATTTGAAGCTCAGAACATGGCGTGCACTAGGACCCTGAGAAAGCTGGAAGCCAGAGGAAGCTTTGCTTACTATAGCTCTTTTTTAAGTTCAAATCATTTTGTTGAGTTTTTAGAATAATAATAATGATATAGAAATATAACAAAAACACATCCAAGACAACTATAACATAACAAAAACATCATGTCCACATTGTCCTAACAGTAGCAAGCACAGCATCAATGTCAAAATAATACAGTATTGAACATAATAATATAATGGAATGAAATAAAAGCAATAAAGATCAGCATTAAGATCACTGGTTACAAAATAAGCGAAAAGGATCCCAAACTATTTTATATTTACTTTTACAATTTGATTTCTCAACTAAACATGTTTCATAACATAAGGAATTCCACCAATTATAATCATTTTTTTTCCATTCCATAGTAATAGTTTGTAAAACTAATGACATCTTTATAGTAAACAAACTTCCTGCAGTCTTCAGCAAATATATTTTCTTTTAAACAAGCGGAACAGAATATATCTATATTGGCCACCCTATACAGCCACAGACATCACTCCACAACACACACCCCCCCCCCTCCTTTGTTCTGAGTCTGATTAAATTAAATCCTTCTATAGGCCTGGCACACAAGATTTAGCAGTGACTTCTGATTTCCAGTCACTTGCTGCCAAGCCCATATGGGAAGCAATTAAGACAAGAAACAGATTTTTCAGAACTACTTTGTGCTATGATATGGGCTGCCTTTGTTCATGTCAGCCTCTCTCTGACCCTGGTCAATTTATTTAAGCTGATCTAGCATGTTCCTCTGACTACTTTATTTCATTTAATAATATTCATAGACTGCTCCACACACAGCTCAACAAGAACCAGCCTCTGCTGAACTACAGTGCCACAATTTTTCATTTGGTCCATTTTTTTGTATCCCCCCTCCTAACTAAGTCTAGCCATTGCTATAATAGTCTTTGGCCACTACAAGACAGTGCTGAATGATGGCAGAGATTTCTTCCAGGAGTCCTAAGTTCTGCCTCCAGAATATCCCCAGCCAGCCCAGGTTGGAATGCAGTCCAGGTCTTTCACATAGCGCCTCTGAACAACCATGCTGGCCCATGACCTTGAACCACCGAAGATTATGCGTCTCCCTGGAGTTCATTTGCCTAGTTGCCTAGAAACAATGAGGCATGCTAAAAATCATCCTTGGAAATGGACCAAGTTGGCTTGCACCTTTTCTTTTTCCCTGGAAAGTTGATTTTTCAGCTGATGTTTCCTTTTGCAAATTGTGTGTCACATTAATAAAAGACCGACAGCAACATCAAATTGCAAATGAGCACTGAATAAAAGCAGCCTATATATCTGGGAAGGTTTCATTCACCACAAGACTCTCAATTCGTTACAATCCCTGTTTTTATACCTTCCATTTGGGACTTATCAATACAAAATGGAGGAGAGGGACTACAGATCCCAGAATACTTGATCATGAAAAGTAAAAAATATCACTGGATTTTCCTTACATTTTCATCTTTAGTCTGGCTCTCCCACTCACAAATCACATGCACTCTGTGACTGATACACATAACTCAACAACACTTTCAATTTTAATCTCATGATTATAAAATCATGTACATATATGTCACTTCAGGACCCTTTTACCGCACTTAACATGTGAATTAGTGCACATTAAGGACTAATTCAATAAATGATAGCTACTTTTGTATACCAGAAAAATCGGCACTCGGCTCTGTTCTTTAAAGGGCACTCTGGATTGAGCACTCTTTATAGTGATGATTTCCGCACCCACACTGGACGCCAGCACTGTTAACTTGGAGAATTTAGACAGAGCCAAGCAGAGTTTGCTGAATGTTAAGAGACAGTAGTGCAGGCACAGGCCACTAGAGGGCATTCTTACATCTAAGACAGTGTTTCTCAACTCAGTCCTGGAGTACCCCCTTGCCAGTCAGGTTTGCAGGATATCCACCATGAATATGCATAAACTTGATTTGCATACACTGCCTCCATTCTATGCAAAATTCTTTCATATTCATGGTGGATATCCTGATAACCTGACTGGCAAGGGGATACTCCAGGACTGAGTTGAGAAACACTGATAAGACAAGGGTTCTCAACCCAGTCCTTAGAACACACCTGGCCACTCAGGTTTTCAGGATATCTGCAATGCATATGCATGAGATACATTTGTGTGCCCTACCTGCACTGAATGCAAATTTATCTCCTGCATATGCATTATGGGTTTCCTAAAAGCCTGAGTAGCTAGGTATGTCTGGAGGTCTGCATTAAGAACCACAGATCTAATGGCTAATTTTGTGTTTACTTTCTTCCTCACCTGTCAATTGAACAGGACCCCCTACCTAACATCTTTAATAAATATTGTTTCTGTTCACCCTAACCCGCTATGTGGCTCTGTTTCTTTGAGCTCCAGGCCTGCTCTTATTCACGTTACCACACAGGTCCTTTCACTAAAGTACATTAAACATTTAACACATAGTTAACACCCGGAAACAGGCTACTGCGTGACCAAGTTAACAGGATTTGTGGTACTTTGACTGTTAATTGTGGGCTAGATGCACTAAAGTCTCCCAACCATTGCTAAACCGGTTTGACTGGTTTAGCGACCGATCAAATTTGCCAACCCCGTTCACCACATGGTTTTCCATGTGGTTGTACAATCTCCGATTCTAGCATGCAAGGATGGCTTATTTTAATATTATTGACCAGAATCGAGTCAATAGGACCAACCCAAAAAACCCGACAGGTTTGTCTGTTTTGGTTTTTTTTTTCCATTTTTTTCTATGGGCATAGCTATTATGCCCATTTAAAAATACTGTGCCACCCCTTCCCCCCCAACGACTCCTGGGTGGAAAATGGGCATGGAGGCATTAGCCAGCTAGCACATATACACTAAGGGCTAGATTCACAAAGCAAACCGATCGTGTACTGATCAGTTTGCGACCCCCTTACGATCAAATTTTCCTCTGGCCCCATTCACTAACCTCTCCAGCGATCCGCTTCGAATCCATGCATGCAAATGAGAAGAAATGCATGCAAAGTAGGCAGGGATGCAATTCGCAACACAAAATTCTCGATCCGACTGGGCTGGTTGATCAACTGAAGAAGCAACTGCTGGGGACCAGTCACAAACCCTCTTTTCCCACTGTCAAGCCAGGGGGAGAGCAGTGCCTGCAACTTTACATTAGCTCCTCTCGCTGCCCTTCTTTTCCCACTGTCCAGCCAAGGCAAGAGCAGTGCCTGTTGGCTCCCAATGAAGCAACTTAAGCAATCTCGCCACCCAGACCAATCTCTGCTGCTTCCCTGCAGAGAGAGCCCGCGGGTTCAAAGCAGGGCTGTACGCTGTAGTGCAGCCCCGCTTTAAACCCACGGGCTCGCACTGCAGGGAAGGCGCAGAGAGCAGGGCATGACCAGCTGAGTACCACCACCGCTGGGAAGAGGCTGCCACCGCCAGGGAGCAAGAGAGTCGGGGCCAGACACGCTGCTCCTTCAGATAGAGGCAGGACCTGTAAGGATTGTTACACTAACAAGTACAACATGACCGGAGTATTATTAGCCTGGCGCAAGCCAAGAGAAGAGCCCATGGCTGCGCTCCTCCCTGGGGACATGAGCGCACCCGGCCCAGCGTACTACATTACAGCGGCAAGGTGAGGGTGGCAGCTGGAAAGAGCGGGACCTGCTTTCTGGGAGCCACGTGGGTTGGGGTTAGGGAGGAGAAGGGGCTTTAGGGGATAGCAGGAGAAGCAGGAGAGTTGGCACACTGTGAATCTAGTAGCCCAACAAGTTAAAAAATAAAAGAGTTGCAGCTGGACGGGTCTAGACGCATGCGCAAACCATCTACAGATGGTCTGCGCATGCATCAGGCTCTCAGACCTGTGATCAGTGCCGGTAGACGGGGGTGTTCCTATGATTGCCCCCATTTGCATACTGGATGTTGAAGAATTCGTCGGACCTGCCCAGATCGGGCCCGATCAGGCAGGTTAGTGAATCTGGCCCTAACTGGGTAAAGCAGAATTAATGCACTTAACACCTTCTAAATAGGACATGGTAAGTGGTCCATTGTTAAGTGGGTAATTGCACATTAGTCTGAAAACTAATGCATGACCTGCAATAAAAAATACTGGCAATGCTCCCTCCTGATCCTGCATTAGTTTTGGGAATGCCGTGTGTTAAAATTTTGCATTAAAATGCGTTAAGCCCAAAACGTAACACTTTAGTAGTTCTGGTGGCTGGTCAGGCATTGTATAATTGGTACAGGTTTATATTGATTTTAGATTTAATTACTTGCCTATCTAAGTCTAAGTTGAAGTTCAGGTACACAAGTTATTTTGTCATTGTATTTCATTTTGCTGTAAACCATCTCATAAACAATCAGGAGAGGAAAAACAGAAAAAAAATCAATAAATAAAAATAAGATCTAAATAACAGAACAGTCTAGAGGTGGAGAAATGTCAGGGAGTGGGTATAGGAAGGAAAATTTGCAGCTTTTAGTTGGAGTGAGCTGCATGAAGACATGGCTCCTTTAAATATAATGTAGTCATGACGTTTAGCTGACATATTTTCTCTGTCATTCCTCTTTTTTCACTTTACCCTTTAACAGATGGTTAGGTTACAATGGATTCTATAGCAGAATCTGTCATAGGAACTTTATGGTTAGAGAGAAAAATTATAGCAAAATTCCTTGAGTAATATTTGCATAGTTTTTAGCTTTTATAAGGAAGTAAAAATGTTCACGTTTTCCCCACTATTGTGTTTTCCTTGTTGATGCTGTCCAATGTTTTCTATGACACTTACATAGAAATATGATGACACATTAAGGCCAAATGGCCCATCTAGTCTGCCCATCCACAGTAACCATTATCTCTTTCTCTCTCTCTAAGAGATCTCACGTGCCCATCCCATGCCTTCTGAATGCAGACACTACTTCACTACTTCCTCCGAGAGACTGCCCTTTCTGTAAAAAAGTATTTCCTTAGATTACTCCAGAGCCTATCATCTCTTAACTTCATCCTATGCCCTCTCATTCCAGAGCTTCCTTTCAAATGAAAGAGACTCGATTTATGTGCATTTATGCCATGTAGGTATTTAAACATTTCTATCATATCTCCTCTCTCCCGCCTTTCCTCCAAAGTATACATATTGAGATATTTAAGTCTGTCCCCATATGCCTTATGATGAAGACCATGCATCATTTTAGTAGCTTTCCTCTGGACTGACACCAGTGTTCCCTCTAAGCGGGCGGGTGTTGTGAGCAAACTTTTTTCACCGTGAGCCAAAAATATCGGGCGCCAGCAAGTTATGAGCCAACTCGCCCGATTCTCCTCTCGCCGCCCTGCCATCTGCCGTACGCCTCTTCCGATCGTGCGCTGTGACGAGAAACGTGTGCGCTGCGATGTAATATTTTGTGCGCCAGCGCACGCCAGCGCAGCTTAGCGGGAACACTGGTTCAAATGGTTTTATTTATTTCCCCAAATTTATTTTTATTATACGCATTGAAAATATTTGATATTGCGTTTAAATCAAAATCTCAATAAACTTGAAACGAGTGCCCGTGAGATTGTGGGAGGGTTAAATACTCAAAACTTAGAAGTTTTTGCTACGCCAGCTTTCTGGTATCTTTACATACAGTGGCGTACCTAGCATATGTAACATCCGGGGCCCATCATTTTTTGGCACCCCCCCCCATCTGTAAGAAAAACATGATTTTTAGTAACAAACCACACGTCACACATGAGTACCTAGGAAAAGGCAGCATCTTACATATTGCAGTGAGCAGTACATCAATACACCCATTGTAAAACTAAACAAGCCAGACCAGCACAGATCAATCCTACACCGTCAATCCTAACAGAAAACCATGTCTTTCGAACACACAGAACACAGAAAACACCTTCGCCTAGTAAGGAATATGTAATCACAAACTAACCCCTCCCTCTTTTACAAAACTGTAGTGTGGATTTTAGCTACGGAGGTAACAGCTCTGATGCTCATAAAATTCTGAGCATCAGAGCTGCTACCACCAAGGCTGGTGCTAAAAACGCTTCACAGTTTTGTAAAAGGGGGGATAAAATAAAAATACATAGACAAAGGTTAAATTGAACCAGCAAGAAGCTGGACTCTGCATACAATGCTTCACAGAAACAGTGACACATGTCTCCTAAAGCAATAAATAAATAGAAATTTTTTTCTACCTTTGTCTTCTGTGGTTTCTCCTTTCCTCATCTTCTTGTAACTCTCTTCCTTCCATCCACTGTCTGCCGTCTCTCTTCCCCTATATGGCATCTTCTCTCCTTCTATGCCCCTTCCAGAAACTGTATGCCTCCCCCTTCCATCTCTCCTTTCACCCCATTGGTCTGGCATCTCTCTCCTCGCCTTCCCTCTCCCACACCTCTCCTCATAGTCTGGTATCTCCCCTTCCCTGATTCTCTGGCATCTCTCTCCTTTCCTTTTCTTCCATCTTTCGTTCCCCCTCCATGCTCTCACATCTCCCCCTTCCTTTTCCCTTAGACTGGCATACCTTCCTCCTATGCTCCAAGCCCTGGCATCTCCTTTAATTCCCTCCCTCATCTTCCTTCTCCCTCCAGCTGGGTACCGCAACACTCTTCCCTGCAGCTCTGCACTTCCCCACAATTGCCATGCTTCGGTTCCTCTTCTTCCTTCCCTCCTCCCCCCCCCCCCCCCCGCGGGACCCTGCGGCACCATCAACTCTTACTCCCTCTAATGTCGGCCCTGCAGCTCCAGACTTCCTCGCACCTGCTCCCCTCCCCCTTTGGATCGCTATTATTTTAAATGTTATAGCCGCGGAGCTGTATCCATCAGTGGAGATGTCTAACCTCGGCCTGCCCCGGAACTCTTACTGCAACAGTGACTTCCTGTTCCTGCCTAGACGGGCGGCTGCTGCAGTAAGAGTTCCGGGGCAGGCCGAGGTTAGACATCTCCACTGATGGATACAGCTCCGCGGCTATAACATTTAAAATAATAGCGATCCAAAGGGGGAGGGGAGAAGGTGCGAGGAAGTCTGGAGCTGCAGGGCCGACATTAGAGGGAGTAAGAGTTGATGGTGCCGCAGGGTCCCGCGGGGGGGGGGGAGGAAGGAAGGAAGAAGAGGAACCGAAGCATGGCAATTGTGGGGAAGTGCAATCCCCCCAATGCGTCCCCTTACCTTACCTCCCCTTACCTTTGCGACGCGTGTGTGCGCTGTGAAGAGAAACTTTGCGCTGCGATGTAATATTTTGTGCGCGCGCGCAGGCCAGCGCACCTTAGCGGGAACACTGTTGACACCATCCTTTTTATATCTTTTTGAAGGTGCAGCCTCCAGAATTGTACACAATATTTGAAATAAGGTCTCACTAGAGTCTTACACAGGGGCATCAATACTTCCTTTTTCCTACTGGCCATACCTCTTCCTATTCAACCTAGCATCCTTCTAGCTTTCGCCGTCACCTTTTCAACCTGTTTGGCCACCTTAAGATCATCATATACAATCACACCCAAGTCACATTCTTCTGTCGTGCACATAAGTTCTTCACCCCCTAAACTGTACCATTCCTTTGGGTTTTTGCAGCCCATATGCATGACCTTGCATTTCTTAGCATTAAATTTTAGCTGCCAAATTTCAGACCATTCTTCAAGCTTTGCCAGGTCTTTATTCATATTATTCACACCATCCGGGGTATCTAATCTATTGCAGATTTTGGAATCATCCGCAAAGAGGCAAATCTTACCCGACAGCCCTGCAGCAATATCATTTCATTAGTGAACGTTAAACTTTAGTAAAAGGGTCCCATATTAAATAAATGCAACCTTTACATGTGTATGCCAATTTACACCAGTATTCTATAATGGAATCTTGACACCTAGATGCCCTTACAGAATTAGTGTTTGGTGTGAAGAATCTAAAGACCTAACTTGTGGCACTCAGTTCTAGAATTGTTCGCATAATGTCTCACAAGCCACACACTGAATCTGTTACTGATTACTGCTCTTGCTGCCCCTTAAGGAAGCATGCCAAAGTGAGGAATGGTAGGTCCATGATAGATGCTGATCGAACAATTGTTTGGTCTGGAGAAACTGGGGAAAGCACACCAGATGCCAGGAAAAACAGAAGACACTTGGGAAGGAAGTGACGTCAGCTTGAAAGATGGCTGCCTGAGCTTTGAGCTCCGTAGGGGCTCATTAAAAAGTTGCATCGGCAGAACTTTCCCGGGGAGAGTTGGAACCTCCGCACAAGCTAAGAGCTGAGGAAGTGCATGGTTAGCAGGAAGAAGCTTGAAGTTTCAGTTTCCTGGGACGGTGAGCGTAAAAACCTGCTCTTAACACAGCGGATCGCCGACACGATCGGTCAAAATGGCGCAGCAGTCTGAAAGGGCCACTGAGGGCTCACCTGCGGGTTTTCAACAGACCGCGGAGCGGCTGGGCTCGGAAACTGTGGAGTAGCTGTTCCGCGAGCTTAAAGAGGAAATGTTGGGAGTGCAGGCAGATGTGAAGGCAGCGATGGTGGAACTCCGTGCTGAAGTGGGGGAGTTGGGTATGCACATGGCGGCCTCTGAAGAAAGGATGGGTCATGTGGCAGTGACTGAATCTAAAACACTGGCAGAGGCCGCACATTCCCATATGGAGGACTTGCGGAACCAGATTGAGGACCTTGAAAATCGGTCCCGTCGCTCCAATCTTAGATTTAAAGGGGTCCCTGAAACCGAGCGATATAAAGACCCCAGACAGGTTGTGCAGAAATTCTGTAGTCAATTGTTGGGGAACGAAGATCCAGTGGAAGCTTCAACTATCATCCTACATAGAGCACATCGCAGCTTGGGGCCAGCGCGAGCAGTGGGATATCGTTGCCTATTTTGGTGATTACCTTCTGAAGGAATGGATCTTGCAAGCGGCAAGATGGACTCCCTCTTTTACCTGGCAGGGATTATCCATAGGAGTGTATCAAGACCTGGCATTCCTGACCCTTCAGAAATGTAGAGCATTTCGGGAGGTCACCCAGATGCTCCGCTCAGCAGGGCACCGATACAGATGGCTGTTCCCTTTTGGACTGTTGCTCACGATAAACGGAAAGACCCGAAGAATAGATAAAGTGGAGGAAGCTTGGAAGGTGATGGAGGACCTTGGTTGTGGTTCGGGGATGGATCGGAACCTGCGCAGATCACTGATCCAGGGTTCCGGTGTTATCGGTTCGGGGTCTCGAGATTCCTGTGAGAAGACCTGCCTTCCGTCTACAAGTACTGCGACTGACTGATTGGTGACTGTTGACATTGGTCTAATATTGGGTTTTTGGAACTTTTGCTTGGGACTTTATGACTGAGCCAATCCTGGGTCACTCAGTATATAGTTATGTGGGATTCTTGACTGCTAAGATTGTTGGGAGTTGTTGTGGTGTTGTGTACCTGAGATTAGCAGGATGGGGTGTGTGTGCGTGGCAGAGGGGGTGAAGGGCGTGGGTTTTTGAGTGGTTGTTACTGAATTAATTGGCAATGTGTAAGTATGTGGTTGGGGGGAGTATGTATGAGATGATTTATCATAACCTAGACTTTTAGAAAATTATATATATATATATATTTTTTTTTTATTTTTTTTTCTCCCCAGATGTTGACCTGAGGGATATTTTACAGGGGGCTGGTTGTCACCCTTCATTGGTTACTTGAACTGTTTTGAAGTGTATTTGTATTTGGCAGTATGTGCTGAGCAGTGAGTGTGGGGTCTGTTGCAGTTGTGTGATGGGAGGATGGAACGGATGGAATGTTGGAGGGGAAGGCAATTTTGATCTATTTGAGCCTCTTTGACTTGGCTTCATTTTCTTAACCTGGCTGATTCAAAATATTTGGGTTCAGCTTCTTGGAGGGGGGTGGGGGGAGGGGGTGGTAGGGGTTTTTTGGGTAGGCAGCGGAGAAATGGGTTGGGGGAACACAGGTTGAGGATCTAGAGGTGATCATTGGATCTTGAAATGTTAATGGGCTCAATAGTCCTGGCAAGAGGAGCATGGTTTTTCGGGAATTACAGCGTATGAAATTGGATATTTGTCTCTTACAAGAGACATATCTGAGACCATGGGAGGTGGGTTTGCTTCAAAAACCAGTTTGATTTAATACGGACGCATCAGGGTGCAGGTGCTACAAAAAGGGCCGGAGGGTTGGCGATATTGGTTCGAAAAGGGTTGGGTTTGCAGATTGAGCAGGAGTACCGAGATACATTGGGTAGATGTCTCGCTGTACGTGGTCAACCTACAGAGTCAACCTATCTCCATTGTTAATATTTATGGGCCCAATGCAGCTCAAGGAACTTTCTATCGGGGCCTTAAGGAGGAGTTATGTACTTTTGTACAGGGAGCAGTCTACCTGGGGGTGATTTTAATGTTCCCCCTGATCCTTCTTTGGATTATTCAGGAGGGGGGAGGAAGGCTAGCCGGAGTCATAGCAAGGCCTTGAGAGCTCTGATGTCCTACCTTGGGGATTGATGGATAGCTGGCGGTTGCTCCATGGTTCTCAGAGGAACTACACTAAACAATCATCCAATAAGGCTAAAACACAAGAGAAAATATCCAGCTGGATATACAGGAGTAATACTTAAGGATCTCAAGCGCTCACAGCTAGAGGCCCGATGTATATCACAAGCCAATAACCAAAAGGTGAGCTATCATTGGTCCTGTATATTCTCCTATTTCAAAACTTATTTGCTTATTTGCAGATTTGCATATTTATTTCTAGATATTATGATGTACTAATTTTTCATCTATCATAAAGTACTTTCTTATTCAGGAATTATGAATTATGAAGTACTTAGCTTCATGACATGATACGGAAGATCTCCGTTTCGCTCACAAAAAGGAGCTTCGTCAGGAACGGCACCAATATTCAAACTGTTTGTGCCAATAGTGTATAGAGTTTAGAATTAAACCATAGAGAGACAGTCTAGTATCACGGCCCGATAAGTCAGCCCCTTTAGTTGTCATTGTCGTAGTATCGGGCCGTGATACTAGACTGTCTCTCTATGGTTTAATTCTAAACTCTATACACTATTGGCACAAACAGTTTGAATATTGGTGCCGTTCCTGACGAAGCTCCTTTTTGTGAGCGAAACGGAGATCTTCCGTATCATGTCATGAAGCTAAGTACTTCATAATTCATAATTCCTGAATAAGAAAGTACTTTACGATAGATGAAAAATTAGTACATCATAATATCTAGAAATAAATCTGCAAATCTGCAAATAAGCAAATAAGTTTTGAAATAGGAGAATATGAGAAAATAGGAGAATATACAGAACATAAGAACATAAGAACATAAGAAGCGCCATCTCCGGATCAGACCTTCGGTCCATCAAGTCCGGCGATCCGCACACGCGGAGGCCCCGCCAGGTATACACCTGGTTTATTTTATAGCCACCATATCTTTATATGCCTTTCTCAAGGAGATATGCATCTAGTTTGCTTTTGAAGCCTGGGACTGTCGATTCCGCAATAATCTCCCCTGGGAGAGTATTCCAGATGTCCACCACTCTCTGTGTGAAGCAGAACTTCCTGACATTAGTCCTGAACTTGTCCCCCCTTAGCTTCATTTCATGTCCTCTTGTCCGTGTCAAATTGGACAATGTAAATAATCTTCTCTGCTCTATTTTGTCGATTCCTTTCAGTATTTTGAAAGTCTCGATCATATCCCCCCGCAGTCTCCTTTTCTCAAGGGAGAACAATCCCAGTGTTTTAAGTCGATCCTCATATACCAGTTTCTCCATACCCTTCACTAGTTTAGTTGCTCGTCTCTGCACCCTCTCCAGCAGTTTTATATCCTTCTTTAGGTAGGGAGACCAATGTTGGACGCAGTATTCCAAGTGAGGTCTGACCATTGCCCTATAAAGCGGCATTATTACTTTCTCCGATCTACTCGAGATTCCTTTCTTTATCATGCCCAACATTCTATTTGCCTTCTTTGCCGCTGCCGCGCATTGTGCCGACGGCTTCAGGGTCCTATCTATCAGTACACCCAGGTCTCTTTCTTGTTCACTTTTTCCCAGAGTTGCACCTGTCATTTTGTACTCGTATTCCTTATTCTTACTGCCTTGCATTTCTCCACGTTGAACCTCATTTGCCATTTCTCCGCCCATTTTTCTAACCGACACAAATCGCTCTGGAGTTCCTCACTATCCTCCTGCGATCTGATTGCCCGGCAGAGTTTTGTGTCGTCTGCAAACTTGATGATCTCACTGGATGTTCCGTTTTCCAAGTCATTGATATAAATATTAAAAAGGATCGGCCCAAGTACCGAGCCCTGGGGTACACCACTAGTCACTTTCTCCCAGTCAGAGAACTTCCCATTTATGCCCACTCTCTGCTTTCGGTTTTCCAGCCATTTGCCTATCCATCTTTGTATATCTCCCTCTATGCCATGGCTTTGTAGTTTCCTGAGAAGTCTTTCGTGTGGAACTTTGTCGAACGCTTTCTGGAAATCCAAGTATATTATGTCCACCGGCTTTCCACTATCAATTTGCTCGTTCACGGTCTCAAAGAATTGGAGTAAATTCGTCAAACACGATTTCCCTTTCCTGAATCCATGTTGATTGGGTTTCATCAAGTCGTGTGTGTCCAAGTGCTGAACTATGCTATCCTTGATCAGTGATTCAATCATCTTGCCGGGGACAGGATCAATGATAGCTCACCTTTTGGTTATTGGCTTGTGATATGCATCGGGCCTCTAGCTGTGAGCGCTTGAGATCCTTAAGTATTACTCCTGTATATCCAGCTGGATATTTTCTCTTGTGTTTTAGCCTTATTGGATGATTGTTTAGTGTGTTTCACAGAAAACTTGAAGGTTATTGTGTTTCTCAGAGGAACTATACATTTTATACTCTCACTCCCAACAAACTTATACCAGATTAGACGGGATCTGGGTACATCGGAATCAAAGGGGTGGGCTGAAAAGATCAAAAATTGAGGCAATGCATATATCAGATCATGCCCCAGTGTGGGTAGCTTGTCAGGGACTGCTTGAACAGGAGGGGTAGAAGATATTGGAGGCTTAACGAATCGCTTTTGAATGCTCCCCCAGTGGTGAAAGCTGTGGAAAAAACTATAATAATAATAACAGTATATATACCGCAGGACCGTGAAGTTCTATGCGGTTTACAATGAATTAGAAAGATACAGGAATATTTGGTTTGGAATGATAATGAGGAGGTTTCAAATGCCACCTTATGGGATGCTTTGAAAGAAGTAGTGCGGGGGGAACTCATCAAGTGGGGGGGGGGGGCTAGATATAAGCGCCAGAGAACCCAACATCTTCTTCAGTTGCGTGAAGAATTGCTGAAACTGGAGATGACTTATAAAGCAAGCCCAAATCTTTTGGCCCAAAGCTTTTGGCCAGATTACAGAGTGAGAGATGAGCTGTATCAACTTCAAGTGGAGGAGGCGGAGTGGATCCGAGCTCGTTTTACCTTACAGGTTTATGAACATAGCAATAAAGCTGGTTCTTACTTGGCTAGATATATTAGGATTAAGCAGACCCGGGCTACTATTGCTAGGGTGTGTGATGACAAAGGTGGGGTGCAGGTAACGGATTCGGCTATTCGTCAGGCTTTTTTGACTATTTATACCAAGTTATATGGTGCTCCAGCTCAGGTTGATTCGGTGGCACAAACCCAGTTTTTAGATAAATTATCTATTCCGGTATTGCCTGACAGTGATAGAGCTCTTTAAGGTACTAGGAGTGATTAAGTTGTTGAAAAATGGAAAATCCCCAGGTTTGGATTGATATACTAGTCGGTATTACAAACAATTTTCTGATCAACTGGGGCCTTTGTTGGTAAGGGTGGCTAATGGCATACATACAGGGGGCTCTTTGCTGGTATCCATGGGAGAGGCTGGGGTGCCGATTCTTTTGAAACCGGGGAGAGATTCTTTGAATTGCGGATCTTATCGACCGATTTCCTTATTGAATTTGGATGCTAAGATTTTAGCTAAAGTTTTGGCACTTCGGTTGGGGAAAGTGCTTCCTTCTTTGGTCCATTTGGACCAGTCTGGATTTATTCAAAGACGGCAAGTAAGTGATAATATTAGATGTACCTTACACCTATTGTGGGAGGCACAGAAGCGCCCTAATAAGGCTGTTCTGATGGCGGTTGATGCTGAGAAAGCTTTTGACTGGGTTTTATGGGGTTTTCTTTGGGATGTTATGGGGTTCATTTAGTAGGAGAGTGCAGGCTCTATATGAATCACCGTGAGCCTGTCTTCGAGTCAATCAATCTTACGCCGATTTTTTTCCTATATATCGAGGGATGTGTCAGGGGTGTCCCCTTTCCCCATTATTGAATTTTTTGATTGGGTGATCAGAGAGCTGGATTGAGGACATATGCTAGATGTAATTTACTTGGATTTCAGCAAAGCCTTTGATACAGTTCCTCATAGGAGGCTGTTGAACAAACTTGAAGGGCTGAAGTTAGGACCCAAAGTGGTGAACTGGGTCAGAAACTGGCTGTCGGACAGACGCCAGAGGGTGGTGGTTAATGGAAGTCGCTCGAAGGAAGGAAAGGTGAGTAGTGGAGTCCCTCAGGGATCAGTGCTGGGGCCAATCCTGTTCAATATGTTTGTGAGTGACATTGCTGAAGGGTTAGAAGGAAAAGTGTGCCTTTTTGCAGATGATACCAAGATTTGTAACAGAGTAGACACCGAAGAGGGAGTGGAAAATATGAAAAAGGATCTGCAAAAGTTAGAGGAATGGTCTAATGCCTGGCAACTAAAATTCAATGCAAAGAAATGCAGAGAAATCATGCATTTGGGGATTAATAATAGGAAGGAACCGTATATGCTGGGAGGAGAGAAGCTGATATGCACGGACAGGGAGAGGGACCTTGGGGTGATAGTATCCGAAGATCTAAAGGTGAAAAAACAGTGTGACAAGACAGTGGCTGCTGCCAGAAGGATGCTGGGTTGTATAAAGAGAGGCGTAGTCAGTAGAAGGAAGAAGGTGTTGATGCCCCTGTACAGGTTATTGGTAAGGCCCCACTTGGAGTATTGTGTTCAATTTTGGAGACCGTATCTGGCGAAGGACGTAAGAAGACTTGAGGCGGTCCGGAGGAGGGCGACGAAAATGATAGGAGGCTTGCGCCAGAAGACATACGAGGAGAGACTGGAAGACCTAAATATGTATACCCTAGAGGAAAGGAGGGACAGGGGAGATATGATTCAGACGTTCAAATACTTGAAGGGTATTAACGTAGAACAAAATCTTTTCCAGAGAAAGGAAAATGGTAAAACCAGAGGACATAATTTGAGGTTGAGGGGTGGTAGATTCAAAGGCAATGTTAGGAAATTCTACTTTACGGAGAGGATGGTGGATGCCTGGAATGCACTCCCGAGAGAGGTGGTGGAGAGTAAAACTGTGACTGAGTTCAAAGAAGCGTGGGTTGAACACAAAGGATCTAGAATCAGAAAATAAGATTAAATATTGAACTAAGGCCAGTACTGGGCAGACTTGCACGGTCTGTGTCTGTATATGGCCTTTTGGTGGAGAATGGGCTGGGGAGGGCTTCAATGGCTGGAAGGGTGTAGATGGGCTGGAGTAAGTCTTAACAGAGATTTCGGCAGTTGGAACCCAAGCAGAGTACAGGGTAAAGCTTTGGATTCTTGCCCAGAAATAGCTAAGAAGAAAAAATAAAAAAATTTAAATTGAATCAGGTTGGGCAGACTGGATGGACCATTCGGGTCTTTATCTGCCGTCATCTACTATGTTACTATGTTATTGTTTGCTGTTTCGGTTGAGCCTTTAGCGATTTGTATTTGTACATACCCTGAATTGTTAGGGATTTCGGGGAACGGGAGGGAACATCGTATAGCGTTATTCACAGATGATATCTTATTGTATGTAGGGGAGCCTGTGGATACTATTCCGAGGCTGTTACAGATTTTTGAGGACTATGGGAGGGTGTCAAGTTTTCAAATTAATCTGGATAAAAAACAGAAATTATGAACATGACATTGAGTGACTCGGAGGTGGTGGGGCTTCAAAGGAGTTTTCCTTTTCGCTGAATGTCGCAGGGGATTAAATACTTGGGTATTCATATTCCTAGAGATCTATCTCAGATTTATGCTAAGAACTATCCTCCATTATATTGGAATATTCGACATGATTTACAGAGATGGCATGGATTATGGGTTTCCTGGTGGGGTAGGATTTCTATAGTCAAGATGAATATACTTCCTCAGTTGTTTTTTTTGTTTCAAACCTTGCCAGTACCCGTGCCTCCTGTTGAATTAGCGAGATTGAGTGTGGAATTGAGGATGTTTATATGGCAGCGCAGGCCGCTCCGACTGTCTCAAAAACAGATGTGGGCAGCTAGAAAGGTGGGATGTAGAGGTGTGCCAAATCTATGGTGGTGGTATCAGTCTGCCCAGATTAGACTGATATTGGACTGGGACATAGGAGATTTTAAAAGTGGGGTACAGGAGCAGGAGAGTGGGGGTCCGGAGCTGTTGAAGAATTGGCTTTGGGTTTCTAGTGCACAGAGGACTAGGATTCAGGGTATTGACAATCCTTTTCTTCGGCATCTGTGGCTTTTGTGGATAAGAGTTCGGGCTAAATTGAGGAATGGGGCCGTGGTGTCTACTATGGCGGGAATACAAGTAGAGCCACTTTTTCCAGGGGGATGGGATAATCCTATTTTCTGTCGCTGGGCTCGGAAAGAGTTGGTCACATTTCGGGATTTACTAGTGCCAACAGGGATACTATAGTTTGAAATGCTCCAGAGGAAATATGAGTTGCCAGAGGGGGACTATTTGGCTTATTATCAGATCCAATATTTTATGCAAGTTCAAGGATGGGGATCTTGTTCACCAGTAGGGCATGAGAATTTAGAGAACATGTGGTTATTGTTACGGAGGGTCCCTTGACCGCTTTCCGTATTGGAGAAGTCAATCTAATACCTCTTTTCTTTTTAAAACACTTTGGGAAGGTGATCTGGGACTGCGGTTTACCACTAAGGATTGGGAGAGCATGTGTGGGGAGGTATATCGAGCATCATCCTGCACATTGGTTCAGGAGAATGCCTATAAAGTACTTACCTGCTGGTATTACACCCCAGAGCGACTGCATAGAATATTTCCTCAAGTGTCTGATCAATGTTGGAGGTGTGGTTTGGGGCTGGGGTCCTTCTTGCACATCTGGTGGGACTGTCTGGCAATCTGCCCCTTTTGGAAGAGAGTGGCTTAAGCCTTGACTGCATTTATGGGAGGACCAGTGGGAGTTACACCTCAGGGCTGTTTGCTGGGCATTGATAACCATAGGGAACACAATTGGCAAACTAAGCTTCTTCGCCTTGGGTTTGCGGCTGCAAAGTGTTTAATAGCAAACCACTGGAAAAGTAATTTAGCTTCCACTTATGATGAATGGCTCACTCTTTTGTTGTCCTTGGGTAAGATGGAGAGGGCCGTGGCTTGACGCCGTGCTATTTGTGGGTCTCAGGATTTTACTTGGAAAAAACTGGGGGATATATTGGATGATATTTCAATGTTATAAGTTGTTCTTCAGTTGGGTTCCCTGATCAAGGCAGGGAGGGTGGGGGGAGGGGGGTTGCTGGGACTTATGGAATTTGACTCTGCTGTCTGGGGGGAGGGGGTATTGGGGAGTGGATTATCAGAATATTGTTATCTTGATTGTGTTTCTGACAACTGCTGTTGGCTGCTCTGTGTTTTATTGTAGTTATGTGTCAGTAGCTGTGTTGATGTATGTTTATAATTGAAAATTAATAACAATTTAAATATTTTAAAAAAACCAAAAACCGAATTTCATACTGAACGGCTTACCTTAGCTCTTAAGCTTTTGCTGTTTGAGTTTTTCAGGATCAGCTTGCAGACTGAAGCTGCTAAAGAAATATTACATTTTGGAACATTGTGGTTCATATTTTGAAATAAGCTCCTGATGCAGGCATCTGTCGAAACGTGGCCATATTGTGTTTGCCCAATAAAGTTCTTGTGTTGCCATATTGGTGCCTTCTATTCAGGACTGGATTAATGGGTAGGCCCAGTAGGCACATGCCTAGGGCCCGAACTTGTCAGGGGGCCCGCTGAAGAACAAGTAGCAGACGACTCTGAATTTTTTTGTTTTCAAATGGCATCAGCCTCCCCCCCGGCATCATCAACAACCGTTCTGTTGTAAGTGATGCTCAGCCAAAAGCTTCCTTCTGATGCAGCTTCCTGTTTCCGCCTGGGCGGTTCGCGTCAGAGGGCAGCTTTGGCTGAGCAACAGTACTGCTTGGAACAGAACGGTTGCCACCAAATCAGTAATCCCAGCAACACTGCCTCGCGCTCTCCTGGCTGCACACGCACAGAACGCTGGCCTAGACCATCCGGCAGTAGCCCCCTGACCTAGCAGTAGTGCGGGTGCAGCTCCCAGTCACCTGCGCTCCTCGCTCGTTTTACGCTTAGCCTCCTCCATCCTGGAAAGCCCTTAAACCAATGGCACCATCAGCAGGGTTGTCATAGCAACAGATGAGTTGAGACCAGATCACCCAGGTGGGAGAGAAAAAGACTAGATTGCCTGTGGGGTGGGGTTCTTATGCCCGCCCACTTGGATTTCTGGCTACCCAAAATTGGGTGTTGGGAGAGAGGGTGGGAGGAGAGATGGGGAAGATGCTAGGTGGGGTAAAGAGAGAGAAAGAGAAATGGGGAGAAGGGAAAAATTCTGCATATGGATAGGAGTACAGGGAGAGGGAAAATGCATATGGAAGGAAGGGAGAAAGTGCATATAGAGGGGGAGGAGAGAGAGGGAGCAAGGAAGAGGGGCAATGTACTGCACATGAAGGAAAGGGAAGAAGAAAAGGTAAACAGATTTAAGGAGGCAGAAAAATTGAAGAAAACTGACTGTGAAAGATCCATTCCCACCTTTTGTCTATCTGGCACTGAAGAAGAAAGGAGGTGAGAAAAGAAATAGCAGATGGAAAAGAGGCCTGGGGGAAGAGAGATGCCATGACCATGGGAGGAAGGGAAAGGAAGGAAGGAAAGGAGTACCAGACCATGGAGGGAGAGGCAGAGCTAGAACAGAAGGAGAGGCGAGAGATGCTAGGGCATGGGGGGAGGGAAGGAAAGGAGATAGATATGCCAGACCAAAAAAATGGAGAGGGGTGAAGCTGAGATGAATCATATACAAAGGAGAGAAGGGGCACAGGATAGACAGTTTATTGAAGGGAAATGTAAAGGGGAGAGGGAGGCCGGGAGCTGCCCTGCTGAATTAAAAATAGGTATGGGGGAGAGGCCGTGGCCTGCCTGCCTGTCCTGCCAAATTAAAAATAGGGAGGGAGGAGGGAGAGGCCGGCCCTACCTGCCTGTGGTGAGGCCTGGAGGGGGAGGTCTGCCTGCCTGGGAGGGCTGCCTGGGAGAGGGGAGGTCTGCTTGCCTGGGGGGGAGGCTGCCTGGGAGGGGATGGCCTGCCTGCATTCCCTGTCCCTACCTGCCACTTACCCTGCCTGCCCTGTCCCTACCTGCCTGCCAGCCACTAGGCCTGCCTGCCCTGTTCCTGCCTACCCTGTGCCCTGTCCCAGCCTAGCACCAGACCATCAGAGGGGGGACAGGGTACAGAGCATGGCAGGGAGGGGGACAGGATGTAGAGTTTGGCAAGGAGTGTGGGGTTGGGTGCAGGGAGAATTTGGTTCAGAATGTTTTTTTTCTTGTTTTCCTCCTCTAAATCTAGGGTGCGTCTTATGGTCAGGTGCGTCTTATGGAGTGAAAAATACGGTATAATACATGTTTAGTGTGTGCACAAGGCAAAGCTAACAGAATATTTTAGTGCATCAGGCCATTTTTGCTAAAAGGGTAAGGGGACTGGGATTTTATATACATTTTTTTCTGTGTGGTTACAATCAAAGCAGTTTACATATTTTAGGCAGGTACTTATTTTGTACCTAAGGCAATGAAGTGTAAGATGACTTGTCCGGAGTCACAAGGAGCAACAGTGGGAACTAAACTCATAACTTCAGGTTGCTGAGGCAGTTGCTCCAATCACTAGGCCACCATTAGAAGTTTAGTGAAAGGGCCCCTTAGACTGTAGCCCTATGAAGACAGGGAAATACCTAGAGTACCTGAATGTATCTCACTGTGAGCTACCAGTGAAAAGATGCAAGCTGAAATATAAATCTTAAGAGATCTACCAATCATGGCTGGTTTTAGACATGCTGGGGCCCAGGGCAGAAATTAAGGAGGGGGGGGCCTGATCCCTTCTCCTCTCTGCATCCTCCCCCTGATATCCCTACCTCCCATTAATACCACACATAAAACAACTTTAAATGACTTCTTCACACATAAAACACAGACTGACCTTTACCAAATACAGAACAAGAGACCACAAATAGAAATTGAACTGGGAACCCCAAGAAATTAAACATACTGGAAAAATAAAATCAGATATGCACTTTCTTTCTGTACTGAACACACAAGGCCCAGGTCCACCAAAATTTAGCCACCAACCTTGCTCTGGATGGTGGAGATCCCAAAACCCTGCCAGTTGAAGACCACCTCCTCCAGTCTGGCAGCCAGAAATCTCCCAAGCTCTGCAGCTAGCAGCAGTGTCTCTGAGCTGCCACCCACTGTAGAGCTCGGAAGAGTTCTGGCTGCCGGACTGGAGGAAATGATTTTCAGCTGGCAGGGCTTTGAGAAACCCACCAACTTAGGTACAGGCAGTCCCCAAGTTACAGATGCCTGATTTGTATGACTCGTACTTAAGAACATGGTTGCGGCTTCATTTGATTTCAGGGAGCAGTATTTCCAATGGCATAGACTCCTACACTTTCGCAGATTCAGGAATGATGCATGGTCACATTACGAACAGTGTGTGGTTGTACTTGCTGTACTTTAGAGGGAACATCGGTAGGGACAATTGCCCCTTTTATCAGTTGGGAGCAGAGGTAAGTAGCAAGAAATTTAAAATCTACAAGTTCTGAGTTACATATAAATCCGACTTAAGAACAGCTTTAAAAACGTAACTTATTCTTAGCCCGGGTACTGCTTGTATTTATATTTTGCATTTGGGAAGTGGGCATAGCAGGAAGAAAATTTAGTGCCCACCCACTTTGGGTTCAGGGCCACTACCCATCCTCACTCCCCCATCAGTTGTCTGGTAAACCATTGGACACACTACAAAATTATGTGATGCCCATATCCCAAAGTTAACATATTCTACCAGTGGCATACGACGATCATTTTTTAACATCCCCTCCTCTCTATAAAGAACATGATTTTTGGTAATCCACAAGTCGCACATGAGTGTACCTAGGAAAAGACAGCATTTTACACACTGCAGCAAGCACTAGAGAACATCAATACACCCAATGTCAAACAAACCCAAGCCAGATTAAAAACAGATCAAACCTGCACAATCAATCCAAACAAAAACATGTCTTTTGTACACACAGTTTATTCAAATGTCACTCAATTTTTATATGTAAAAGTTCTTGTGAGGATCACCAATCAAACTTTCACCAAGATATATACCAAACTCAGTATATATCTCAAATTCCTCACCTCCTATTTCTCTGAAAAGAAGACCACAATCAAAAGCTAAGTACCCACACACACACACTTTTATTATGCTTCCCTCGATTACATGTCTACTGATGGGTGCGAGAAGGGAATGCCTCAGCATTCTGTCACAAGGTGCTAACAGGGCCTCATAATATCAGTGTGCTGATATTATCCCTGTTTCAGAACATTACTACATCTCTGCTTTCCTTACTATTTTTAAGAGCCTTATAAAGGTAAGGCAAATCTGATCGGGATAATTGGCGGTACTGACCATGGCATGGACTTATGCATAAGTTAAACAAAGAAGGCAGGCATTGCACAAGACAACAGAGAGTAATCAAAAGACCTATTCCAATAAGTAGAGACTGCAAAATGACTGGAACCACTGGCCAGCTGGTAACCCAGACCATAGAGCATTCCGCCACTGTGGTAAGATATCTTGACGCATATTAGAGGCCATTTCATGTAATCTATGGCTGCTCTGTTGTCTAACACAGCTGTCTGTATTTCATTTTGTTCTTGATTTAGCAAGCTAAGTGCGTGTGAGGTATGATTAATGATTTTAGCTAATGCACAAGCTAATCGGGCTAAAGTTTTTTGATTATATAATGCTAACCCAGGTACACCAACTAAAGAAATTGCCAAAGAGACAATTTCAGCTTTTGAGAGCAAGTTAACATTACTATCACACTAGTCAATTAAGGCATAACTATAAGAGGGGAGAGTCAGAGCATCTTTCTTTAGTAGTCCTGGGATTAATCAGTTGTTTTTTATTTACCAATCTACCACCAATCTACTGCCACCAATGCTGCCACCAATCTACTCAGGCAGCATTGGGTATTGTGTGTTAAATTAGCAGGAACATCCTGCAGACAGGACAAGGTGAGCATTAATATATGAAATATTTACAAAATGCGAACAGTTCCATAAAGCTGTCAATACAGTTTCTAGTACAATTTCTTACCCTAGCACATGACAGATTTTTATGATTTGCTACTATGGGGGTATAAATGGTCATGGCATCCCAGGGTAATTTTCAGGCTACTTGTCCCCATGATGTAAACATGGTATATGATACTTCATCTTCAGTCATAAAATTGGTGGGTTGGGAAGTATTTCCTATTCCCCCTGGCGCTTTACACACTGGAATTAAACAAGATCCTAACAAAGTGTGTGCATCAGTACTCTGCTGTAAGCAGAAGTTGTCATTCCCTGAAATATCAGCTATTTTTTTTCCAAATGCTATATTGCATTCTTCACTCCCATGATTCTTCAGCAGAAGGTAAAGGAAGGCTAAGAAAAGTTAACAAACAAGTAAAATTTTCAGGTGTCATTTTTTTATCAGTCTTTCTCAAGGTGAGAATGGCTTGGTCACTCAAGCTTTTAATGTGTCCTCAAGTCACAGGATCAGTCTTAGAATAATGCTTTCTTTTCCGATCGTCTTGCTGTGGTATGGGGATTTGTTGTGGTCTCTGTAAGATGACATCAAATTCAGGAATGGGATTCTGCAATTGCTGATGCCAGGACATTCCCTTCTTCTTCTGTAGTTTCCGAGACTGGAACAGGTGGTGTGTCAGCAGCTTCTTCTGTAGTTTCCATGACTGGAACAGGTGGCATGTCTGCGGCTGTGCGTGCCGGTCGCACGTGTCTGCTCGGTACCCATACTGGACCTGTAGGAGTTGAGACAGCGGCATAGCCCCTCCCCCAAGTTATTAAGGGAGCAGGTCCATGCCAGACAGGATTAGGAGACAGTTTATATTTAACTAAAGGTTGTGGTAATGGAACTGTCTTTTGATGATGTTTATCATGTGCAGAATACTCTGAAAAATAATTAAAATGGTTAATAGTGAATAAAACAATGGATAAAGACATTTGAACCTGTCTCAAATTAGGAACAGCATATTTCACTGGTTTCTGTTTTAATAGATATGATTTTAATGTACGATTTGCTTGTTCTACAATGGCTTGTCCTGTGGAATTATAAGGCAAACTGTGAATCAGCTGGATATTCCATTGTAAGCAAAACTCAGAAAAAGCATTGGAAGAATATGCAGAACCATTATCTGTTTTTAAAGTTTTTGGCTTTCCCATAACAGCAATGCATTGTAACATATGATTAATTACTTGATTCGTAGTTTCTCCTGTTTGTGACGTCACCCAAAGATAGCCAGAATAGGTAGTGTAGTAACGTGTAGATATTTCCATTTCCTGAAAGGGGGATATTGTGTGACATCCATTTGCCACACTTGATTTACTGCAAGTCCCCTGGGGTTTACCCTGTACTCAGCAGCCAAATGAAGCTGTGAGCATTGTGGGCAAGATTGAACTATAGTTATAGCTTGATTTAAGAGAATTTTAAACATTTTTACCAGGGCTTTAGCATTCTGGTGGAAGAATGCATGACTGTCTATGGGAGTGGTAAATTGTGCAAAAATCTTCCTGGTTGCAGCATCTGCAATATTATTTCCTGTAGAAATGACTCCAGGAAGATTTTGATGGCTGCGAATATGAAACATGCTAAGAGAGTGTTTACATGTCAACAATAACGAGCATAATTCAATATTTCCAGATGGCCCTATGGGCATGCAAGGTAAGGAAAGCATATTTGGAGTCAGTGTAGATGTTGCAAGACTAAAGAAGCAGAATATCGCAGGGCAGAAGTGAGGGCATACAGCTCAGCTTCTTGGGCGGAAGTGCCAGAGGGCAGGGGCCTGAGTCAGAAGTTTTGGAGGCAGCGAAAAGACCGCTCCTGAAGTTGGGTCCAGATTACCTGATTGTAAAAAAAACCGCTTAGATAACCTTGATAGGCGGTTTATAAAATCCTAATAATAATAATAAAATAAACTTGAAACAAAAGGGGCTGAGTCAGCGCCTTTGGTGGAATCATACAGAGGGTGGGCAATAGTAGAGAAATCAGGGATCCAGATACGACAATATCCGGTGATACCGAGGAAGGCACGCAGGGCTTTATGAGTATCGGGAACAGGGAGACTACAAATAGCCTGGACACAGGTGTAGGAAGGGGCTTGGTACCCTGGGAGATTTGAAAGCCAAGGTAGATGACACGAGGAAGGCATACTTGGAATCAGTGGAAATATGGCCATTGGAAAATTTAAAAGGCAGATCCACTATCTGTATCAGGTTCCTACCCCAAAGAGCTGACTTGTAAAAATTAAGTAAAATTCAGCTTCAGTCCCTTCACTATCATCTGACTGGCAAAAATATTTACTTCCATACAAAAGCATTCCTAAAAATTACATTCTTATACCTAAACTTACATTCTTATACTAAGCTTACATGATTTATAAAAAGAAATATAAAAACAAACACTGTATTGAAATGTACTCAAAAAGGCATATTGAAATCCTTTGGTCTCTGCTGAAAAATTCATAGCCCTCTGAGAAAACAGGAGAGACCTACTCCCCCTCCCTTCAGAATTTCACAAAGGAGAGAGAGGGACTTAAAGATCAAAGCGATCAAATTACAAATGTAGTTCTTTTCAGAATTATTTCCCTAGGTTTAACTTTTTAGCATGGAATATAAGTACCAGAAATCATATTTTTTGTTTACATTCATTTCTGAATATACATAAACATTTTATAACATAGCCAAAAACTTTAAATCTAAACCTACTTATCTGTTTCAGGAGAAACTGCATTTGAAGTGCTAAACACTTCATGGCCCTTATCAGCACAAAAGGAGGAGGAGGAGTACTCCCCCCTCTTGCTTTGAACAACTGACAGTGTGAAAGTACACTGATACATTTGGACAGACAGAACTCATAAAGAACCCGGAATACTGCAGGACTTGGGAATCAGATGAAGGGAAGAAATTGGCAAGGTCTGAAGCAAGGGCGGTACTGAATAGAGTGGGGCTATTTTTTAAAGCCCTGGGGTAGACGGGTCCAGGTTACTTGGGAGGTTTATCCAGTGGAAGGGTTTTCCCATTGGAATGCAAAATGGGCTGACTGGAAGAGGAACCGACAGCAAACGAATGCATAAAAACCTGACGGGTTATGTCCTCTTCCAGGGAGCCAGAGGGGGCCAGCCCACACCAAACGTCGGCCATTCTAACTGGCACAGACGAATAAGGGTTGATTTGTTAAATGTAGTCCCATAATCGGAGCCAAATCCCTTTTTAAAATTAGCTAACATTGTATCAAGGGGTCCCCACAGGTAGACTGACATCCCCCCATTGTGCAATGGAGGACAAAAACACTTCCCTGTATTCCTGGCCCTGCCCGTCTCCGGACTAGGGAAACGCAGTACTAACAGGTCCGCACTCGCTTCGTCCTCAAGGACGTCTCAGACACTCTCAAACACACAAAATACAACAGATTTCAGTTTAGTTACTCAATCAGAAAATAACAGTTCCTAGAATCCCTCCCCACGACTTCAGCGACGGATCAAGTGGCTTACTAGGCAGGAGACAAGAGACAGGATAGGGATGATCAATTCGCACTTACCAGATGGTGGCCACTCCAGGACAGAATTAAACTGATACAGATTCTTGTACTTTAAACTGAGACTGGATAAGTCAGTTGAAGTGATCGAACGTCCTGAGGTCTGCCAACCCCCCAAAAGGAAGGCAGCCGGCTAAGCAGACACGTCAGCCGTAGGATCAGAGACAAGTGACCAATCGAGTAACCAGTGGTCAAGAGATCTTCAAGTCCCTGTTCGGGCACCAAATGAAAGGTCACTTGGACACACAAAGTCAGAGGCGTGAAGAAAGTACAAAAGGTTTATTACAGCATGCCGGACTCTAGTGCAGTTAACAGCCTGCCTACTAAGAGTGTTAGAATCAGGAAATGCATGGACTTTTATGCCCTTTTCACTAAACATATGCAAACTTAATATATGTAAAAACTACAATTTTCATTTGTTACTTCTATAACTTTTCTACAATTATTATTGGTCCTAAGCCAGCACTTATGATAGGTTCAGGGATACAACTTATAGTCCTATAGGAAACTAGCTCATTTCTCTGCTTATCTAAATCTTACAGTTCTAAATGTTAAATGTACAGAAGGGTAGGGCACATCATGGCTCAAACTCTTACAATGTGGTAAGGTCTATTTAGCTTACCACATTGTAAGCTAAATAGATAAGAGCTATACATACATTTTAGGCAGATGAGATCAGTAGATTGTACATTGTTTTCAGCTATGTAAGCCAGAGCAATATTTTAAACAACAGTTAACCATTTCATGACCCTACACCTCCATCTTAATTCTATTGAGTATTCTGCCCCCTCACCACTGCTGCTGCTTTCCCATACGCACCCAATGGGACATAATAAAGCTCAAGTGCCACAACCTCTTCCCCTTGATGGCACATCACCCCCCCCCTTCCCTCACCATAGAGGTCGCATTTCCAAATCACAGTTTCCTTTTTTAGCGGGGCCTCAGCGCAGCTGCCATTTTCATAAGATGCGCGCGGCTGCCCGGCCCAAAACGTCCCCTCTTACGCAACTTCCTGTTTCCGCCTGGGCGGATTGCGTCAGAGAAAGCTTCGGCCTGGGCTGCTGCGCGCCTCTTCTGAACACGGCAGCTGCGCTGAGGCCCCGCTGAAAAAGAAAACTGATTTGGAAAGGCGACCGCGAAGGTAAAGGGAAGGGGGGAGATGCGGCAACAAGGGGAACAGATGCCCGGACCGCTTGTTTGCTACCCCCTAACGCCGGCCATGTTACCAGTCCAAGAATTTGCTCCACAAATTCCCTTGTCTCTAGTGAATATTGAATTTCTCAGATGCTGTATTCTTGCTCAATGAATAGAAGTTTATTATTATCACAAACTTTCCCACAAACCTTGAAAACCTATAACTGGTAATTGAAACACATTTGTAAGAGAAGCCATGCAAACCTTTCAGTTTCCAAATGCTGAAGTTGCAGAACTTGGAACAGATTGAAAGTTCATCCCTTGTTGATTGCCAGACAGTTTGTCTAATTTATTTTTTGTTTCTGTTTTATTTTTAATGGCCGTTTTATTTTGGCAAGGCCAGAGAAACAGAAAGGTCACACAAAACAGCATAAATGTAATGCTGAAACCAATTGAGGGCAAGCGGCCAACCATTTGAAAAACAAAGCCTATTCATTCCTTGAACTGATGGCAAGGAAGCCATATTGGAAAAACAATTGTGTTTGTTGTTTGTATCTAAACAGGATCGGGGGCTACACAAAGGACTAGTCTGAGGGAAAAATGTTGTTATGTACAATTGTTTTTAAAAGACTGCATCTGATGTGTCAGAAAGAAAATTTCATAAGGGCCAAGTGAATTTTCCATAGGACTTCATAGTAAATGATGACAGACAAAAAGCAAAATGACCCATCCAGTTTAGATAAGTTCTCTTTTGATAGCAGTACATATAAAATATCCAAATGCAACCCAATACCAGTGGCGTACCAAGGGGGGGGGGGGGGGGGGGGGGGGGGGAGGTCCGCCCCGGGTGCCAGCCCCGGGTGCCAGCCCTGAGGGAGTGCTCCCAGCTTTGCCGTTTAGTCCCCCCACCCCCGAAGGACCGCTCGCCCCACTGACCTTCCTGCACCACCTATGAAGCAGCCCGCAGCAGGATCGCGACGTCAGCGATCCCTGCGCTGTTTGGGCGCTGCTTCCTGCGCCGCGGTCCCACCCCTCCTCTGACACCAGAGGAGGGGCGGAACCGCGGCGCAGGAAGCAGCGCCTAAGCAGCGCAGGGATCGCTGACGTCGCGATTCTGCTGCAGCTGCTTCATAGGTGGTGCGGGGAGCCCAGGGGGGCGTGCGGTCCTTCGGGGTGGGTCGGGGCATCAGGCCTTTAGGGTGGGGCGGGCAGGCAGGCAGGCTTTCAAGGGGGAGGGGGGTGACAGGCAGGCAGGCCTTCAAGGGGGGACAAGCCTTCAAGGGGGGGACAGGCAGGCCTTCAAAGGGGGAGGCAGGCCTTCGGGGGGGAGGTGCAGGCCTTTAAGGGGGAGGGCAGGCAGGCCTTCAAGGGGGGGGACAGGCCTTCGGGGGGGGGTGCAGGCCTTCGGGGGGGGGGGCAGACCTTCAAGGGTGGGACAGGCCTTCAAGGGGGTGGGACAGGCCTTCAAGGGGGGACAGGCCTTCGGGGGGGTGCAGACCTTCGGGGGGGTGCAGACCTTCAAGGGGGTGCAGGCCTTCAAAGGGGGGGGGGGACAGGCCTTCAAGGGGGAGACAGGCAGGCAGGTCTACAAGGGGGTGGGGCAGGCCTACAAGGGGGGTTCAGGCCTTCAAGGGGGGACAGGCAGACCTTTAAGGGGGGACAGGCCTTTGGGGGGGGACCCTGGTTTAGAAGTACACGGAGGGAAGGGGGTGTTCAAAGAGACGTGCATATGCCAAACTTTGGGGGGGGGAAGAAATAATGGGTCTGAAAATAGAGGAGAGGGAGAGAGATGATGATGGACCATGGGATTTACGGAGGGAAGGAACAGAAAGGGAGAGAAATTGGACACAAGGGATGGTGTGGATAGAGGAGGGATAGAGATACTGGATAGGAGGGTAATTGGGAAAAGAAAGGGAGAGATGGTGGACTCTTGGGTGGTGGGGAAGGAGGGAGAGATGCCGGATGAAAGGGTAGTTAAGAAAAGGTGGATCTGTGGAGGGAGATGAAAAAAAGGAAAGATACCAGACTTCCTGGGGAGGGAAGGGAAATGGAAAAGGAGGACAAAGTTGGCAGATGGATGGTTAGCATGCAGAAAGAAGAAAGAAGAGACCCTGGCAAGCAAGTTATCAGAAGAAAACCAGAGCCTTGGACCAACAAGATTTGAAATATAACCAGACAACAAAAGGTAGAAAAATTAATTTTATTTTCTGTTTTGTGATTACAATATGTCAGATTTGAAATGTGTATCCTGCCAGAGCTGGTGTTGGACTGCAAACGTGAGCTAGGATTTAACAGAGAGAGGAAAAGTCCTTTTTGTTTCTTTATTTTATTTACACCACAGCACCAGTGTGGTTAGGAGAAGCCAAAGGGGGTGAAAAAGCTATAAAACCCACCAGGAGTTTTGAAAAAAATCACCCAACTGGGCAGGAAAATCGAATTGAAAAACCAATTCAATAGGCTGAATCGAATCGAAATTTTTTTTTCCTGAATCTGGCAGCATTAGTTTGTGCTACTGTCTTAGACTTTAGGACCTGGGATTGGAGAGAGATGGCATCCTCAGTACTTTATAATGCAAGTGAAACGAGGATTTGGTCAGACTTTTGAAGGGTCTGCAGAAAAAAAATATTGTATAGGCCAGGGACATGAGACAGCAGGAAATGGGAACTTTTCTTCCTTCTATTTTTGTGAATGGAAAGGCTGAGGATGTCAGAGAGTTCAGTTAAAATATGTGCTTTATAAGAAAATATAATAATGTGTTTTATAAAGTTTATAGCATAGCTGGCCTACCCAGTGAGGTGTTCCTAGTGGTGGTGGTGGCAGCATGTCAATGTGTTGAGAGGAAGAGGTGGTCTGGGAAATTCTGCTGAACAAACTCTGGGCCCATTTCCACCCCCCAGTTAGTCCACTCCACTCAACTGGTTCACACACTGAGTGGGTCTTTGGGTGTTGTTTTGGGATCTCTTCCAGTTGTTTATCAGTCCACTTCTGGTCCAAGGAAGGAAACTTTGTTATCCTTAGCATTGACCTACAGAATATGTTTGTAACAGCGCTGCTTGTGTGGCATTAGGCTATGTAGTGATCGAAAGAAAAAAACAGACATTTGCACATTTTTGCACTATATGGTGGGTGTATGAGGAGATTCACATTTCCTGCACAGCTAAGTCCATGTGAAGTTACCTTGTGCTGTATTTGACATCTAGCAAGGTCTCTGTTTGAAAGGAAAGATCTAAACTTAAAAATGAAGTGGCCAGAAGTTATGGTAAAAGCAGATAGTGTAGCTGGTTTTAAGAAAGATTTGGACAAATTCCTGGAGGAAAAGTCCATAATCTGTTATTAAGACATGGGGGAAGTATCTGCTTGCACTGGATCGGTAGCATGGAATGTTGCTACTCTTTGGGTTTTGACCAGGTATTAGTGTCCTGGATTGGCTACCATGAGAATGGGCTACTGGGCATGATGGACCATTGGTCTGACCCAGTTAGGCTATTCTTATGTTATGTTCTCATCTGTAGGGGCCTTTGTTTTCACTTCTTATTTTAATGTATTTTTTTTCTGGGAACTTATCAGTGTTTTTTATAATGGGAACAAAAATGGAAGAGAATTAATGTGTGTGGGATGAGGGGGTAACTAATTTCTTCAGCTAAATAATTCAATCCACCTCAAACAGACATAGGAGAACTCACGCACCTTTCACACACCCTCCAACCAAAAACGTCAAAAGAAAAAAACTGTTCGACAACCTCCTAGCCATTCAAGCTGCAACACTCAACCCCCAACTCTACAACCAATTGACATCGACCACAGACTGCAAAACCTTCAAAAAGAAATAAAAATCCTTCTATTCAAAAAACACATAAAACCGAACTAACACAATCAGAACTGTCCCAAGCATCACCTGCAACTACTCCATATGTACTTCTGATGTCATGACAATCCAGACATAATTTATGTTATGTTATGTTTGGAATATAAGAACATTTTCACTGCCTGTTTCTATTCTGACCATTTATTCCGTTTCATGGTCATTACAAAAAATATTTTTTTACATGGGGGTGTCAAAAAATGATGGGCCCCGGGTGCCACATACCCTAGGTACGCCACTGCCCAATACCAACCCCCTATTTGCCCTTGTCTTCTTTCGGACCACTCAATCCTCTTCTCATATCTGGTAAAGTAAATTGAGGGCATGTCACCTGGCCTCTGTACTTTTTGAAAGCGTAAACAATTAATCCACACTTACCAGTCGCACTACACTCAGGATTTCATAGACCTCTATCTTATTTCCCCTTAGGCAGCCAAATCAGAGAAAATATTTTTTTCATTCACTCAATGCACAGTTAAGCCCTGGAATTTGTTCTTGAAAGATTCTCAATATGATGTCTAAATCCAATTTTGGCCGTTTGGGGAAAAACATCAAAAAATCCAGTAGAGAAAATGACCATTTTCACATCAGAAACACAATCTATCTCCCCCCCACCCAAAAAAATGGCCATTTCCTAGACATGGTTTGTCCTCAGTATATCTATCTTTTTGAACCATTAAAAAAACCCAAACAAAATACATCCAAATGAATAACGTACAAAAAACAACCATTGGGACATTCTTAACATACTGACCATACATACATCCCAGGAGAGCAGTGGGGCACCCTAGGGGTCACTGCAGTGAACTTCACATTAAAGGTCCCAGGTAAATATCTCACTGTGGGCTAGATTCACAAAGCCCACTGATCAAGTTCCAACCACTTAGCGACCCCTTTGTGACCCGATTTCCCTCCAACCTGATTCACTAACTTCTGTCCCGATCATCCTCCCATCCGTGCATGCAAATGAGGGGGAACGGCATTTAAATGTAGGCAGGCAACGATTCATTAAAAAAAAAAAAAGCAAGCAACACCGACTAGGCTGGCCGATCAGCAAACAAGTGACTGCTGGGGACCAGTCATTCAGTGGTTTCTGACTGCATATCCTGCTCTCTGCCCTGAATCTCCTGCTCTCTGCCCCAAGTCAAGCCGCGATTCTCTTGCCGCCCTGCTCTGCCCTGAATCTCCTACTCTCTGCCCCAAAGCCACGATTCTCATGCCGCCCTGCTCTGTCCCGAATCTCCTGCTCTCTGCCCCGAAGCCACGATTCTCCTGCCACCCTGCTCTGCCCTGAATCTCCTGCCCGATACTCTCCGACTCTCCTGCCCTTCCCTACTGTACAAGCCCGTTGTTTTAACCCGCGGGTTTAAAGCGGGTTAAAACTACAGGCTTGCGAAAAAATAAAAAAATGTAAATTTAGCTCTGCTGGGCACAGAGGGCCAGCGCATGCGCAGACCATCTAAGTTATATATTGGTGAACGACAATTAAAGGATTGGGATTTTTTTTTTTTTTTCAGAAATGCCAGCGTTTGGCGTCTGTAAAGAACCCCGATGATGCAAATAATCTTTTGATAATTATTATGGAAATAAATAAAATTAATACATTTTTTAAAATACCTTTTGCATCATGTGCCATTATTCTGTACACTTTACACACCTAAGAGCAAGCCTGGCTGCTCAGTCCGCAACTGCGTTCAGCTCTCACCTCATCCAACACACTGCCATCTTACATCACGAGAGTTCACGAGATTACATACACATGCACAAGCTGCACTGCCTCCAATGGTTACCTTACATTCTGGAACGTTGCCTGCCTCACTGCTGTAACCTCATGCAAGTGCTTTCCTGCGTCTGTATGCGATTGTCCTTTCCACTCCACCTCACAATCACACACAGATGCAGGAAAGCACTTGTGTGAAGTTATAGCAGTGAGGCGGGCAACGTTCCAGAACAATGGTAACATACCGAGGGCCTCAAAATAGTACCTTTCGGGCCGCATGCGGCCCATGGGCCACAAGTTTGAGATCACTGACATAGGATGAAGTTGAGAGTAATCTGAGGAAATACTTTTTTACGGAAAGGGTGGTAGATGCATGGAACAGTCTCCCGGAAGAGGTGATGGAAACAGAGACTGTGTCTGACTTTAAAAGGGCCTGGGCAGTGGCGTACCTAGCATATGTGACACCCGGGGCCCATCATTTTTTGACACCCCCCATCTATATCAAAAACATGATTTTTAGTAACAATCCACATATCGCACAACAAGAGTGTACCTAGGAAAAGGCAGCATCTTAAACATTGCAGTGAGCACTAGAACACCAACATTGTAAAACTAAACAAGCCAGATCCCGCCCAGTCAATGCCAACTGAAAACTATGTCCTTTTCATACACACAGAACAGAGATACACCTTCGCCCAATATGGAATAATCACAAACTAAAAATAGAAATATGTAGACAAAAGTTAAACTGAACTGCCAAGAAACCAGACTCTGCATACAATGCAACACCATACCACCACAAAAACAGTGACACATGTCCCCTAATACTGTGCAAAATATAAAGACAGTAGATGTAAATTTGAAAAAACTGATACATAACAATCACCACTTTAAAAATTAACAAATAAAAATAAAACAAATAATGAGAAATAAGAAAATACCATTTTATTGGACTAATCCATTTTTCAATTAGCTTTCAGAGGCCAAATCTTTCTTCAGAACAGTACAGTATACTGCTGTTATGATATCCTGTCCTGAGGAAAGTGGTTTAGTCCCAAAAATTGCCTTATTTCCATTTCCTATTTATAAACTTTTATCAATACAGTTACAATACTACTTGATTTGAAGTAAAGCAACAAAAAATCTTTCTACCTTTTTGTCGTTTCTGCTTTAATCATCTTCTCTTTGCTCTCTTCTTTCTATACAGTGTTTGTCCTCTCTCCCTTCCATGCAACATTTGCCCTCTCTTTGTCCCTTCCACCAAGCTTCTGCCCTCTCTCTCTCTCTACCCCTTCCATCTACTTCCCACACTCTCTGCCCCTTCCATCTACTGTCCACCCTCTCTCTCTCTCTTCCATATGGCATCTTCCCTCTTTCTATGTCCCTTCAATAAACTGTATATCCGGGGTTCCTTCTCTCCTTTGCACATGATTCATTTCAGCTTCACCCCCTCTCCATTTTTCTTTCTCCACCCCTCCCCTATTCTTTGGAATCTCTCTCTTTCTCTTCTCCTTTCCTTCCTTCCTTCCCACTCCACACCATGGTGTGGAATCTCTATCTCCTTCCCTTCCCTCATGCCATGGCATCTCTTTCTCCCCCTCCATGGTCTGGTATCTCCTTTCCTTTTTTCCTTTCCCTCCCTCCCATGGACTTGGCATCTCTGGTTCCTTTCCCTTGTCTTCCTTCTCCCTCCTTCCCTCTCTCTGCCCAATTGGGTGCTGCAGCAGCAGCATTTCTCTCCCCCCTTCCCTGTGCAGCAGCAGCATTTCTCCCCCCCTTGCCTGTGCAGCATTTCTTCCCCTTGCCTGTGCAGCATTTCTCCCCCCTTCCCTGTGCAGCAGCAGCAGCATGTCTCCCCCCTTGCCTTTGCAGCATTTCTACCCTCCCCCTTCCCTGTGCAGTATTTTTACCCTCCCCCTTCCCTGTGCAGCAGCAGCAGCATGTCTCCCCCTTGCCTTGGCAGCATTTCTCCCCCCCTTGCCTATGCAGTATTTCTACCCTCCCCTTTCCCTGTGCAGCATTTCTACCCTCCCCCCTTCCCTGCCCAGCATTTCTACCCTCCCCCCCTTCCCTGCACAGCATGTCTGGCTGGTTCCCCTGCTGAAAGCCGTGGGCGTCTACACCTCACCGATCCGTGGCTGCGTCGGAAACCTTCTCAAGAACGCTTCCGACGCAGCCGTGGATCGCACGAGGAGCCTGCGGCTTTCAGCAGGGGAGCCAGCCAGAAGCTGAGCAACACCGGTGAGCACCTGCGGACAACCCTGTTTACTGCCACTGCTGCTGGTTAAGGAAAGGAATAGGGAGGGTGGCCAGCTGTGCACCCGGAGCGGACCGCCCCCCCCCCCCCGCTCTCCCCTTGGTACGCCACTTGGCCTGGGATAGGAACGTGGGATCTCTCAGAGATAAAAAAAGAGATAATAGTTACTGTGGATGGGCAGACTAGATGGGCCATTTGGCCTTTATCTGCCGTCATGTTTCTCTTTTTCTATATGCGCGCAGCACACGTTGGTCACGAAAGCTGTTCGTGTTGCAAAAACAGAAGCCCAACATTTCTAAGGATGAATTTTGGCTGCTGTGGAAATACAGCATCGCTTGTCATCTTGCTTCAGACTTTTTTACTGTATTTAAACTTATTGTATAGTATTGTATTTAGACTTACTGTATTGTATTATATGTGGACTTATTGTATTGTATTAGCATTGTACTGTACTAAGACCTTTGTTATTCGCTGAATGTCCAGCCTTCTTACATTGTAAACCGCCTAGAAGTCGCCTGACTATGGCAGTATAGAAAAATAAAGTTATTATTATTATTATTATTATTATATTTTTCAATCAGTCAGCATAAAACCAGGGGAGAAGCAACATCGGATTTTAACAAGCGTGCATAAAACATGCATTTCTCTCCCCAAAACTACTATAATTCAGGTAAATCTTGTAATTTGTCTGTAATGTAAAATTTTATCATGAACCACAGCCAGAAACAAATAAAACACAGGTATCATGCATGCGCTCAAGAAGAGTATTTTTACCACTCCCCTACAGTATATAATTTATATGAATCATGTAATTTTTATTTTTTTTCATTAGCCACTGTCAAAACACATGCCGTAAGATGCACTTTTAAAAATATATATATTTTAAATTTTTTATTAAAGTTTTAGAAAATTACATAACTTCGCAAAAATAAAGGAATAGCAGTACAATATAAAATACACAAGGAAGTAACAAAACTGTCCAAACCAGTGGTTCCCAATCCTGTCCAGGCCAATCGGGTTTTCAGGATAGCCCTAATGAATATGCATAAAGCAGATTTGCTTGCCTGTCACTTCGATTATATGCAAATCTCTCTCATGCATATTCATTACGGCTATTCTGAAAACCCGATTGGCCTGGTGGTCTTCCAGGACAGGGTTGGGAACCACTGGTCTAAACCAGTGTTCTTCAACCTTTTTACACCTGTGGACCGGTAGAAAAAAAAGAATTATTTTGTGGACCGGCAAACTATTAGGACTAAAATTTAAAAACCCCGTTTCCGCCCCATCTCTGCGAGCTCGGTCCCCACAAATCATCTGATCCCATCCACACAAGCCTCAGTTATGATTTTATATTGAATGTATTTTATTAAAGTATAAAAAGAAACAATATTCTGTACAATTGTCATTTTATAAATACAAATAATTCAGAGCAAAGATCAACAAAACCCCTGTCTCCCCTCCCCTTCACATATATCCCCTCTACTATCAAGAAACCTGAACAAGCCAAATTATTACAGAATGCTACACAGAAATATCATGCTAACAGAATACCGCAGTCAGCAGAAATAGGGTTAGGGGAGTGCAACTAGGGCAATTGCCCCCCTGGTCAGAGAGCCCTAAGCCACTGCCCAGACTTTGCAGGCCCAAGTTATGTCTAACACCAGCTCTAGCAGGATATATATTTCAAATCTGATATATTCTAATCACAAAATAGAAATAAAATTATTTTTTTCTACCTTTTGTCATCTATGGTTTCTGCTTTCAATCTTTTCACTCTCTTCCTTCCAGCGTCTGCCCCTTCCATCCACTGTCTGTCCTCTCCCCTTTCCATATGGTATCTGTCTTCTTTCTATGCCCTTCTCCCCTTTCCATCCAGCTTGTACCCCTCTCTCCTTTTTACATGATTCATTCCAGCTTCATTGCTCTCTTCATTTTTATCTCTCCTACACCAGATCTATCATCATTGTCCTTCTCTGCTTATTTTTCTGCTGACCCCTTCCTATCATCAATCTCTCTACTTTCTCATGCCTGTGTCTCCCCTTCCCCTCCTCTAATCTCTCTGCCAGCTGTTTCCTTCCTTTTTTCCTTCTCCCTTCCCTCCTCCTCCTGTCCAGCAGTAACTCTCTTCCCTTCCTTCCCTCCCAGCAGCATCTCTCCTTCTCCCTCTCCAGTAGCAGCTGTCCCTTTTTTCCTTTGCCCAGCAGCTTCCCAGACTCCTTTCCCTCCTCCCCTCCCAGCAGCATCTCTCCTTCTCCTTCCCTCCAGGTCCAGTAGCAGCTGTCCCTTTTTTCCCTTGCCCAGCAGCTTCCCAGATTCATTTCCCTCCTCCCCTCCCAGCAGAATCACTCCTTCTCCCTCTCCAGTAGCAGCTGTCCCTTTTTTTTCCTTGCCTAGCAGCTTCCCAGATTCCTTTCCCTCCTCCCCTCCCAGAAGCATCTCTCTTTCTCTCTCTCCAGTAGCAGCTGTCCCTTTTTTTCCTTGCCCAGCAGCTTCCCAGATTCCTTTCCCTCCTCCCCTCCCAGAAGCATCTCTCCTTCTCCTTCTCCCTCTCCAGTAGCAGCTGTCCCTTTTTTTCCCTTGCCCAGCAGCTTCTGATAGTGGCTTTCTCCCCTCCCAGCAGCTCTTCTTACTTCCCAGCGCAGCGATTCAGGAAGGCAGCCTCAGGTCCTTTGTTGGGTCGCGCCGCCTCTGAGGAAAGAGGAAGTTGCATCATTAGAGGCAGCCGCGACTCAGCAAAAGCCCCGAGGCTGCCTTCGTGAATCGCTGAGCTGGGAAGTAAAGGAGAGCTGCAGAGAGGGGAGAAAGCCACTGTCGGAGGCTCCCCAAGATCTCTCCGGCCCAGCGCAGACTTCAGATGTTGATCTTGCTGGCCCTGTGCGGACCGGCAGGAAGTTGAAGTAAGTCAATCTTGCCGGCCCTGCGCAGACCGGCAAAAAGTTCCTGCAGACCGACACCAGTCCGCGGACCGGCGGTTGAAGAACTGTGGTCTAAACAATGCAAATCAAAAAGCTTTCCTCTGAGCACCGCCGGTGCCCTGATATCCAAGTCACAACAGCCCACAACAGCCTACCCCAAAACCTCACATAACATTACCGCTCCTATGAGTAGCTCCCTGTTGTTTCTTCAGGAAGCCACCCTATCTTTTCAACCCTCCCCTCCCCCCCCAGGTAAACTTAATTCAGCAAATTCACAAGATGCACTTTTAATAGTGCTGGCACTGTACTGGCACCCCTGGACCAGTGCCTGATTTTTGTTGCCAAAAGCCGACGCTGCTGTTAGAGAATGGCTCGGCAATTTTTAATAATCCACCAGAGTTGTTGAAGAGCTAATTTGCATGGCAGTGTCGGAGACTGCTAGAAAACTCGCTAAAGACTGCAATAATCCATTTTGATAATCTGCCGCTAAAATGCATGCAGGCTAAATCGTTGGAAACCAGTTTAGTGACCGCATTAAAGATTTGAGTCTGGCCCTTAGTCGGTATGCTTGGTAAGGCTCTTCACTGGACAGAGGTTCTTGGTAAAGATCTTTATACTGCTTTAATCTCTCTGGGCCCTTCCTCCAGAGAGAAGCTGCTCTGTAAACCTCTAATTACATTACGGATTTCTATTCCGCCTATACCTTGCAGGTCAAGGCGGATTACAAAAGATTTGACTGGACATTTTCCAGTGAAGATACACTTTTTTTTTTTTTAATAACAGAGGAGATATAGCTGGAAAGATTCCGAGGGGATTTACAAGTTGGATAGCAAATTGACAGTGCAGAACTGTGTGATATAAACAAATAGATTACATTTGGAGTAGGTAAGATTACAATACATTTCAGGGATCTGTTTACTTGGTAGGTGATTTGGGGAGGATTTTATAGGGGAGAATTATCTGGAGGTAGGTGAAGAGGGGTTAAGATATTTGGATGAATTTTTTGAAAAGCAGGGTTTTGATTTCTTTTCGGAATGTTTTGAGGTTGCCCGTTGTCATCAGTAGGTTAGAGATGGAATGGTTGAGTTTTGCTGCTTGTGTTGCCAGAAGGTTGTCAAACATTTTATTGCGCTGTGTGCCTTTGAGTGGGGGGAAGGCAAAAGGGTTTGGGGTTCTTCTGTGTCTTGAGGTGAAGATCTGGTTTAAGCGGTTGTTTAGGTAGGAGGGGGAAGAGCCATTTAACGCTTTGAATAATAGGCAGTAGAATTTGAATTGAATTCGTGCTTGTATGGGTAGCCAGTGAGAGTCTAAGAAGGCAGTTGTAATGTGGTCATATTTTCTCAGGGAGTAGATCAGTCTGAGTGCGGTGTTTTGTATGGTCTGAAGTTGTTTTATTATCATGGCAGGACAAGGTAGATAGAGGGAGTTGCAATAGTCCAGTAAACCTAAGACTAGGGATTGGGTAATTAGTCTGAATTGTGCTGGATTGAAAAATTTTCTGACTTTACGTAGATTTCTCATAGTTAGAAAAGCTTTCTGGGTTGTCTTGTTGATTTGGGATTGCATTGTGCAGCATCTGTCTATCATTACTCCTAGGAGTTTGAGTTCGGGTTGTATTGGGTATTTGGTATTTTTGATTTTCAGTTCTGTGATGGTAGGAGTTTTGGCCTTTTCGAGCAAAAGGTATTTTGTTTTTTCTGAGTTTAGTTTCAGTTTGTGGTCCATCATCCATTTTTCCACTGTATCTAGGGTTGTTTATAGCTTTGCTGTGGTGGTGGTCTCTGATGGGTCGAAGGGGAGGAGTATGGTGATATCGTCTGTGTAGCTGAAGGATGTGACATTTAGGTTGTCTGAAGTGGCTCCTAGGGAGGAAATAAAGAGGTTGAAGAGCGTAGGTGAGAGAGGTGATCCTTGTGGAACTCCGCAGGGATTGAACCATGGTTCTGATTTGATATCATTGGACTTTACCCTATAGGTTCTTGATTTGAGGAATCCTTGAAACCAATTGTGGACCTTGCCTGAGATCCCTATGGCGTCAAGTATCTGTAGTAATTAGGAGTGGTCAACTAGGTCAAATGCTGCGGAGAGGTCAAGTTGAATTAACATCATCTTTTTTCCTTTACTGATGTGTTGCCGGGCTGTATCTAGTAGTGAGACAAGTAATGTTTCTGTGCTGTGGTTGGTTCGAAATCCTGATTGTGAGGGGTGAAGAAGGTTGTGTTTTTCCAGGTAGTTGGTGAGGTATTGTGCAACTAGGCCTTCTATTATTTTAACGTATATCGGTATTGAAGCGATAGGTCTGTAGTTGGAGGGGCTATCTATTGGGCCTTTGTGATCTTTCATGATTGGGGTGATTAAGATCTCTCCTAGGTCCTGAGGGAACTGGCCTTCTGTCAATGTGGTTTGAATCCATAGCATAAAGTTGGCTTTGAAAGTGGTGGAAGCGTTTGATAACAGGTAGGTGGGGCAATTATTTAGGTCGCTGGAAGCATGGCTGTATTTATTGTAGAGTCGGTTCATATCCGACCAAAGTAGGTTTGGGAAGTTGGACCAGCTTCTGTCTGCTACGATGGCTTCACCTGTTGAGGGGTTTGTTGTTATCTTTTCGAGATGGGTGTGTGTGTTGATGAATGCGGTTCTGATATTGGTGATCTTGTTTTTGAAATGGTCTGCTAGTTGGATGGCTGTCGGTGGGTAGGTTCCTTGAGTAGTTAGGTAAGGTTTGGTGTCAGTGAGGTTCTTTACTAGATTGAATAGCTTTTTTGTGTCTGGGGTTTTTGTGCCTATCAATTTGGAGTAGTAGGCTTTCCGTTTTTCCTTGAGTTTGGTCTTGTATTGGTTAATTTGATTTCTCCATGCTGTTTTGGTGTGTTCTAAGCTCTTATTTTTTTTCCATTCTCTTTCTAGTTGTCTGCAGAGCTTTTTTGATTGGTGAAGTTCGGAGTCGAACCATTTATCTGATGGTCTGCAGATTTTGAATTTTGATTTTTCTGGGGCTAGCTCATTCAGGATGGTTTCGCTTATGGCTCGCCATTGGGGTATGAATTCGTTGGGAGCTATATTGGTGATAACGGGGTCTGCTTTGTCCCAGAATGTGGAGGGTTCGATTTTTTGGCGTGCTTTGAAGGAAGTTTTGGGTGGAGATAGCTTGTTATTGCGTTGAGGCCAGTTAATGTTAAAGGTGTATTTATAGTGATCTGACCAGAGGGAGGGGTGCCAGGCCCCATTTGAGATATGGATTTCGGGTTTGTGAGGGTGTTGGGTCATGTAAGCAGCGACATCTAGTTGGTGGCCTTTTTCGTGTGTGGGTTGGGGGTTGAGGATCTGGTAGTTCAGTGCTTTGAGGTATGAGAGTAAATTTATTACTTGTTTAGAGGTGTGATCTTCTAGATGGAGGTTTATGTCTCCTAGGAGTAGGTTATGAGGTGATGTTAGGGAGTTCTGGTAAATAAATTCTTCGAGAGCTTGTTTGTTATCATTCCATTTTCATTGTGTTGAGTAACAAAGGATGCTTGTTAGTGTTCCTATGAGAAGAGTCGTCGGATAGTTGACAAGCTAGGAGGTCTAGGTGGGGGGTGGAATGTTTGTCTAGGGTCTTTATATTGATGTTGTTTTTGAGTATGATGGCTAGACCTCCACCACGTTTTTTTTCTCTGCAGACCAGTTCTATTTTGTAACCCATTGGGCAGAATTCTGTGATGGTGGGATCGGAGTCCGAGGTTAGCCAGGTTTCGGATAGGAATAAGCAGCTTGGCTGTTTTTTAACTATCCAGTCCTTAATAAGGTCTGCTTTTGTGCTTATTGATCTGATGTTCATATATGCACAGGATAATGTGTGTTGAATGTTTGAGGAGAGGGTGTGCAGTTTGGCTGGAGGAGATTTTTTTTGGTTTGGGGATGATAGTTGTGGTCTGATGTTCTTGGTTTTGGGGGTGGTCTTTTTCCCCAGCTGGTAGGTATGCTGATATGGTTGAATGAGGAGCAATCTATCAAGTTTCTGGGAGAGTATAGTTTTCTGGTAGGTAGAGGGAACCTGTAGGATTCTGATAAGGTTGGGATAGAGGACGTATGATACCCTTCTGTTTTTCTGTTGGTTAGGAGTAGGAAAAGCAGAAGGTGGACGAGTACGCTTGTAGGAAAACCTGGAGACATAGTGATTTTTGTGTGGAGAGCGGGAGATTCTGCAGTTTGGTACTTGGTGTGAGGAGCGAGAGTCTGGGAGGTGTAGGGAGGTTGCTATATAGGAATAAGTAGAACTAACAATGAAATATAAGAGTTTCTGCTATAGCAGTTTGTCTGTGCTTGTCCGGTTATTTTGGAGTCCAACAGTAGTATTATCAACCTTATCAAGCAATTTTGGACTCAGACAGTGTTATCAATGCTATACAAGAATCAGCAGAACTATCAATGGAATATAACAGTCTCAGCTATATCAGTTTGTCTATGCTTGTCAGGTTATTTTGGAGATAAACAGTACTATCAACTTATCAGGCTATTTGGAAGACAGAAATGCTATACAGGAATATGCAGAAACTATCAAAGTTATATCAGGCTATTTTGGAAGACAGGCAATGCTATATAGGAAAATGCAGAAACTATCAGAGTTACACAGGAGTGTCAGCATTGATGGGTGCAGTATATTGATGTCGGTTTTAGTGGATTGATATACTTATCGGGACGTTTTGTCGCTTCAACAAGTGTCGCTTCACTAAGGCGCACGCGCCTTTGCTGTGCGCCTTAGCTGGCGCGCCAAACGGCTGCGCGCCGTTCCCTTGGTGTAGTTTTGTCGACCTGGGGGGGCGGAGCTGGCTCACACGCCCGGCTGGAGGGGGGGCGGTTTCAGTGTAGGCTCCGTGGAGGAGCCCAGCCCCGATCTTCAATTAGCTGCCGATTGCAGCTTGAAGTAGCCCGAGGAGCTCTGTGGAAGAGCCAGAAGCAAAAAAAACAACAAAAAAACTCTGTGAAGGAGTTGGAACAGAGTTTCTGAATGCTGCCGACTGCAGGTTCAGTTGTGGGAGCTGTTCCCTTGCTGTAGTTTCGCCGACCGGGGGGGCAGAGCTGGCTCACACGCCCGGCTGGAGGGGGGTAATCTGGGTAATCTGGTGTAGTCTAGTAGTATCTATCCCTTTTGTCTCCGGGCACCATCCTCCTTCATCCAGAGTCCCTCTAATGCTTTCATGAACTAAAATTAATCAGAGCTTGAACACTGGGAAATGTTTTCCTTTCAGATATAAAATATACTCAAAATAAAATATGTGAAAACATTTGATACATTATTTATCCTTTTTTAGGAAAAGGGGTAACTGCAAAGCTTGTGAGAGAATGCTTCCAAGAAGCTTTTTTATTTTCATATTTTGGCATCAAGAGAGCACACCACACTCCTGGTTTTGTGTCTGTGCCAGGGAACAGGCCCCACACTATTCTGATTAAGTTCTGAAGTATGAGCACAGGGAGCTGCTCTTGCTTTGCTGATAGTAATAATAAGTCATAGTGGATAGGGTGAGAATCTCTCGAGGTCAGGCTTTTTTTTGGAATGTTTTATGTTGGAAAGACTCATTATTTTATGGGGTAAGTTTGCAAACTTTTTTCACGTGTAAAACTCTGTTTTATGCAGGTAAAATGGTTTTTATAAAGTTACCCCATAGGTTAAACATATAAATGTTTGCACATACTTTTATGTAACTCACATATGTGTATGTTTTGGGGTGGAGACGGGGGCAGAGCACTGAAAGATTCAGGATTTATACATATACTCTACACACAAGAATTCACACTTTTAATGTCCATGGCTTCAATTTAGCCCGGATATCTGCCAGTTTACCTTTAGGGCTCCTTTTATCAAGCCACACTAGCGGTTTAACGCGTGTAATAGCATGTGTTAAACTGTCGGCCGCGCTAGCTGCTACCGCCTCCTCTTGAGCAGGCGGTAGTTTTTGGCTAGCGCAGGGGTTAGCGCGTGATGAAATGTCACGCGCGTTAATCCCGCTAGCGCAGCTTGATAAAAGGAGCCCTTAGTATTTTATAAAGACAGATGCCTATGGGGAAAAATGCATATGCATTATGTTATGTTATATACACTTATATCCCACCTAATCCCTATAACATTCAAAGCAGTTAGAAAACTGTCATTGGAATAGGAATAGAGAATAGTAGATGCATGGAATAGTCTCTCGGTAGAGGTGGTGGAGAGACAGCTGTGTCTAAATTCAAGAAAGTATGGGACAGACACGTGGGATCTCTTAGGGAGAGGAGGAGATAGAAAAAGTAGACAGGGACAGATTTTTCAAATTATGGGGGACCACAAGTACAAGGGGGCACTCAGAGAAATTGAAAGGGGAAAGGTTTAGAACAAACGCCAGGAAGTTCTTTTTCACCCAAAGGGTGGTGGAAACATGGATCGCGCTACCGGAGGATGTGATAAGCAGGAGCACGCTACAGGGCTTCAAAGAAGGCTTGGATAGGTACCTGGAGGACAAAGGGATTGAGGGGTACAGATAGGAGTAGAGGTAGGTTTTAGAGATAGGAGTAGAGGTAGGTTTTAGGGATAGGATTAGAGGTAAGTTATAAAATTAATCAAGGACCACTGTTCAGGCAAGTAGGCCTGATGGGCCGCCGCAGGAGCGGACCGCTGAGCAAGATGGACCTCTGGTCTGCCTCAGCGGAGGCAACTTCTTATGTTCTTATGTTCTTAAGTGGATTCTGCGGATGGAAAGACTGGATGGACCATTTGGCCTTTATCTGCTATTATGTTTCTATGTTAAATACTAGACAAAGAAGACATAAAAAGATTACAGAGTGGTGGCAAGATGGGTGACCCCTGTGGGACACCATATGGAGCACTCCAAAATTTGGAGAATGAGTTATCCTTTAATACCTGGATATTCTATTCTTCAAGAAACCTGTAAATCAACCAGCTAATCAACACCAAGATAATTTCTCTAACCAAAACCCATGTTATATGATGTTAAAGAGATTGGCATGGTTTCAGTGGAAGCATCTAAAACAAATGTAACAACAAATTGTGTTTCTGATAATTGAGAGCTAACTTAAAAAGTCATCCAATTTGGCTGTACGAGGGGATTCTGAAAAGTTCTTAGCCCAACCAAGAAGGGAATGATATGGAGCTATGAATATGAAACTTAGTTATTTCACATATTCACCCCTAAGTTAAACATACTTGGCACATATTACATTTCCCCTGTAAATGCTGCATTACTTATCAGAGTAATAGATATATCTTTTATGAACCCGATCAACTGCAGTTTTTTCTTGAAGGTAAAGTAACCACAAGAATTCCAGATACCTCCATGGAATCAGCCCAGCAGGCCATTAGTTAAATAACTCCAACTGCACTCTGTTATTTGAATTAATTTAGTTTATTTCTTGAAACCAACTACCCTTGGAAGTGATTGATTCCTTCTCCTCTCAGATTGTGGACTTTAATCATAGTTACTATGTGTTATTATTTTATAATTAATATTTGTTTTTCTTATTGGATTGTTATATTTCCTTCAAGTATTGATTGATATGTTAATTTGTAAAAGTATAAATAAATAAAAAAAACAAAAAAAAAACCATACTTGGCACATCATGTCTGAAGTTTCTGTAACACTTCCAAAAAAATACTCTGATGTCTGGTCACTGAAATACTGCTCCCCTGCTGCAATCACCTCTGAATCACTCAAAAATTGTAGCCTTTTCAAACTCTTTATAAGGTTTTGGAAACAGGTCAGATGAAGCAAGATCTGGGGAGTAAGGTGGATGATCTATGCAGTGAAACCCCAACTGCTTCAAAACATCCAATGTTTTACCAGCCATGTGAGCAGGTGCATTGTCTTGCAAACAGAGAACTCTTTTCCGCAGCTTCTTTCTCCTTTTTTCTTTCAATGTCTCCTGTAATTGGCACACCTGTTTGGCCCCTTGGGAGATAGTCAGTCATTACAATACCTTCCTGATCCCAAATGACTGTGGTCTTGACCTCTTCTGATAACTTTTGGATCTTGAATTTCCTTGACCTTGGAGTGCCACCACTGTATGGTCTCAATATCATAGTGGTCTAACCATGTTTCATCAACAGTAACGAGTCGTTCCAAAATGTTGTCACAAACTTGCTGAAAATGCTGCAAAATCAACCTGGAAATGTCTGCTCAATGTCGTTTCTCATCAACATTCAAATATTTAGGCATCTTGGCTGACAGCTTCTGCATACCTAGCTGCTCCTGAATTGTACACCCAATATGTTCCCTGGATATCTGTAGTGTCTCAGCAATTGTTTTAGCTGATATTTGATGATCTGCCAAAATTAGGCCATGACATGGTCAACAATTTCAAGAGCTAAAACCGTTTGAGGTTTCCCATACCTTGCTGCAACTTCAGTCTCAAAATCTCCACACTGAAAGTTTACACACCACTTCTTCACTGTGGAGTATGATGGGCATTTGTCAATCATACATTCATAGATTTCCTTTGGAGTTTTCTTCTGCAGGAATAGGAACTTCTTGATGGTCCAGAGTTCCAAATTTAAAAATTCCACACTTTTCATTGATATAGTTCAATCAGTGATCTGAAACAGTGTCATAGCATTACAATTCTGCAAATTGACATGTTGCAAAATAAAATAACATTCTTTTCAGCTACAGTGGCATAATAACACTCAGAATTTAGGAAGTTGGTTGGGCTAAGAACTTTTGATCACCTCCCATAGGCCTAAAGTTGGCAGTTTTTGTAAGATCTACCGTAATCCTTCTGCTTTAGGAATAGGAGTTAAGACAAAATCTCCTAATAAAGAAGGAAACCATCCTTTAGCTAACCTTAAGATTCATGAGATGAACAAGCCAATTAATAATATCCCCTGGAATATCTAAAAATAAATAAGAGGGACACATATCTAAAGGACAATAATTTGTAGCAAGACTACTACCCCTCCCTTGAGGCACAGTCTCATATCCCAGAATGTTTGGTGTTGTGATAGACTCCTTATTGTCCATCTAGACAACTTTGTTCTTCTAATATGAATTTAGTGGTAGTTTCTTCACTCCACAAATTGATTTCTGTTTTTGCTTAGGATTCAGCCTTTTCTTGTATGGTATCTAGATTGTGGAATTCACTTCAGATGACATTCGAGCAGAATCTTCTCTTTCCAAAATTTAAAGCTCTAGTGAAGACCTGGCTTTTTAGGCAGGTTTTTGTAGATTTTTTGAATACAATTTTGGATTAATTATTAAGTCTTTTTTCTTCTTCCTGTTTTATCCTTTTGGGTTTTGTAAGATTGTGTATTGGGTTGATTTTTTTCATTGTTGTGCTATTACATTCCCATTCTATTTTTGAAATTATGTGCATAAAATGTTGATTATTATTTGTTCAGTTATTGTATTTTTAAAAAGTATACTACCTTGATGGTATTTGAATGGTGGTATTTCACATTTTTCATAAATTAAAAAATAAATAAAAGTGGTCACCTCTAGTTTTCACTGTGGCTCTTGGTTGCACCTTCTGGTGTTTCCTGATGCAATTTGACATTCGTCCGTAAATCCCAAAGAACAGAAAGACTGGGGCAACCTATATTGGAAGAACATGAGCACCTTAAATAAAATAGTACTGTAATTCAGTTGGTGTGTCTACTAAAGCTTGGATGTGGGTCTGGCAGAATAGTTGGTTTGCCTGTATCTTTCTATGGAGTAGAGACCAGCAACAGAATTTTCTTTCTGCCTGTGATTGATCGTCCCTGGCAACTATGAGGATAAGTACTTGACTGTCTAGTTATTATTGAAGATATTGAGAAGAGTTGATTTATTTTTGTGGAGTTTTTTGAGAGACCAATGACTGTGTTAGCTCCATTGCAGGACTTGATATACTGAAAATAAGTAGCTTAATTCTTTCTCTGAGATCTCTTTTTTTTCCCACTTTTTAAAAAATTTTGGATTATAATGAGCTGTTTGCAACGTGTATGCAGTGGACTTTAGATCATAGTTGCCGTGAACTGCTATATTGTTATTTGTATTACAGTAACTTCCCACAAACATTTTTTTTTTTTTCATATTATATTTTATTGCATTTTCAACAGAATGTACAAACAGTCAGAATACAAGGTGTACATGGGAAAGAATGAGTACCAGTACACTTCACAACTTCACCTGTCGTCTGAAACCCCCCCCCCCACCCCCCCCACCCCCCTTCCCACAACCTGAACCAAACCATAAGAAAAACTCAAAATCCATTCCAGTGTATTCCCCACAATAAGCTCAGATGTTCAATAATTTGCTGCGAGCTCTATGTGTTAATGTGTCGCAAAAGTGGGTCCAGCGCGTGCAAAATAATCTGCCCTGCATAGAGTCCAATGAAGTAAAGCAAAGTCTCTCCATAGAGGCTTGATGAATCATCAATGTTCTCCATTGAGACAGGGTCGGAGGCGCTGCAGAGATCCAGTAGAGCAATATTGCCTTCTTCCCCAACAACACCGCTCTAGACAGGAAACTACGAAATCCCTTCGGTGCAGACAAAGGAATTTGATTCAATGTAAACAACATCACCGGAGTCCATGTAAATTTGTAATTCCATATGGCTTGAATATGAGCACAAAGCTGTTGCCAAAAGGTAAAAATCCTAGGACATGTCCAGAACTGATGTCCCAATGTAGATGGAGAGTGAGAACATTTCAGGCAGTTGTCAGACGTACACATTTTTGCACGAAACTGGTAGGAGGTAGATCTGTAGAGCCGATGTAGAAATTTGTAATCCATTTCAAACAGTGTCATGCTATGCGTCACCCGAGCCGCCCGAAGGGTGCCCCTACGTATCATACAGGAAGTCACCTCACAGGAAAGTTCCTGTGTCCATTTAAGAGCAATTGTATCATAAGGGGGCTCGCCCAATTGTTCCTGAAGGTGACGATGATGAAATCGTAATGGAATCTGTACTTGAGCCGTTAAACTCAACGCTTCCGAAAGGGACTCCATTCTGCGGTCGGTGATAGCCTCACGTGGCAACGAAGTCACATATGAGAATAGTTGAAGGTAAGAAAGCCAATCAGCGGATCGCCAACCATTATCACGCTGCAATTCCTCAAACGTCTTCAGGGCACCTGAAGAATGGACCAGTTGAAACACATATTGATTAGGTCGGGAGTTCCATACCGTGGAGGACACCGGGTCCAATCCCGCCGCAAAGGCACCATTGCCACGCAGAGGCAAGTAAGGAGTCACCTTGAAAGAAATATGTAGTTGCTGGCATAGTATTTTCCATAGGCGTCGTAGAGGCATTAAAAACAAGTCTCTTGCAGAATTAGATTTCCGTGGCAAATGAGATACATGAAGTAGATAACTAAAATGATATGGGGAACAAAGTAAGAGTTCCTGAGAGGTTGCCGAAAAATAGCTTGTACCCCTAAACCAGTCATTCAGGTGTCTCATCTGACACGCCCATGACAGCAGGCGAAGACTGCGGAGACCAAAACCACCACGGTCTCTTGGACGTGCCAATCCAGACAATGTAATTCGTGCTCTCTTCCCATTCCACAGAAAGCGTTGTAAACTTCTCCCAAGTTGTTTTTCATGCCGAGCAGTCAATAAAACAGGGATCATTTGAAATACATAGAGCCATTGAGGCACCAGAACCATATTATACAATGCTATTTTACCCGTTAAAGAGAGTGGATAAACCCTCCAGTTCTCAAGTTTTTGAACCGTGGTAGTAACCAGAGGGTTTATGTTAAGTGTATACAATTCTGCAGGATCAGGTGAGATAATAATGCCCAAATATGTAAGGTGATCCGACGCCCAAACAAGGGGAAATGTACCCTGCCATTGCATCCGCACCTCCAAGGTCAAAGGCAGTACCATAGATTTTGATTTGTTTAACATCATTCCCGAGTACATACTGAATTCGTCCAACAACTCTAGGGCCCTAGGGAGAGAAGTCTCAGGAGATCCCAATGTTAGTAGAAGGTCATCAGCATAAGCTAGGACTCGCAGATGAGAATCCCCTTCCGGTAGACCTATTAATATGTCATCCTGCATTATAGTACGCAGGAAGGGGTCTAAATACAATAAGAAAAGGAGTGGGGATAGCGGGCTACCCTGTCTCGTCCCACGTGCTATTGGGAATATTGGGGAACGTGTACCATTAACCAAAACACAAGCCGTGGGATCCTTATATAACAAATGAATCATATCTAAGAACCACCCGTCAAAGCCCATGTATGTTAACACATTAAAAAGGTACTCCCAATCAACCTGATCAAAGGCCTTGGCTGCATCCAATCCCACCAATATACCCGGAGCAGCAGAGTCTTTGGAACACTGTATTGCTGTGAGTAATCTGCGAACGTTAAGAACTGAGTGACGATGTTGTACGAAACCAACTTGTTCCGGAACTATCAGTCTAGACAACAATGGGGCCAGTCTATTAGCTAATATTTTGTCTAATATCTTGATATCCACATTGATTAAAGATATTGGTCTGTATGATTCAACATCCGTCTCGGGTTTGCCCGGCTTAGGTATTAAAGTTATAAAGGCTTGATTGGACCCCTGTGGGAAAGAGCCACCTTCCAGAGCAGTGTTATAGTATGCCTCCAGAGGCCCGCAAAGAGATGGAAAGAGAAGTTTATAGAACTCTGGGGAAAAACCATCAGGACCCGGTGACGTGCCCCCCTTAAGCTGGTTCACCGCTCTCTGTAACTCCTTACCCTGAATGGGACGATTCAGTTGTAAACGTTCTGGAGATGTCAATCTGGGCACCCCTGCATCCATCAAATAGTCCTCCACTGCTGGCCCCCCCCGACCCTCTCCAGAGGCGTAAAAATCTTTGTAGTGCTGGAAAAAGCTATCCACAATATCGGGTGTGGTAGTAAGTTCCCTACCCGAACTAAGTAGAATACGGGAAATGTGACGATTTGGACGACTGGGTTTGGTCAGAGTTGATAACAAACGCCCTGCTCTATTCCCGAATCTGTAAAATTTAAACCTGCAATAATGAAAATAATGTTGAGTGCGTTCATGTAATAAAGTATTTAAAGCATGCTGTGACGCCGCCAAAGCCTCCTGCGACCGCTGAGACGGATATGCTATATGAGCCCTCTTTAGACGTTTGTATTCACTCTCCAAATGTAAGATTCCCTGAGAGAGTCGTTTCCTGTGTGCACTAACGTAAGAAATAATATCCCCCCTAAGCACGGATTTAGCCGCCTCCCAAAATAATAACGGTTGTTCCTGATGTTGAGAATTGAAGGCCAGGTAGTCGTCCCATTTCTGTGTAAGATATTTCTGAAAATGTATATTTTTGAATAAATAGGACGGAAACCTCCAAGTTCCCCCAGGCACTGAGTCAACCCCAGTCAATATGTCAAGCCAAATAGGACAGTGGTCAGACACAGAAAGAGGACCCACCTCCGAAGCCTGTATTTTTGGTAGATAACCAGACGATGTCAATATGTAATCTATGCGAGAGAATGTGTGGTGTGCGCGAGATTGATGTGTATAATCCCGGTCTGTTGGGTGCAACGTACGCCAAGGATCAATAAGATCTAAAGTATCACATAAATAGGGTATACCCTTAGTAGGTCCCATGGATTGAGATGGACCCGGACCCGTTCTATCAACGCTAGGGTCTAGTACCTGATTAAAATCACCCAAAAGTATCAAAGGGTTATTAGGGTCCCGAATACCGAGCCCCGCCACTGTGGTAAAAAATGCGTGATCATATTGATTGGGAGCATAAATCATGAGCAAGTTAAATGTAGAACCTGACATGGTAACCTTACATAGTAGTATCCTCCCCACAGTATCCTGGTAAATTTGTTCTACTTTCCCCGGAAATCCCCTTCTAACTAACAGAACCACACCCGCCTTCCCAATAGAGGAGGAGGAATAACAAACCTGTCCCACCCAACTGCGCAGGAGCTTAGCGTGTTCAGCATCCGAAAGTCTGGTCTCCTGAAGACAGGCCAAATCAGCTTTGTGATGCCGGAGACGCTGCAGAATTTTACTGCGCTTTACAGGAGAGGTAATCCCACAAACATTCCAGGATATAATGCGAAAAGATTTAGAACTCACGTGAAAACAGTCAGATTATACATTGCACAATTCCTTCTACCCATTCCCCCCGGCTCCCAGCCACACCGGAGAGAATTAGTCTGTAAACTAGGTAGTAATGCCAAACAGAAGGATGTATTTGTAACACTCTTAGAGAATACACTGGAAGGAAAAACATAAAAGAATATAGATGATCCCAATTTCACCTCTGCAAATCCCCCAATCCCTCCGTCCCTACCTAACCCACCCCCCTCCCCTTTGTCTTCCCTTACCCCCCCCAATCCCCAACCATCTAGAAACTGCACTGACCTAAAACCCTCCAGGTTCCAGGAAAGCAGATCACATCTAAGAGGCTATCAGAACCCTGCCTTCTATAATCTTGGTAAAATAAGTGCACTTCATAACCGTCAACTCATAACATAAAGGAGAGACCCCCAATACCAGTTGTACAGCAACAGCTAGTCATGTTAGTCAAGTGGCTCCCGAAGGGAAGTCAGAACAGTTAATAAACTCTCCCGCCAAATCTGCGGAATCAAATACATGCCACTTTCCCTTATGAGATATTTTGAGGACTGCTGGATAAAGAAACATAAACCTCCGTTTTTGTTCCACAAGTTTAGAGCAGAGAGGATGGAAGATCTTACGCTTTTCGGTCAGTGCTGCAGAGTAATCCTGACCTATACGTACTGGTAAAGTTTCATATGTCAGAGGCTCTTTTTTGGAGCGAAATGCCCGCAGCAGCTCTACTTTATGTCTGTAATTGTGAAGTTTACCAATTACAACTCTGGGTCTCTGCTCTTTTCCTGGACGAGGCCCCACTCTGTGTACACGCTCAAAACGAGCTGGGCCCAGGGAGGACGGCATAGGAAGCTCGCTTGCCAGCCATGATTCCACCACCGACAAAAGCACCGCATCTGCTATGGTCTCCGGCAAACCTATGAAACGCAGGTTCCCCCGACGAGACCTGTTTTCCAAATCTTCAATTTTGTCATGGCACACTCGAAGCTGTGTGGTCAGGGTGGACACCGCAGCGTCCCTCGCCGTTGCCCCGTCCTCCACTGCTGAAACCCGCCCCTCCAGCTCTGTCACGCGCTTGGCACTGTCCTCCATTAAAGATTCCAGTTTTGTAAGCTTAGTGGATATTGATTCCATTTGTGGCCCCAAAGCTTGTAATATGACCTGCTGCAACTCCGCTATCATATCGGGCGTGAACGCCGCCACCGGAGCGTCCCCTCGAGGTGCGGCCGCCATTTTTTCTTCGCTGGGCCGCACCTTCTCCCGGTCTTTCTTCGTCGATTTTGAAGCCATTGGAGACGCCGAATGGGTGATAAACTTGTCCATACACGGAGCGCTCCGTCCGTTGTCAAGGGGGGTCAGATTCATTCGTGCCGACGGTCAAAATTTAGGCGGTATGAAGCGCAGGGCTCCGGAGCCGAACGGAAACACAGCCGTTCAGCTCACAGCATCACGTGACCTCCTTCCCACAAACATTTATATTTTGTGCTAAAGTAACCATAGTTACGTTTTTTCACATACCTTATTACTACATGGTGAATATAGGCTGGGTACTCTTTTTGGGTTGTATGCAGTAGATTCTCTTGTTCCTTGGCTTTTCCTCCCCACTACTACTAATCATCTCTATAACACTACTTAGATACATATGCAGAACTGTACACAGTAAATTCAATAGTAGGCTTAACTAATGATAGTACAAGGTCGAATGCAAGTTGTAAGTATAGGAGGTATTCTAAACCACCCTTGAATGCCTTGTATCAGGTATTAAATTATCATACATGATCATAACCCCTGGCTTTATGCACCCAATCGTCACCGGGTCGGTATTGGTATTGGTGTAAAACTAGTGAAGTCTTAAGGTGGATAACTTTAGTTAACTTATATTTTATATTTTAATGACTTAGAATAATAAATATTGATAAGAAGTATTCAATCAATACTTAGCTTAACCGGGATGGTGGTTGACAAGGGATATAAAAGCCAACATGTTTCACCCGTGGAGGGGGTTTCCTCAGGGCTACTATCCCTACAACAAAAGACTAGCTTTAGTAACAGGAACGTTAAGCATAATATTGAAACATACCCACTGGTAATACAACTATAGACTCGTACCTTTTTAATACTGGCTCCTCACGACGTGACCACCCGATCTAAGTTCTCAAGATGGCCGCGGCGTGGTATGAGAACCTTTAAATATCCCCGACCCGGAAGTGAGAGGCGACAGGGGAGGGGTCAAAAGCCACAACCTACTACGTCACCCCAAACCACCAGTCGGGGAAAGCCTAACAACAAAATGCCATTGGTGTATATTTATATCCTCCCGTCCTATTCCTAGAAAGGGAATATACTCCCAGAGAGATATCATAAAAGGGATGACCATTCTAATTCAAGATTTAAACCATAAGGAATAACCATATTTAGGCTGTAAATCCATCTTTGCTCTAAATAGTTTAGCTTTGCTTCCAGATCTCCTTCTACCCCTTGTATGGTCAAAGTATCAATAATTCTCCACCTAATTTGATTCACCGAATGATGCTTAGATAGCCAGTATTGGACTAAAGGAGCTGACAGGTTACCCGTAACTATTCTGGACTTATGTTCATTAAGTCTCAACTGAACGGCACGTTTAGTAAGGCCCACATACACCCGAGGACAAGGACAAATGATGGAATAGACCACCCATCCCTATTTACATGTGGTATGCTGTTTAGCTTGAATAGTCCGCCCTGTACATGGGTCACACCAAACGCTGCCCCCTATAGTTTTATCACACCATTGGGTCCTCGGGTGTACGTGGGCCGCACTAAACGTGCCGTTCAGTTGAGACTTAATGAACATAAGTCCAGAATAGTTACGGGTAACCTGTCAGCTCCTTTAGTCCAACACTGGCTATCTAAGCATCATTCGGTGGATCAAATCAGGTGGAGAATTATTGATACTTTGACCATACAAGGGGTAGAAGGAGATCTGGAAGCAAAGCTAAACTATTTAGAGCAAAGATGGATTTACAGCCTAAATATGGTTATTCCTTATGGTTTAAATCTTGAATTAGAATGGTCATCCCTTTTATGATATCTCTCTGGGAGTATATTCCCTTTCTATGAATAGGACGGAAGGTTATAAATATACACCAATGGCATTTTGTTGTTAGGCTTTCCCCGACTGGTGGTTTGGGGTGACGTAGTAGGTTGTGGCTTTTGACCCCTCCCCTGTCGCCTCTCACTTCCGGGTCGGGGATATTTAAAGGTTCTCATACCACGCCGCGGCCATCTTGAGAACTTAGATCGGGTGGTCACGTCGTGAGGAGCCAGTATTAAAAAGGTATGAGTCTATAGTTGTATTACCAGTGGGTATGTTTCAATATTATGCTTAAACGTTCCCGTTACTAAAGCTAGTCTTTTGTTGTAGGGATAGTAGCCCTGAGGAAACCCCCTCCACGGGTGAAACATGTTGGCTTTTATATCCCTTGTCAACCACCATCCCGGTTAAGCTAAGTATTGATTGAATACTTCTTATCAATATTTATTATTCTAAGTCATTAAAATATAAAATATAAGTAAAATATAAGTTAACTAAAGTTATCCACCTTAAGACTTCACTAGTTTTACACCAATACCAATACCGACCCGGTGACGAATGGGTGCATAAAGCCAGGGGTTATGATCATGTATTGAACCCTTGGTGGCATCTCTGAGGGCCGTGAAGAAAAATGATAATTTAATACCTGATAAAAGGCATTCAAGGGTGGTTTAGAATACCTCCTATACTTAGAACTGAACACAGTGGCATAGTGAGAGAGGGTGGTGTCAGGCATCGCCACACTGTGCGCCCCCCCCAATCTTTTCCGCCACTTGAGTGCCCCATCACTCCTTACATACCTCTTGAACCGTTGACTAGCACAAGCAACATCTTCTACCCTCTGCTCGCATTGGTCTTGGCTCCCATGACCAGGAAGTGACATCGGAAGGGAGGCAACGCCAGCGCGAGCAGCAATTGGAAAATGCCGCTTGTGCCGGTGAACATTTAAAGAGGTACATGGGAGGGAGGGGGGAGGGTGGAGAGCAGGAAAGGCACCGGTGCCTCCCTTCCCGTGAAGATGGCGGCTAGGGTGGTAAGCACCCCTGCCTCCCTTTACTATGTCCCCCCCACTATATTTTTTATGCAGGTACTTTCTCTGTCATAAAGAGGCTCACAGTCTAAGGCCAGGATTCACTAAACCTCCAAACCGTGCATGATCCATTTCTGTTTGCATGCTGGCCGACAAATTCAGTAAAGACCTGCATGCAAATGGGGATGATCGTTAACATGCCCCCTACCCATGGCCTGAGCGATTCCCATTCATGCGCACACCCTGACAGTAGTGACAGGAGAAGCAGCCTCCTGTCATTGCTGTCAGGGCTCAGCCCAGATCTCTCTTGCCTGCTCCCGGACTCTCCTGCTCTCTGCCGCCGTTCTCTGCAGTGCAAGCCCATGGTTTCTAAAGCGGGCCTGCACTGCGGGGAAAGGCAGCAGAGAGCAGGAGAGTCCGGCAAGCAGGGAAGAGAGATCGGGCACCGGCCCGACACACTGGCCCTGCCCGACACCCCCCCAGGCCCCGATCTCTCCTGCCTGCCCTGCTCTGCACAGATCTCTCTTGCCTTCTCCTGGACTCTCCTGCTCTCTGCTGCCGTTCCCTGCAGTACAAGCCCATGGTTTTAAAGTGGGTCTGCACTATGAGGAATGGCGGCAGAGAGGAGAGTCCGGCGAGCAGGGAAGAGAGATCAGGCACCGGCCCGACACACTGGCCCTGCCCCTCAGGCCCCGATCTCTCCTGCCTGCCCTGCTCTGCACAGATCTCTTTTGCCTTCTCCTGGACTCTCCTGCTCTCTGCCGCCGTTCCCTGCAGTGCAAGCCCATGGTTTTAAAGGAATGGCGGCAGAGAGGAGAGTCCGGCGAGCAGGGAAGAGAGATCTGACACAGGCCCGACACAGTGGCCCTGCCCGACACTCCCCCAGGCCCCAATCACCTAAAAGTGCTCAGTCCCTTCTGCTCCTAGACCTCTCGCCCCTGGCCCACCCCTGGTCGGCCCAGGCGGTTGGGCCCTGCCCACCCACCCCGGTACATTTTAAAATAGTTGGGAGCAGCAGGGGTGCCCGGTCCCTCCTTCTCCTTCCGCCAAGGAGCTCCATCTTCGGGAGCAGGAGGGGTGGCCGGACCCTCCTACTGCTCTGGCTGGCCGCCGCCCAGTAGCGGCCTTAGGCCCGCCCCAACGCATCATCTGATGTAAGGGGAGAGGCCTAAGGCACTGATTGGCTGAGGTGCCTCGGGCTCCTCCCTTTGGAGGAGCCAGGGCACCTCAGCCAATCAGGGACTTCCTTAGGGAGGAGCCCGAGGCGCCTCAGCCAATCTGTACCGTAGGCCTCTCTCCCAGTGCATCAGATGATATGCCGGGGCGAGGCCTAAGGGCACTATTGGGTGGTGAGCAGCAGGAGGACTTTCCTCCTGCTTCTGAAGATTTGCGCAGCGTAGGAGCAGGAGGAGGGTCTGGGCACCCCTCCTGCTCCTGAAGATGGAGCTCCTTGGTGGAAGGAGCAGGAGGGACCGGGCACCCCTCCTATTCCCAACTGTTTTAAAGGTACCAGGGTGGGTGGGCTGGGGCTGGGCCCAACTGCCTGGGCTTACCAGGGGTGGGCAGGGGGTGGGAGGCCTAGGAGCAGGAGGGACTGAGCACCCCTTCTGCTCCCACCTTTTTGGTGCCGGGTGGGTGGGCCGTGCCGGGAGGGGGCGAAGGCTGTGTCGGGAGGGGAGCAAGGGCCGTGCAGGTCGCAGAGAGGGAGGGCGAGGGTCATGCCGGTCGGGGGTGGGGGGAGACTGTGCTTTGTAGGCGCGTTTGTCTTTTTTATTCATTTTTTTTTTTTAGGGGGCAGATATTTTGAGTGTGTAACACACGCCAAATATCTGTACCATGGAAAAAAATGAATAAAAAAGACAGGCAGGCCTGTCAAATAACCTGCAGACCTATCGGTACTCGGTAGTAAAACCCGACTCAAAATAGCCAAGCAATTGTTAGTGAATCAACCGCTTGGCTATTTTGCATGGGGTTTTACTAATTTGCATGGGAGGATTGGGATCGGATCATGCAAAATTCAAGTACCCATCTAATTCAAAACATCTTTGAATATTTAAGAAATTCCTCCCTATCCCCCACCCCACCCTGTGTAAGCAGCACTCCCACCCCTAATATAACTCCCTACCCACCCAAACTCTATCTTCCATGGTGCAATAAAAATACAACATGACCTATAAAATCAAATGCCAAATACAATGTCCCCATAAATATCTCCATTTCCTCCTGATAGAACTCTCCCCTCCCCCTCAAAATAGCTCCATTCTCCCATTTACTCAGAGTAAGCCTGCTGGCTGCCAGTAAGTACCCCATCTCACAGATGTACCACAGTTATTTCCACCATCCTCGTTCCCTGGCTTTTGAGCAGTTACACACATCCGTGATTGCCACAAAAAGAACATACAGATTTTGCTATTACTCACTTCCAACGTCAGGCTGTGTTTGTAAAAATGTTGATATAGCATTAACAAGCAGGAGTTCAATGCAATATACCGTGGGAGTGCAAAGGAATATAGTTTCCCCCGTGTGGGCTGAAAGGACTATTTTTTTAATATTCTGATTGCACAGATAGCCCACCCTTTCTCTGCTAGCTCAGCCATCTCCAGAGTTACAAGTGCTTGAACGCCCACATTCTCTATTATGTGATTACATCATAAGCAATGACATCACTTTGTGTGACAATGAACCCAAGTAACCTGCCATTGCTCTTCTGGAGCAATCTTCAGCTGCCCTGCAGGACATTTACACATATGGAATGCCAAGTGAAGAGAAAATACATTCAAGTTAAAACCTTTGTGAGAGGAAGCTTTAAAAGCAGACAGAAAGAAGTCATGTAGGTGAAACAGAGATAAAAATTACACACAGAGGGTCAATTCATATATTCTGTCAATGGAAAAATATTTAAGGGTGAATAGATATTTGGGAGGGGTAGCAAAAAGAAATGTATTTATTATTCAAAGCTGAAACAGAGGCTATAGGGGAGCCCCAGTAAAGGCAAAATTAAACATAATGAGCATATAATGCAACATTTGGCACCCCTCTCTCATCATGGACATGCACACTGAGATGTGCTATATGAAAAAGAGGTGGTAATCCAAGAGACAGCCCAGTGAAGGATCCCAAACCACGGGAGGAGATTTAACAGTAAGCAGTCAAGAATCAAGGCAATTACTCAATGTGTAATTAAACTCTGGAATTCAGTGCCAGAGAATGTGGTGAAAGCAGTTAGCTTAGTAGTTTAAAAAAGGGCTGGATAATTTCCTAAAAATCCATAAGCCATTATTAAGATGGACTTGGGAAAATCCACTGTTTATTTTTAGGATAAGCAGCATAAAATCTGTTTTACTCTTTTGGAATCTTGACAGGTACTTGTGACCTGAATTGACATAAGAACATAAGAAACGCCTTCACCGGATCAGACCAAGGTCCATCTAGTCCAGCGATCCGCACACGCGGAGGCCCATTTAGGTGCTCCTTTTTGGAGACCCGGATTTCCCGTATCCCTCAATATGATCTGCAAGAAGGTGTGCATCCAACTTGCGTTTGAAACCCAGCACAGTATTTTCTGCCACCACCTCCTCCGGGAGAGCATTCCAAGCGCCCACCACTCTTTGTGTGAAACAGAACTTCCTGACATTTGTCCTGAACCTGCTGCCATTCAGTTTTAGGCTATGACCTCTTGTCCGCGTCACATCTGAAAATGTCAGTAATGCTGCTTCTTGGTCAATTTGATCAAATCCCTTTAATATTTTAAAAGTCTCTATCAGATCCCCACGCAGTCTTCTCTTTTCGAGGGTGAACAGTCCCAGTTTTCCGAGGCATTCCTTGTAGCTTAAATTCTCCATGCCTTTGACTAGTTTCGTGGCTCGCCTCTGCACCCTCTCCAACAGAATTTTATCCTTCTTAAGGTATGGAGACCAGTGTTGGACACAGTATTCTAAGTGTTGGAAACAGGCTACTGGGCTCAATGGACTTTGTCCCAATATGGGAACTCTTATGTTCTTATAATCTAAAAGCATGTATCAATGAAAAGAGTCCAGCAAGAAAGAATCAGAAACCTGTCCCAGAACATAAGAAATGCCTGCACCGGATCAGACCTGGGGTCCATCCAGTCTGGTGATCCGCACACGCGGAGGCTCAGCCAGGCGTACCCTGGCGAATACATTAATCACTCGTATCCCTCAATGTGTCCTGCAAGAAGATGTGCGTCCAATTTTCCCTTAAATCCTAGAATGGTGGTTTCCTCCACCAGCTCTTTCGGGAGAGAGTTCCAGGCGTTCACTACTCGCTGTGTGAAGCAGAACTTTCTAACATTTGTCCTGGCCGTGTCCCCTCTCAGCTTCAGTCCATGACCTCTGGTCCGAGTCTGGGTCACATTCGCCAATGTGAATAAAGCTATTTCTTGCTCTCCATCCTTTCCCCCTGCTGGTGAGTGAGCTTGCTCCATTTTGTCGATTCCTTTTAGCAATTTAAAAGTCTCTAAGATCCCCTCTCAGTCTTCTCTTCTCAAGGGTGAATAATCCCAGTTTTCTGAGGCGATCTTTGTAGCTCAAGTTCTCCATACCTTTTACTAGCTTCGCCGCTCACCTCTGCACTCTCTCCAGCAGTGTTATATCCTTCTTCAGGTATGGAGACCAGTGTTGGACACAGTATTCCAAGTGTGGTCTGACCATTGCTCTATAAAGCGGCATTATGACCTCCCTTGATCTACTCGTGATTCCCTTCTTTATCATGCCTAACATCCTGTTTGCTTTCTTTGCCGCCGCTGCGCATTGAGCCGATGGCTTCAGGGTCCTGTCAGGGTGGGATTGTTCCAGTATGATACTTCTGTAATGGCTAAGGTTACCATATGACTCCAGAGAAAGGAGGACGGATTGAAATATCCAGATTGTCCTTCTACTGAAAGCAATGGAAGTAAGGAGGACAGATAGAGACATCCGGGCTTTACTTCCATTGAAGGCAATGGAAATAAAACCCAGACGTCTCAATCCATCCTCCTTTTTCTGGAGTCCTTATAATGGCTAGCTTTATATACTATACCATAATGGTATTCCATCCATCTTTGATCTAAATCTTATCCTGAAGAGGCATGTCCTTCTCCTTCCATTAGAATGAGTGGCAAAAGCATAACTATCACTTATCTAGACATTTAAAAAAAGTACTGTAATAGATAATACGTTTGTATATACAGTACTCCCTATGTATTTGCGGAAGATAGGGGCAAAGCTGGCCCGCAAATATTTAAAAAATGCGAATAACTTTTTTCTATTTTATTCATGGTATTTTGGTTAAATCCCTCATGAATACCATGAAATCGCAAAGCCCTGAAATTATCTCTTTACACAGGCTGAAGCACTGAAATTTTCTCTCTGCACCGTCCACGCTGGAGAAAAAAGCACCAAACCTTTTCATGGCACTCCAGGATGATGTCATTTGGGGGGTGGAGCCAGCAACATAAAAACCGCAAATAATTGAAGTTGCAAGTGCTGAACCTGCGAATATGGAGGGGGACATCTTTAATACTATGTTTACCATGCTTTGTCTGCCATGCTATGTGTATGTATATTGTGACAGGTAAAAGGGGCCAAGCCCTAAGACATACAGTATGCCAGTCAATGACAGACCTGCCACTGGTTGCAATATCAGCATTGAAAACCTTAGCCATATAAAGGCAGTTCCAGTAAACTTAGAGAGTGCAGGAACAGGGATTTATTTGCTTTTGAATAAGCAGGACAGAGTGCAAGAAGCAGGGAAAGGTTTTACACCCACTTCCAAAGCTGTAGCATGCAGAGGAAGAGGAGGTGCAAGTCTCACAGAGAGTAACAAAAGAACATAAGAATAGTCTTACTGGGTCAGACCAATGGCCCATCAAACCCAGTAGCCCGTTCTCATGGTGGCAAATCCAGGACACTTAGTACCTGTCCAGAACCCAAGGAGCAGCAATATTCCATGCTACCGATCCAAGGCAAGCAGTGGCTTCTCCCATGTCTTTCTCAATAACAAACTATGGACTTTCCTTCCAGATACTTGTCCAAACCTTTCTTAAAACCAGCTATGCTATCCGCTCTTATCACAACCTCTGGCAATGCATTCCAGAGCTTAACTATTCTCTGAGTGAAAAAAATATTTCTTCCTATTGGTTTTAAAAGTATTTCCCTGTAACTTCATCGAGTGCCCCTAGTCTTTGTAATTTTTGACGGAGTGATAAATCGATCCACTTGTATCCGCTCTACTCCATTCAGGATTTTGTAGACTTCAATCATATCTCCCCTCAGCCGTCTCTTTTCCAAGCTGAAGAGCCCTAACCGTTTTAGTCTTTCCTCATACGAGAGGAGTTCCAACCCTTTTACCATCTTGGTTGCTATTCTTTGAATCTTTTCTAGTGCCACTATATCTTTCTTGAGATAAGGAGACCAGAACTGAACACAATACTCGGATGAGGTTACACCATGGAGCGATACAGGGGCATTATAACATTCTTAGTCTTGTTAACCATCCCTTTTTAAATAATTCTTAGCATCCGGTTTGCTTTTTTGTCCGCCGGCAGAGTTCAGTGGGCAATTGACTCAGCATCCAATCAGAGAGCTGAGTTGCTCAGCTCACCAGGTTAAACATGGGGCTGATTCACACAGGAGGGGGAGGAAAGCTTAGAGAGAACACAAGTCAGACCCAGGTCAGGACACATGCTTGCTATTAGCAACACAGGAGCAATCCTCAAGGCAAGTGGGAACTCCTAGCTGCCTGAAACCTTATCCTACTGGGGTCTATTCTGAAGGGAGCCCAGGACACCAAACAACCAGTGAGGTAAACTCTTATCTACCTGCTAGGGGTGTGGAAACAAAGGCTCAGATAGATAATTCCCAACTAGAGGCTAATGATATCAGCTGTGATTGTCTGAGGAGGAAAATGTATGCAGTGATATAGAAATGTCTCCAGAGTTTACAGAGCTTGAGAATATGAATAATACTGCAGATTCTAAACGTGATATGATGTGGGAAGAGACATATCCATTTGAAACCCAAGATACCAAAAAACTATTCCAAATATTAAAAGATCTAACAGATACCAAACCCTACATGACCACTAACAATACCCCCCCCCCCTTCAGCCACCCTTTTAGCAGAACACTTCAAGAATAAAATGACAAATGCCAGAGCTACCCTCAGTGGTACCCCATCCCACCTAATTGAACTCACAATACATCCCACAGAAAAAGAATCAATTGCCGCAGACAGAACTTGGTCCCAATTCCTCAACATACAGTGGTCTGAATTCAACAAACTGTACAAAAAGTACAGCCACACATCCTGTGACCTCAACCATTGCCCACCATATCTCCTAACAACCGCCAGCACAAAACTCCGTACTCTACTCCTACAATGGATACAAACCATGCTCACAGATGGCCTTTTTCCAACTGACCTCAGCGAAATCATCATCACCCCGACCCAAAAGGACTGACAGACCAACCATCCAACTACAGACCCATTGCCTCAATACCTCTATATGTCAAACTAACAGAAGGACTAGTAGCCAAACTCCTCACCAGTTATCTAGAAGACCATAACATACTACACCCCACGCAATCTGGCTTCAGAACCAACTTCAGCACAGAGACATTACTAGGCTCCCTTAGTGACACAGCTAGAGAACATCAGCAAAGGAAAAAAAAATGCTGCTCATACAACTGGACCTGACCGCAGCATTTGACCTGGTAGACCATAGCATCCTACTGCAAATTTTGGATACAATAGATATTTCAGATAAAGTATACTCATGGTTTGAAGGTTTCCTAAAATCCAGAACATACAGAGTAAAATCGGACAAAGAAAAATCTGAACCTTGGTCCAACCCCTGCGGCGTAGCACAAGGATCCCCTACTCTCTTCAACCTATATACCGCCTCCTTCAGGACATACCTGGACAAACTCGGCATAACCTCCTATAGTTATGCAGATGACATTACCATTCTCTTACCCTTTGATCAACCAAAGATTGCCATGACAGACACTAGAAACTATAACGACCTGGATGGAAGATCACAAACTGAAACTCAACCCAAACAAAACAAAATTCATTCTCCTCGAAAATAACAAAGTCCCAACCATAACCATTATAGAAATCAACTCTAATCAATTACCCCATTCAAACCACCCTAAAGCTACTAGGAATGACAATAGACAGATGCTGCACCATGCAATCACAAATAAATAAAACAATACAGAAATCTTTCGCAATTATGAGAAACCTAAGACAAGTCCGAAAATTCTTTGAAAGAACACAATTCCAGCTCATAGTACAATCTTAGGTCTACTAGATTATTGCAACATCCTCTACCTCCCCTGCCCTGCAACAATGACTAAAAAACAATTACAAACAATTCAAAATACAGCTCTGAGACTTGTCTACTCATTGAGGAAACATGACCACATTACAGAAGCATACATCAACTCACACTGGCTTCCAATTCAGGAAAGAATACTATTTAAATTCTACTGTATACTATTTAAAACTATAAACGGAGACAGCCCAACCTACCTGAACAACCGCCTCATCCAAACTACCTCAACTAGACATAGAAAAACACACACCTCATTCACACATCCTCCAATCAAAGAAGTTAAACAGAAAAAACTATACGATGGCCTCCTAGCCACTCAAATAGCAAAACTAGAAAACCAAATCTCCAATCTACTAACTTAACACAAACTACAAGATGTTCAGAAAAGAAATAAAAACTATACTCTTCAAGAAAGCCCTGAAAAAGTCTTAACACCACAAATACCTTCCTTCTTCCCATCTTCTTCCAGACTCACCAATACCACCTGAACTTCTCTTTACCTTTACTAGAAACGACCAATGATCTTTTGTAACCTACCATCTATAACTCTTTTGTAATCCGCCTTGAACTGCAAGGTAACGGTGGAATAGAAATCTCTAATGTAATGTAATTAATGTCTGTTGTGAAACTAAAACTGAATGCTGAAGTTTCCCTCTGCAGTGAAAGTGGAGAAGGGGAAAGGGCATTTCCCTGTGTTCCTGAAGAAACCAGGGTTTGCTTAAAGCTAAGAACTGTGCAGCACTTGCAGGGGGAAACCTAAAGAAGCTGGTAACATACAGAACTGTTAAAGCATTATACTGCATCAAAGTTATAAAAGCTATAGTAGATTCTTGCAATGCAACACATGGCATAAGTGTGCTGATTAACAGCTGATGCAATTGCAGGTGCCCAGTATTGTGTAAGAGAAGCGCCCTGCAATATGTTTTGATCTTCAGGAAACATTCTGTGGCATCATTTTCAGTTGGTCTTAGGAGTTGCTTTCTACAATATGACATGGAACATTGTTTGTTTATGCCATTTGATTTACCTTTTGTTTTTGAAACCAAAGTTTGCAATATACGGTATTATTGTGGGTGATGCTTGCTTAGCTACTCCAGTGAACTTTTTGGCTGGATTGTGTGTGTGTGGGTCGGGCCAGCACATTGGCACCCTATTTCCCACCACTATATCTACTATAATAAAATGCTAAGCGCGCATGCGCACTCTTACCTGCATGATCCGTAGGTCCGTGGCTGGCAGGAGTGCGCATGCGCACACACAACGGTCCCTCTCTCGCAAACCCCAAGGTGATGTGCAGTCTTGCCAGCTCCCTTACACTTCATGCCCGAAGTTTATTTTTAAGTTCAAAGCTGTGGCGGCGGCTCCTCTCCAGAGCCGCACCTGCGTCGGAGAAGGCTTTCGATGCAGGCAAGGTTTGTGAGAGGAGCCGCGGCGGCAACTTTAAACTTAAGAGTAAGAGTAAAAAAAAAAAAAAATAAAGATCAGAAAGGGATAGAAGGGAAGGGGGAGACAATCAAAAAGAAGAAGTGACTCTCTCTCTTTCTCTGGACAACTAGGGCAAGTCTCACCACCCAGCCAATCAGCAGAGCAAGCAGATATCGAAGAAGGGGTTAGGTGGGCGTGCTCCTTCCTCACTCCAAGTGCCACCTGCCAGACTGAGGCTCGAAGAGCAGGGAGCCCCTCGGCGACAACTTTTCTTCTTTTTTTCTTCCCAGTTTACAAGGGAAGTGACTTCATGTGCTGCTACTTTTGGGAAGTTTTGTCCTATTTCCCTTTGCTTCGGGGGCGGGAGAAACTGATAGCGGCAGGTGGTGGGAGGAGGAGGAGGAGGCAGCAGAGGGGGAAGCAGTGCTACTTGCCGGACCTGCTGGGAGCTGACAATGGGGATGTGTAAGAGAAGGGTGCTGGGGGCAGAAAAGGGGACATGTGTGAGAAGGAGGCTGCAAAAGGGACATGTGAGAAAAGGGAGCTGGGGCTGGAAGCTGAAAGGGAAAAGATGGGAGAAGGGGGCTGAGGGGGCTAAAAAGGGGCTTGGAGCTGGGGCTGAAAAAAGGGGACATGTGAGGGGGGATTCTTAGGAAAAGAGACCTGGTATAGGAGGTTGTTAAAAGAAGACAGTTCGGAGAAGAGGGCTGGAGCTTGGGACTGCAAAAGGTGAGTTGTGAGAGAAGGGGCTGAAAAGGAAGACAGGTGTGATAAGGAGACTGGGCCTAGAACTGAGGGCTGGAAGAGTAGGTATGAAAAGGGAACCCCCTTTTCATACCTACTCTTCCTAGAGGTAGAACCTAGAGGTTTGGGGGCTCTAAAGGAATGTGTGAGAGAAGGGAGCTGGGGATGAAAAAAGGGGGAGATGGGAGAAGGGGGATGCAAAAGGGGGCATGTGAGAGAAAAGGACTGGGACTGAAGTTGGGGGCTAAAAAGGGGGCATGTGAGAGAAAGGGGCTGAAGATAAGAGCTGGAAGAATAAGTGAAGGGGGAATGGAGAGGGAGTTTTGTGGAGGTGAAGGACAGAGAAAGGGGACAGATTTTTAAGTTGGTGGAAATAGGGAAGGTAAAAGGGGAAATTGGAGCCTGAATATGGGGGTAAGGCATAAGAAGAATAGCCATACTGGATTAGACTAATCTATTCTAGCATAGACTAATATATTCTAGAATAGATGTGCAGACTTAACAGTTAAAAAAATTTACTGAAAACTTACCTTGACCACTGGCTGGCTGTCTGCCTTTCTTTCTGTCTCTGGTCCCCTGTCTGCCTGTCATTCTTTCTTTATCTCTCTCTCTCTCTCTCCTTGGCCACTGTCTGTCATTCTGGTTTGTTTTTTCTTTCTCTCTCTCTTCTTTGGCTGCTATCTGTCTTTCTGGTTTGTTTTTTTTCGTGCGCAACTGGACGGCGTTCTGGGGAAAAAGCAAGTACTACAGAAAAGACGGACTGTACCTCAACAAGGAAGGAGTAAGAGTACTGGCAGGCAACATGAAGAGGGCCATAGAGAAGGCTTTAAACTAAAGGACAGGGGAAAGCCCACAGTCGACTACCAGTCGATGGCCTGGGCGACAGGATGCCTCATAGAAGGAATTACGAACAACTACTCAGACACGGGAGGGGTCGACCACAAAGCAAATGAGGAAGACAACACAACAGCAGAAAAGGATACCGTGGAAGAAACAGTAGATACTGCTAAGCTTAAAAAGTCCAAGAAGGTAATACAAAGGGAACTCACGCAGGTAAACTGGGTAGATCCCTCCTCTCCAAAATCACCGGCCTCTGGAACGACCTCACTGTCCCGCTGCGGAACCTGGACTCCCTCCAACTATTCCGAAAACAACTGAAAACCTGGCTTATCTCTAGCATATAATAATCTCTTCTCCTGATTATATCCCCTCTTTTTATGCTTTGTAAACTCTTTCTCTTCTCTCTTCCCATATTTTTTAAACTCTGTAAACCGTGTCGAGCTCCACTTCAGTGGAGAAGATGCGGTATATAAACCTAAGGCTTAGTTTAGTTTAGTATGTATACGAATGCTAGAAGTTTGGGAAACAAAATGGGAGAGTTAGAAGCAATAGCAAAAAATGACGAACTGGAAATCATTGGCATCACAAAAACATAGTGGAATGACGAAAACAAATGGGACACAGTACTACAGGGATACAAACTGTACAGAAAAGATAGAGTGGTGCAGAAAGGTGGAGGTATTGCCCTATATGTTCGGGAAGGATTAGAATCCGTGAGAAAGACTATGGCAGAAGAGAAAGAGAAGCTGGAATCCCTCTGGATCAGGATTCCCAGACACAACGATGCTGACATAAAGATTGGCCTTTACTACCGACCGCTGGACAGAGGGAGGAGACAGACTCGGAAATGATAGAGGAAATTAAACAAGAATGTAAGACAGGTAATGTCATAATCTTGGGGGATTTCAATTTCCCAGGGATAGACTCCCTGGGAACCTCCAACTGTGGCAAGGAGGCAAAGTTCCTGGAAGTGCTAGGGGACTGCTTCCTGGAACAGATGGTAGGAGAGCCGACGAGAGGAAACATCACCTTGGACTTGGTCCTAAATGGCATTACGGGTCCGGCAAAGGAAGTAGAAGTCACGGTCCCGCTGGGGACGAGCGATCACAACATGATCAACTTCAAACTTGATGTCGGGAAAGGGAAAGGTACCAAAACCTCAACCACGACTTTAAACTTTAAAAAGGGAAGATACGACAGCATGAGAGCCATGGTGAAAAAATGGATCAAGAAAAAGATGGGCAAAGTCATAACAGTGGAACAGGCATGGTCCCTACTGAAAAATATTATCACGGAAGCACAAAGCCTCTACATTCTGCGGATGTCCAAAGTAAAGAAAACCAAAGACAAAAGAGAGCCGGCATGGCTTACCAAAGAGGTGAAGGAAGCCATAAATGAAAAGAAGGACTCTAAGACGTGGAAACGTACGAACACATCCGAAGCTTGGAACAAACATAGAGATGATCAGAAAAAATGTCACAAGGTGGTGAGGGTTGCCAAAAAGGTCTACGAGGAGAAAATAGCACGAGAGGCCAAATATTTCAAGCACTTTTTTAGATATGTAAAAGGGAAAAAATCCTCATGGGAGACGGTGGGACTGCTGGACAACCTGGGAGGAAAAGGGTGCGTCAAGGATGACAAACAAATTGCAGACAGACTGAATTCCTTCTTTGTGTCTGTCTTTACAAAGGAAGACAAAGCAACAATACCTGACACAGTGAAAGTGTTCAAGGGAGTTGTACAGGACAGCCTTACCACAGTAGAGTGGACTTGGACCAGATTTACCACCAGATCGACAAACTTAAAAGTGATAAATCTTCTGGACTGGACAGAATTCATCTGAGAGTCCTAAAAGAACTGAAATTTGAAATCGGAGAACTATTGCAAAAACTTGCTTATCTGTCAATCAAAACAGGACAGATACCAGACGACTGGAAGACAGTGAACGTCATGCCGATATTTAAAAAAGGATTGAGAGGAGTGCCAGGCAACTACAGACCTGTGAGTCTCACGTCTGTCCCTGGAAAGATGGTTGAGGTGCTGATCAAAGATAGTATAGTCCGGCACCTAGACACACATGACCTGATGAGAGCCAGTCAACATGGGTTCAGGAAAGGGAAATCATGTTTGACGAACCTACTTCAATTTTTTGAGACAGTTAACAGACAAGTTGATAGTGGAGAACCGGTGGATATTGTATACTTGGCTTTCAGAAAGCGTTGGACAAGGTTCCACATGTAAGACTTCTCAGGAAATTACAAGGCCATGGAATAGAGGGAGATATTCTAAGATGGATAGGCAAATGGCTAGAGAACAGCGGCCGCTAAGAGAGCGAATAGAATGCTTGGTATAATCAAAAAGGGTATTATAGCCAGAACGAAAGAAGTTATCCTGCCGTTGTATCGGGCGATGGTGCGCCCGCATTTGGAGTACTGCGTCCAATATTGGTCGCCGTACCTTAAGAAGGATATGGCGTTAGTCGAGAGGGTTCAGAGGAGAGCGACACGTCTGATAAAAGGTATGGAAAACCTGTCATATTCTGAGAGATTGGAGAAGCTGGGTCTCTTTTCCCTGGAGAAGAGGAGACTTAAAGGAGATATGATAGAGACTTATAAGATCATGAAGGGCATAGATAGAGTAAAGAGGGACAGATTCTTCAAACTTTCTAATAACAAAAGAACAAGAGGGCATTCGGAAAAGCTGATAGGAGACAGATTCAAAACAAATGCTAGGAAGTTCTTCTTTACCCAACGTGTGGTGGACACCTGGAATGCGCTTCCAGAGGACGTAATAGGGCAGAGTACGGTACTGGGGTTCAAGAAAGGATTGGATAAATTCCTACTGGAAATGGGGATAGAGGGGTATAGATAGAAGATTACTACACAGGTCCGGGACCTGTTGGGCCACCGCGTGAGCGGACTGCTGGGCATGATGGACCTCGGGTCTGACCCAGCAGAGGCATTTCTTATGTTCTTATGTTCTTATGAACAGAAAACAAAGAGTGGGCATAAATAGGAAGTTCTCAGAATGGGAAAAAGTGACTAGCGATGTACCCCTGGGCTCGGTACTTGAACCCATCTTATTTAATATTTTCATAAATGTCCTGGAAGAAGGAACATCCAGTGAAATCATCAAGTTTGCAGACGACACAAAGCTATGACGGGCAATCAGATCGCAGGACAGCAAGGAACTCCAGAGCGACTTGAATCAATTGGAGAAGTGGGCAGATAAATGGCAGATGAATTTTAATGTGGAAAAATGCAAAGTGATGCATTTAGGCAGAAAAATAAAGATCACAAGTAAGGTATGTCAGGTGTAACTCTGAGAAAGACCAAACAGGAAAAGGACCTGTGTGTACTGATAGATAGGACCCTGAAATCGTTGGCGCAATGTGCGGTGCCGGCGAAGAAAGCAAATAGAATGCTAGGCATGATAAAGAAGGGAATTACAAGTAGATCAGAGACAGTTATAATACCACTCTACAGAGCCATGGTCAGACCGCACCTGAAATACTGCGTCCAGCATTGGTCTCCATACCTAAAGAAGGATATAAAACTGCTAGAGAGGGTGCAGAGACGAGCAACGAAGCTAGTGAAAGGTATGGATAACCTGGACTACGAGGAACGACTTAGGAGACTGGAGTTGTTCTCCCTTGAGAAGAGGAGACTGCGAGGGGATCTGATCGAGACTTTCAAAATACTGAAAGGATTCTACAAAATGGAGCAGAGGGGAAGCAGTTATTTACAATGTCCAATGTGACACAGACAAGAGGACATAGACTGAAGCTGAGAGGGGACAAGTTCAGGACGAATATCAGGAAGTTCTGTTTCACTCAGCGAGTGGTGGACACCTGGAATGCTCTCCCAGATGAAGTAATTGCAGAATCCACCATTCTAGGATTTAAGGGTAAACTAGATGCACATCTCCTTAAGAGTGGCATAGAGTGATACGAGTAAGGGTAAATTAGATGCACATCACCCTTGAGAAGCATACAGTGATATGGGGACTAAAACTATGCCAGGGTACACCTGGCGGGGCCTCCGCGTGTGCGGATCACCGGACTTGATGGACCCAGGGTCTGATCCGGAGATGGCAATTCTTATGTTCTTATGTTCTTTCTCTCTCTCTCCTTGGCTGTTGGCTGTCTGTCTCTCTGGCCCCCTGTCTGTTTGTCTTTCTTTCTGTCTGTATCTCTCCCTGGCCCCCTGCCTGCCTGTATTTCTCTGTCTCTTCGTGGCCCCCTTCTGTCTTCCCCCCCCCCGAGCAAAGCATGATTGCTGTCTGCCCCCAGTACACCCCTCCCTCAAAGCATCCCCCTTTCTCTTTCCCTCTCCCTCTCCACTTCCTTGAACAGTAGCAGTTTTTTTTAGTAGCATGGTAATTTTTACCTTGTAGCAGCCGCTGGACACCCTCCTGCCATTCCTCTAGGTGCCAGGTAACAAGACACAAACCGCAGCTAACAGGGGACAAACTACTGGCGCCGTTGAAATAGCTGCACGCGCCTGAAGCCTCCGCTTGCGCCGCTAGTAGAATACTGCCTTGGAGGCACACCTCACGGCAGCAGGAATCACGCCGTTGCAACAGTGCATGCATGGTTAAGGGTTTTATTAGAGTAGATATTATGTTTACCATGCTTTGTCTGCCATGCTATGCTTGCCATGTTTGCCAGGCTTGTAATACTATGTTTATCATGCTATGTTTTGTCGTGCAATGCTCATCATGCTGTGTCACACTGTTTGTCATGTTATATCTTACCATTCTTTATGTATGTAAACTTGCAATCCGTTCTGAGCTCTCCTGGGAGGATGGAATATAAAACCAAATAAATAAATAAAGAAGAGTTGGGTTAGGAATGGGGCAGATGCAGCACCAGAAACTCATGGTTAGGGGTGTGTTCAGCTGCTGAATAGATAAGTTAAAGGTTTAATATAGGTCCTACTGAATCGTCCAATGTTAGGCACTGGGATGATGCACATTAAGACCCTAATTTTATAAACAGCGCTTAAAAGATAGGCATCGAGGAATGTGGTGCATAGCGCTCGTCAATCCTCAGTTAGGTGCCATCTTTAGAATTCTGCTTAGCGGCACCTAAATTGGACGTAGGCGCTGGTAGGTGTCAAAATCTTAGATGCCCCCTATTTATGTCTGGGTTTTTTCTTGGCCTAAATGCCGGCGGCTACGTCCAATTTAGGCACCTAGACACAAAACACACCCGAGATCTGCCCAGAATCTGCCCCTAACCAGGTTCATTTTTTGGTAGGCGCCCTGGGCTTGGCACCTACCTGAAAGCGATAGGCTCCTAATACCCAATTAATTTACATTTTTGACAATTATGAGCTCATTAATGATGCTGATTAAGCTAATTAAAAAATTAATTTAGGTGCCTAACTTTATAGAATCTGGGCCTAAGTGCAAGTTCTATAAAAACAGCTCTGCTACCGGCTTGTCATTTTTGCTCTTAACTTTAGGTGCGAGCATTTATGCCTGCCAAAAAGCTGGTGTAAATGCTTGTGCCTAACTGCTGTCAGTTAGGCAAGGAAATGAGAGTATTCTAGAACTTACCACCTAAATCTTTGGAATGCCACTGACCCACCCATGCTCCTTCCTTCCTACGCTTCCTTTGCAGTTGCACGCTACAAAAATTAGGCGCACGATATATAGATTAAGGAAGTGTCCTGCAAACATGTTGACGCCGCGACACATTAAACATCTGGAAGTGAACGGATGTCAATGCAATGACATCACACGCATGCATGATGTCATCTTGTCAACATCTGCACATGTGCAGAGGCCCTCTGTCTGCAGCCCTGAGCCTATTTCTGATGGAGCAGAGGTGCGGGGAGAGAAGAGATGCCGGCATGGAGGTGCTGGCTAACAGCCTATGGAATGTGCCTCTTGCCCTGATAGGCACATCCTGTAAGCAGTTAGCCAGTACCAGTGCCTCTCCTCCTCGACGGTGTCTCACGGCACATCTGGAATCTGCCGCAGCAACAGTTAGCGATACACTGGAATAATGCATAGATCAGCTATTTATTTATTTTATTTTTAGTATTTATATACCACTTATTGCCTAAGTGGTTTATATTCAGATACTTCAACATTTTTCTCACTGGGCTCAAACTCTATATTTGGGACAATGGAGGATTAAGTGACTTTCCCAGAGTCACAAGAAGCAATGTGGGATTTAAGCCTACAACCGCAGGATGCTGAGGCTGTAGCTCTAACCACTGCACCACACACTCCCCAGCTGTTAATTTGTGCTGATTAGCACTCATTAAGGCCAATTATTAATAGCGAATTAAGAACCCCTTTACAAAGCATTTTAGTGTGGGTCGGCACAGTAAATGCCCCAAAGACTTTAGGGATTTAAGGGGTTTCGGGGCTTTTGCCGCCCCGCATTCACTAGTGCTGCTTTGTTAAAGAGAGCCTAAGTCAATTAGTTAATGCACATAACAGACCCTATTCTGTAACTATGCACTTAAATTTAGAAGCTGCTTACAGAATTTGGAGGTTGATATAGAAATAAGAACATAACTGCCATCTCCGGATCAGACCTACAGTCCATCGAGTCCGGTGATCCACACACTGGGTGGAGGCCCAGTCGGGCGTACACCTGATGTAGTTTTAGTCACCCATATCCCTCTATGCCTCTCGTAAGGAGATGTGCATCTAATTTGCTTTTGAAACCTAGAATGGTGGATTCCACAATAACCTCCTCTGGGAGAGCATTCCAGGTATCCACCTGTTTGTCTTCCTTGATGTACCCTTTTCTTCCCTGGTCATCCAACGATCCCACCGCCTCTTTTGCGGGGTTTTTTCCTTTTATGTATCTGAAGAAGGGCTTGAAGTTCTTGGCCTCTTGCGCTATTTTCTCCTCGTCGTCCTTTTTGGCATCCCTCACCGCCTTGTGACATTTCTTCTGCTCATCCTTGTGTTTGTTCCGAGCTTCGATGGTTTTCGTGCGTTTCCATTCTTTAAAGGAGTCCTTCTTTCCTTTTATGGCTTCCCTCACCTCTCTAGTAAGCCATGCCAGTTCTCTTTTGCCTTTATTTTCCTGCCCTTTGGTTATCTGTGGAATATAGAGGTTTTGTGCTTTCGTGATAGTATTTTTTAGTAGGGACCATGCCTGATCAACCGTTCTGATTTTATCCATCCTTTTCTTGAGCCGTTTTTTTACCATGGCTCTCATGCTATCATATCTTCCTTTTTTAAAGTTGAAAGTGGTGGTTAAGGTTTTGGTACGTTTCCCTTTCTCGATGTCTAGTTTAAAGTTGATCATATTGTGATCGCTCGTCCCAAGCGACTTCTACTTCTTTTGTCTGTCCAGGGTGGCGTCTCCTCTCGTCGGTTCTCCCACCATTTGTTCTAGGAAGCAGTCTCATATCATTTCCAGGAACTTCATCTCCTTACCACAGTTTGAGGTTCCCAGGTTCCAGTCGATCACCGGGAAGTTGAAGTCTCCCATGATCATTACATTTCCTGTCTTACATCCTAGTTTGATTTCCTCTATCATTTCCAAGTCTGTCTCCTCCGTCTGTCCTGGGGGGCGATAGTAAAGGCCAATTTTTGTGTCTGCACCGTTGCGTCTAGGAATCTTGATCCAGAGGGACTCCAGCTTCTCTTTCCCCTCTGTCTTTACCTCTCTGACAGATTCTATTCCTTCCTGAACATATAGGGCAATACCTCCCCCTTTCTGCCCTATTCTATCCCTTCTGTATAGCTTGTATCCCTGTAGTACTGTATCCCATTCATTTTCATCATTCCACCATGTTTCTGTTATGCCAATGATTTCTGGTTCGTCGCGTCTTCCTATTATCTCTAGCTCTCCCATTTTGTTTCTCAAGCTTCTAGCATTCATATGCATACATTTAAGTTCCCTTTGTGGTCCCTTCTTGGACTTTCCAAGTTCCGCAGCCCCCACTGTGTCTTTCGTGGTATCTGTATGTGCTCCTACGTTGTCTCCATCACTTGCTCTGTCTTCACCCCCTATGTCTGGGCAGCTGTCTGTGGATCCCTCTTTGGGGCATTCTGTCGCCCGGGCCATCAACTGGTGGTCGACCGTCAGCTTTCCCCTGACCTTTAGTTTAAAGCCCTGTCAATGGCCCTCCTCATGTTGCCTGCCAATACTTTTGCTCCTTCCTTGGTGAGGTGTAATCCATCTTTTCTGTAGTACCTGTTTCTTCCCCAGAACGCCGTCCAGTTGTGCACAAAGTCAAAGCCTTCTTCTTCGCACTGTCTTCTCATCCAGGCGTTGATCACTCGCAGTTCCTCTTGCCTCTTCTCATCCGCTCTCGGTACTGGGAGGATCTCAGAGACGGCCACCTTCACCTCCCTGACTTTCAGCTTTCTTCCGAGCGAGCGGAACTGGCCCTTCAGTTCTTCCCTGTCATACTTCCGTCTGCTGACATCGTTGGTTCCCATGTGGATAAACACAGCAGTGTTCTCTCCTTCTGCATTGTCTATGATCCTGGTGATCCTATTGGCCACATCCTTCACTCTTGCTCCGGGCAGGCAGGTGACAAGTCTATCTTCTCTTTCTCCTGCGGTGTGGCTGTCCACATGTCGTATAATGGAGTCTCCTATGATGATCCCCATCTTCTCTGTTCTGGGGTTCCTTGGGGTCGTAGATCCACATCCATGGTGTAGGGCTGATCTTCTCTCTCCTGAGGTGCGTACCCATGCAGTCTCCCTCTTCCTCTCAGTGAGTGGTCACCCTCTAACTCCACTTCAGTCACTTCTAAGGTGGCTGTCCTATAAGGTTCAGTGGAAATATCTGTGTAAAACGTTTTCCCTTTTGATAACAGATGATATTCAGATATATCCAATATTCGACTGCTGTTCTGGAGGCCAAAGCTCCCAAAGAGAGGAAAGGCAAAAAGAACTACACAGCAAACTTTTAATTCCATGAAAACAGAACTTATCCCACTGTCTTTCAACTCCTCCAGTCCCGACTCCTCCAGAACTGCCCAAAGGCTTAAACTAGCCTTCCCCTCTCCACGCGGCATCCACTATTCAGGCAAACTGGGAAAATCCCTTCTCTTCAAAATCACAGGTCTTTGGAACGACCTCACCACCCCGCTGCGGAACCTGAGCTCCCTTCAGTTATTCCGCAAACAACTGAAAACCTGGCTTTTCAGCAAATTGTAGCTCTATCCTTCCCCCCTTTCTCTCCCCCCTTCTACACATAAGTTCATGTAATCCTTTTTCTTCTTTTCTACCCACTATTTTAAGTTCTTGTAAACCGTGTCGAGCTCCATTTTCATGGAGATGATGCGGTATATAAACTTAAGGTTTAGATTAGATTAGATTAGATTAGAATTAGGAGCAAACCCATGGCATTATTTTTTGCATTGGGTTTATGACTCTATATGTTCACCTCCAACCATAGTATTGCACGTACAGAAAAAAAAGATTCATTGGCTTCAATTTTTACAGTAGCTTTTCATAAGTACAGACCAAACAGCAGCCCGGTCAGCCTTCAGTTACCTTGGTCCAGGGCCTTCTTGTCAGTGTCGGGTGTGATGTACTGCTCCCCTGTAGTTGGAGATCCTGATGTTGCTGGCTGGACTTCACCTCATCTGTCTTGCTTTGGACTGCTTAGGACTTTGAGGTTTTTGATTTACTGTACTTTAATTTTATTCTTTAAATTTCTTTTTTTTATTATTCAAATTGTCATATCTTTACTATTTTAAGAATTGTTTACTCAGGTACTTTAGCTAGATTGTGAGCCTTTGGGACAGATAGAGAAGTTCTAAGTACCTACCGTATTTTTCGCTCCTTAAGATGCACTTTTTTCCCCCAAAAAATTGGGTGGAAATAAGGGTGCGTCTTATGGAGTGAATACCCAACTCCAACTTCCCTCCTTACCTTGTTTTAGTTCCTGTGGCGGTCTTGCCCTTCCCTACCAACAAATGTGTTTAATGTATTTTTACACTCAGAGCTGCGCTGGAAGCAGAAAGCGACTTTATTTACAGACCCCACGTGCCACCTTAAAGAGGGCGGGCGCCACGCATTCATCTTCCTTTAAAGGCATTAGGGTGGAAATAGACAGGAAACAGCCAATCAGTGTGTGGGGGTGGAGGCTAAATGGCACGGTGGACGGAGCCCTGATCTGCTCTCTGTTGCAAAGGAGAAAACGTGGAGCCGGGGGGGGGGTGTTGGGGGGGGGGGTCCTAGGTGCTGTGGTCAGCTCAGGCTCTCCGGAGACCGGGGTCTGTTTTGTCAGTGCACTTGTCCTGTCTTAACGCTAAGCACACAAAGATCAGAATGGCTGCTCCTCGGAAAGTTTGTATAGTGGGCTCAGGAAATTGGAAGGTAACACTGGTATAGATTGGGATAGATCGAGGATTGGGGACTGTGGGCTGGGACTGTCTTGAGTTTATGCAGCACCAAAGTTGCTCCAGGAAGCAGCATCCAGAGTCAGCGATTTCTGTGCAGCGATTTCAATAGTGTAGCGATTTTCACTTGCAGAGAGAAATCAATGAGGAAAAAAGTGGCATCTCTTTCAGAGGTGTATAGCAATGTGGGTTGAGACTTAGGGAAGCTGAGGTTCAAATCCTGCTTCTCCCATTGATGCTTCTTGTGGCCTTGGGCAAGTCACTTAACCCTCACGCCTGCCTTTTTGCGCCGCTGCTGCTGCAGCTAGTTTGGGAGTTGGCTGGAGGGAAGGGCAGGACTGCCATACCACTGGAGGAACTAAAATAAGGTACGGGGGGGGGGGGCCTGGGGCCCTGTCTGCCTGTTTGCCTCGGGGTGAGGGGCCCTGCCTATCTGTCACTAGGCCTACCTGCCCTGTCCCTGCTTGCTATGTGCCCTGTCCCGGCCTACCACTAGACCACCAGAGGGGGACAGGGTACAGAGCCTGGCAAGGAGTTTGGGGTTGGGTGCAGAGCTTGGCAGGGAGAATTTGGTTCAGAATGTTTTTTTTCTTGTTTTCCTCCTCTAAATCTAGGGTTCGTCTTATGGGCAGGTGCGTCTTATGGAGCAAAAAATACAGTAATTTTATTTTATTGTAACCCGTTCTGGGCTCCTGGGGAGGACGGGCTATAAAAGTGAACAAACAAATAAATAAATACTAAAAGACATCCACTATCCCATCAGAACAAAGGAGTTCAAAAAGTGAACTGCTTAAATTAAAAAGATTTAACCTCTTCTTGACTTGTTTTCATCTTTACTACTATGCCTTTGACCAGGTTTATATCTCTGCAGACTGGTTGTATTAAATGTATCTCTATACAGAGGCAGGTAAGGAATCCATAGGGATTGCTATTCTGAGATCACTGAATCAGATTCATAACCAACTATACAATGGGGCTATGGCTGTAGCTTATGCAGGCAGGAAAGGGGGACTGCTCACCAGCTCTGCTTTTCCTTCCAACACATGAGATTCTAACTTAGGAAACTATAGAAGAGATCTTTCATTAGTTCTGTGTAACACCTTGTGCTTTCTGATCCAAGACATCAGAGATTGAGAGCCTGATCTGAGGCATTGGAGAGGAAAACTCTCAAACTTCTATCTGATCCAAGGCATTGGAGAGGAAGACTCTCTCAAACATCTGTCTGATTCCAAGCATTGGAGAGGAAGTCTCAAACATCTGTCTGATTCCAAGCATTGGAGAGGAAGTCTCAAACATCTGTCTGATTCCAAGCATTGGAGAGGAAGACTCAAACATCTGTCTGATTCCAGGCATTGAAGAGGAGGACTCTCTCAAACATCTGTCTGATCCCAGGCATTGGAGAGGAAGACTCTCTCAAACATCTGTCTCATTCCAGGCATTGGAGAGGAAGACTCTCTCAAACATCTGTCTGATTCCAGGCATTGAAGAGGAGGACTCTCTCAAACATCTGTCTGATCCCAGGCATTGGAGAGGAAGACTCTCTCAAACATCTGTCTCATTCCAGGCATTGGAGAGGAAGACTCTCTCAAACATCTGTCTGATTCCAGGCATTGAAGAGGAGGACTCTCTCAAACATCTGTCTGATCCCAGGCATTGGAGAGGAAGACTCTCTCAAACACCTGTCTGATCCCAGGCATTGAGGAATGGGAATCTCAACCTTCTGTGTGATCCATGGCATCAGAGGACAAGAGCTTCAAGCTTCTGTTTAAAGTCATGTTGTGAACCAGAGAGCCCTATAGAAAGATGTGGTAGGCCTGATATAGTATCTAGCAGGGCTTAAACAAAACTAATAATATCTTAATGCTCATATTTTAAAAATCAATAAAGAATACAAAAAAATTCCAAATATTATGCTTATAAAATGTTGCATATTTAATGTTACACTTTCTCTTCCTGAATTGTGACGTTTCCCTTTTTATTTTTATTTTTTTTAGCCCTTCTAGCATTTAAGGAACATTATTTCTGTTAGTAAAGCTGTTGTGTAGCATCACTTGATGATCTCAAGAAAATCATCATCATTATTGGGATCCTTTCAAATCCAGCATAAGCCAGTAAGGAAAAGATGAGTTATCTGCTTATCTCAGTACAGTTCCAGAGGCTACAGCCAGACATGTTTGAATTGTGAGTTTTGTGACGACCCCTTTCAAAGTCCTCTGAATCTGTGAGTTTTGCTCAATTCCTTAAGAGAAGCACCTCAGGTTAACCGATCAGTATGCAAGGAGTAATGGATTGAGCCTATGGGTTGCTGAGGTGCATAAAGAGAAATGCTACCAGAAGAGAAAATATCAAGATCAGTTCCTGATATCTTGTACAAACAAACTTGCCTTGAGTTTAGACACCCAACTTTTTACCCCAATGGACTTTGTACCACCCATCTAGTCCCCATGCTCAAGGCCTTCTGGCTCTCACCCTCTCCGAGATTCTCATGAGATTCGAGATCTCATGAGAATCTCAGAGAAGGTGAGAGCCAGAAGGCCTTGAGCATGCACAGATGCTCAAGGCCCAGCAGCTGTCCAGCAGAGAACTGGTGGCAGGCACTTTCAACACCAGCGTGCACGGGTAAGGACAGGGCGGTCAGTTGTGGGGGACGAGGCGATAGTGAAGGGAGGGAGCAGCGCCGGTGGCCTCGGGGGAGCAACAAAGTCGGTTCCCGGGGTCGGGGCGGGGGCTCGCAAATCGAGTCAATGTTCAGTTTGCGAGTTACAGTTTGCTCGAGTGTTTTGCTTGTCTTACAAAACACTTACAAACTGTGTTACTCACAAACCGAGGTTTGACTGTACAATTCAAACTCCTCTTACTGACCTACAAATGCACTCACTCGGCTGCCCTTCACTATCTCTCTTCACTTATCTCCCCCTATGTCCCGTCCCCCCCAATGAGTTCCACTCAGCTGGTAAGTCCTTTCTATCTGTGCCCTTCTCTTCCTCGGCCAACTCCAGACTCCGTTCCTTCTACCTTGCTGTGCCATATGCTTGGAGCAAGCTACCTGAATTCCTATGGCAGGCTCTGTCTCTGGCAGTGTTTAAGGCCCAGTTAAAAGCCCACCTCTTTGAGTGTGCTTTTGACTGCTAACTCCTCTCACCTTGGATTCTGCATCCCCAACCCTATATGTCATGTCTGTCTGTGCAAGTTAGACTGTAAGCTCTTTTAAGCAGGGATCGTCTATTAAATGTCAAAATGTACAGCACTGCGTATGCCTTTCAGCACTATATAAGTGATAAATAGTAGTAGTAGTAGTTTGATGAGCTCTAGGTAAACATGCACATTTACCCCATTCCCTATCATAATACAGAATTAATTTTAAAACTCTCACAAATAGGGCTCCATAGTTGTCACTGTAGAGGAAAACAGGCAGAAAAGGAAAGAGCAGGTAAGAAGCTCTGCCCCCCCAACTCTTCCTACTGACTAGTGAATAATGCACTGGAGGTAGAGAAAGTAGACACATTTTTATGAGCAAGGGGTGACTCCAGTCTCTCCCCCCCCCCCCCCCTTCCCACACACATTTTTTTCTATCTACAGCTGACTTTCCAAGGTAAAAAAAAATTAAAATCTGATTACAAAAAATAAAAACTATAAATTCCAACATTTTACTTTTCCATCTCTGGGAAAGACCCCCCCCCCCCCCCAATACACTTGAATTGTGCCTGTTCAATTTTGCTGGAGTAGTGAGGTGTACCAGGTTTTATACATATTCAGCATTTCCTAATCTATACTGCCACCTAATGGCAGATAGGAAAATATCTTACAGCTACAAATCACAAATCCGTTCTTTCTTTTACAAGACAGAGATAAAAAAAGAAGGCAGATGAAGACCATATGATCTATTTAGTCTGCCTCTCCATGCCATCTACCATCTCTTCCTTTCCCTTAGAAATCCAATCTATTTGCCCCAAGCTTATAGAATAATATATAATATAGGTCCTTAGTGCAACTGCTCCTTGAGTGCTGTGCACAGTTCTAGTTGGTCCCATCTCAAAAATGATATAGCAAGACTCAGAGAAGAATAAAAATGACAAAATTAACAGAGGTGGGTGTCAAGACTAACCAATTTATTGAAGCATGAAGTTTGGAGGACCAGAGGACTCATTTTTGAAATCTCATGCCTCAATAAATTAGTTAGTCTATGACAGAGCTTCCCAAACTGTGGGTTGAGATCCCAAATGAGGGTCACAAAACCTGCTCCGGGCCACAAACTAGGTTGGCTCTCCATAGGTGCATCATTATCCTGCATTTCTACAGTTTTATTTTGGCACAATCATGGGGTTAGAGCCACAAAAAGATTGGGAGGCAGTGGTCTATAATGTATCATCTGCTCTGTCAAAAATGATAAGAAAAGATGGAAGTTTATGAAATCATGAGTAGACTGAAACTGTTAAATAGGAGGCGGCTGTTTAGCCTTTCAAACTACATTAAAACAAAAGGACAAAAATGACCAGATTGAAAACAAATTGTAGAACATATTTTTTTTTCATGCTGCTGATTAAGCTGTGGTGTCTGTTGCCAGAAGACGTGGTCAAGGCAACTAATATGGCAGGACTCAAAAGAAGACTGTTATAAGTTCCTGTAGGAAAAGTCCATAAAAATGAACCAAGCTAGAACCAAAAAAGTCATTGATAGAATTATGACAAACAGATCTTTTGGGGATATGCTGTGACCTGGAGTGGCCACTGTTGGAGGCAAAATGCTGGGTTTGATTGATCTTAGTCTGATAAGAACATAAGAATAGCCTTACTGGGTCAGACCAATGGCCCATTGAGCCCAGTATCCCATTCTCATGGTGGCCAATCCAGGTCACTAGTACCTGGCCAAAACCCAAATAGTAGCAACATTCCATGCTACCAATCCCAGGGCAAGCAGTGGTTTCCCCCATGTAGAGAATGACACGGTGGCTGTTACCTGCGGCTAGCCGCAGGTAACCCACCGAAACAGGGGAGAGAAAAGAGGTGGTCTTTGCCGCTACAGGGAGAAGGCCATTCGCTGCCCAATGCAGTGGTGAATGGCCTTGTCTCCGCAGTGAAGGGAGGGAACGCACGCGGTCACTGATCGCGCTTCCTCCCTCCATACTCCATACCGATTGCCGCCGCCGCCCAAGCATCTCCCTTCTTCCATATCGCTGCTGCTCAATCGCCGCTGCTGCCTGAGTCCGATCGCCGCTGCTGCCACCTGATCATCTCCCTCCCTGCTTCTTACCTTCGCGACAGACAATTTCTAAATATGTTTCCTACCAGCAGCCGGAGTCTTGACCGGAAGTTGCATTAGAGACGACCTTTCCTGCAGCCACCTGCGATTTCAACGCTCCGGCTGCTGGTAGGAAATATATTTGGAAATTGCCTGCCGTGAAGGTAAGGGGCAGGGAGGGAGGAAAGGTGGGGTGGAGAAAAACAGACGCTGAAGGGACCTGGAGAAGGTGGGGGTGGAGAGAAACAGATACTGAAGGGAACTGGGAAAGATGGGCTAGAGTGGAGCTGACGCTGAAGGGAACTTGGAAAGGTGGGCTAGAGAGGAACAGATGCTGAATGGAACTGGGGAAGGTGGGCTAGAGAGGAACAGACGCTGAAGGGAACTGGGGAAGGTGGGGTGGAGAGGAACAGACGCTGAAGTGACCTGGGGAAGGTAGGGTGGAGAGGAACAGATGCTGAAGGGAACTGGGGAAGGTGGGGTGGAGAGGAACAGACACTGAAGTGACTTGGGGAAGGTAGGGTGGAGAGGAACAGATGCTGAAGGGAATTGGGGAAGAGAGAGATTCCAGACTATGGGGGGAGTGTAGGGAAGAAGATGGGTGCTAGGCCAATTGGGGGGGGGGGGGTGAAGGGAGAGGCACAGTAACAGAGCAAATGGAAGACGCAGAGAGAAGACAGACAGTGGATGGAAGGAATTGAATGAGAAGATGAGGAGAGCAGAAACCACACAACAAAGGTATAAAAAAAAAATTATATTTCCTTTTTTTTTTAATATATTTTTTAGCTTTAGGATAAAGTAGTATATTAGTTGTGTTGATAAAAAATTATAAACAAAGCCCTGCCAGCTGACACATTCTTTCTCTAGTTCAGCAGCCATAACTTTGATTTATAAGGAAGGAATAAGCTAAATATTGCAGTACTGAGGCTTGTATGGTTGCTGCGGGGACGGGGCAGGGACAGTGTTTGCAGGGACAGGGTGGGGATAGTGGTCGTGAGTCGGGGCGATGACAGGGAAAAATTTTTTCCTCGTATCATTCTCTACCCCCATGTCTTTCTCAATAACAGACTATGGACTTTTCCTCCAGGAACTTGTCCAAACCTTTCTTAAAACCAGCTACACTATCCGCTCTTACCATATTCTCTGGCAATGCATTCCAGAGCTTAACATTTCTCTGAGTGAAAAAAAAATTCCTCCTATTGGTTTTAAGAGTATTTCCCTGTAACTTCATCGAGTATCCCCTAGTCTTTGTAATTTTTAATAGCGGCTCAAACTAATCCTGCAGGCTAGACCGCGGGAAGGGAAAGGGAGGTTGGGGGAAATGCTGCTGCTGCTGCTGCACAGGGACGTGGAGGGGAAGGGAAATACCGTTGTTGCTGCTGCACAGGGAAATGCAGAGGGAGGGAATTCTGCTGCGGCTGCTGCACAGGGAAGTGGGGGGGGGGGGAGGAAAATGCTGTTGCTGCTGCACAGGGAAGTGGGGTGGGGGGAGGGAAATGCTGCTGCACAGGGAAATGGAACGAGGACTGCGAAGAATTGCAAAGGGACTTGAACAAACTAGGGGAATGGGCGACGAGATGGCAGATGAAGTTCAATGTTGAGAAATGTAAAGTATTACATGTGGGAAGCAGAAACCCAAGGTACGATACGATGGGAGGGATGTTATTGAATGAGAGTACCCAAGAAAGGGACTTTGGGGTAATGGTGGACATGGCAATGAAGCCAACAGCACAGTGTGCAGCGGCTGCTAAGAGAGCGAATAGAATGCTAGGTATAATCAAGAAGGGTATTACTAGCAGAACGAAAGAAGTTATCCTGCCATTGTATCAGGCGATGGTGCGTCCGCATCTGGAGTACTGCGTCCAATATTGGTTGCCTTACCTTAAGAAGGATATGGCATTACTCGAGAGGGTCCAGAGGAGAGCGACACGTCTGATAAAAGGTATGGAAAACCTTTCATACGCTGAGAGATTGGAGAAACTGGGACTCTTTTCCATGGAGAAGAGAAGACTTAGAGGGGATATCATAGAGATTTACAAGATCATGAAGGGCATAGAGAGAGTAGAGAGGGACAGATTCTTCAAACTTTTGAAAAATAAAAGAACAAGAGGGCATTCAGAAAAGTTGAAAGGGGACAGATTCAAAACAAATGCTAGGAAGTTCTTCTTTACCCAACGTGTGGTGGACACCTGGAATGCGCTTCCAGAGGGCATAATAGGGCAGAGTATGGTACTGGGGTTCAAGAAAGGATTGGACAATTTCCTGCTGGAAAAGGGGATAGAGGAGTATAGATAGAGGATTACTGCACAGGTCCTGGACCTGTTGGGCCGCTGCGTGAGCGGACTGCTGGGCACGATGGACCTCAGGTCTGACCCAGCGGAGGCATTGCTTATGTTCTTATGAGGGAATGCTGCTGCGGCTGCTGCAAAGGGAAGTGGGGGGGGGGAGGAGAATGCTGCTGCTGCACAGGGAAGTGGGGTGAGGGGGAAATGCTGCTGCATAGGGAAATGGAGGGGGAGAGAATGCTGCTGTGGCTGCTGCACAGGGAAGTTGGGGGGAGGGGAGAAATGCTGCTGCTGCATAGGGGGCAGGGAGATAGACAAATAGAAAGAAAGACAGATAGCGGGAGGAGGGAGACAGAAAGAAAGGAATAAAGACACAGGCAGGGAGAGAGACAGAAAGAAAGAAAGAGAGACAGACATATATTCTAGCACCCATTAACGTAATGGGCTTGAGGACTAGTATTAATAATAAAGATTAAGGGACCAAAAATGAATCGCAGGGTTGACTGAGCTCGTACTGAAATCCCTTTATCTTTATTATTAATATATTTTTTTTCACTAGATTGGATGCTGGTGTCTATTCTCATCGAGAGTTTAAAGTTTTTGCCAATTCTTTTTTGCTTAGTTTTTAATATGATATCACAATGCAGTCCCTTGTTACACTGATTAAGTGATGTCATATTTATATATCAAGTGGTTCTTATAGCCTCTGGACGGGGCCAAGTTTAAAGGGCCTTTCCAACTGATCTACTTCTTTTTTTACCACACTGCTGAAAAACTTGAGTTCTAAATGCTATTCTATACAGGGATCATGTCCTTTAGATAATAGCATTTGGTACAGATCCCACGCCTGACTTTTGAGTGCTATACTTAAGCCTGTTAAAAGCAGGTGTAAAGGCCGATGTCCAGCTTAGGCATGCTTAGGGCAAATTCCATTTTCCACATGCAGTTTTTTGGAATGTCCCCCAAAATGCCCTGCCACATTTCAGATACGCACAATTGCTTTATAGCAGGGGTGTCCAAGCTTTTGGCAGAAAATTTTTTTTCGGGGGCCGCACTAACACTAGCTGATGAGCAAAAAAAAGGTTGAGCAGGTCCCAAATTTGCAATCGCTAATATAGAAGATGTACGTATCTAATAATAAACCTTCATTAAAAGGGCACTGTGGAGGGACCCAAAAAAGCAGTAATACTTACCCTGACTGAGTGATCCTCCACATACACCACTGACAGTGGGAGCAGCCACAGGCTTCCGTATCCCCATTCTGATAAGCAGGGATGAGCACTCCTGGTTCTCCCATTCACTTCTATTACAGCTACGGTGAGCCTCTTTAGAGGTGAGCCTCATCAGAGCAGGGATGCTGAATCAGCTGTCAGCAGCGCACGTGGAGGATCATTTAATCAGGGTAAATATTACTGCTTTTTTGGGCCTCCCACTTTGAGCTTAGGCTCCCTCAAAATTAATATCTCCCCTGCTGTAGCTGGTAGGGACCCCCAAGCCTCACCAACTGACAGCCACCTCCTCCCCTCCAACTTCCCAAGTTCTGCAGCTGATAGCAATATTGCAGAGCTGCTGCCTTCCCTCCTCCCTGCCCCCCCCCCCCGGCTTTCATGCATGCATGAAAGCAGGGGCAGCATGAGGATATTGCCATTGGCTGCAAAGCTTGGAGATTTTGAGTTTCCAGACTGGAGGAAGATGTCTTCAGTTGGCAGGGCTTGGGAATCCCCACTAGCTCAAGTATTTATAAATTGCACTCAGGCAGGGAGAAAGTTTGATGACCATCCACTAATTTTGGGCTCCAGACCCTCCCCCAAATCAGCTATATATTACTACGCCACTGAATACAAAAATAATTGTGATGCACATATACCAAAGCTAACATATTACAGTTAATAAATTCAAAATAAAACAATTTTTTCTACCTTGTTGTCTGGATGTTTTGTTTTTCCATCATCTTGGTCCCAGTTTCTCTTTCTGCTTTTTCTCTATCTTCAACTAATTCTCTTTCCAGTGTCTGCTGTCTATTTTTTTCTCCTCTTTTCCATTTCTTTCTTATGCCTGTCTCCAACGTATTGATTTTTCCCTCTCAGCTTTCTTAACTTTTTCTTTTCTGCTTCTGTCCACTCAAATCTTGCCTTCTTTCTCACTCTTCTTTTTAAATGTTCAGCTACCTCTCAATTCTCCATCTTCTCTCAGTCTCTAGCTCTCCCATTTCCCATCTCACTCCTTTCCCACTCAAATCTTGCCTTCCTTTCTCACCCTTCTTCTTTTTAAATGTTCAGCTACCTCTCAATTCTCTATCTTCTCTCAGTCTCTAGCTCTTCCATTTCCCATCTCACTCCTTTCCCAGACTCCTATTCCCTTCTACCTACTCTCCATTACCACATTTTTACCACTCTACTCACTGCTCTCTCACTCATCTTGTCATCTCCCTTTTGACCTCATCCACATGGCTCACCACTTTCAGAATCCCCCTCCCTCACTCCAAACCCTTGGATCATCTTATCCCAGCTCTCTTCTCTCCTGCCCTTCCATGGTTCCATCTCTCCTCCTCTATCTCCATGGTCCAACATTTTGCTCTCTCTCTTTTATGTTTTTCTTCTTCCTTCCTCCCTTGATGCTGAACAGTGAAATGGAGAAAAAAAAGAGATGCTGCATCTCTTTGCCTTTCATCCACAGGCCTAACATTTCTCTCTCCCTCCCATCCCCAGATCCAACTTCTCTCCCTTTCTCTTCCCAACTGCCCCCATCCCATCTCTCCCCCCTGCCTGCCTGACTCCCTTCCCCAGGTCCACCATTTCTTTATTTCTCTTCCCGCAGTTCTCCCTTCAAGTATCTCTTTCACTCTTCCTCCACACCACCCCAGGTCCAACTTCTCTCCCTTCAGACCATTGCCCACCATCTCTCTCTCTCTGTCCTCTGTTTCTGATCCCATAAGCTCTCCCCCCACACTGTGACAAATCTAGCTCTCTGTCTAGCTTTGGCACAGGGTTAGCTAGAAAGAGCAGTAAACCCCTATGCAGGAGAGCTGACCAGGTTGGCCCTGCTGATTATGAAAGTGCTGACTTCCCTTGTACCGATATTGAGCCACACAATGACTGCCAGGGAGAGTTCAGTCCAGTTGCCTTCCAGTTGCCTTCTATTAGAGCTCAAAGAAACTCAGGAGCTAGGAAACTACATCTCCCAGAAAGCCAGAGAACTGGCAGGAAGCTGTTAGTTAAGCAGACACAGCTGCAGAGAGAGCTTTCTTCCTTCCCCCTCTTCAGAGCAGGGAGGGGCGAATTGGAGCCTGTTAAAACAGGGCAGCTGAGACCCAGAGAGGGGGAGGAGCTGGGAGCGTTTCCCAGAAAGGCAGCATGACTTCCCTCACCAACTGAAGGTTGATGAGCCAGAGGAAGAGTGTGAGATGGTGGACCTTTCAAAAGAGTCTGAACCCACCATTGAGAAGCAGTTTGGAAGCTGGTTTTTCCAGTGAGCCTAGGGAGAGGCTAGAAGTCATGGACACAAGCTGAAAAGGTGGGGAGTATTTGATATTTTTTTTCTTACCTGTTGTTTTTGGTGAAAGCTTGGGACTGTGTTATTTTTGGTGTGCAACAGAAATGTCTCACTTTTGAGAGCTATGTTGTGAAGATTCTGTTGCTGTGTTTTTGCTTTAAAACTTCTTGAACAATTCACTACGGAGCTTTTGGCTTACGTTCCTCTCCACACAGCTGGAGACTAATTACTACTGATAAGCCACTGCAGGGAATGTCAGCCACAGAGGAGCTCCGTTTTGGATAGATTCCTTGACTGCAGTCAGCCAGTGGCAGAGTGCTTCAGCTTGAACAGTTTACCTTTTGCTTATGAGAAATTCATTGCCATACAGCAAGACCTGTGTGTATGTTTACTCATTGCTGAACTTACTTTGTTCCATTTAGGCTGGTGAAGAGGACTGAGCTATAGAAATTAAAGCCCAGTCATAGTTTTGTTTTTTGTGGGGGGGGGTTTCTTCCTTTTTCTGATTTTTGGAAATAAGGGTCATTCTAACAGTTGTGAGACCAGTGTGGCCAGGTTGGCCCAGCATTATATGTTTTGGCTTTTGCATTAATGTATTTGGAAAATATCACAACCTACTTGAGAATCTCAGAGCAACCTGACTCCAGGTCAGGAATAAAAGTCTAACTTTATTTTTTGAACCTCGTTGCGTGTGTGTGTATATTCCTTGCTTGCTTGCACTGTGGACATTTTACTTGTTGTTTTACCCTTGAAGGAGTCTGGGACTGGTTTTCTCCTTAATAAAATGCTGAATTATGTTTAGCTGCAGACCTAACTTATCTCATGTTCTAGCCTGTCTGCCTTGGGTGTTAGCTGGGGCATTCTAACTTCTTATGGCTATCTCAGCATAAACGACATGTAACAGAAAGACTGCAGAGCCTAGATAAGTGACTTGCTAGTGACCTGCTAGTGTGAGCTTAGCACCAATGATTGTTAAGAAAAGTAACACGTGAACAATTTTTTCTAGAATTCAGTTGTATAGCCAGAAGAATGTATAAATATCTCTGTAACGTCCTGTTTTCGGCACTTCTGAAGCCAGCTTGGAACTCAGGAGTTGCATACGTATGCTAATAAACCATCTATGCTTTCTTCAAGTCTCTAAGTTTTGTGGCTTCCCAAAGTGACCTTTCATTTGGCTTCCGAACAGGGACTTGAATGTCTTTTGACCACCACTCGATTGGTCACTTGTGTCTGGTCTGAGAACCGAACTGTCTGCTAAGCCGGCTTAATTTCTCTTGGAATTTGTAGACCTCGTGGCTCTGGCCGGCTCAACTGATTAATCGAGTCCTGGTTCAAAGTGCAGGTATCTTTCTGGGGTTGGCCACCAAACTGATAAGGAACTGATCATTCCTCCTGTTTCTTTTCCCTTGCCTTAGTAAATGACTTGATCCATCATTGAAACCGTGGGGAGGGATTCTAGGAACTGTGTCTGTCTGTTTGGTAAACGAAACTGAATCTGTAAATCTGAAGTTAGACAATAGATGTAAGCTGTTTGTATGTACAGGCTCAGCATGAGCCCTGAGTCAAGATAGGGAGAAAGAACCCGATGTTCAGCTACCAAATGGGGGGATTAGTATTAGAGGGAAGTAACCTTGAAAGAGATTTGGGTGTACTGGTGGATACAACAATGAAGTCAACGGCGCAATGCGCAGCAGCCGCGAAGAAGGCAAACAGAATGTTGGGTATTATTAAAAATGGTATTACGACCAGAACAAAAGAAGTCATCCTGCCGTTGTATCGGGCAATGGTGCGCCCGCACCTGGAGTACTGTGTTCAGTATTGGTCACCGCACCTTAAGAAGGATATGGCAATACTTGAGAGGGTCCAGAGGAGAGCGACACGAATGATTAAGGGCATGGAAAACCTTTCATACACAGAAAGACTGGAGAAGCTGGAGCTCTTCTCCCTGGAAAAGCGGAGACTCAGAGGAGACATGATAGAGACCTACAAGATCATGAAGGGCATAGAGAGAGTGGAGAGAGACAGATTCTTCAAACTTTCAAAACATAAAAGAACAAGAGGGCATTCGGAAAAATTGGAAGGGGATAGATTCAAAACAAATGCTAGGAAGTTTTTCTTTACTCAGCGGGTGGTGGAGACTTGGAATGCGCTTCCAGAGGATGTAATAGGGCAGAGTACGGTACTGGGGTTTAAGAAAGGATTGGACAATTTCCTGTTGGAAAAGGGGATAGAGGGGTATAGATAGAGGATTATTATGCAGGTCCTGGACCTGTTGGGCCGCCGCGTGAGCGGACTGCTGGGCACGATGGACCTCAGGTCTGACCCGGCAGAGGCATTGCTTATGTATCTTATGTCTCTTATGTACTTCCGATGCATCCTGAAAAGAGGGAAAATGGTGTAGGTTGAACATTTCAGGAGTCAGGGAATTGGTTAGAACTGGCTATATTTCTATTGTGCTGTATTTGTAAAGGAAGATTTAGGAGAGGTAATAAATATCTGTTGGTTTTTGCCTGCTAGGTTTGTTAATGATTGGCGCTGCTAGGTTTCATGAAAGAAAAGATCACTTAATTTGAAGAGAGATACAGGAAGTGCTTTAAGAAGAAGACGAGAGTGGTGCTTTAAGGAACCAGAATTTGAAATGAGGTGGAAGTGAATGAGTTAAAGGATGTCTGAACAGCTGGATGGTTATTTGTTTCTAGCTGCTCAGAGCATATGTTGAAAGCATTTTAGAGAAAGTATGTGCATGAATTCTGACCTGATTAAAAGAGCTCATGTAGGTAGGATTATAAGGGGCAGTGCAGTTGAGCAGCCCAATAGGGAAGAATGAATCTTTTTTTGTGTAGGAAAAATTTTATTCCAACCGAAATACCACGTTTATAAGAAAGATATATGAGACTAAAATTGTACGAAAGTACAGAGATTGCTTTTTGCATGGACTGTTTATCTGCATGTATGTGTGTTTTTTTGTGTGTGCATGACATTCAAAATCCCCTTTCCTTGTATTTCTGTCCCGGGTTCCTTATGAGTTCTGTCTGTCCAAATGTATCAGTGTAATTTGAAACTGTCACTTGTTCAAAGCAGGAGGGGGGAGTACCCCTCCTCCTCCTTTTGTGCTGATAAGGGCCATGAAGTTTTCAGCACTTCAAATGCAGTTTCTCCTGAAACAGATAAGTAGGTTTAGATTTAAAGTTTTTGTCTATGTTATAAAATGTTTATGTATATTCAAAAATGAATGTAACCAAAAAATATGATTTCTGGAACTTATATTCCATGCTAAAAAGAAGTTCTTTGTCCAAATTTAAGGACTGACTCTCTTTTAAACCTAAAGAAATAATTCTGAAAAGTACTACATCTGTAATTTGATCTCTTTGATCTTTAAGCAACTCTCTCTCCTCTGTGAAATTCTGAAGGGAGGGGGAGTAGGTCTCTCTTGCTGCTTCACTTTTACCATAATAGCAGTGAGACGCATGTAGATTGTAAAAAAAAAAAAAAAATGTTTACAATTGTGAGTACAGTAAGACCTTGGTTTGTGAGCATAATTTGTTCCAGAAGCATTCTTATAGTCCAGGGCACTCGTGTACAAAAATATACATATTTGTATTGCAAGCCCTTGCTCGTTTGGAACAGTCACTGTATTCCTGCAGCGTCATAGAGAGAGGAACCGTTGGCTCAGTTGTGATAATGTGATGCTTGTATACTGTATGTACTTATATTGCAAGACGTTGCTGGTATTAGCAAGTTAAAATTTAATCAAATGTTTTGCTTGTCTTGCAGAACACTTGCAAACCAAGTTATTTGCAATCCAAAGTTTTACTGTATATTCCAATCTTTGTTTTTGTATTTCTTTTTATAAATCATGTAACTTTTAGGTATAGGAATGTAATTTTTAGGAATGCTTTTATATGGAAGTAAATATTTTTGCCAGTCAGATGATAGTGAAAGGACTGCTGCTTTAGAGAGCGCTTGTGTGGATTGCTCTGAAAAGAGAAGATGGAACTTCTATCTACGTGGGTGTAGTCTACAGACCTCCGACTCAATCACAGCAAATTGATAAGGATCTGATTGTGGATATCCAAAAGTTTGGAAGGAAAGAGGAGGTTCTGCTGTTGGGAGATTTCAACCTGCCGGATGCGGACTGGAAAATTCCGTCTGCGGAATCGGAAAGAAGTAGGGAGATTGTGGATGCCTTTCAAGAGGCTCTGCTCAGACAAATGGTGACGGAACCCACAAGGGAAAAAGTGATATTGGATCTGGTCCTCACAAATGGAGAGAGTATCTCTAATGTTCGAGTGGGTGCTCACCTGGGAAGTAGCGATCATCAAACGGTTTGGTTTGATATAATGGCTAAAGTGGAGAGCGGCCGCATGATACTTAAAGTCCTAGATTTCAAATGTACGGACTTTAATGCAATGGGAAAGTACCTGAAGAAAGAGCTGTTAAGATGGGAGGACATAAGAGAAGTGGAAAGACAGTGGTCTAAGCTGAAAGGAACGAAAAAATGGCTACGGACCTTTATGTGAAGAAAATCAATAAAAACAAGAGAAAAAGGAAGCCGATATGGTTCTCCAACCTAGTGGCTGAGAAAATAAAGGCGAAAGAGTTGGCGTTCATGAAATATAAAAAAACCCAAGAAGAGGAGAGCAGAAAGGACTACAGGGTGAAACTGAAAGAAGCCAAGAGAGAGATACGTTTGGCGAAGACACAGGCGGAAGAACAAATGGCTAAAAATGTAAAAAAGGGAGATAAAAATTTTTTCAGATATATTAGTGAAAGGAGGAAGATAAAAAATGGAATTGCTAGGCTAAAAGATGCTGGGAACAAATATGTGGAGAGTGATGAGGAGAAAGCAAATGTGCTAAACAAATACTTCTGTTCTGTGTTCACAGAAGAAAATCCTAGAGAAGGACCGAAACTGTCTGGCAAAGTTACACGAGAAAATGGAGTAGATTCTGCGCCGTTCACGGAGGAGGGTGTTTATGAGCAACTTGAAAAGCGGACAAAAGGTGGACAAAGCGATGGGACCAGACGGGATCCATCCCAGGATACTAAGGGAGCTCAGAGAGGTTCTGGCGAGTCCTATTAAAGACTTGTTCAACAAATCTCTGGAGATAGGAGTGATTCCTGGGGATTGGAGGAGAGCGGATGTGGTCCCTATTCATAAAAGTGGTCACAGTGATGAAGCAGGAAACTACAGGCCGGTGAGCCTCACTTCAGTTGTTGGAAAAATAATGGAAGTGTTGCTGAAAGAAAGGATAGTGTACTTCCTTGAATCTAATGGGTTACAGGATCCGAGGCAACATGGCTTTACAAAAGGTAAATCGTGCCAAACGAACCTGATTGAATTTTTTGATTGGGTGACCAGAGAGCTGGATCGAGGACATATGCTAGATGTAATTTACTTGGATTTCAGCAAAGCCTTTGATACAGTTCCTCATAGGAGGCTGTTGAACAAACTTGAAGGGCTGAAGTTAGGACCCAAAGTGGTGAACTGGGTCAGAAACTGGCTGTCAGACAGACGCCAGAGGGTGGTGGTTAATGGAAGTCGCTCGAAGGAAGGAAAGGTGACTAGTGGAGTCCCTCAGAGTTCGGTGCTGGGGCCAATCCTGTTCAATATGTTTGTGAGTGACATTGTTGAAGGGTTAGAAGGAAAAGTGTGCCTTTTTGCAGATGATACCAAGATTTGTAACAGAGTAGACACCGAAGAGGGAATGGAAAATATGAAAAAGGATCTGCAAAAGTTAGAGGAATGGTCTAATGCCTGGCAACTAAAATTCAATGCAAAGAAATGCAGAGTAATGCATTTGGGGATTAATAATAGGAAAGAACCGTATATGCTGGGAGGAGAGAAGCTGATATGCACGGATGGGGAGAGGGACCTTGGGGTTATAGTATCCGAAGATCTAAAGGCGAAAAAACAGCGTGACAAGGCAGTGGCTGCTGCCAGAAGGATGCTGGGCTGTATAAAGAGAGGCTTAGTCAGTAGAAGGAAGAAGGTGTTGATGCCCCTGTACAGGTCATTGGTGAGGCCCCACTTGGAATATTGTGTTCAGTTTTGGAGACCGTATCTGGCGAAAGACGTAAGAAGACTTGAGGCGGTCCAGAGGAGGGCGACGAAAATGATAGGAGGCTTGTGCCAGAAGACGTATGAGGAGAGACTAGAAGCCCTGAATATGTATACCCTAGAGGAAAGGAGAAACAGGGGAAATATGATTCAGACTTTCAAATACTTGAAGGGTATTAACGTAGAACAAATGGTAAATGGAAAATGGTAAAACCAGAGGACATAATTTGAGGTTGAGGGGTGGTAGATTCAGGGGCAATGTTAGGAAATTCTACTTTACGGAGAGGGTGGTGGATGCCTGGAATGCGCTCCCGAGAGAGGTGGTGGAGAGTAAAACTGACTGAGTTCAAAGAAGCGTGGGATGAACACAGAAGATTTAGAATCAGAAAATAATATTAAATATTGAACTAGGCCAGTTACTGGGCAGACTTGAACGGTCTGTGTCTGTGTATGGCTGTTTGGTGGAGGATGGGCAGGGGAGGGCTTCAATGGCTGGGAGGGTGTAGATGGGCTGGAGTAAGTCTTAACAGAGATTTTGGCAGTTGGAACCCAAGCACAGTACCGGGTAAAGCTTTGGATTCTTGCCCAGAAATAGCTACATAAGTTCATGGGTATGTCCCTGGAAATACAGTATGGCTAAAACTTGGAAGTCAGACCCCCTGAAACCTAGATGGATAGGTCCTTTTACTGTCCAAATTTCTTCTCTTACAGTTGTCAAGGTGTCAGGACACGAAACTTGGTTCCAGTACAACACGGATCTTCAGCTGAAGCTTTCTAAGACCTCAAAAGTTCTGAATATTTACCACTGTATTTAGCAGGTGTTCTGAATTTAACCTTTTTCACAAGTGTTTGAGTTTAATTGACTGCCTGTGATTCACCACTGCCTTTAGCAAGTGTCTTGAGTATAACTGTTTGAAGTTTTCTAAGTTGTGCCTGAAAGAAAAATGAGCTTCTTATGCCAGCATTGTCCGCACCTTTTGTATTATATCTGATATTTGTGTTGCCCTCAATGCCTTATGTTTCTTTCTTCTGTATTTCTTTCCTATTGTACTTAATAAAGGCCCCAAGCCCTTTGCCTGATGTTTGTTTGCATGATGGAGTTAAGTATAGAAAGTGTCAAACATCAGAGGGTATTATCTGCTTCCAACCTACTGGTGATGAAGTTTAAAAGTGAGCGGAAATCTGCATTGATAATGTTGAGGGTCCACTTATCAACCAGACTCTTATTGTAGACCCCACTCGCCCAGTGTCTTTGTATTTTGATACATGTGTGTTATTTGATGTTGCCCATGGTCATGGTTTTGCCCCTAATACAGTTTTGTGTGGCTCCATAGATTGACAGCGTTATTATACCAAATGTACTAAGTATATATGTCTGTATAACCTGATGCCTTTAAGAAATGCCCCTATGAGGAAACCTTCACTAATGGTGGAGCCTATTCTTTATAGGAATGTGTCTCATGGGCCACCTACAAGAACCCTCATAAATACCAAGTCAATACCCCCTCTGCCTCCCTTACTTTAGGTCCTAACTCCGGCCCCTTGTGTACTACAGGCTACTGTAATCCCATGGTTTTCACTATCACTGACCCACATAACTGGAATGCCAATGTCCAAGGCCAGAGACCGCATGGCATTGTATATTGATGGTAAAAGGTGAGACCCAGGTACTGTTGTATATGTCTGTATTGTATCCCGTCATGTGCTCCTGTCCATCACTCTGTGGTGTTTCCCCAGTTTTATGAAATTATGAAAGTAGATACTGATATTCCTGTAATCGCTAGATAAAGTTTGCTGAAACTATAGGTCAGACTCTTAATGTTAGCAATTGTTTTGTATAAGGAGGGACTGGTATGGGAGAACAGTGGCCATGGGAGGCAAAGCAGCTGGACATGTTAAACCTGATTTCATAGAATCTCACTTTTACGTCAGATCCACAACCTTAACGATGGGCCTTGCGAACCTCCATTGTTGCTTCCCACTGTCTTCAGCGCCCTTCAGACACTGCTTAATGGAACTTCCTATGAACGATGGCCATCTCCTAATGGTTGATATTGGCTCTGTGATCTGTTTGCCTACTCTTGGATGCCTGCTAACTGGACTGGTTCATGTGTACTTGGCATGATCCTTCCCAGCTTCTTCCTGTTACCGCTGGCCGATGGTGAACACCTGGGAGCCCCTGTATTCAACAACAGGGGTCGCCAAAAGTGGTCTACTTCCACTAATTCCCTTAAAATAGGTGCATGGGGTGATGACTGGCCTGCGGAATGGATCATTGCTGTTTACGGACCTGCCACATGGGTCGAGGATGACACCTGGGGCTATCGGACCCCAATCTATATGCTGAACCTTTGTCTACAAGTTGTACTCGAACTGATAACTAATGAGACCTCCCGAGCTTTGAGTAGCATTGGCAGAGCGAATGCTAAAATGCACACTGCTATCTATCAGAACTGCCTAACTCTAGATAGAAGGTGGTGCCTGTGGTAAATTCAACCTCTCCAACTGCTGCCTTGAACTTGAGTAAAGTGATTGAGGACGTTGTGGATCGTATCACCAAACTGGCTCATGTTCCTGTCCAGATGTGGTGTGGCCTCACTTCAGACTGGATATCTGGTACTTTCGGCTCCTGGTAGCCCTCTGGTTCAGCAATGAAGACCATCTTGCTGGTTGCCGCCCTGTCTTCTCTGCTCCTTTGCTGCCTGACTTGTGTGGTCCCCATAGCTGCTCCACTGAACTGTTGACTCTGTTATTGACCGTTCCACTGCTGCTATGGCCCTTGGGCTTCCCAAGTATCAACCAGTCCCTACAACTGATCCTGACCTTCCTCCTTCTTGAACTTTATCAGGCTTGTCTCCTTCCTCCTTCATTCGACTAACCTGAAAAGGGGGACTGAAGGAGTCTGGGATTGGTTTTCCTAAGTTTTCTCCTTAATAAAATGCTGAATTATGTTTAGCTGCAGACCTAACTTATCTCATGTTCTAGCCTGAATTCCTTGGGTGTTAGCTGGGGCATTCTAACTTCTTATGGCTATCTCAGCATAAACAACATGTAACAGAAAGACTGCAGAGCCTAGATAAGTGACCTGCTAGTGTGAACTTAGCACCAGTGATTGTTAAGAAAAGTAACACGTGAACAATTTTTTCTAGAATTCAGTTGTATAGCCAGAAGAATGTATAAATATCTCTGTAACGTCCTGTTTCGGCACTTCTGAAGCCAGCTTGGAGCTCAGGAGTTGCATACGTATGCTAATAAAACATCTGTGCTTTCTTCAAGTCTCTAAGTTTTATGGCTTCCCAAAGTGACCTTTCATCCTAGGCTGTTGCCTAGGGTGCCTGAAAGATTCCCTAGTTGGAGGGAATAGTATCCATCGCTGTGGCCCAGGCTCGCTGCGCGATTCAGGAGCCCGCGGGTTGCAACAACACCCAATCTGGCACTTCTTTTAATACCCTCTCCCCCCCCAAAAAAAAAAAAAGTCCAGGAGGCTTCCTCGGCCCAGCATGTTCTCCCCCTTCTCTCTGCACCCATGCATCTCTATCTCACTCCTCTCCCACCATCATGTCCAATAATTCTTTCTCTGTCTCCGTCCCTCCTCTCTCTGCCCACCAGTTCTCCTCTTTCTTTATCTCCCCAATTGCATCATCTCTTTCCCTCTCTGACACCCAATTCTCCCTTTCTATTATCTCCTTCACCTCTGCATCTCTTTCCCTCACTTCCTCCATTCTTCCATCTTATGGCTCATGCGCATGCGTGACATCATCACGTCAACATCCGCATGTGTGAAGGCCTTCTAATGGGGCCCTGAGCCACCAGTGAGGGGTGCTGGAAGGAGAGATGTGTGGAGAGGAGAGGGCTAGTGCCGGCTCCCTGCCTACAGGATGTGCCTCTCACTGCGAGAGGCATGTCCTATAGGCAGTCAGCTGGCACCTGTGCCTCTCCTCCTCCATAGCATCTTGTGGCATACCTTGGATCTTGGGCAGCATACTAGTGTGCTGTGGTACACAGTTTGCGAAACACTGATATATACAATACAAGGGTATTTATCGCTCAAAATTCAATGTTACTGTACTTAACCTTTAGAACACCTTCCCTTGCATCTCAGAATGGAACTTTCTTGTAGCATATCTAAGGCAGGTTAAAAAATATTTTTTTCATTAAGGTCTTTCTATCATAAGCTGTGTTGTTTTTTTTTGTCATCTATTGGGTGGGTCCTATTATGGATGCATTCATTTTTTTTTCTTTTCTTTATATATTTTGTTTTCATTTTTTTATATTGTATGTAGTACAGTAGTCAGTTTTCTAATATGCCGTATATCAAACAAACTTAAAACTAGACTCCATATCTGCTGCTGTCTTGTCTGGTTAAGGCAGGGATGCTGTGCAGGTAGTAGTTGTAAATCAGGGGTGGGCAACCAAAGTCCTTGCAGGTCACAACACAGTAAGGTTTTCAAGAGTTCCTCAATGAATATGCATGAGATTGACTTGCATTGCTGTTTCTATTGTATACAAATAGATCTCATGCATATTTATTGTGGAAATCTTGAAGATCCAACTGAGTTGTGGCTCCTGAGGATCATGGTTGCCCACCTCTGTGATATATCCTTAGAGGGACAGTGTGCCAGTCATTGGGTAACAGTGACATCTAGTGGCTAGACTTAAAAGTCATGATTGCAGAATCTGTAGGGCTAGAAAAGGAAGGAAAATATCCCCTGGAATGAAGATTTATGGTGCTAGAGACCAATTCTGATTGACCCAGAAGCAAGAAAAGAAGCAGTGGCCACTTTTGTATATTTCTCTTTGTTTAGGGTTACTATTATCATTCCTAGCTATGTGAGCATGGAAACTCATAAACACGTTTCAAAAAAATTGCTCAGCAAATCACTTTGAATCATCAATTTATATTTTGCTGCCATATGAATCTTTTAGGCTCCACAAATCTTTCTTCAGACTAGATAGGCCATATAGTCTTTATCTGCCTTCATTTTTCTCTGTTTTCTGTGTAACTGGAAGGCAGGGTTTCAAAGTGTCTAGCTACTTAACTTTGAGTTAAGCACTAGACTGGCCCCTTTGAATATCCATACTAGAGTAGAGAGCTACACGGGGACGACGGGAATCCCGCGGGACCCGCGGGCATCCCGCAGGTTCCCCCTTCGGGTCGCGGGGATCCCGTGGGGATGCCCCCTAGGGTCGCGGGAATCCCATGGGGACGCCCCCTAGGGTCGCGGGGTTCCTGCAGGGCTGGATGTACTAAGTCGCGCGGCTTTTCTCCCTACCTGCTCTGCTTGCAGCACAGAGCCGAATGGAAGTCTTCCCGGTCTGCACGGGAACAGGGATCATGGGAATCCCGCGGGTCCTGCGGAAATCCCGTGGGGTCCCCCCTAGGTCAGCGGGACTCCCACGGGGACCCCTCCAAGGCTGACGGGACTCCCAAGGGGTTGGAACTGGGGTTCCTTCCTATCCCGACTCGAGGCCTACCTTATTTCTGGTCCGGCACTGGTCTGAGCTCCGGACGAATGAGTAGCATGTCACATAGGCATGGAGATCATCCCGTAGGCAGTAAGCTCAACACAGGCACACATTGGTTCAGCTGCAGCACAATGGGCCAATCACAAACAACCTCAGAGTTCTAAGGTCATTTATGATTGACCCATTGTGCTGCAGCTGAACCAATGTGTGCCTGTGTTGAGCTTACTGCCTATGTAATGAGCTCCAGAAGAGGGAGAGCTGACTGCCTAGTTGCTGTTTCTGGGGAGCTGCAGTTTTTCACTTTTCGTTGCCTTTGTGCAGCCGCCAAAACGATGAGCAGGATGGCTCTCTGGCTCCCAGCTGCGTTCTGCCCTGCCCCCACCTGAGCTGGCCAAAGTTGCATGGGGTAAGTGTGGGCACTGGGTCTGGAGAAGGGAAGGACCTCTGGGGGCGGGGCGGGTCAGGCCAGAATCCTGCACCTCCCCCTCCATGGCTCCCCGCTGCCGTAGTGAAGATGGCTGCAGCTCCTGGGCACTGGGGTGGGCTGGCTGGGAGAGGACCTACTCCCCTTGCCAAACCACTTGGCAGGAACTGGCTGGTGCTGCTGAGGTCAGGTTAGTAGGGGTGGGGGAGGGGGAGGGGGAAAGGCATTGTGAGTGCTGGGACTTGGCCTGCATGTGATAGGTGGGGGAGGAAAGAGAGGAGAGTCAATTTGGACCACAGGTTAGGCAGGGGTGGGCTTGGGATTGTGGGGGGACAGCTAGGGGGAAGGGAGAGGGAAGTGACAGGCAGGCCAGGGTAAGGAGAAGAAAGAGTGAGAGCTAGCATGAAGGGAGAGTGAGGTGACAGGGAGGGGGGGGGGGGCACAAGATAGCAGAGACAAGTAAGCAGACAGTATAGCTAATATGAGAACTAGCAAAAGGGACAGATGACGACCATCATGAGAGGTAGACCGAATGAGGCAATGGTGACATGGAGCATGGGATGACAGGTGGCTAGATAATAAGGTGGCAGACAGGCCAGCCAAGGTGATATAATTCCACCTTGGGCAGAGAGAGATGTAGGGAGAGTAAAGTGGCAGGCTGGATGGGGTGAAGGGGAAGGGAGAGAATCTGGTGACAGGAACAGGCATAAGGGGGTACAGAAATGATGGTGACAGGATCTGGGGTAGGGAAAATGTGGTGTTGGTGACAAGGAAGCAAGTGGACCAGTATGAGGGGTAGGGAGGTTGTGTTCTGTATGTATGAGAAGGACTGTTTTCTTTTAGCGTTGACTGTGCAGGATCGATCTGTATTAATCTGGGTTCAGTTTAACAATGGGTAGATTAATGTTCTAATGCTCACTGCAGTGTTTATGATGCTCCCTTTTCCTAGGTGCACCCTTGCTTTGTGACTCATGGATTATTATTAAAAATATATTTTTATAGAGAGGAGGGGTATTAAAAAAGGAGGGGGGTGTTAAAAAAAAAAAGATTGTATTTTATTGTTGGTTTAAATAAACTAAGGCGGGGTCGGATGGGGATGGAGGGATTCCTCGCGGGGATGGGTGGGATTTCTGTCCCCGTGCAACTCTCTAATCCACACCACCCAAATTCTAAGTAATGCTAAAATGGGGGTAGTTTAGAAGATCAGAACATTAACTGGCTAGAGTTGATTTTCAGCACTAGCCAGCTACCTCCCTGCTGGAATAGTCAACTTACATTTATCCATCTAGATTTAAAGCTTTAAGTTGCAAGTGAATATCAACCTAAGGTACATAAACACCACCTAATTTTTGTAGCAGATCTGCAACAAAGTTACACTAATTTTCAAAAATAAAGTACATTTGCACAAAATTTTCCTTCTGAAAATTACCCCACAGGAAGTAGGTGTGCATTTATACCTGCTATGTTGTTTAGTAGCACTACTCCCACACCACTTGCAAGGATGGATAAACGTATGCACTTACAGATTCTATGCACTTAAGTTTATTCGCATATAGTCCAGGCAATTTTATAGAAGATTATTTTCACACACAAAACACAGTTTATACATCCCAATATCTTAGCCACACACCTGTGATTTTAATATCCTTTCATACTCATCTTAACTCTTGTCTTACTGCTGTAGCATGAAATTCTTTATATCTGTCCAAAACCCCAGAAACATCAAAGCCCCAGTGCTGTAACTGCTGACAGTTGTACACGGAATAACGAAAACTGTATGAACACTTAATTAAGCTTGAAGTATTTATGTGGTTTTAATTGCAGGTGCCAGTATTTGCATTCGGGCTCATCATGATACTCTGTTTTAACATAGTAAGATTGCTTTCATTGTTTTATTCCGTAAATATGAAGGCATAAGAAAATGTAAAAGGAAACACAGTACAGTATATGCAGCCTGTATCAGGACCTAAAGTATTATTACAGCAGAAGGCTGACGATTCGAATAACATGCAGTTACGCAATACCACCTACCATCCGCATTATGCAATAATTCAGTTCGTATAATGTTTCCGTGTCGGTTTCGTTTTCATTGCACGGTGGTACTCGTCTCTTCTGGTTACCATGGCAACTCACGCTTTCTGGTTCCATCATGCCGCCCCCCTCTGCTACCATACATGTTTCACATCCTTCATTTTCCTCAACTTGGATATTATTTCGTGCGGTCACTGTAAATAATTTATGGCAATTTAGAAGCGATTTTTGGTTGCAGTTTAATGGAGTTGCTATGACAATGTGGTCTTCCTTTGTACGCTTCTTGCATTTAAAAGACTGGTGGCTAAGCTAGCCGTGGAGAAATCAGTGCCTCTTCATAAGAGAATTCCCAATTTCCACTTAGGCGAGTTAACTGCGAGCTCTGGGTACTCTGACACTGGCAAAACATTGGCCGTAACTGGCTACGATCTATGATGAGCAGCTCAATAACCACGATTTATTTTGGAGCTATGGAAATTGAGGGAGAATGTGATAGGATATGATCAGAGCTTTTAGGAATTCTGAACAGGACTGATGGTGACTTGGTATGCTGAAAGGGGGGTGGGGGTGGAATATACACTAAAATTGAAAGGGGGACATATTTTTAAGGATGCTGTGTAATATTGCTACAGGAACACAGTAACAGTGCAGTGTAAACTACCTTATAATAAACTAAGGTTACAAAAATACCCCTAGGTGGCTCCTACATCTGCAGCATATCAGCTGTTGGCATCTGTTATGTGGAGCTTAAGGAGCACAAATGTCAAACTACTTGAGGGCCCTAAGCTGCTCTTTTTTGTTAATATCCTTAATAAGTATGTATATTGCATGCACTGCCTTGAGAATATTCTGAAAATCAGACTTGTTTGCAGCATTACAGAGTGCAATTTCACAAACCTGTTTGTTGATAAATTTTATGTTTCTGTATTCAGGGTCAATGTTAGACATGCTGAGAACCAGAGCAGAAATAAAAGAAGGGGATCCAATTCCTCCCCTCCATGCCCCTTCCTCCTATTTTTCCACCCACCAAATGCCCTCCCATTTAGCAAGCCTCCCTCCCTCCCCCCAAGATCCACCACATGTCCTCACGATCAGCATCCCTCCCTTCATTTAAAAATCCAAGGGAGACCCTCTTGGGTCGGGATGTCCTTCTCTTCTTCTCACCCTGTTTCAAAGTGCCCCCTCACCAGTGTGGCAATGATTCTCTAGCACTAGTTGCAGTTTCCTTGGTGCTGTTCTCCTAATGCAGTGTCCTGCAAACTTTACGAGCCATGGTACACTAAACTGGCAGCCGCAGATCAAGGGTACCTGGATGTTGCTGCGATGACATCATTCACGTGTGACATCATTCACATCGACATTTGCACAAGTGCGGAGGTCCTCCAGAGGGGGGTTGGGGGTGTTGTAAAAGAAGAGGCATGGAGAGGAGGAGAGGTGCTGGTGGCGGCTGACTGCCTACAGGATGTACCTCTCTCTGAGAGACATACATCCTGTAGGTAGTGAGCTGTCCATGGCACCTCTCCTCATCCCCAGTATCTTGTGGCACACCTGAAATCTCGTACGGCACACAGTTTGCGATATACTGCCCTAATGCAATCCACCCCCCTCTGACACAACTTCCTGTTTCTGCTTGAGCAGACTGCAGCAGGGGAACAGCGCCAAGGAATCTGCACTAGAGAATCGCTGCCGCACTAGCAACCCCTTTGCATTGTAAAAGATGAGGGGGACTTCGAAATTGGGTGGGGTGGACATACCAGCCCATGCCCTCCCCCCCTTCCAATGCCAGCCTTGTGTGCATTATTTTGTACCTTCTGATCTGATGTTTGCTCGAGTATAAGACATGAGGGGGTGCTGAAAGTTCTCTGCCCAACCATGGAGAGAATGACGTGGATATGGCTCAATCAATAATCTGAAACAATGTCAAAACATAGAATTTTGTCTTTGTAAATTGGAACTTAATGAAATAAGTTAACACTCTTTGCAGCAACAGGGGCAAAATAATGCTCAGAATTTAGGAAGTTGGTTAGTTGGCCTGAGAACTTTTCAGCACCCCCTCATATAGACAAACCAATCTATTGAGACATGAACTTGCAAGGACAAGATGCATCTGATCAAGTGAAACATTGTCCTTGAAAGCTCTTGCCTCAATAAATTGGTTAGTCTACAAGGTGGCACCCATCTGTGCTAGTTTTACAAAAACCAGGATGGGATCTCCTTGTCTGTGAAAAGTAAAACGGACTGGTTAGCCGTAGGACAACACATTGAATAATAAGCATGCAATCACCTCCATCTTACAGAGGTTCCAAGTCATTGTAAGTATGCAAATGGAAAGGGGTGTGGCCTGGGTGTGTCTTGGTAGGATAAGGGCATGGCATATTCATAGATGTTTAGTCCTCATTCAGAAGGAACTAAACATCTTGTATACCGTAAAAGTAGCATAGTAGATGAAATCAGATAAAGACCCAAATGGTCCATGTAGTCTTCCCAACCTGATTCAATCTAAAAATTTGTTGGTTTTTTTTTTTCCTTCTTCTTCTTATCTATTTCTGGGCAAGAATCCAAAGCTCTGCCCGGTACTGTTCTTAGGTTCCAACTACTGAAGTCTCAGTCAAAGCTCACTCCAGTCCATTCCAGCTAGTCCAGCCATTGAAGCCCTCCCTAGCCCATCCTCCACTAAACGACCATATACAGACATAGACCATGCAAGCCTGCACAGTATTGGCCTTAGTTCTTCAATATTTACTATTATGTTCTGATTCTAGATCCTCTGTGTTCATCCCTCGCTTTTTTTAACTCCGTCACCATTTTCATCTCCACCACCTCTCTCGGGAGCGCATTCCAGGCATCCATCACCCTCTCCTTAAAGAAGAATCAGGAGTTACACATAATTTTTTTTAAATACATGTAATTCTTATTTATGCTGCATGCGCCCACATTTTAGAAATATACAAGGAGTATGCAGGTTCTGTTCTAAAATACTTCTGAAACTTGAGACACATTGACCTGCACTTCTTAATTCCTACCTCTATGACCTATCTAAAATGGGAATGGGAGTCTACTGCCTTTATCTGATTACAACCAAAGTGGTGTAGAAACATGGGGAGTGGGGAGTGGTTAGAGCTACAGCTTTAGCATGCTGAGGTTGTGGGTTCAAATCCCTCACTGCTCCTTGTGACCTTGGGCAAGTCACTTAATTCCCCCCATTGTCCCAGGTACATTAGATAAATTGTGAGCCCATTGGGACAGACAGAGAAAAATGCTTGACTACCTGAATAAATTCATGCAAACTGTTCTGAGCTCTCCTGAGAGAACAGTATAGGAAATTCAATAACTAGTATGAAAAGTTTCTGTCTCTGGTAACCTGAGCTGATACTGTGATATCATAATGCCTCATTCCACCAATGCCTAAGAGCCAACCTCATCGGTGATGTCACAATGGCTTGATTGCTCTTTACTTGGCTCACTTTTACTACATTTTGATTTCTAGAGTGGTGCAGTGGTTAAAGCACCTTGAGGTTATGGGTTCAAATCTCATGCTGCTCCTTGTGACCCTGGTCAAGTCACTTGCCCCAGGTACATTAGGTAGAGTGTGAGCCCACTGGGACAGATAGGGAAAAATACTTGAGTACCTGAATGTAAACCAGTTAGGTTATAAGTGGTTTATAAATACTTTAAATAAACTGTATACAGCAAGGGGGAAATTCTACCAGTGCCTAAGTTAATTAAGAAATGCTGTTTAAAACAGCAAAAATGGTTAAAATTTAAAGCACAGATCAGTACCAGAATTGCAAAGGCCACCTAAAGCCACTGTGGGTATGGCTAATGTCAGAAGTGGCCTAAAGTGCCTATGTAAGCGCTATTTATGACAAAGATAGGCACCGGAAATGTAGGTCTGGAAAACCCTGCTCTACATTTCCAGTACCTATCTTTCCAGAGGTACAATTCTGTACACGGTGCCATCACGTGATTGACACACTATCTGCTGCCACCGATATCAGCGCTGTATAAAGATTCCAGGCCCAAGTGAATAAATCAAAATCAAATTGAGGGTTGGACCCAGTTGCACCAAGTTGAGTTGTCTCTGGATATGTAGGTATTTTAAATTTTAATGAGGTTGTGGGTTCAAATCCTATGCTGCTCCCTTGGCAAGTCATTCAATCCTTCATTGCTCCAGGTACATTAGATAGATTGTGAGCCCGCTGGAACAGATAGGGAAATGCCTGAGTACTTGATTGTAAACTGCTTAGATAACCTTTGATAGGCGGTATGTAAATACCTAACATAAATAAATAAATAGCCCCCCCCTTTATAAAACAGTAGCATGGATTTTAGCACCGGCCATGATGGTAACATTTCCAACGCTCATTAATCAACTCTTAAATCATCCAATCTAGGTAAGATCCCTGAGACCAGTCCTCTAAGATATGAGTAAAAATGGAATTACACTTCTCCCTCCGTATTTGTGGTTTCAGCAATCGCGGTTTTGATTATTCACAGTTTAACTTGCCAGCTCTTCCCCTTAAATTACATCAGCTTGCATAAAGAAATCACCGATTACCAGAATTTTCTTCACCGTGTTTTGCCTTTCCTTCAGGAACAGGCCAGGTCTTCCACCATGTTATTCACGTTTCACCATATTCACAATGGTTTTTAATAGAAAACAGCGAATAACATATGAAAAAGTTATTTGCGGTTTTCTGTATTCGCAAGTCTGTTAATCCCCTATCACAGTAAATACAGAGGGAGAAGTGTATCTTCTTTCTGCTGTAATTACTGGTGTCATACCCATCTGACTGTAAATATTGCATCTTTTTATTTTGCTGTTCATCTAACTATTCTATTAAAGTAAAAGAATGTTTGGGACCACAGATTAGAGTGGGGTTCATTTTTTACATAGTAACATAGTAGATGACGGCAGATAAAGACCCGAATGGTCCATCCAGTCTGCCCAACCTGATTCAATTTAAAATTTTTTTTTTTTTTTTTTTTCTTCTTAGCTATTTCTGGGCGAGAATCCAAAGCTTTACCCGGTACTGTGCTTGGGTTCCAACTGCCGAAATCTCTGTTAAGACTTACTCCAGCCCATCTACACCCTCCCAGCCATTGAAGCCCTCCCCTGCCCATCCTCCTCCAAACAGCCATACACAGACACAGACCGTACAAGTCTGCCCAGTAACTGGCCTAGTTCAATCTTTAATATTATTTTCTGATTCTAAATCTTCTGTGTTCATCCCACGCTTCTTTGAACTCAGTCACAGTTTTACTCTCCACCACCTCTCTCGGGAGCGCATTCCAGGCATCCACCACCCTCTCCGTAAAGTAGAATTTCCTAACATTGCCCCTGAATCTACCACCCCTCAACCTCAAATTATGTCCTCTGGTTTTACCATTTTCCTTTCTCTGGAAAAGATTTTGTTCTACGTTAATACCCTTTAAGTATTTGAACGTCTGAATCATATCTCCCCTGTCTCTCCTTTCCTCTAGGGTATACATATTCAGGGCTTCCAGTCTCTCCTCATATGTCTTCTGGTGCAAGCCTCCTATCATTTTCGTCGCCCTCCTCTGGACTGTTCTGCTGTTTTGGTCTTAGAACCACCACCAGAAGGTCTGGAAACTGTGTGCTTCACCCTCCCTCTCAAGTGGAGCCTTTCCATTCACCCTGAGGGTAACTGAGCTACATAAGCAACAAAATAGTCCCGAGTTCAAAACTTATGCAGAGCATTTGTTCAGGCGATTATAATACATAATTATGGTTTTCTTATTAAAATCATATTAAACACTGTATTTCACTTACTTTTAATTACTGTGTCTATGGTAACAGTTACTGGAGAGATCCAAACAAGTTCTAATTAGAAATGAAAATGGAGATATCCATGAAGCATTTGTAATTTATTGGTATTTAAGTAACAAAGATAAAAGTCAATTATTGTAGTTGCAGGTAAAATGGTGGAAAGAAACTTTCTAATATTGTGAATCACACTTCTAATTCAGCTGGAGAATTTTTTTTTTTTCTCTACTGTGAGGAGTAGGCACAGCATCTAATAGAAACATGATGACAGATAAAGGCCAAATGACCTCTAGTCTGCCCATCCGCAGTAACCATTATCTCTTTCTCCCTCCGATAGATCCCACGTGCCTATCCCAGGCCCTTTTGAATTCAGACACAGTCTCTGTCTCCACCACCTCTTCTGGGAGACTGTTCCATGCATCTACCACCCTTTCTGTAAAAAAGTATTTCCTCAGATTACTCTGGAGCCTATCACCTCTTAACTTCATCTTATGCCCTCTCATTGCAGAGTTTCCTTTCCAATGAAAGAGACTAGACATTATAGCTTCAAAATACACATTTACATAATAGCTGCAAAATGCTGATACAATGATGGTGGAAAGAGCAGCAGTGAAATTATTGCCATGCTTTGTCACTTTTTCTTGAAATCTAAAAAGCAAACTGACCATGTGATTGAAACAGTGCATACCTACTTGTATGATAGCTGCAGATGTTATGACCAGTCCTATTAGAGCAGTAATAATAATAATTTTATTTCTTATATACCGCTGTACCGTGAGGTTCTAAGCGGTTTACAGTAGAAACAGAAGAAATGCAATAAATAAGATTAATTAAGATGAAGAGAAAGTACTTAGAGTTCCCTGACTGTCCCAAAGGCTCACATTCTTGCTAAAGTACTTGAGAAGAATAAATTAGTTAGGTTATAAACATAGAGTAGCAGAAGGTAGGAAAACAGTTCATAGGAAAATTAATTTCGAATACTTTATACATTATATATTATTCAAGGCGGAATACAAATTATAGGAATTACCAAAAGAATTGCGTAATAAAGATTATCTAGATAAATTACATAACAGTGATTCGTGTACATTACATGGTGTGGTAGAGGATTCAATTATGAGAATTACATATCAAGGGAATCAGTAAGCAGGTGTCTGGAATAGCCTGGTGGTCAGTGCAAAGGAGACCCTGGCCCTTATCCCACCCTAACTAGTACACTTGTGGTAGATAGTGTGCACCCACCAAATCCCTACTGTACTGATATCTGCAGGCATAAGAGCTATTGGGGTGGTATACAGTGGGGTACAGTAGGTTTTGGAGGGCTTACCATACACTGTAAGGGGGTTATGGTGAGATGTGTACCTGCACTCTTATAAATTCATTACAGTGCCCCATTGCTCTGCTGGGATGTCAGTGTGACCGGTCTACTAAAAATTCTGTCCCCTTCTACGTCCCAATGGTTTGTTTTGTAAGTTTCTCATTTGGGCATTTTGTTTTTTGAAAATGGTCAAAAAAGTCAATGCATCAGTGTCTCTCAAACTGTGTGCCAAGGCACATTGGCGTGCCCCGAAGAGGTTACAGTGTGCCATGAGAGATTCCAGAATTTTACATTATTAATTCCCTTCATAACTATACACTATACTACACTACTAAGTATACACTTAGATAGCATGTACATCACATATGCAAGAGTCTGTCAGTGTCTGTGTGCGTAAGAATACAACCACCCCAGACAAGCATCATTCTTTGACATGATTGGTGATTGGTCTTTGAATATTTAAGGTTTTTTTTAAATGTAGTAGTTATCCTAACTTGAACAACAAAGGAATCAAGGCTTTGTTACCATTTGGATCTTCTTATCTCAGCTCTGAAAGATAATTAAATTGTAAAAAGAGAATGACTACTGATGGTGGATGATGAAATGTGTGTTTGCTTGTTGACTATCGACCCATGTTTGGAGTTAATTTGCTCTCATAAACAAGCACATCTATCACATTGAGTAGCAATTCTATTCTATATACTTTAATTTTACCAGTGTTACAATTACCTATACATAGCTTAAAGAACTTTAAATAACTCTCAAATTTAATTTTTTGGTTGGTTTTGCAATTTTGTAATTTCAATTTTAATGTACCGTGAAAAACATTTGCTCCGTTTAGTGTGCCAGAGCTAAAAAGGTTTGAGAGACACTGGGATATTTGGATGCACTTCCAAAAGCATCTAAACTTGAACTTAGATATCATTGAAAATGTCCCTCGGTATCTACATAGGGAGTGAAAGAGTAGCGTAATGGACTGAGCAGTGGGCTGAGAAGCAGGGAAGCTCAGTTCAAATTCTGCTGCTGATCCTTGTGATCTTGGGCAACTCACTTATCCTTCTATTGCCTCAGGTAGAAACTTAAGGGTCCTTTTACTAAACTGCGGTAAACACTACTGCATGCTTACCACAGGTGAAAAAGACACTTCGGTGGAATGCATTCACACATCGTACGCTAGTTCCAGGATCAGTGTGTGCTACCCATAAGCTAAAAAAATGGCTTTTCTTTTTTTAGCATGGAGGATGTGTTTGGAGGCAGAGAGTAGGAACGCCCTGCGCTAATCAGTACATGGGCATTGCTGCGCACTGACTGATTAGCACAGGATTAGCATAGAGCCCCTACTGCCTACAAAATAGGTGACGATAAGGGTTCTCTGTCAGTCTTTTGTTTTGCATCTGCTGGTCTGGCTTTCTTATGACCCATTTTCTTCCCTCCACAGCTGCACTTACCTACTAGCCTAACTTAAACAAAACAATAAGGGCAAAACTCCCATATTTCTTAGGCTCCTACTGCACAGTCTCTGAGCACCTAGTGCTACTACTACTACTTATTATTTTTTTAGCGCTACCAGGTGCAAGCAGCGCTTACATTCTAAAGGAAGGCATCCGGTTATAGAATACCCACCAAAACAGAGGGTTTCCATTAGGAGCCTATTCCAGCGATTTGCAAACCTGGTTCTATAGGCTCCCCAGCTAGTCAGGTTTTCAGGATATCCACAATGAATATTCATGAGATATATTAGGGACCTATTTTCATTGTAATTTGTCCTTGACTATTCATTGTCAATTGTCTCAATTTAATACTTTGTGTGTTAGTTGTAATCTGTCTAGAACTTTGGATACTGCGGAATATACAGTAAATATAAATAAATATTTGCATGCAAATCTCTCTCATGAATATTCATTGTGGATAAAACCCGATTGGCTGGGATGCCTCCAGGACTAGGTTTGAGAACTACTGGCCTGTTCTATAAAGGAAAATAAATGCCAGCTTCCCTAGTATAAATGGCTACGTATGTGGCTTGGTGTGAGCACTTACACAGCCATAAAGCTGGCATAAATGCTTGTACTTAATTACTGCAGATATACGAGGGTGATTTGAAAATTTTGGTGTAAAAGCAAGTTAAACAACGTAATCTCCATCGAGGGCTATACATTTTGCCAGGAGAGTTTCCATTTTTTCATAAGCTATTCTTCCTACAATGCAAGAAAACTGAAAATTCGCTGGATAGCCCTTGATGGAGACTGTTGTGTAACTTGCTTTTTTTTATTTTTATCAAACTTTTCAAACCACCCTCATATGCATAACTTATAACAGTGGTTCCGAAACCTGGTCTTTTAGGCATCCCAGCAGGTTGGGTTTTTAGGATATTCATAATGAATATTCATGAGAGAGATTATCACTTAATTTAGGTAATGCATAGAAATCTCCCTCATGAATACTCAGTGTGGATATCTTGAAAACCTGATTGACTGGGGTGCCTTCAGGACCAGGTGAGAACCACTAACCTATAAGTTACATGTGTGAATCCTGAACATGTTCTGCCCAGACTCTATGCATATGTGGATCTGTAAAATACACATTAGGTAAAATACTGTGTGCATGTACCTAGCTGGATTTTTGGCATTTACTTGCCTATGGGCATACATACATACAG